>NW_025999932.1:3667015-3794986 GCF_001458135.2 Marmota marmota marmota | reverse complement strand
CGCTGGGTGTCCGACCTGCCTCGCTGGTCCCCAGCCCGAGTCCCAGCGCGGAGCAGGCTGGGCACGCCAGTGGGGCGTGGGGAGGAGGCTTCTCGGTTCCGTTCAGCGAAAGCGATCGCGGACACTCCGCAACCCTTAGGGCGTGATTTCGGAGGTTGAAAGAAGCAGCCCTCTGAACTCTGGACCTAGCCCAGGAGGAGGAGGCGAAGCTGGCAATTGAGAGGGACGTGAAGCCTCGCGTTGCTAAGGGAGATGGCAGGAGCGGCGCGGTCACCTATGCAACCGCTCCTGGGGGCGGCGGGGGATGTGCTTCCTCTTTCTCCTTTTCTTTGGGGATGGAAAGGGAGACTGTGTTGGAGAACAAAGATGTATGAGAGAAGGAGGGCTCTCCAGCTGTCGCCTCTTCTCCTGATCCTACTGACCCCTCACCGCGACCCCCACTGGGCGATGTCGGCTCTATTGTCTTAGAGGCGGGCGACTAAGTGATGGGCAAGTCCGCGGGCGCCAGGGTACCTACTAGGGGCTCTTGGTTCCTCGCCCCCTCTTTCCTGGCGAGGTAAAACCAAGTAGGTTGGTGGAAGTGCTCGGCTTAACGGGTACCTGGTACAACCGGAGAGGAAATGGAGATGATTTTTATCAAGTTTTCTTAGTATTTCTGTGATTTTATAGAAATCCAGTAAACACTCACTTGTAGCTCAGAGCTGCCTGGGGGCAGTGAGCCAATGCATTAACACCGCGCGTGCTAGTCCTGTGCCACCTGGAAGAATTATTTAACGGTGGAAGGAAAAGCCATTGCTAAGCAGGACCAAGTCAAACTCGGCTGCTCCAAATTGGCCAGAGAAGTGAAGGAGCGGAAAGCCACGTCTGTGCTCTCCCTAGCGCGGGACCTTGGAAAGCTCTCCACCTCTCCGGAGTCGTGTGTGGCTTTCTTTGGGAACCCCAGGAATCCTGTGCGATCCAAACTGGGATGATGGTTACTGTTTGCTTGCATTCTTAGGGCTGTGTAGGATGCTCCTGCAGCCCTCCAGTGCTCTCCCAGGACTTTTCATGTAGAATCAAGAGGAAGGACAAGGGACCCCGAGTCATCTGTGGGATCCTGGAATCAAAGCCACTGACTCAGTAGGGGGCAAACAGAGGTCCAGCTGGACCATCAAGATTCCTCCTCATGAGATTATTGCGTAGCTGCCAGAATAAGTTGTATTTTTTTTCTTGATGTTCTTAAAAGCTTTGAAGGCAATTTATCCCATCCATAGAGTCAGGCTGTGTGTGTTTGAAGTTGTTTGAGATTGCTGATGCTATACATGCACCTGTGATAGGTACTTACCATTCACATCGCTGGTCTCTTGCCACATGTGATCAGCTTGTGTGAGCATATGAGGTTTATGTTTGGTGGACTTGTTTGGAAACCAGGATATATGTCATTGCTGTAGAGTCAGCGTTATATGTCCCAGAGGCCAAATTGCATGCTATGAAAATCATCTGGATGTGATATTTATTTATCAAAGGAAAGAAATTAGTTTAATCACTAAAATGTCATCTAGAGAGCACAGTTCTGTGGTTTAGTTCATCTGTGTCCTGTGAAAATGGGGGAGGGTTTCATAAAATGAAATGATTTGTTTAGCACACACTAAATAGCTGAAGTATTTTACATGTGTAATTTATACTCTAAAGATCCCCTTCTCTTGGGCTGAAAAGCTTGAAGATATAAGCTCCAGTAGCTCCTATTCCAGGTCATTAACGTGATCTGGGGGCAGTTCAGCACTCCTGCAGATAAAGGAGTGTGTTGACTCAATAGGAGCCCTTTGCACGACATGAACGTTCTTGAAGGAAACTAAATAGAAGTAGAAACATCTCATCCTCCTTAAGAGATCAGAAAGTAAAATCTGTTGGGTAAGACTAATAACCACATGTAAAGTGTATATGTGATCCAAGTATACATGTGGTATATGTCTCTATGTATGTACACAACCCATATGTCACAAATGTGTTAAAACATTCCTGTGATAAAAGATATTGTGTTGGAACTGGGCTCTTTGGAAAAGATGCTTTTTAAAATTTGAGGCTGTGCTCAGCTAAGCACCTCAATAATGTATCTGCTCTTTCCAGATCTTATCACCTGGGCAATTCCAAGCCTGTGACAGCACATGCTCATAGAATAAGAAAATACCAGGGTGGACAGGAACTTGAAAAATGATTGGCTCAAGCTGCTAGTACTACGGGGTGAGAAACCAAGGCCCAGAGAATTGGGGTGATGTTTTGATGATCTCCTGGCTAAACATTGGCAGGGTTACTGGGGCTCACTGTTCCCACCACCCTGGAGTGTCAGGGAAGTGGGAATGGGGGTACCTGATGACAGCCTCCTAGAGACCTGCCAAGGGTGGATGCTCTCTGTCCTCTCCTTACCGCTATTGCATGCAGTTCTCCATCCCAGCCTTTCTCCTAGGGACTCTTCATTTCTATATTGAACTCTGTGCCAGGCACAATACAGTGTTCTGTGAGATTTCTACAGAGCAAAGACTGAGCATGTTAACAGAATAAGGAATCCTTATTTGGATTTAAAAAAAATGCATGTGAATTGACCAGATGGGCTTAAAAATAAATCAAAGCCATGCAGTGAAAGCAGGTGCTGTTTACCTGAAGTGCACAGAGGGGAGGAGGCAGTCATAGGGTAAACGGGCTTCACCCCGGGAACATTGAAATGCTCATGGCAAGGACACCTCTCCATCTCGTCATTCACTTCTCCATCTAATATCTTCTTTAACCATCACACCTGCCCTGCCAAAGATGCTGGGGAGGTAAGGTTGTTCATTCCCCTTTCCCTGTTTCTACTCATGTAACCCTGGTCCTTCTTGCTCTCATAAACCCTCCACCAAATGAGATGTCCTGCTGGGGCTGTGCTACACAGGGCGATTCTTGCCTCAGGTGTCCTGTCCCCATAGCTGCTCCACCTTCATGTCCCAAAGCCTGTGCTAGCAGAGGCTCCCTAGGGATTTAAGAAATGCTTTTGACCACAGAGGACTAATGGGCCAACTTAAGTGAAGAATTTATTATACTCAACTTTCCTCTCTTAGGAATGGACTTTTATCAATGAAATGTGACAAACAATGATTTTTAGACAGTATACAATGATAAAAATGGATTAGCAGTTCTGTAGTGATATTTCCTAGAAATGAACAGTGTTTCAAGTGTACAATAATTTGACTTTGAAAAGAATAGTCTATATCTTGCAGGACTGGGGCAGGGTGCTCCTTGCCTGCAATTCTAGGTTCTTTGGAGGTGAAAGGAGAGGATTTTTCCAGCTATCCCTGGTCCTACAGAATCAGAGTCTGGCTGTGGGACACAATGAAACTCTGGGCCATTGTCATTAGTGTTGCCTCTGAGAACCACAGGGTGATAGTCATTCAAGGATTCAAGTGTATCTCCCCCATGTAGCTGGAGTCGCCTCTCTTTCCTAGTAGGTAGAAGTCTGTAAGCAAGTCTCTTACTTGCTATTCTTGTTATTACAATAGCCAGAGATCCAATAATGCACCAGGCTGCGAGTTCTAGGGAACTTTACAGTTAACAGTATCTAACTGTAACTAAAAACAGACATAATCTAAATGTTGATATTTTCACACAACTGTCAGCCTCAGAACCTTCTCAACCTCTTTGTCTGACACAAAGCCTTGCTATATGGCCAAATATATTCTACACAGAATTGTAATACTTTATATATAATTATGTTTAGATTTTTTTTTTGTACTGGGAATTCCAGACAACAACTTTAGTTATTTAGAGCCTCACTAAGTTGCTGAGGCTGGCCTTGAACTTGCCTTCCAAATTGCTGAGATTACAAGCATGTGCCACTATGCCCAGTTGTAATTGTGTTTTTAAAACAGCTATTTAAAATGATCTGGTCTCTCTAATTTCTGCCCGTGCTTTTATCTTGGTGGATGTGGAAGATGCCGGAAGCGTTGCCATGTTCACTCTCTCCACCTGTTCAAGTTCATTCCGCAGCCCTTTGTGGTCCAGCTCCTCTGACCCTGGCCTGGCCTTCTCCCTTCACCTCCTCAGCTCTGCCCAGCATGCTCCTTCTCTGGCCTCTGCCTCTCCCACTTTGCGAATCCTCTTCAGCTTCCCCTGGGTGTGTGCCTGAGTTCCCATCTGCACTCCCAGGCTGACCTGCTTTCTGCCTTCACACCTCCATCTGGCTGTAGGCACCTTCCCTGACGATGCCCCTTCCATACCCGGCTGCTGTTACCCCATCTCGAGTTCCAGTCTCTCTGCTCTGTCCAGGCTCTGAGGTCCCTGCTTGTGTGTCCTGGCCACGCTGCTCTTCCCCTTCCCTCCCCCACTTCCCATTTCCATCAATCATCAAGGTTTTTCAATTTGTCTCATGAATGTTGCTCAAATTAGTCTTCCCTCCTCTGACCTTCTATGACTGCCCCCGATCTAGGCTTCATCATCTGCAGCCAGGGCTCAGAGACCATCCCTAATTCATCTTCCTGCTCCTGTCTGTGCCCCTCTGAACCAGGCTTACAGTTGCCAGAATGATTTATCTTAAATGCAAATTTGGCTGTGAGACCGCCTGCTTAAAGGACTTAAATGATTTCCTGCTACCACAGTGTGAAGTGCATTCTCCTCTGCATGACACATGTTGTGGCCCCTGATGACCCCTCCTGCCCACCTCCTCTCTCCCCTCTACTGAGTCATATGCTTACTTTCAACAACATCGACTGGTTTGTATTCCTCCACATAGAACATAGTGATTCTTCAGACACTGGCATTCCCCTGGGTTCTGGACATGACCCTCCTCTTGCTGTGCTAAGCTGGAATCAAATCTAGAACATCTTCCCCAAATATCTCCTCACCCTCTGTGATTGTACTCCTGGCGCCTCCTTACTGCACACACATCCTGGTGCTTCCCCCCACATTGAACCTCTGTTGGAATGCCTGCCTTCCTCCTGCACCGTGATCACCACTCTCTGATCTCTGTGGACATCTAGTAGGTGTCACATGCACATGAAGAAGGACGCTGCCTGGGACCTTGAGCAGGATCTCTGGAGATTCCAGCTCGCAGCTCCCTGAGCTCTGGACGATGCAGCCCCTATCTCACTTTCTGTTGCCTTTCTCTTCTGTTCCATCGTCCCAATCCTGTTCTGCTCATCCAGACTCTCTCTCCGTCGCCCTGCCTCTACAGTCACCTGCTCATCTTATAGGCAGGGAAAGAAGACCTGGGAGACGGAGGGCCTCCCTCAGTTACACTGCCAGCCTGTGGTGCGGCCAGGTTTGCATAATACTAGGATTATTTGCCCTGTACACATGTCACTTTGTAAGAAAACAGGAGGTTGCTTCTTTATCAAGTGCCATGTGGAAGACCATCTATAGCTAGGGGCAGCAAACCACACCACCAGGCCACACTGAAGCTGTGGCCTGTCTGTGGACAGCCTGTAAACTAAGCAAGCTCCTTACTATTTAAAATTATGGCTAAAGCAAAACAGCCCAAACAATGTTGAACAACTCACATCCCGTGGCTCACAGAGCGTGAACTATTTACTAGTCGACCCTTTTATAGGAGATGTTTGCCGAGCCCTGATCCCCAGCAACAATGTGAACTGAAGCTCACATTTGGCATACTTTATATGGTCTTTGGCAAAAAAAAAAAAATGTACTACTAGAAGAAAAAGGATATATAAAAAATAAATTGTGGACTTACAGGCTTTTAAATGAAACAAAAGAAGAAGAAGTCATAGCTCATACCATTCTCAGAGATGGTGTCGTATCTATTTCCCAAGTTCTTGATGTTTATCATTTATCAACAAATAGTTACCATGACAGAAATAATAACTGGTAAGCAATGTAATTAAACTAAGTCAGTTACTACTTCATAAATATTATTGTGGCATTTTTGTTAAAACATATATTGAAGGTGTAGATAAGGATGAGTTTGGTGTGCAAATTTTAAATAGTTATGAATAATAATAAAATTATGAATAAAAATCAGCCCTTGAATCCTTCTTTTTCTATAACTAAAACATAGAAAGCATTTTTAATTCATATTTGTTCCTGGAATTAGTGTTTTAAACATAAACCTTCGGAGGTTAAAACTCTAGCATGTGGTACTGTATGTCCTTAATGAACACATTTGAAATATTTAATAATTCCTTTAAGAATGATAAAGTCTTATTCAGCATACTCATTTTCTTTCCAATTTAGATTCCCAGTTATAATCATTCAGTAATATGTGGCTGGGAGTCCTGGGTAGCAGTGATTCCAAGAGCTCCCAAATCTTCTTTAAAAAGTCTATTAATATGCCTTTTATCTATATTATTTGGAACAGAGAGCCATTAACTTTACATTTATTTCAGAGATTTAAAACTGAATACGAGAGCCAGACAAAAGAAATAGAGCCTAGGAAATGAGGAAACTTATAAATGAGTGCTTAGAAAATGTTTTATATAGGTGATATAGATTTTATATGGTTAAGCTTGCGGGTTTTATTTTACAATGTACAGAAACAAATAACGAATTCTGGAGTGAGCGTAGAACAAGTTATTTCTCAGGAAGGGAGACTGCTGAAGCTGTGGATGTGTGCATAGTCAGATAAGGAGGCGAGATCGTTTCCTAATACGCATTATTAAACACACATGGAGGTGAAAATGGCAGTCTAGTTTAATGTGGTGCGTAAGAGCACTCGGTGGAGGTGGAGAAGCTGCTGGAATTCTTGATGGCTCCACCATAGTCTAAGACCATGAGAGCAGGAAAAAGCTGTTTGGGGCCTCGTCTGTGAGACGGGACAGGCACGGTGGCTTTGAGGGGTGTCCATAGGACCATGTGAGAGGACACTGCCAGCCTTGTGGCTGAGCAGGGGCTCCATAAAGGCCAGGCAGGGCAACCTCTGTGGAGAGGACGTGGGCACGGTAAGGCTTCTTCTGAAGGTTTATTCAGAAGTTTGAGTCACCTTCTAACAAGATTATCCATGTGAAGCCAAAATAAAAATAACTGCTGTAGGCTTCATTCTGATCAATAGGTAAGAAATTGATGCTGACAGGTGTATGACAAAAATATTAGAAAAACATGGTCCAGCATCTAGTCTGTAATGGGCTGGAGCGAAGCTCATTGGTGGCACTCTTGCCTGCCGTGCCTGAGGCCTGCTGATGCCTGCAAAAATGGAAAGCAAAACACCGCAGAAGGAGGTTCAAAAAAAGTGCTTAGAGTGTATCACACTGGGACAGCATGGTGCGTGGCAGGTCACAGGAGAGCGGATTTCAGAGGGATAAGATGAGCACAGCCCAGTGGGCAGACGGTGGAGAGTCAGACACAAATGGAGCAGGAGAGGCTGAAGAGCAAGATAACGGCTTCCTGGTTGTTAAAAGGAAGCAGCAAAGTCACATAGCAATGCCATCCCCCTCTCCAGAGCCTACCTGTGAGGTGACATTTGGTTGGGGCCCAGGTACAAAACCTCCATGAAAACAGTAGTGCGAGCTCAGCAGAACGTCAGGACGGCACCTCGGTGACTGGAGGGTGACGGCCGTGACAACACCCAGGCTCACCCCATGTGCTCAGCAGAAGAAGAGTGGCCAGCCTCCGCTTGGCCCTGGGGGATAAAAAGGAGAGAAGGTTTAAAAGTGATTTGAAAACCGTTCATCATCATTTTGTCTTCTATGTTCTTCATCAAGAAAAAGCTTAAAAAAATCATTGTCTTGGATTAAAGCTCAAAATAGGTGAAAAATGAAAACAAAGGCATCCAGCCCTTTTAAGTGAATTTACGTGAGGCTGGCATCCAACCTGGGCCAGGACTCTGAAAGAACTGCCAGTGGGAGCCTGCTGTGGTGGCACATGCCTGTAATCCCAGTGGCTTGGGAGGCTGAGGCAGAAGGATCACAAGTTCAAGGTCAGCCTCAGCAACTTAGTGAGACCCTGTCTCAAAATAGAAAACAAAAAGGGGTGGGGATGTGGCTCAGTGGTAGAACTCTCCTGGGTTCAATACCTGGTACAACAAAACAAAACAAAAAACGTGCAAATGTGAGAGCCCCTGGTAATCTCTGGTCCGTGACAGAGTTTCAAAATACCAGAGATCTGGGGTACATCAGATGCCCCAAGTTCACAAAGAAGCATCCACGAAGCTTAGAACTGGAATGCACGTGCCCATAAAAAGTAAAATATACATATTATATTTCACACACATCACAAATAATTATTAAACCTTTACAACCTGGGGAGACAGAATAGTTGATAAAAATAAGTGATTGCAAACTTACTTGAATACTGAGTCTGAGAATAAAGCCAGAAAAAATTAAGGCTCCAGTCTATTTATTTATAACATTGGATCTGAGCCAACTAATTTCTAAGGATCATGTGTTCTAAGAATTTATGGTAAAGTTTAACTGATTTGTTGTTGTTGTTGTTGTTTTGGGCTTTACTTAGTGTCATTTTTAAAAACTCTTTAAAAACACATAACATAAAATTTGCCATCCTAACAGTTTTCAATTGAACAGTACAGTCGTGTTTAACGTCATGAACATTATTTGCTACAGCTCTCTATGAATGTTTTATGTTGCTAAACTAAAAATATGTACCCATTGAACAACAGCTCCATCACCCAGCCCTCTGTCTCTGAGGTGTCTGCTCTGGGGACCTCATGCAAGAATCCTGTGGTGTTCATTTGTTCGTGACTGACCTGTTTCACCTACCACAATGTCCTCAAGGGTCATCTGTTTTGTGAGCAGTGTACACACACACACACACACACACACACACACACACACTATATGTATACATACATAGTACACATTTTCTTCACCCATTCATCCATTGGTGGAAATGTGGGTGTTTTCTCCTTGGTGGTTGTGAATGACTCTGCAGTGAGCAAGCTGTAGATGTGTCTTCAAGATCTTGTGCTCGGTTCTTTTGGACCTCATGTAGGGCATAGAGTATTTCTACTTCTGATCTTCTGAGGAACCATTTTCCATCGTGGCTTCCTGCGTTGCCTTCCCACCAGCAGATGGTAAGGGTTCCATTTTCTCCACATCCTTGCCAATGCTGGTTATGTATTGAGAATAGCCACCCTAAGGTGTGAAGGGATGCCTCGTCGTGGTGAGAATTTGCAGTTTCCTGATGGTTGGTGAAGTTGTTGAGCACCACTTCATATACCTGTTGGATCTGGGATGTCTTCTTTGGAGAAATGTCTGTTGAAGTCCCTTGCCTATTTTATATCAGGTTTGTGTTTTGCTTTTGGCTATTGGCTTAAAGAATTTGGGTTCTTAACCTCTTATCAGATATATGGTTTGCAAACTGTTCTTCCTTTCTGTAGGCTGTTTCCAGGGTGCTGACTATTTGCTGCACAGAAGGCTTTTGGCTTCATATAGTCTCATTGTCTGTCTTTGTTGCTCCTGCTTTTGGTGTCATATTTAAAATACCAGATCAGTATCATGGAGATTCCCCGTTGTGTTTTCTTTTAGGAGTTTATAGCTTGGGAACCTCTGTTTAGGTCTTTGTTTTTGTACATGATGTAAAGTAAGGTTCCAGTATCATTCCTTTGCACATGGAATCCAGTTTTCCTTTCCTTTCCCCACTGTGTAGTCTTGGCCCCCTTATGAAAGATCATGACTCTATACGTAAGGTTTTTCCCCAGGTTCTCAACTCATTCATTGGCTTGTATGTCAGGGTTGAAGCTGCTGCCATACTGTTTTGCTTACTGTAGCTTTTAACACGTTATGTGATCAGGAAGAGCGTGATGTTCATCTTTGTTCTTCTTTCCCAAGATTATTTTGGATATTTGGGATCTTTTGAATTTCCATATGCATTTTAGAATTTCTTTTCTATTTTGGCAAGTGCTGCTGGGATTCTGAGAGAGTTTTTGTTTCATCTCTATATCGCTTTATATAGGATAGACATTTTAACAACCTAATCTTCCAATTCATGAACATGGGATGTCTTTCCATTTATTTGTATTTTCTTCAATTTCTTTCAGAAATATTTTGTAGTTTGCAATATATCAATCATTTTCATTTGTCTCAAGGTATTTTCCAATTTTCTTTGTGATTTCTTTGTAGTTTTCAAAATTATGTTATTTAATTTCCACATACTTGTAAATTTCTCGGTTGGCCTTCTATATTAATTTCTACTTCCATTCTATTGTGGTCATAAAAATACTTGGTGGGATTTCAAACTTTTAAAATTTATGAATAATTAATCTGTGTCCTAACTTGTAGTCTGTCTTGGAGAATGTTCAGTGTGTGCTTGAGGAAAAAATATGTTCTGCTGTTGTTGGGTGGAGTATTTTATAAGTAAGTGCCTGCCGGGTCCAATTGCTCGATAGTTTTGTTCAAACTCTCTTTCTTGTTAGTAATCTTCTATATGGTTGTTGTGTCAATTCTTAAAACAGGACATTGAAATCTAACGTTTGTGCATTGCTGCCTCTTTTCTCCTTAAATTCTTCCATTTATTTGGGTGTACTCTTGGTGGGTACATATGTATTTATAATTTTTATTTCTTCCTGTTGAATCAAATCTTTTATCATTGTATATTTCCTTCATTGTTTCTTGTGACAATTTTACTAAAAATCTATTCTGGCTGGGCATGTTTTTTGTGCGCCTATAATCTCAGTGGCTCTCGAGGCTGAGGCAGGAGGATTGAAAGTTCAAAACCAGCCTCAGCAATTTAGCAAGGCCCTAAGCAACTCAGTGAGAGCCTGCTTTTAAATAAAAATATAAAAACAGGCAAGGGGTCTGGGGAGTTGGGGATGTGGCTCAGTGGTTAAGCACCCCCCCCCCCAAAAAAAAAGAGAGAGAGAGAGTCTATTCTGTCTGATGTGAGTGTAGCCATCCTTTCTTTTGGATGTATTTGCATGGAATATCTTTCTGTCTTTCATTTCCAGTCTATGTGTATGTTTACATCAAAAGTGAGTCTCTATATTTACATAATTGGATCTTGTTTCTTAACTCTTAAGTTTTTAGGTCAGAAACTTTGATCTGTTTACCTTCACAATTGTTACTGATGAGGAAAGACACAGTATTACTATTTTGCTAGCTTTTTCTGTGTTCTTACATCAGATTTGGTCCTTTTCTTTTGCTACCTCCTTTTCTGTTTCTTTGAGTTTCTTGCAGGGACATGGTTTGTGCCCTTTCCCCTTTTCTTTTGGGTCCCTTCCATAGGTATTTCTTTGTAGTTACTGTGGGGAGCACAAGCCACATCTTATCATTACATCTGTTGTGACCCCAGTAACAGTTTACCTTCCATCACATAAAAGGCCTCTGCTCCTTTACCTTTCCTCTTCTTTCTGTTCTTGGTGTCACTGATCACCTATTTTCACTGCTGTGTATCCATTAGCAGATTTTCAAGCTTATACCTATTTCTGTGCTCAGGACTTTTAATTTTTTTCAAATATCAGTGATTTCATTCTTTATACTATACTATTTTCAGTATTTTAAATGTTTACTTTTTAAACTTATGGAATTTTAAATATAATAACAAAATTAAAACTGCTTTACACCATTGAAGAGTTTTGCATTTGTCTCTGGATTTCCATTTGCCTTCCTATTTTTGCATGTCTTCTATCTCCATTTGCCACCCTTCCTCCCAACTTGAAGGACTCTCCACCACTGCTCCTGGGGCAGCACTAGTGAGGACGCACCCCCTGAGCTTTGGCTTATTTGGGAAAGTCCTGATTCATCTTCATTGTTGAAAGGCAGTTATACCAGGCATGATGTAGTTGCTTGGTATTCTCTCTTTATTCTTTCCAGCACGTTGACTAGATCATTCCATTCTCTTCTGTGAGGAAGGTGATTCTGAGAAGGCTTCCTTCCGTGTGTTAATTACATTTCCTTGCTGCTCTTTGTCTTTGACTTTGGACAGTGTGATTACAGGTGTCCCAGTGTGGATACTTTAGGCTCATCGAAGCCAGAGTCTGTTGAGTTTCTCGAATGTGGGTGTCCATTTCTCTTCTCTGATTTGAGAGGTTTTCAGCCAGCATTTCTTCAAGTAATCTCTCTGCTCCCTTTTTTTCATTTCTGTGGGAGGCTCCCAGATACCCATGATATCCGTCTTGTTCTATGCAGTGGTGTCTCATAAGCCCTTAAGCTCTCTTCATTTTTCTTCATTGTTTTCTTTCTTTTTTGGTCTCCTGAATCAATAACTTAAAATGATCTCTCTCTGGGGCTGGGATTGTGGCTCAGTGGTAGAGTGCTCACCTAGCATGCACGGGGGCCCTGGGTTCGATCCTCAGCACCACATAAAAATAAATGAATGGAATAAGGGTATTGTGTTCAACTTCAACTAAAAAAAAAATAAAAAATAAATAAAATGATCTCTCTTTGAATTAAGTGATTCTCTTTGAATTCAATGACCTGGTCTGCTGTTGAACCCTTCTAGTGATATTTTTTTCAGCTCAGATTTGATATTATTTAGCTTCAGAATTTCTCTTTTCTTTTTTTGTTATAATTTCATTCTCTTTGTTGATATTCTCATTTTGTTTCATACATTGTTTCCCTGATTTTTCTTAATAGTTCTTTGTGCTCTATTTAAGCTCACTGAGCTTTGTTGAGATGGTTCTTTGAATTCATTATCAGGTAATTGACAAATTTCAGTTTCACTAGGGTTGGTTTCTGGAGATTGATTTTGTTCTTTGGTTTGATCTGTGTCTCCCTGTTTCTCTGCACATTTTATAAGGATTCCTGCCAGGAAAAACTTTCACCAATCATCCTGGTTTCAGATTCTGGAACTCTCAAACTTTCTGGGAATGTACTTTCTAGGCTTGTGTGTGTGATTTCCTAACTACGGAGTGTTTCCTGTTGCTTACCTTCTATTCCTTGTCTATCTAGGGTGCTGTGGGTTTTCTTGTGTTTCTATGGTGTGGATATGAGGTGTCCTCCAAAAGCTTGCATGTGAGACAACACAAGAAGGTCTGGAGGAGAATGGATCCTGATGGGATTAACTGAGTGGTGACTGGAGGCAGGTGGGGTGTGGCTGAAGGAAGTGGTTCACTGGGGGCGTGGCTATGAGGTATATATTTTGTATCTGGAGTGTGGGTCTCTCTCTGCTTTCTGATCATCATGTGAACTGCTTCCCTCTGCCACACTTTTCTACCATGATCTTCTGTCTCCCCTCCAGCCCTGAGGAATGGAGCCAGCCTTCTTTGGACTAAGATCTCTGAAACCATGAGCCCTCAAATAAACTTTTCCTCCTCTATTATTGTTCTGGTCCAATCTTTTAGTCATAGGGGTGAAAATGCTGACTAAAACACAAATCAGCTGTCTTTTGTTCCCAGTGACCTCCAGGGATCCAAAGAAAGCTGGTTTCATTACTGTTCCCAGTCAGGAGAAAGAGAAGCCATGCCTTGGGTATTCCCTGAAATGTGGGTAAGCTCACATTGCTCTCTTTTCTTTCCTTCCCGAGGAGGAAGCTGTGCATTTGTACTTACTCCCAACTGTGCTAAACTGTACCCAGTGGAGAGTGGTGCTCTTCTGTAGAATCCAAAGATTTTTCTTCACTATTTCAATGCAGCTGTTTTGAGTTCGTATTCACCCAGGGTCCTGGAAAATTTTAACTGGTTTTTGGAGTTCTCATAAAGGCACTTTAGTTTATATCAAACACGGATGCTGACTCATCTGTGTCCCTGTAGAAGAATGAGGTACGAGAATGCTCCTTTTGCCACCTTGATGACATCACTCCATAGACTGGGTTTAGTCTGATTGTAACAACGCATTCTGCCACTTTCTTGGATTTTGCCGAGGAACCACTGCCCAGTCAGCTGTAATTCCTTCTGTGTGCAGGGGAACCTGAGCAAGACAAGAGGGGCTGGGGCAAGCCAGGTTTCTTTAAAACCAGATGTTTAATGGGGGGCAGCCTTGAGCCATCAAAGATCAACATCAGTGAGACATACTTGAAAAACAGGCAGAGAGATATCATAACTCAGGAAGGAATGTAGTAGAAGATTGATCAAGGGTGAATCATAAAAAGCCAATTCAAACTCAAGTGGAGTCCTAGGTAAATATCAAGACAGTCAAATGTATGTACAACCAGAAGGGTACCTCAGGAGCAGATGCTGCGTTCACGTAGAATGTGCTAAAGCTTTGTGGCTGGCATAGGAAATTTACAAAGGAGAAATAAACCAGAGGAAAAATGAAATC
The DNA here is from genome assembly GCF_001458135.2 of Marmota marmota marmota. Classification (NCBI taxonomy): domain Eukaryota; kingdom Metazoa; phylum Chordata; class Mammalia; order Rodentia; family Sciuridae; genus Marmota; species Marmota marmota. The sequence continues at coordinate 3,780,878 of NW_025999932.1, read as the reverse complement.
ATTCACACCCCACAACTCTATGGAGGTCTACACTTTACCCCTTTATATATAACTCTTCCTTATATTGTCTGTATGGGTGTGAATGGTTATGTATGTGTGTGTGTGTGTGTGCAAATGAGTGCAAATGAATCTCAATTTCTTTCACTGTCTTCCCTGTTGCTTGGTAGCCATATGGCTTGAGTGAAATTGTCTGACTCAAACTCTGGAAGTACATGGTGATTGACTTCAGTGGATCAGAATCCTGCTTGATGTGTTGAGTCCCCCCTCTGGTGGCTTTTCAGCCACCAGAAGTGTGGCTTGATCAAGTGTGGATGAGAACCCCATCATTGAGCTCTGCTCCCTCTCTCCCTCTCCACATTGTCCTGCTGAGCCATTGCGACAGGAGCCACCCTGTTAGGGAAGACACCACAAGATGCACAGATGTGGAGAGAGAGTTGGCAGTGACCAAGTGTCCCATCAGCCCCCGGCCCCTCTGACCTGGAATGAGGGCCTCAGCAGAACGGGCATGACTGTTAAGTCTTTGTATCTAGCCTCAGTTATTTTATTGGAAATTATAACATCCGTAGCCAAAGTACATAATATAAATGTGCACTGAACACATGATTATCTGGTACACATTTGTATTCAGAAATAGACTATTATAACCAGCCTCGCTCACACCATCCCTGCTTTTATGCTGTTTATTGATCTGTTCCTCTGGATGCAGTAGTGTTGCTCAGTGTGACTGTGAAATTCATGTGAATGGGATCATCTGTGGTGGGTTGCACAAGTTTCAGGTTCCCTGATTTTCACCTCCGGTGAGTGTACCAGGACTGGGCTTCAGACATGTGGCTTGCAGTGGAGTGTCATGGATAGCTGCTCCGTCAGGTCCTGACCTCCCTCCTGGGTACATATTTGTATACACGGCTATAAGGAGTATTCCCAGGCAGTGAATACTCTACAATCAACATTTAGAAAGATCTGGATAGATTGATATTTGGGGCCAAGAATAGCAAAAGCAAATTTACTAGGGAGAACTGTAAGCCCCAGTTGGTTGATTCAAAATACCAATGGTATAAATTCAGAGTGTTAAGGACCTATCTTGACAAGAGAACAGTTGGGATAAATATGTGGGTGTTCATTGACTACAGCTCACCATTCTAAGTCCAGCACCACCACAGCACATGCTGTGTGCTCGGAAATTGAAGCATCGTGTCTAACGTCCTAAGCCAATGATTAGCATTTAGAATTATGTATTCAATTTTGGGAATCCTAAAACATTAAGATTTGAGACAAAGGAATAGATACAGAAGAAATAAACTAGAATAGTTAAGGCCCAGAAAGAGCAGTGAGGGAAAGCTGTCCTGGGAAGGTTTGCCCTAGAAAAGTGTAGAGGGGATGTAGTGTCTTTCATTATGTAGATGACCTGAGACCACGGACGGGGAGGGGAAGAGTATAGTAAAGCACACTTCACAAGACTCAGAATTTAAGATTCATTAGAGACTGAAAATTCCCAGGAAAGGAAGAGACGATCTTGCAACCCAAGGAGTGTTCCCTCAGAGTGTTGAGACAAACAGGGAGAGAATCTGCCACAGTGTCTAAGATTCTGGGTTAAAGGACGACATCTCAGGGTCTTTTTGTCTACCTCCCTTTCCAGGGAGACAGGAAAAATCCAATCCTCAAATAAGGAAAACCTGGTAACCTGGAAAGTATTCTGCTCAATGCATTACTTTACTTATTGAACAGAGAGTTATTTCTTAGCTCTAAATTGTAGTTTCCATTCACCATGTGCAAATTTTAGACAAAAACACGTGTTTCCACATGAATAATTGCTACTTATAAAAGGAATAAAGTCAAAAACAAAGGAAAAAATAACCATTAAGGAGGGATACTTGAAAAAGAAGAACATTGGGCATGGTCACTTGCCCTAGTGATAACTTTCACTCTGATCTGCTTCAGTGTTCCAGATTATTTACCCCCCAAAACCTTTGATACAAGCAGGCAATACAGCAGGAAGGGGGTATCTAAGTGAGACCCTGTGTTTTAGAAGTTCAATGATTATTTTAATTTCCTGAGAGTATTAAATAGAATAAAAAATCTCCATCAGACCAAAGAATGCACAAAAATTAACTGCCCTCAAATTTTTGCCCCTAAAAATACAAAACACTCATCTTAAGCATATTAGAATAAATGATGTTTTGCGAGTGCTGAAGAAATAGAAAAGATAAATCCCACTCTTTAGATGTATTCCTGTTTTCCAGAGATCAGCGGCATAACCAGCTTCTTACATCTACACCTTGATCATTTTGCCAGTGGCAAGAGGTCCAGATTCCACCCAGGTGAGCGTGGCTGGGTTAATCTTGCAGAGCAGATGGCTCAGGTCAGTGGCCAATAACAATCTGTGACACACCAATGGCAGCATAAAGAAGCCAGTTCTCCGTGGAGCAGAGCCTGCTTTTAAAAATAGGACAGGCGGGTGACTTTTCCTGAAGGATAGAAGTCAGTCCTTCCCTCTCTGTCTCCATTGTCTGTCTGTCTGTCTCTTTTCATGTTGTGGATTTAACGCCCTTAGTTGTTCTTTCCCTTGTAAGAACTGCCTGCGTCAGCACATTGGTTGCTTTGCCATCACACATGAATCTGTGCAATGTAAATAATGGAAAAAGCAAGCTTTGCTTATCCAGAAAAAGCAATACAAAAAAAAAAAAATCACACACACATACACAACCACACCCCCGCCCCCAGAAAAAAAACAATCAGACTAACACCGAAAGCCCAAACCGTTTCCTTAAGAGCTTACAAAAGTTCCCTCAAGAATGGACATTATGTAAAACTAACAGTGGGAAGTCTGTCTGTAGGATGTGAGGTAAACATGCCTTCCACTTCCCATTCACTTTAAAAGACTGACCCGGAGTTACTGGCATCATATAAGTAAATGAAAATAAAAGGTTTGAAAATTCAAACACTTTTACATTTTAGTACTGTATCTATTTTATGAAAAATTTTATTTAACAAAGAACATTTCAAGGAATCTTACATTTTTCTTAAAATCTAAAGAGTGGTTCTGTTTACTTTGTTTTGAAATCTTACATTATGACCGGACACTGTAATCCTAGGGCCATCAGTTTATGTGGCAGTGACTAGAATTTTTAAACATTGTCACTGAGAAAATAAGAAATGTGAAGATAAAACTTAGAGTGAATTTTCTCTCTCTGGGTTTTCTCTGCTCTGCTGCCCTGGGTCTCCTCTTCCCTCTCTCCTGGAATGTAACCTGGGCAGGTCATTTCATATTACTGTCACAGTGTTATAATTTTAAAATTGTTATCATAAGATCTGTCTGGTCTGCTTCAGTTTTAGTGAGAATCAAGTGAAATGATGCATTGAAAGCCATTTATTTACAAACTATAATATGAATTCTATGCACGTGCATACATATTACCCTGTATACCTCTGTGGATAAATATGCAATTGCAATTATAGTGAAACTACAGGTCATTTCACTTGGAAAAACCAATTTAGACATGTAGTTGAAATATAATGCAGTATACCTTTTATTTGTGTATTAGAGATTATTTTTAATATCACCATTGTTAATTTGAATTTCTTATAGTTTTAGCAATTTGTCAATAAACTGCTCATTTGGAGGAAGAAGTAATCTTGATATCTGAATTTGAAAACTAGGCCACTTTGAGCACAATTGTATTTGTCAGGGAGAAAATTGGCTAGGAATATCCGTTGACAATCTGGAACAGAAACATTTTTACAATTCATTAAATTATTATATACGTTTGAGTTTCCTTCAGTTTCAGACACATTTAAATCAATGGGCATTTAACATTCTGCAGGATGGATGAAGCATAGGAGAAAAATGTTTTCAAAGAATCAAAGCATACATTATCAGAAGTGGAGATACTGCAGTGATCACGCTGATCAGTCCCCCTGTGTGCCAAGCCACCACGCCTGCGACACCACCCACCACTCAGCAGGGCTGGCGTCCATCAGGACTTGGTGGTGGACTTGGGCAGCTCTGTGCAGGCAGTATCTCCCTCTTCCTCAGGTGCCTCTTCCCTCATTCTCTATCGCTTCGTCTCTCCCTCCTCCTCCTCTTTCTTCTCTCTCCCTCCTTCTCCTCCTCCACTTTCTCTTCCTTCCCTCCTCCTTTTATCTATGTGCATATTCGAGAAAGACCCAGGCTCACCTGTGCTCAGAGCCTTTGGAATGCACAGTGGACTGGAGAGAGGGAAAATGAGCCTGTGAGCCAGCAGGGCTGGGTGGGCTGCAGCTGGCAGACAGCCATCTGTCCTGGAACCGGAGTCCACAGAATGTCAGAGGAACCCAGGATGGGGTGCCTGGTGAGCCTCGGACAGGGGCGGGCTTCACGGAGGTGTTGCCACTCACGAGGGATGCCTGAGGAGGAGGAGGAGTTAGGGTACATGGACAGGAAGTGGAGATCACATATAACTTTGTAGTTTATGAACTATTTTTTATAAGTTTGTATTGGATGACAAGTAGGACAAATGACTGAAAATTTTAGGATTCTAACTTATTTTAATTATCTGCAAAGGCTATTTCGAACACAATTACCTGCTAGGGAAGAGTCTTGTTTTTTGATTCCTTCAAACATCATGTATTAGGGTTAGGATCAGAGTTAGGGTTAAAATTAGGGCCTCCACATGCTACCTCCTCCAGTCACCTCTTGTGCAGCTCTCGGGTCAGTAGCACTATTCAAACTGGAACTGTCCTCTTTGTGTCTGCTACTCTGCCTGCAACTGGCATTTGGGACTGTGAGTAGTTTTGCTTGCAATGTAATCATATTTAATGATCTGCTTTGTAAATATGATGTCTTTTCCTTTCTGTGGACTGTAAACTGAATCCAAATATGGAAAAAATAAAATAAATGTGAGCTCTGAACATTTCAGAAATGTCCTTATTATTGTGTTTATTTTCTACTTTATTCTTGATTGATACTAGATACAATTTCACAATTATTAATCTAAAAAATATACATATGATTTAGCTTTATATAAACATTCCTTGGAGACAGACTGAATCTTTTTGCTTTTGCAACGTCCCCAATCTTCTTTCTCATTAATTGTTTCCAGTGTTGTGCATTAAGGCTGCTCAATAAATGATTATTAGTTATATTCTGAGTGTAGAAGAAAATCAAAGCCATAAACAACCTAAGCACAGAGGGTACTTTTGCACAGGTACTGGGGACATACTAGAAAGGTCAACCTTTATCATAAGCTCCAAAACAGCCTGGGAATGGGTCAGAGTCCTGAAGACCCCAAGCCATTCCCTGTTCAGAAAGCATTGGCTTCTATGAATTGTGTGATACCAATAACCTGCCAGAAAGCAGAGCTCTGGCAAGTCTACTTGTGTTTGTTTATTGAATGAATGAGCATATGATTCTATGAATACATTGCACTTAATACCTGCTACATTTTTCCCTGTGTGGATTTAAGAATTGTAGTTCAAAAAAGATTTCAGTTCCTGAATCCCATAAATTCTAAGAAAATTCCAGGACCTGTTTTTTCTTGAGTGTGAGTTTCCTAGGGCTGCTGTAACAAAGTACCAAGACTTCAACAGCATCGACTCTGTTTCAGTTTTGGAGGTTGGAAGACCAGGATCACCGTGTGGTAGCGGGGGTTCCTCATGGGCAGTAGATGAGGATCTGTTGTGGGCCTCTCCCCCGGTTCCTGGGGTGAGCCTCCATTCCTGGTGTTCATTATCTTGTGGGTTCCTGTCCTCAGGTTTAGGCAGTGCTCTCTTTGTGTTCAGATTTCCATTTTTCCTAAGGACACAAGTCATATTAGATTAGGGTCCATCTTAATAACCTCATTTTAACTAATTACATCTGCAATGACCCTGTATCAAAGTAGGGACACATTGTAAGATCTTGAGAGTTCAGTCTTCAACTTAGAAACATGAAGCTGGATGTATGATCTAACCCGTGACAGTGTGTCAAAGAGAGGCCCCATCCTGTCTAGGCAAGAGTGGTTTAGACGGAGGACCAGACACTTGTAAGTAAATACTGGAACGGAAGGAGGTCCCGGGCCAGTGGTAGTCATGACCACAGTGGTCACCTCTGCTTGAGGAAAGTCAGGGATGTCTTTGCAGAAGAGATGGGTTAGAGAGAGGAAGGATATGAGGGAATTTTCACTGTACAATCCCCTCAAATATGACACATCTAGAAGGAAACCTGATCCCTAACTAGACTTTCCCCCAAATTCCCTAACTCCACTAATGGACCAAGTGGAACCTGGCTCATCCCTCTTCACTGTCACACCTGCCCAGCATCAGGCCCTGGTTCCCGAATGCCTGATGTGTGGCCTATGCTGTGATGTGCCTGGTCCTCATCTTCCCTTCATCTTCCATCTCACGTCACTACCTGATTCATTTCCTTGGTACCCATTTGGTCCTTATTTTGCATGCCCCAAACCTTCAGTACCTTCCCACCACCTGTCAACTCATTCAAGCTTATCACCCCAGTAGTTCAGACTGTGCATAGCCTCAGGGCTCTCAAGATCCTGTGATATAGTCCTTCATGTATGCATGAGCCCTTCAACAGTGTCCCAGAAGCAGTTCCAACAGGGAGCACTCCACACCACCTTGCACACTGGAAATGAGTTCTTTCCCACTTAGCAAAGCTATGAAGCTGCTTCAAGGAAAACATCACTTAGTGTCTGCATTGGGAAGCAGTAAAGGAGGTGGCGATGCTTCTTGGGTCTCCCAGCGTCCACATGCTCATCAGTATTAAACATTTCCTGTTTGTGATGGTGTTTTAGTCAGCATCACATGAATGCCCTCTAGTCCAATTTCTAGTAAAGTTCTCCCTCTCTGAACCCTCTTGAGCACTCTCCTCACTATCCACGCTCCTATTGTCCACGGTTCCTATCTGGTCTTAGACCTCCCACCAGAATCGATCATTAAACTTTACTTACAACAATCTAAAGCATTTCCAGATAGCACTGCTGAGCATCTCAAAATTCCTCCCACCAATTCCAAAAAGCTTCTGAACCACACGGTCAGGTTCGTCACAGCCACAACACCACTTCTCGGTGACAATTTCTATTTTAGTCAGCTTTTTTGCTGCTGTGACTGAAAGACTTGAAAAGAACAATTTGAAGCAGGAAAAGCTTGAGGGCTCACAGTTTCAAAGGTCTCAGTCCATAGAAGGCTGGTTCCATTCCGGAGGGCTAGAGGTGAGGCAGAACATCATGGTGGAAGAGTATGGAGATCAAGAGCAGCCTACATGATGATCAGACAGCAGAGAGATTGCACTCCCCAGATACAAAATATATACCCCAAAAGCGTGCCCCCAGAGACCCACCTCCTCCAGCTACACTCCACTCACTTTCCCATCAGGGGACCAATTCACCAATTAGGTTAAGGCTCTCGTGACTCAATCATTTCTCCTCTAAACCTTCTTGCATTGTCTCCCACATGAGCTTCTGGGGGACACCTCACATCCAAACTATAGCAAATGGAGATGATTACAATACAGAATGGTGAATACCATCCACCCCAACTAGGAACACTGTGCTCTGCTCACAGTCTGTTGTGGTTTGGATCAAACTGTCCCCCAAAGGCTCCTGTGTTGAGGACTTGGTGGGTCCTTTGGAAGTGATTGGATTGTGAGGGCCCTGACCTCAGCAGTGGATGAGTCCACTGAGGGATTAGTAAGCTGGTGGCCTTGTTGGAAGGTGTTGGAAACTGTAGTGGGGGCCTAGTAGGGGGACACAGGTCACTGGGGCATGACCTGGGAGGACATGTCTTGTCCCTGGCCTTTCCTCTCTAACTTCTGCTTACCGACTGCCATGAGACGAGCAGCTGTGCTCCAACCTGGCCCTCTCAGGGTCTGCCTCACCTCAAGCCCAGGGGTCCAGCTGACTGTGGACTGAAACCCTTAAAACCACAAGCCAAAACGAATCTTTGCTCCTCTCGTTTGTCTTCCTCAGGCATTTCGTCATGGCATGAGAAGCTCACCAGTGCAGCCCCGGGGCTGAGTGCAAGGTGGCTGCATTTCTTAATGCATGCTGGCCTTTTCTCTGGGTTTCACAGTAGCCTTCCTGGTCCCCACTTTACCTCTGACCACACGGCACTGCAGGAGAAGTGGTTTCTGCTCCGGGCCTCCAATCCTGGCGAGCAATCACAAGCTGGTGTAGCCATTTTGTGCCTTTGGGCCAACCTGGTGGCTTCTGATTCTTTACAGGTGTCACTGGAGAAACCTCCGGTGACATTCATGAGCATCTCGATGTGCAGGTCAGGATTTCTTGACCTCCTTGCTGTCGACGTTTTGAACAAGATTGTCGTTGTTGTGGTCTATCCTGTGTCTCTGGCTCTACCCTAGATGCTAGAAGCAAGCCCCCAGACCCAGTTTTGATCACCGAGAATGTTTTCAGCCCTTGCCAAAATGTTTAGGGGGCAAAGTCACCCAGAGTTGAAAATCACTGGGGTGGACTTTCGCCCCCTCTCTGTAATGCTGTTTTGTCCCCCCGTGGCCACAGCTTCATGGACCACACCTGTGTAGTGTGTCGCTGTGTGATCGTGTAGCACATCACGTCTGCTTGTCCACTTAAGGAGGCGCTGATGAGGAGCTTCACTTAAGCTGCATACATTTCTGGACCTCAGATGAGTGTGCGCTGGGCCGCAGGAGCTGGAGAATCCATCAGTTTCCCACTTTACTCATCGTCTAATTGTCTTGTGTGAGCAAACACCACCACTTCCTGTGCTTTTCTCAAGCCTGGCAGCAGGCCCTGCTTTTCATCTCTTCACATTTGATTTTTTGAGGGGGGAGGAGGGGGCCCGCAGAGAGCAGCTGGTGAGTGCAGAATTAATTACAGATTGTCTCCCTCAACACACGCACGGGTGACCACCCTCTAATGACGAGGCTGCCATCACTGCCCTTTTAGGATTCCCAGTAACTGGACAGATACTTAATTCTTTTTCTTGGAAGCGTATGTTGCGATTTTGAGAGATTGACACCCTAGAAGCCTGGTTAGAGATGTTGTATTTGATGAAAAATATATACATGCTGTTATCTCAGAAATCCATTGTGACATTTGTTAATTCCCTCACTTGGTAGTACTTGAATTTTTGTTAAATAGAAGTGAGTAAATAGGTACATTTCGAAAAGTGTGAGCTTATAATTATAGCATATGTTCTTTAAAAGGATAAAATGTTCAGGCAGGCACAGAGTGATCTTTCTGTTTATTTTGGATTTGAAAAAGAATGGGTGCAAATGAAACTTGAATATGATTTGTTCATGGCAACAATTTTGTGGGGATGCCTTTCCCTGTAGACACTACTTTTTGTTTAATTGTATTGAAATAGAACTTTTTCAAAAACCACAAGTAGGCAAAACAAACAGGATGGGTACTGAACGAATATTGCTATGTTCATGATTTTTATAAATGAAATCATTTTAATTTAAATGATAAAGGTAAAAGGATAGCAATCTTAAATATGTAATTTACATGTTAGTTCCAGTTTCTCACTTTCTTTTCAACCCACTGAATTTGAGCTTTGTATTTCGTTAGCAAATCTGTTGGCTTTTCCTGTGAATATTCTGTTTTGTTTCCGCCTTCTTTTGTTGGTCATCTCACTTGCCTTTTGTGAGAGAGCAGAGCAGCGTCAGGGCAAGGCACAGATTTACAGACAAATGCAGACTCCCATCTCAGTTCCGTAACGGGCCGAGCTTGGAAAAGCCAATGCAAGCTGCCATCTTGTTCTTTCACTGACAAATGAGGTCGAGTCATTAGATTTGGATGAAGTTGCAAAACACTGTGTGACCACAGATGGTGAGTTAATTATCATGAGGTTGGTGCGTAAAAGCAGACTTCTACAACAAAATGTCTCGTAACCCTAAGAGAACAAGCTCAGCTCTCTAAGATGAACTTCTAACAAATGTACCTTTTTACAGTAAGCTATCAGACACACAGTGCTTGGAACTTTTTACATTGTTAAAACTGATCTTTCAATATTTACAGGAAGACTTTTTTTTTTTTTTTGCCCTGAGCAAACAAACTGTGTTTCTCTAGAAATTCAATTTATAATGACAAGATGCAGATTAAGTGTAGAATCAATTTAAGACTGAAAATTGCTAAGTACATTTTGCCAAACTTTTCCTTATTTTTTAATAAGGTTCATTGGGCAGATGCATGCTTTGATATTTCAGATTCTCCATGTCTATAGCCACTGATTCTTCACGTGCTTCCTTATTAAACTGTTGAGCAAGGCTTGTAACCTTTAGCTTTGGTTTAGTTTTTAGTGATAGCTGAACCAAACAATAAGGGATATGTAATTTTTCATTTTTACAGACTCTCCTTAAAGGAGTTATTTCACACAGATTTCTGTAGGTGCTTGAAATTACCTGGAAATTCGAATTAAATGCCAGCAAGTGCTCACTCTGTGTACAGTGGCCTTTCTAATGCCCCGAGGGTAGTAGTGTACTCCAGGAAAACAAGAAAAGGGATTCTTTGAAGGCGAGAGGTTAGTTTTATAACCTACACTTCACTGTGAGGACTGCTGATGTAGAAATCTGAGTTTCGCATTAATCCTGTTTGTTTTGCCCACTGTGCTTTAAAAAAAAAAAATTATTTTAGGCTCCTTAATGTGGGCAAGGGTGGCAATGCGCTCGCTCTGTGAACGGGAGGGTGTTGGTTTTTCTGCCAGAGAAACTTCCCAAGTCCGTCCCTGGTTTTATGACACATGGCTTCCCTGTGTCTCTGCTGTGAACACTTTGCAGGGACAGCTCCCTCTCTGGGCCTGATTCCATTTAGTTTGACATGTAGAAAATTGGTACCCGCAGGGTGGCCGAGCGTCCAGTGGAACGGGAGGAAGTGGCATTGCTGTGAATGGGACAGTAGCTTGTTCTGAGGACAAGCCTCAGCAGTTTCGAGGCTCGGTGGAAAGGGATCTGTGCCGTGTCACCACCTGGGACACCACTGTTTAGTGGTGTTTTATTAGGTGAAAGCCCTGAGACTACGTGGAAGGGCAGCCCGGCAGACAGGGCACCAGATGGCACAACCTGAGGCTGTCTATCAAGACGTGAGGGCAGAACTGGAGCAACAGACTTAGGTCCAATGCCAAGAGCGAGACAAGTCACTACCCCAGGGAGGAGCCCAGGTGTGTCTGGCCTGGGTCAAGACAGCATGTGTAAACCCCGGGAGCCACTAACCAGGGGCTCGCAGCTCCCCGTGCTGATCGCTAGAGCCGAGGGCGGGTCACCTCATCGTGCTTCATTATTTTACTTCATCTCATCTGTCCTCTGCCTTTCTTCTTGCTCTCTTGCTTTGTTTCTAACAAACGGATTTTTCAGCTGCTGAGGTTCTCCTAAGACTGTGCGAGCGGAACAGAAACTGATAACTTGGTCCGTGGGAGGGCAGAACAAGGCCAGGACTTCAACCAGCTGGGGGCAAACTTCTGGCAGCAGCAGAGGTGGCTCAGAGGTAGCCTCAGGTCAAGACAGCACCCTTCATTTTAAACCCCTGCAGTTTTCTCTTCCAACTCCCAAATCCTTCAAAACACAAACACCATTTTCTTCAGAAGGTCTTTCTTACTCATCCTCTCCAGTTTAGGGGAATCTCCTCACTTCCAGATCGCAGGGCCATCCACCAATGGCTCTTATTGTTTCCAATAATTCCATGCTGCATTGTGTTTCTGTCATTGTTATCATAATTTTACTTATTTATTTACCTTTTGCAGTGCTGGGAATTGCAGCAGTATGTACCCTGAGTTACACCCACAACTTCTTTTTGTGTTTTTTAAATTTAAAACAGGGTCTCACTTAGTTGCTGAGGCTGGCCTCCATCTTGTAATCCTCCTGCCTCAGCCCCAAGTCTCTGAGATCACAGGTGTGCGCTACCTAGCCCTGCTCATGAATGTTTTCTCATATGGTTTGCCCTTGTCTTTGATTTTCATCTTTCTCTAGATCACTAGGATTGCTAGGGTATTTAAGGCAGGGAAAGTTTCATATACTTTTTTTTTTTTTTAATGTTCAGTCACCTGAAATCATCCCCCAAGAGAAACTGCTTTTTATTGAATACTTGAATTCTTCATTTGTTGAACTGTCAATCTGGATATCTTATATAGTTTCCCTTTAAACCAAGGTTCCTACCCTGATAAAGTGTTGCCTGCTGTACACCAGGGAAGAGACAATTGTATTTCCTCTATTAAAATTAATCAGGGCCAAATCTTCGTCCCACCAGGTACAACAGGGTGCCCTGGGCACATGGGCTAGAGATGTTGGATAAAATCAAATGGATCACCTAACTAGGGAGAGTAGGGACTCCCACCCAAGGCATCTTCAGGGTCTTCTCTTGAACTGGACAATCATGGAGTGCAAAACTGGGCTGGAAGGTACGTTGTTACAATTGATTCTGAAAAAAAAAAAGTTGCAGCCTCATCTTGAATAACATCTCTTTAATTAACACTGATTTGATTAACCACCAGCATTCTATTTATAACTCTGGGAACAGCACACACCTCTCGTGGTTTTCCTTGGTTCATTAGAACCAGTCTTGGGGTGATTTTGGCTCAGTGGAGCAGACTGTTACCCACTTGGGGGCCACCTGTGTTCCCCTGGGCCCCCTCTATTAGATGGCGATAGGGGAGGAGTCAGTTTTTGAAGAGTGTTCCCTTGATTCCTCTCTTACCAAGGTTTTATGGACCCCTGGACCCTCCCAACTGATCGGGTGGCCTCCAGGTGATCAGGTGGCCTCCAGTCCCAGTTCAGTGGTGCCCAGAGGAGCAGTGCAGAGGGGGAGCATCTGCGTTCCCCTGTGCAGTGTCCAGCAGTTGCCTAGGTCTCCTGTCAAGTTCCAGGAAGGAAGAAGGAGTCCACTGAGCGTGCTCTAAGGATGACCACACACTGGGAGTGAGGGGAGAAGTGGGGGAGGTGGAGCAAAACGGGGGCGCAGGAAAAGGTGGTGGAAGAGAAGAGATGAAAAGGGAAGGTGGCTGTGCCAAGCCGCAGAGGAGGAGGAGGCAGTGATTGCTGGAATGTGGGAGGGGCGGCCCTATGGGTGGGCACTTCAGCCAGCCTTCCCAACAGGGGCCTAAGAACCCCACAAGAACAGTCTTAGAGGGGGAAAAGCTGATTTGGCTCATGGATTCAGAGGTCTCAGTTCCCAGACAGCTGGCCCCATAGCTGTGGGCCTGAGGTGAGGCAAATATCATGGTGGAAGGGCAGGGTGGAGGGAGGCAGCTCAGGACATGGCACCCAGGAGGGAGAGAGGGAGAGGGAGGGAGAGGGAATGAGAGGGAGGGAGGAAGAGAGCGGAGGGAGAGAGCACTCTCTGCTTACCAGGAACACAATTTACACCCCAGAGCTACACCCCCAGTGACCTACCTCCTCCAGCCTCACCCCACCTGCCTAGGGTTACCCCCTGGTTAGTTCCTATCAGGAGGTTAACCCACTGGTTAGGGTGAGGTTCTCATAACCCAATCACTTCACCTCTGAATGGTCTTGCATGGTCTTGCACATGAGTTGGGGGACACCTCCTATCTAAGTCAAAACCATAGGTCCAGTTCCTTATTTCTGACATTTTTTTTTTAGTGGAATTGGGTTTTCAGAGATCAGCTATCAAGCTACCTCATTTGCTGTAATAATGGATGCAGATTTCTAAAAACAGATTTTTAATTTCGTTATGTTGTTAGCATTCTAATATATGGGCCTCTGCCTTGCTGGAGTAGGGGATCTGTGCAGACTGAAAATGTATGTATTTCGATCAATGTGATGTTCTCAACATGTAGCTAAGATCTTGGCTCATGTGACAACTTAAGTTTTAGTATTTATCTTCAAATTATAATAAAATTGTATCATTTATTTATTATACACACTTCTAGGGAGGTTTTTATGTTTCTAGCAACTGTTTTTATATATATCCTGTTTTAGAAAATTGTCTTTACCCATGATCAGTTCAGTCATAAAGTTTTTATTGGTTTAGCTGATTCTATTAACTATCTATGAGAAGTTTAACCCAGATTTTCTAGATTTTGTTACTTTTGTTTTGGATGCCTTTGAGCATCATGTCCAGTTCAGTGCTAGAGACCGCTTACTGTGATGGTCTCCACAGCTTAGGTCTTTTCTTTAGTAATCCCTTTCACGGCACTTGATTTTAGAAAGCACTCAGGTTTACAAGGTTCACCTTCCTGGTAGGAGTTGCCGTGGTCAGGAGGCGTAGGGAAGTGAGGAGCAGGCAGAGATGGCCAGGAGTGGGAGAGGTGACTCCGGGCACCAGAGGTCCCTGGCTTTGCTGGGAGAAGCGACTCTTGCCTCGTGTAAATGGAAGGAAGAGTGAGGCTGAGCTGCTGGCTCACTGGTGGCCAGATGAGGGGTCCCCTCTTGTAACTGCCATTTTCCTTTTAAATCATGGAGCAGGTTGTGTGGTGGGACTGCTGTTGGGGAGGGGATGGAGCTGGGAAGCGGGTGGTCCTTCTGCTGCCCCAGGGGTCTCTGTAGATGTGGGCAGTCCAGGCAGTAGGGCCTGGGCTTCAGTGCAGGAGAAGTCTGGTCTGTGTTCTCGGTCCTGAGAGGGAGCCGTGGAACTCTGGGAGTTTTCAGATAGGGGTCTTTGTTGGTGGTGCCAGCCCCTGGGACCACACTGGGACTTCCAGGGGGTTGGCCATGTTGGTAAGACCCTCCTCAACTCTGGTGGGGGCTTTGGGTTGCACAGGGTTAGTCTCTGGGCCTAGAGGCTGAGTCAACCCAGTGGGTGACGAGTTGGCATCCGTGGCTTCGTAAGGAACCAGAGCTCAGGTGCAGGTCCTGGGTTGGCAGTCCCCTGTGGGCATGGACTCAAGGATGCTGGGAGTATCATTTTCTCAGCCCTCCTAGACGCCCCTGTATGTACTTCTTCCTTGTATGTTCTCCTTTGATAAACGTAACTATGGGCATGATACTTTCCAGAGAGTTTTTGTGAGTGGGTCAAGTGAGTTAACACACCTGAGGGTGGTTTGCACAGCCCCCTAATCTTACAGCTGATGTCCTAAGTGAGGACCACTTGAGTGGACATTGCCTCTAACTTTGCAGCCAGACCTCAATCCCTTGCAGTGGAGATTAAAGCCTGGGAAGATTTGGCAATGGGAGGATTGTGTCCTTCAACTCAATTTGTCTAATTGTCTAATGCATCTCATTAAATATTTGGGGAAATTTAAATTTGACATTATCAGAGCAATACCTTAAAAATTATGAATTAGTCATGTGTTAGAGGAATGATCAAGGGCTAGGGGCAACTGCAATTGAGGTCTATAGATAGTGGACTATTACAGTCTCTCTACCACACTGTACAAGTGGTAGAAATGAAGAGGGACCCAGGAACAGAGGGATTTTCAAGATAGAACTAACAATGTTGAAGAACTGACTTTTCTGTTCCACGACATTTGGGGGCTCTGGGTCATGATATACTTTTTAAATATCTAGGAAGAAGAATACCCTGTGTTCAAATAAGGTTTTTATCACTGGAACCAAAATATCTGGCAAGAACAATGTGGAAGAGGAAAGATTCATTTAGGGTTAGGGTTTCAGAGGTTCAGTCCATGGTTGGCCGGCTCCATGGCTCTGGGTCTGAGGGGAGGAGAGCGTCATGGTGGAAGATGTCGTAGAGGAAGGCTCCTCTGCTCATGGCAGCTGGGAAGCAGAAGGAGGCAGAGAGAGAGGAGCTGAGGAGAAGGTAAACCCTTCCCGGGCACACCCCCAGTGACCACCTTCCTCCAGCTGGGTCCACTTCTCCACAGTCCACCCTGATGTTAATGGGTTAATCCATCAAATGGACTAAACCACTGATGTGGCCAGAGCCCTCAGGATCCAACCGCTGCCTCAGAGAGCCCTCCGCTGAACCTTGCTGCATTGGGGAACCGTCTTTCAACAGGTCAGCCTTGGGTGCACATTCCAGATC
The DNA here is from genome assembly GCF_001458135.2 of Marmota marmota marmota. Classification (NCBI taxonomy): domain Eukaryota; kingdom Metazoa; phylum Chordata; class Mammalia; order Rodentia; family Sciuridae; genus Marmota; species Marmota marmota. The sequence continues at coordinate 3,765,000 of NW_025999932.1, read as the reverse complement.
CAAGCCTTAGCAACCTGGAAAAAATCTAAAATGTGCTTCTGAGTTTTCTGTCTAGGAAAATGCATGCTTGTCCTCCAAGACACACTGAAAATAAGAGTCAGTAAAGGAAACAAACAAAACAAAACAAAAGAAAAAGAAAAACAAGTGTCAACAAGTGAAGGAAAACCTTTCTGTCATGGATAACTGTGGTAAATGAAACCACCATATAATAAAATGCTTCTCTCATGTGGCACCAAGCCCCTGTGTACAAGGCCTTCTCATCCTGAGGTCTTTGCCGTGGCTGGTGGCCATATTATTTATTTACAGGCTGAGTCTAAAGTACTGCATTTCCTACCAAAAAGCAACTACAAAAAATACAAAATCTATGTATAACTCTAAAGCTCCAATTAAAAAAAAAAAAAACAAATCCAGAACTTTTCCATTTGGGTTCCATTTCACCCATTTTGAGTGAATCCTTTTTCTCTGTTAGCAGCTGCCTTGCATAGAAATGCACATGTTGTCTTCTAGTGCTTTCATCTGTGCATGTTCAGCTGGATACACACAGCACCCTGCAAACCAGTCTCCCGTCTCAGCGCTGAGTCTTTTTCCCCCCACTGGAGTCTCACAAGGCTTCCTCCTCCCCTTGTTTTTGTACGGTCGCTAGAGCAGATTTTATTGATATTTACTTGGATAGGCGGGATATCACTGCAAGTGTTAGAACTCAAGCTCATTACTGTAATCATCATGCAGGATTGAAATGTTGCTGGTTCTGATTTTAAGGGGCTCCTTTTTGCCTGTCAGTTCTGGTTTTATGTTTTCTTTACCTTGGACTATTCTTAGGCCTAAAAATTGCATTTACTGCTTCACTGCATCAATGAAAAATTCAGGAGACACTCTCTACACAAGATGATTATTGTACCATCATCTTTCAGGGTCATTTTCCAAAACCACTTCTGTCCTTTAGACAAACATCTCCATTTATTGTTATTGAAAGGGGAAAGTTTTATCTTGACTATCCTAAAACTTCTGGAGAAGGATATCTATCATGTCCATAAAATATTCATTGGCCCCAGAAGAAGCCCGGTGCTCAGAACATCCTGTACCTCCGCTGGTTGCTCTTAGACAGGTTTGGGGTCTGGTGATGGTTTGCTGTGGCAAGAAGGTAGAGCAGAAGTGAGCCATGCTGCCCTCAGGGTGGCTGACCCCTTGTGCTTTCTTTGAGTGTCCATACGTAGGGTCCTTGACCCTGTGAAAGAATCACAATTGTTTCCCCAATTCCATGCAGGAGGGTGATGCACAACCCCTCCACTCACTCAGCTGCAGGGGGAACCCCAGAAAGGGCTCTCTGACCCCACCAGCTCGTGGGCTCCAACCAGCAAATCTCTATATGGGAAAGCAGCACTGGGAAGGTCGTAATTTTTTTTTCTTATTTCTTTAGATAAAAGGAAACTAGTGGGTGTGGAAAGAATTCCTCAAACATCCACAGACCTCAGCTGACTTCTTTGTGCTATCAGAGAATAGGCTGGGATGGGGTGGCAGGAACCACCCAGAGTAACTGGCCTGGATAATGAGAACGTTTGCTTTCCCCTGTTGTCTATTGACATGCACATAATCCTCCTGGACCAGGGTCCTGTAACTAACTGGAAACTTCTCAGGGCCAAGATGGTAGCTCCAGCTCCCGTGAGCATTCTGGCATTTCAACTTTCAGGGTGAAGGAAAGGTGAGAAGTGTATGTCCCTTCCTAGGGAACCTGTGGAGAATCACATTGATTTCTCCTTTTCTTTTTGCAGTGCAGAATTTAGTCTGTGGCTACAAAAGATGATGGGATGAACACTCTTCTAATGCAGCCCACGTCAAGTCAGTATTTGAGAGCTGTATTATTTCACCAGAACTTCAGCTTTCAAAGGCACCAGCCATGCCTTGTACATTCTGTATAGAACCAGGTGCTCATTCTAAAATACTAAGTACATTCCGAGGTTTTATTTAATACTGGACTAACTGCTTAATTGTCCCTGATAACATCTCTACAGAAAATCTGGAACAGAAATCTTGTCAGAACTGTTGAGCTCATGCAAGGAAATATCACGTTTGTGGAACACAACTTGCTTAGTGTGTGTGTGTGTGTTTGTGCGTGCGCGCACACAGACATGTATGCTCATTTTTGTTGCTTGCTAGACACAGCAATTTCTAAGAACTAACAGCATCATAACCTATGATGTAGGCCAAGTAAGAGCAGCTATTTATTGACTCCCTGGTGACATACTCCAGCCCAGCTTGCCCAGGTCACTTGGAGAAGAGGGAAACAATCTCCCTCTTGATGTGATCTGTTTAGCCAATAATCAAAGAGCCACAGTTTACCACTAGCTCATTATAGCTCAAGAGTCTGGTTTAGCAGCTGCTGCCCTGGCATTCCCCGCAGGAGGAGTTTATTAAATGACTGAAGCTGGGGAAGAGACGGGTTTTGAAAACAGTGTTCCAGGAGATGGTGAGCAGCTTAGGACATAAACGGTGCTGACCATCTTTGTTTCCTGAACCACGTCCCATGCTCCCTGGAGTCTGGTGAGGCCGGCATCCCAGTAGTGACAGAAGCACACTGTGATCTCACCCACGTTGCACACCTGTCCTCACAGAAGGAAGATGAATATACATGAACTCAGTTGTTTACTGATGGAAATCTGGAAAGGGGATGGATTGGCCAGTTTTTGACTATTGGGAAAAAATGACTTTGGAAGAGGATTAATGAAAGGAAGTCTAAAATTTTTAATACACGCGGGGTTTGGGGACTTTTCTTAATTATCGCTTTTTCTGTTATGTGTATCAATAATTGAAAGTCTTAGCATGTAAGGTTCTGCAGTAGGAGCAGGAGAAATAGCATTATTTAAAAGCTGGAGATGGGAGAAAAACTACAAGGGGGATGAGAAGTAGTCAAAGATTTAGAAAGAGAACCAGGAAGGTCTGGCACTGGGGGAGGAAGAATCAGAGAGTAAACTTGGCAAGCCTCCTCGGCGGGAAGTGGCAGTCGTTCCTTATTGGTGATTCTGGCAAGAGAAGTCTCATGAGTGGTCTGTGTGGGTGCAGAAAGGGGGACGAATCCAGACAGTGGGTGGGAGAAAGTGTCCCGGGGAGACAGGCAATGTCGACCGTTCCTCACTGAAGCTGAGCTGTGAGTGAAATGGAGTGTGGGGTGTGTTTGCTCCAGAGAAGCCTGTGATACAGGCTCTACCACTGGGGAGAGGACTGTCAAGACTAATGCCTGTTGCTGGGCTGATCTGGTCTCCCTTGGCTCCATTCTGAGAGCTCAGAGGATCAGATTTCCTTGTCCCCGTGTTCAGCACCATGGCTAGAACACTCAAAATCAACGTGTAGAGGGATCAGAACAGTCGGACCCTCTGTCACACAGCTGGGCTCTATGCTAGGCTCTCTCAGTGAGCCGCTGCCCTGTTAGCCATGCGCACGTCCTAGCCTGCACCTCTGCCACTCTGCCTTCTGTTGGAGGGTGTCCCAGCTCACATGCTTCACCTGGAGCATTCTTGCTACATCAGCAATTTTTTTTTTTTTAAATATACTGTGCCCAGGACATCATTTGTCAGAAAAATTGCTTCCAGTGTTTTATGTGCTGTTTTTGAATCAGAAGAAATGGATTTGATCAGTGTTTGCAAAGACTCTGCCTTTCTAGGAGATTGTCCTTCTTAGCATTAGTAATTTGCATGGGACACAGACATCTAATGTTCAATATCTGTTTTGTGGAAGAGTCAGCTGTCTGTCTTGTAAACCCAAGAAGTTCCCCTGTCGTATTTGCTCAGCAGTGTGGGGCCACATCTCACTGGCGTTGCTCAAGTGGCAATGTGTGGACTCCTCCCCGTTCTGTTTCCAGTTCCTAGACAGCTGGCCTTTTATCCTCTAGCGAATGAATCATGAAAGACACGAAACACGCATTAGACTTCACGGTTTGTCCAGGAAACCAGGACAAGAACTGCAAATTGATGATCCTTCTCCCTGTGGGTCAGATAACGTATGATCTGTCAAATGCCAAATGAAATGCTTTAGTTAAGAAGGAATATTATGCGGTTGTGTGCGGATGTTTCCTACATTGAAAAATGGGTTTATTAATGGCCTGCTTATGAAGGGAGCTCTGATCTAGAATTCTGTTACCGTATTTAATTAATCAGTCAACCATTGAAGATCCATGAAACCGAGGACTAGAAGTGAGCGATAATCAACTTTTGGTTTTGCTCTGTCCACAGCTAAGAAGAGGTTGGCTGCAAACCTTAGCAGTCTCTGTTGAAAGAGTAGATCAATATTTCATTTTGCCTTTTGTTACTTGGTCCACTGGGAGGAAAGAGACTCACATTTCCTTGCTTTTTCTTTGGCTGTACACTTGCATAATTTTCAAAAGGTCCAGGGGAAGTATGACTTGGAGAGAGTGATAGATCATTTATCTCATGGCAAGATGACAGTTGTGTGTCAAGATCATTCAACTTGTGCCTATCGTTAAAATCCAAATTAATAAATCTACAACACAAATGCTCACCATCAGAGCACCTTCTTTTAAAAAGGGCTAGAGAAAGTAAGGGATAATTATTAGCTTGCTTCCTGTAATTCGTGACCAGAGTCATCCCTTTTCTGACCCCACTACCAGATCAGACTGCAGTGAAGAGCACAGCGGCCACATATTTGGCGTCATGGTCATCCATGCAGCCAAGCAGTGGTCCACAATTGGTAGACACCACGGGGTGTCCAGTGGGAATTTTGCCTGGCTTTTGTTTTAGATTTTACTCCGAGCAAAGCTGGTATTTCACAGAACCTTAACAGAACTATAGCTCTTGTGCAAAACAAGGGTATTAGAGGAGTCTCTCTCTCTCTCTCCCTCTCTCTCTCTGTACTAATATAGTTTACTCAACCCAACATAAGAAGAATGTTACTTCAACTTATAATCACTATAAACATTATCGAGGTTTTTTTTTTTTATGTTTTACCATCTCATTGGAATCTGGTTTGTGTTTTACACTTAATAGCACATCTCAGCAGAGACCAGTCACACGTCACAAGCTCAGTAGGCACGTGTGGTCGGTGGCCCCATATGGGACAGAACAGCTGTACAGTTAAGTGCTTAAAGAAGAGAGGGATCTGTTGCACACCAATGGAAACAGGTAATCAGAAAACATTAATTATATGGGAAACTCTTTAGGACAATGACCTGGTTTCTTTCACATTAGTTGCAAGAAAAAGGTGGGGAGAGGGGCTAAGGATTAAAAATTATTTAAGATATACTAACATAATGGATCATTTGGGCTCTTGTTAGGGTCTTGTTCTGAACAAAACAACTGTAAAAGTTATGTTTTTAATTTATCTTTTATTTGTTCATATTAGTTAACATGAAAGTAGAATGCATTTTGGCATATTATACATGCATGAAGTACAACTTCCCATTCTTGTGGTGTACATGATGTGCGGTTACCCTGGTCATGAATTCATATAAGAACACAGGAAAGTGATGTCCCATTCATTCTTCTATCTTTCCTATTCCTACTCCCCTTCCCTTCTTACCCTTCCCTTCATTCCCCTTTGTCTAATCCAAAGTACTTCTATTCTTCCTTACCCCTTTCTATTGTGAGTTAGCATCTACATATCACAGAGAACTTTTGGCCTTTGTGTTTTGGGGATTGGCTTATTTCACTTGGCATCATACACTCCAGTTCCATCCATTTACCAGCAAATGTCATAATTTCATTCTAGTTTATGGCTGAGTAGTATTCCATTGTGTATATGTACCACATTTTCTGTCTATTCATCTGTTGAGGGCACTTAGGTTGGTTCCATAGCTTAGTTGTTGTGAACTGAGCTGCTGTAAATATTGATGTGGCTGTGTCACTGTAGTATGCTGATTTTAAGTCCTTTGGGTATAAACAAAGGAATGGGATAACTGGGTCAAATGGTGGTTCTATTCCCAATTTTCTAAGGAATCTCCATACTGCTTTCCATAGTGATTGCACCAATTTGCAGTCCCACCAGCAGTGTATGAGCATACCTTTTCCCCCCACATCCTAGCCAACATTTATTGTTACTTGTATTCTTGGTAATTATCATTCTGACTGGAATGAGATGAAATCTCAGTGTAGTTTTAATTTGCATTTCTCTAACTGATAGAGATGTTGAACATTTTTTCTTATATTTGTTGACCAATTGTATTTCTTCTTCTGTGAAGTGCCTGTTCAGTTCCTTTGCCCATTTATTAATTGGGTTATTTGGGGTTTTTTGGTGTTAAGTTATTTGGGTTCTTTATATATCCTGGAGATTAATGCTTTATCTGAGGTGCATGAGGTAAAGATTTTCTCCCATTCTGTAGGCTTGCTCTTTACCTTCTTGATGGTTTCCTTCTCTGTGAAGTCCCTTTTTAGTTTGATTCCGTTCCATTTATTGATTCTCGATTTTACTTCCTATGTTTGAGTTGTTCTTGATAAGGAAGCCGGTTCCTAAGCCAACATGATATAGATTGAGGCCTAATATCTTCTGTTAGGTGCAAAGTCTCTGGTATAATGCCTAAGTCGTTGATCCACTCTGAGTTGCGTTTTATGTAGGATGAGAGATGGGGGTTAGTTTCATTTTGCTGTATATAGATTTCCAGTTTCCCCAGCACAATTTGTTAAAGAGGCTCTTTTGCTGACATGGAAACAGTCTTCATTTTACTGACAGTGGCATTTGATGATGTCATCTAAGAACAGTGAACCTGGAATGACTAGGAGCAACCTGAATGGTCAGCAGGTTACTGACAGTGTCCCACAGAAAGGAATCATTTACAATTTGCATGATTCTTAACTGTGATTTTCAAAGGTTCAATTCTATTAAGGCCTAGAAAAATTGGAGATCTTTTTTTGTCACTCACTGAAAAGTAGGTTTTCGTGTCAGAGTCAACTGCTTTAGGTAGGAGTGCCACAGAAACATTTCTTTCCTGGCTTCCACATTCATTATGACAAGAATGCCGCAGGGTCTATTTCTGAAGATTCACTTTAGAAAGAAGCGTTGAAAGAGCCTGGTTCTATCAGAAATACAAAGCTTTGTGTTTTCCATACGAAGAACTATGAGGCAAGTCTCAAAATCAATTTGGAAAGAAGGTTCGTTAAGTATATAGCAAATTTAAATTTTCAAGATGTTAAAACATTCATTATATTAGTAAAAAAAAAATCACTCTATCAATCAGAACTTACACGCTAGGTGGCAATATTTATCTTAGGTGAGATAATTGTCCAAATGAAATTGGTATTGTTTTCATTCCATCTGGCCTGGAACACAAGCTGTCAGGAAGACCTCAGAGATTTCCAAAGGAAAATTTCCAAAGATTTCCCAAGGAGAGTTGGCTGTTACTGAATGCATGTTACTCAGAACTTCTCAATATCCTTGGGTGACCCCTTAACCATGGCTATTTGTCACAATATTACTTAAAGCAAAATTGGGAAACTGAAACAAAAGAGCTACACATTTTATATAAGTGGCTTTGAAGACCTGTGTGTGTGTGTGCGCGCGCCCATATACGCACATATGTTATACATCTGTATATTCATGTATTTGTATTAACATTAGAATAAAAACAAGTATGCAATAGTCTATAAAGAATTTATCTTTTTGTTTCTTTTTGTGGTACTGGAGATTGAACTCAAGGGCAGTCTACCTCTGACTACATCCCCAACCCTTTTAGTTTTTCATTTTAAGACAGTCGCTTGCTTGTGCAGGCCTTGAACTACTGTAGTTCCTCTACCTCAGCTTCCCAGGTAACTTAAGGTTCTGAAGTACCATGATATTCAACTCTGACAGACATCTGACCTTAGCTATCAGGCTGTTTTATTTCATACTTTTTGTTTTATGCTTTAAATATCATGGGTTCAATATTTCTTTTCACATTTTAACATACAAAATTGACAAAATGTAAATTAATAAGTTCTCAGATTCTGTACATGCAAAAACTATTATTTTGTTTTTTAACTAAAGTTTTATTGGTGTTTTGGGTTCCATGATCTTAGTGTCTTAAATTCTGCAGCATTTTTTGAGTGAGTTAAATATGCAAATTTATCTTTGGGATTAATCTTCATTAGCAATAACAGATTCTAATCTCCAGGAAGTAATAAATACACTGTGGATTGTATAAATGTTATTACTGATATTCTGACCTGGTACTGGAATACTTCCCATAATAAAATTATGGACGATTTTGATTATTCTTATAATTTTGAATAATATAGTTGAGGAACTGGAATAAAGATGTAAATCAGGGAAGGCCAATCTGCATTTGATACTATTGTTACTTTTTTTTTAAATGAAAGCTTTTTTTTTTTTAATCTTTATTTTATTTATTTATTTTTATGTGGGGCTGAGGATTGAACCTAGGCCTTGCACATCCACAACCCCAGCCCCGACTATTGTTACTTTTTACATGAATCACTTTTAAAATAAGATTTTATTACTTTGTAATGGTTTTTATATTTTATTACAATTGACTGTGTCAGAGTCTTCCTGAAGACAGATATGAACAGATAAACATTGCTTTGTGTGCCATGGACATCAGTTATTTTATTCCACCCTAAATATTCTACTTACTTGTATTATTAAAAAGCATTTTTTCAATATTAGATATGATAAGCATTTCTCTATAGAAAATATCAAGTGAATATTTGGGAAGGACAATAAAGAAGAATTCCCCAGGATGGTTTGCTTGGGGGGAAAAAAGAGATCTTCAAGCGTTGAAGAATTAATTACAATAATGAATGTTTATTGAGATTGTAAAATGTATAATAATATCCAATAATAATTTAACATATTTTAAGGGTAATATGAAAGATCTTATTTTGGTAGAATAGAATCCCAAATTCTCTTACTTAACAAAGTAAATATACTAGGCAAATTGATTTCTTTTAATCAATGCTCTGAATTACATAATTTGTTAGAAGAAAAGAAATTATTTGTTAGAAGAAAACAATCTTTGCTTTTGAAATTCCATACTGCTTCATGTTAAACACTTGGTGTTTTTAAGCGCTCTGTGTATCAGTATGTTTACGTCAGCACTCTCACTTGTGACCTGGTTTATTAGAGGTAGGATGTGGAGATGGGGTCTCACCTGCCACATCTGCCTTTGGTCGGGGACATGTCACCAGATGTGTCCAGTTGTGGAGAACCTTAGATGTAGACAAGCAGGGAGAGGAGTAGAGAGAGGAGGTGGAGGAGGGGCGGGAAGGCTCTGTCCCCTTGGGGCTGGATGTGGAAGGCACGGGGAGCTGGACAAGAGACACAGCCAGACTTGGGTTTGCCTCTTCTTAGGTGCTTGGGTCACTTAGGGAAACGGAGATGTCCGACTCCGAGTTCCTGTGGTGACATCTGACCCACAGTTTGTAGAGATGCCTAACTCAGTCGGTGGCGATGCCTAAGGCCTGCTCTCTGTTGGAGAATCGACCCTGGTCTCAGCAGCGTCTTTTAACTCAGTCAGAGGACACACCTGAACCACGCTGCTGCTCTGTGCTTGGCCTGGGCCGTGGTCATGGTGCAGGGACGCTCTTTCTAGTCACCATGCCGTTCTGCTCGGGCGCAGGCCCCCCTGGCTGTAGGTCTCCCTGGCCGAGTGTGCTTTGAGGATGTGAGATGATGGAGGGTCAGAGTGAGCGCTGGGACCCTGTACTCATGGCCAGAACGGTGGCCCTGGTGCCCTGTTGAGAGTTCTCAAGGCAGCAATGGCTGCTCCTGCCCGGGGCCCCTGGGGTCACCTTAGCTCATCTCCCCAGAGGCAGCTGTCTGTCTTCTGTTCTGATTTCTTGTTATAAACAAACAGAATCTATCCTCTCTGGCAGGTCTTGTGAAAATGAGGCTCTTTTAGGGCATTGGTTTTAAGAGAGTTGAAAAGACACAGAGGACCTTGAAGACAGTTGCAGGAACTTTACGGTGTGTGATGTGGGGGTGTGCCCTCTTCAGAGGAAAGACAAATTTACAGAGAAATCTCTGACTCTGTCTCTCAGAGATTTTTTATGTGGTGCTGAGGATCAAACCCAGAGCCTCGCACATGCTAGGTGAGTGCTCTAGGCGAGTGAGCTCAGGGAAAAGAAGCTCATTAGAAAGGTTCACTTGCTTTCTGATGTTTTTTCTCATTCGGTTTCTGAATGTTTTGCAGAGTTAACACTCATTGTAGTAGCTGAAGATCCGTAGCAGCTTCCTGATCCCTGAGATCCAAAGAGAATCCCTGGGCTGCTGTGGTCCCTGTTCTTCCTATTACAGTAGGACACACACCCTGGATGGGGTGGTGACCTGTGTTTTCTCATCTCACCTCACTTTTGTTTCTCAGTATAATCAAAATAATAAAATTTTGTATTTTTAGTACACATTTGTGAAGTGATTTTTTTAAGTACTCAAGAAAAAATCAAGTGAAGTTATTAAGTGGTGAGTGGTAACCATGACCCACCCCCCGGGGTCCAACAACAGAATAAAGCAGGGAGCAGAAATCAAAGCTGGCTCATAGTCCCTTGGGAAGTTCATTATGGTGGCCCCATGCTGTGCCACCCAAGCCCCCTGCCAGTTCACGTGTGCATACAGGCAGCCCTGTGTATGTGCTGTTTGACACTGACTCTTCTGGGACCTGAAAATGTTTGGTCTGCTTACATTTGTTTTGATGATAAGTGATCAAACAGTACAAATCAGTTTGCAGGTGTGCTGTGCCTATAGACTGCTGATTCAGTTGTGATGATGGTGGAGATGGTGGGCATCATGGTTTAGATGGTGGTGAAGATGTTGGAGATGGTGGGCATCATGGTGGAGATGGTGGTGGAGATGGTGGAGATGGGGGGCATCATGGTGGACATGGGGGTGGAGATGGTAGAGATGGTGGGCATCATGGTGGAGATGATGGTGGAGATGGCGGAGATGGTAGGCATCATGTGGAGATGGGGATGGAGATGGTGGAGATGGTGGGCCTCATGGTGGAGATGGGGGTAGAGATGGTAAGATGGTGGGCATCATGGTGGAGATGATAGTGGAGATGGTAGAGACGGTGGGCATCATGGTGGAGATGGTGAAATGGTGGGCATCATGGTGGAGACGGTGGAAGATGGTGCTGATGGGGTGTGCTGGCAAAGAAGGCAGTGGTGATGGCTCTTGTGGGGATGAGAATGGGGATCTCAGTCAACACACTCATGCCAGCTGCTGCTCCAGCTTTTAAAGTTCAAGATGACCAAATAAGGTTTCCCAGAAATGCATCGATTATTGCACCAGGGCAGTTAGAGTAGAATGTCATATACAACCTGGAGATTTGCCAGCACCCGTACCTCTGTCTCCATCTTCCTGTCTCTCCGGGGTCTATTGTGATACTTTTACAAGGTAATGGGGGAACAAAAGGAAAACAGAATAGATTCAGTTCTACAAAGAAAAATCCTGTGTCTACCATTCTTAATCTGGTTCCATGTTTGGCACCAGAAATATTAAATAAACAAAGCTGGGTAAGAGCCTGAGACCAGGAAGGACGGTGTTTAGCACTTGTACTCAGTTTGTGTCCATAGAGAGCGGCACGAACCTCTGTTACCAAATAAGAACACGTATATACCTTTGTTATAATTATGCTTTATTTATTCCCCATGATAATCACATTTTAGAATGTTAGTAACTACTATTCCAAAATTCACTTTTGTTTCATTAGAAACAAAAAAGCCTAAATCCTATTCCTATCAGCTCCACACGTTCCACTGGAGATTATGTACCTGTGGTGTTAGAGTGTGTGTGTGTGTGTGTGTGTGTGAGTGTGTGTGTGCTGCTGGTTTGTGCTGGTCACGTTCTCATTCTCCAGACAGCTCTCCACCTGCTGGCGAAGCCAGGTCTCCTTGTGAGCCAAACGTATGTGATGAAAATTGCCAAACGTATGTGATTGAAAATTCTGAGACGTGTTTCTGGGGTCACGCATCAATCAGAAGTCCTACAGCCATGAACAAGAAACTGAATACAACGTTGAGTCAGGAGTTAAGTTCGTCTGCTTGCCTTGCACATGAAGGGCCGCCTTGCTCTTGGCCTGGGGAATGTGCTTGCCTTGGCTGGAAAGACCTTTTATGTTTGGAGGCATAAGACAATTCATGATGTACTGCATTTCATGAAACGTCCTTTTAATAGATGATGTTTATTCTATCATGTTATGTAATTGATAATAGTTAAGTGTGTAAGTTCAAGCAGTTTTACAATGCAGTTAGTGACACAGGATTCACAGTACTCTTATCTCTACAGCACTATGCAGGTTCCTGCTTGTCCAGGTTTACTTTCAGGTTTCTTAGGAGTGTGTCACTGTTTACAGTTGTCCACGTGTGGGTGTTGGAAATGTGTGCATATACTCATATGTGTATATACGTGTATATGTATATATACTCCCATACTTACATGTACACACACACACACTCACACACCCATTCATACTTTTGAAACACTTTTGTTTGATAAAACTGAAATACAGTACATTTAATTAATGTCTGTGTCTCTTGGTTTAAAATTTATATGCTGGGAGAGAGTTTGTTTACAGTTGGATACCCAGTGCTATGAATAGTATGTGGCACATTATAAAAACTCAAAACGCACTTGCTCAACAAACAAAAGTAGATAAAATAAGATTGTTCTCTCACCCCTGTGTCCCACGCCAAACACACCCTTACTTTTAGACAGGTCTCTGGTGTCATCATGATGGATCTGACCTTAAAGTCACATTTGTTACCATGAACAACAAGAACATAAATCTAGCACAGCAACTGCAAACTGGCAACTCATGGAGAATTTGGCAGAGACTTTTGGTTTTCCCCAAACAGTGCCTAATACCTTTCTTAGATGGGCTGCACCGCCGTGAGCTGCCTCCGTGACCTCCTGTGGAAAGTTGGGGACCTGGTGTCCAGGGCCGCAGAGCTCTCTGTCCCTGACCACAAGCAGCCCTGGATGTGACTGAGAGGCAGGCAGGAGCACGTGACTGAGGGGAACAGGCTGCGTATTAGTGTCTGGTGATGGTCCTTGGGGAGGGTGGTGTCTTGTGGGTGGCAGGATGCAGAAGTGGAAGAGTGGCCTCGGTAGTTGTGGAGACTGAAAGTGTCAGAATGTGGAAATAATGGGATAGCATAAAAATGAGAAAAAGAAACCCAGAGCCTCCTTGACCTGCGCTGGAAGACATTAGGCAGTGATCACAGCTTTCAAAAATCTTCATAAGTCCTCATAAATTTGTCTTTCAATAGCAGTGAATTTTGGTAATACTTCAAGGTGTAGGAACAGCAGTGAGTCAGATTTGCACAGTGAGGTCAGGTGCAGACTCTCTGGCCCTCAGGGGCCGACATGGGTTTTGTCTTCCATGCTCTCCCATCATGCAGCTGGAATGGAACCCTGCTTGGGTTCGTCCCCACTGTGTGGACGGGGCCAGCTGGCTGGCACACCCTCTCGCTGCCTTTGTGCTCTGGGGCCCAGACTGCTGATGGGCCAGAGGAAGCAAAGTGTCTGAGCAGTGCAGAGACCTCGGGCCTCAGAGACAGTGGAGCCACTGGCGGCAGGATCCCTGGCCCATCTGCTGCTGGGGACAAAGCCCTGGGTGCTCTGTGCGAGGCGTCAGCCACTTGGCAGCTACGCAGAGTCTTGGACGGAGCAGCAGCTCTGCCCTTGCCTGGAAGTGCAAGCCATGCTGTGGCCGTTAGCTTTAGCTCAAAAACCACTGTGGGTAAAACAGAGAGAGTGCTCACGTCCCACGAGCTGCGAGCTGCCGATGACCCTCCCGGTGATGTCGACTTAGTACTGAGACTTAGCACGTTGGACCTGAACCCGGCGTCTTTTGTTCTTTGGAGAAGGTGTAAAAATAGTTTCGCTCACACCTGTGAGAGTACAAACAAAATTAAAAATAGAAGAGCAAACTGGCAACGTTAGACCTGCTGTTGGTGTCACATCTGATTTTTAACTCAGGCAAGTAATAGCGATTCATTTACAGGGCTGTGAGATCTAGTGCAGGGAGATGTCTTCGGGTATGCAACAGACAGACTGACTGGACAGATGGAAGTAACGACCATCGTTTGTCTGTATTTTATTAGACTTACCAGTGCTGTCCCTCGCCTCTGAATTTGCCTTTTCAATTAAAAAAATTATTGAGTTTCCTCCTAATGCTTTGTAAGTGAATTATTTCCCCTTTGAGAAAAGCACAATGCTGTTTTTCTCTTTCCTTTTTTGCCAGAAACATTAACTTACTCCGAGAAGGTATCTTAAAGAGGAGTGGTGGGCCCACAGGCACAATGCTCAGATAAAAATGCACCTGGTGTTTTATGTGTTTGATAAGTGTCAGTGTCAACGTCAGAGTCAGCCCCTGCTTTGCAGGATTATTATTTTACAAACGTGTCTTCTCTGGACTGGGACCTTGATACGGCACCTCCTCCTGGCTTCCCTTCATGTGCCATTTTTATTCATACTCTTGTAAATATCAGGGTTCCAGTGAACCCCATTTGTTCCAGCTGAATCTGCTTCCCCAGGACACTGTCCCCCTGAGGAATCCCATGTACCTCTGCACTGTCATCTTGCAAGTGTACTGGGTGACATCTTCATCTGCATCTTTTGCCCTGTCTTTTGGCAAATTGCAGACTCACCCTCCTGACCGTCTCCTGCCTGAGCTCGCTCTCTGGGTCCCCATCTGCTCCTGCTCGCTAGTCCGGCCTCTCTGACACTCGTCAGGGCTCACGGCACCTCCTTTTCTCCCCCACCACTTCTCGAGCCTGTTTCCTTCTCACCGACCTCACAGTTCCGACTCTGGCCTGGTCTCTTTGTCTTCTCACTGGAATTAGACAGAGCTCTCTCGACTGTGTCCTCCACCTCTCGCAGGGTTCCCTCCAGTTCATTCCCCACAGTCATCAGGACTGTCCCATTCACGATTGTGTGTTTGCTTTTCAAAGCCCTCCAAGAATTCTGCCTTACCCGGGGATAGATTCTTCACCCCAAAGCTCGGTGGGAAAGGCCTTTATGATCTGACCCATGTTATTCATCAACCTGAGCCTCATCACTCTTCAAATGACTTCTAAAACCCCAAGCACACCAGATTCCTCTGGTTTCCTCGTGATCACTATTACCTGTGACACAATCCTGATGTAGTAGTGGAATACACTACCAACCAGGCTGTCCCAGAAGTTTCAGAACAGGAAAGCTCACACACCGCGTCAATATGCCTGAGTTAACTCTCTTAACTCAATTAATCAAGGACTCAGCAAGGAGCAGGACAGGACAGGGATAAACCAGCCTTCCCAGGACAGGTGAAGCAGGCAGGGGGGCCTGCTGTGCCTGAGTGTGGGGACTGATGACACTGTATGGGTATGAGGATCCTGGTGAGGTGGGAGAGGGGCCCAGGTGTCTTGGGCCGGTGGCACCACGAGCTTCCCCCACTACAGGGCGAGTTCCTCACGGCTGTGCTCGCGAGGCTCCTCAACAGCCTCGGCCTCGTGGGCTTCCTTGGGCAAAGACGTGTGGGGACAGACTAGGAACATACTCTGTGTCACCGGTGGCCAAGTATGAGTGACAAAGCCACCACCCAGAAGTTTCCGCGCTTTCTATATGAGCCGCGTTTTTGTTCTTGGAGATGTATTTTACTTTTATCTATGCCCTCTGACTTTGGCATGTCCTGCAGCTCAGTAAAGCTGGTCCCAGTTCTGCCAGAGGCGTGTAGCTCCCTGTCTGCACCTTACCTGTGCGGAACACACCTGTGCACCTGCCCTGAACCTCACATGACTTTTATGACTTTATCCCATTTGTGACTGTATCTGGTCGTTGTAACAGAATTGATTATTCTCAAATACGTCCTCAGATATATGTCCTTGAGCACAGACGCACATTGTATTTGTGCACCCTGACACACACATGGGGCTGAGCCCCTTCCTCCTTGCTGTGATTTGGATATGAGGTGGACCTGGGTTTAGATGAGAGGCATCCCTCAGAAGCTCATGAGTGAGTCGAAGGGGGAGAGTTTGGAGGCGAGATGACTGTGTTAGGATAGTCTTGACCTAATCGGTGCATTCATCTGCTTATAGGGATTTACTGGGGGGAGCTGTAGATAGGTAGGTTGTGGCTGGAGGAGCTGGGTCACTGGGGACATGACCTTGGGGTTTGTATTTTGTCCATGGTGAGGGGAGTTCTCTCTCTGCTTCCTGGTGCCATGTCCATTGCTGCTGTCCTCCTCCACACCTTTCCACCATGATATTCTGCTTCCCTTTACGCCCCGAGGAATGCATTGTCCATCTGTGGACTCAGACTGCTGAAACTGTGAGCTTTACCTTCTTAAATTGTTCTTTTTTGAGGGGAGGGGTACAGGGATTGAACTTGGGGACACTCGTCTACTGAGCCATATCCCCAACCCTATTTTTTGTGTTTTATTTAGAGACAGGGTCTCACTGAGTTGTTTAGCACCTCACTTTTGCTGAGGCTGGCTTTGAATTTGCAATCCTCGTGCCTCAGCCTCCCAAGCCACTGGGATTACAGGCATGCACCACCACATCCTGGACTACGATTGTGATTTGGATATGAGGTGGACCTGGGTTTAGATGAGAGGCATCCCTCAGAATGCCTTCCGGTCATAGTGATGAAAAGCTGACTAGCACAAGGTGTTCTCCGAAAGCTCATGAGGCAGGGCACCAATGTTGAGAGGTGATACCATGAGATTAGGAGAGCTGCAGCCCCATCAGTTGATTAGCCATTGGCTGGACTAGTCCTTTGAAGGTCCTGCTAGGTGGTGACTGTAGGTGGGTGGGGCATAGGTAGGTCACAGGAGGCAGAGCGTTGGGGTGTACCTTGTGTCCCTGGAGTCCCCCCACTTCCCGTAGCTGTGAGCCAAGCAGCTTTCTTCCTCGCTGCCCTCCCACCACCATGCTCTGCTTACCTCAGGCCCAGAGCAGTGGAGTCGGCTGGCCGTGACCGACCCTCTGCCAGCACGAGTCCATGACTCTTCCTTCTCTGAACTTCCCTTGCCAGGTGTTTTGGTCACTGTGATAAACAGGTGACACCACACTCCTGCTGGGCCTGTCTTCGCTGTTTTGTGCTCCTAAAACAGAAGACCTGAGCCTGGATAATTTATAACAAACAGAAACGTGTTGGGTGGGAGCTCCGGCCCTGGGAGGTCCCAGGTCATGTCTCTGGCATGTCCCATGTCATGTCTCTGGCATCTGATGAGGGCCTTCATGCTGTTGTCACATGGCCCAAGGCGAGAGAACAAGAGAGAGAGCGAGTGTTGCCCTCACCTTTCCAAGGCACCAGCGGCCATAGGACAGAGCCCTGTGTTCTAGTTACCTCCTGAAGCCCTGCCTCCCTGTGGTGTTGCAGTGGCAGTTGAACTTCAGCCTGAGCTTGAAGGAGCAGACGCTGACACCGTAGCAGTGTCGCCCGCCTTCCCTCTAACAGGATCGCTTCCCTTCCCTAAGGCCCAGGTCTTCACACCCAGGAAGTGTCTTTGTCAGCTCCGGTCCGGATCAGAACCACAGGTGTCCGCTGTCGACTCCGTCTTGGTGTCACTCACTCTTCCCTGTGATTTCATGCTCACTGTTTTGTTCCCTCACATTACACTGGAGACAGCTTTGAGGAGGAATGTTGCTAGAACCTTCTGTCTGTTGGTATTTTGAGTCACCCCTGGCTAAGACATTCGCACGGTTGGGACCTGAGGCTAGGTGCTGGGAACAGAGGATCTTCTCTGGGGTCGCCTGCCCTCCCTGTCGCTCAGTGTCTGGCTCCACTCCAGGAATGGGCCTTCCCCAGGTGCCCTAGGAAGCCCCCAGGAGACCCACGCTGTCCTTAGCGCACTCTTCTCAGCTTCTGAGGGCCAGGCCAGGGGCCTGCTTCCCCTCTCTGCACATGTGGTTTGCTGCTGACAGCTCTAGTGCCCACGGGAGAAAAGGAGGAGGGCTCTGTTGGTGGCTCCGTGCTGTGCGTCTCCCCGGGAGCAGGTTCTAGACCCAGGTGCTTCATCTCCGCATCATTCCAAGGTCCAGAGCCACGTGCTCCGCAGGCTGCTACCCGTCCACCTTCCTCCACGTGCCAGATGGAGCTCCTGAGACCTCTCCTCTTCGGGGCACTCTCTCCCTCTCTATTTGATACTCTGATTCGTGGAGCAAAGCCAGCGTGGCCATCACCCGCCCACGAGTTAAGGAAGTGGAGCGCTGTGGCGTGGCCCTTCTGAAGGTTTCGACTCCACATTTGACGTCACTCTGATTATATTTCCTTGTTCGGGCTTCCTTCCCTGGGCCTTTTTCTCGTGCTGCCTCCAGCTACAGGCACAGATCTGAGTTGGCACAGGCCACCGCGTCTTTTCCGTGATTCCTGCCTCGTGTGGCTTCCATCCTTGGCCTGACGAGCGGCCTGTTGTGGCTCCCAGTTCAACCCATAGTTTGGGCGTCTTGTTCCGTCCTGGTCGTGTTCTTATTATTATCTACATTGGAGCAGTTTTAATGTTTGCCTGTTTCCACTGGATCCCGGGGTCTACGTTAGTCATCTTCCATCTGAAAATACCTGTCTCTACTCTTCTTTTGGCAATAGTTTTTCATAAACTTGGAAAGAGATTTGGATATTTTCTAACGAATGCAAACGTCTTGGGCCATGCATAGCCCCAATTTATCTGTTAATTCTATTTTTTTTTTTTGCTAGCTTTGTACAGTCTGCAAGTCCTTAATGAATAGTTGTTAATTGACTGACTATTCTCAAAAAAAGGATGGTTGAATGTTGGGTCCATGCGTCGTCCTTCAAGCCACTGTTCGTCACTTCAGCCAAGTGCTGACAAACCTGGGTCAAGTGCTCTTGTCTGCAGGCAGTGAGCTGAAGCTCTCTGAGAAACTGACCAATGAGGGTGATGTAGGCTGGACCCAGGTGGGTCACCAGGGCCAGCAGAATGCCACAGGTCTCTGGGGGGCAGTGGTACATGAAGGAATGCACAAACACACATGTAAAGTGGACACAAAAGTTTCACATGGGACAGACTGACATTGTCAGTGTAGAAACAGTGCCAGCTGTCGTACCTGAGCCACATGTGAACCGGACGGCTGTGGTTTACCTGGAGGCAGGAAAGATGGCCATTGATTTCTTTCCCCAAATTGGGAAATGATATGTTTATTATAAAACCTTAGAAAAGAGGGAAGGTCTATAGAATGGGTGGGAAAAAGCAAATATTTAATGCAAAAGTTGAAATGTTTACACCTCCTACACTAGTTAAAGGCAGAGAGGTTACACGAAGAGAACTTGGTATTGCACATGCGTTTTCTTTCTTATTTGATTTGATTGTCATATGATGATAAAGCAGATATGATTATATACATACACATACATTCTTACATAGTAGGGCTATCGATAATTGGAATCAACCAAGCAACTAATGTCAAGCAACTGCTGAGATTAATCTGGGTAATCATTTGTTAAAATATCATTGGCTGTTTTCTTAAAAATTTCAAATATTAGGAGTCTCTGAGTAAAGTGAAAAAAAAAATTAGAGTCCAGTTTTCCACAAACAAGTCAATCAAATTCTTTTACTAGCAAAGATAACGATGCCGGCTGATGCCCGCCTTTCCCAGGCGTGGATTCTCCCTTTCCACACGAGGCACTTGGGTGCTGTAGTCAGGTTGGCTCTGTGATTGCTGATGGCTTCCTGAATCCCACTGCCGTCCTGCCCTTTCACGTTCTGCTGGTGACCAGGGGGGATGGGCTGTGTGCTGCTGCCCCAGGTCCCCACTGAGGCAAGGGCAGGGCTACCTGATGACCTACCATCCTGAGAAGTGGCACCTCCTCAGGGTCTCCCACAGCAGCTGGGGGAGGGAGACGTGCGCACCACGGCCCTGTCAGTTCTTCAGGATGAACTCTCTAAGACTGCACAGCCACCGTGCCCAAGGGCACCTGCAGCGTGGGGGCCTTCTCCATGTCCCATGCCGGGGGTCCTCCTCCCACCCCCAGGTTCCACTGCTGGGTGGCGAATACATGTGCCCTTTGGAAAGTTCCTCAGGCACCATGGCAGAGCTGTCTTCCGTCTCTTGCTCCCAGTTGTCCTGTGTGTACCTGCCCAGGGGACAGAAAGCCTGGATCTCTGCCCTGTGAGAGCTCAGGTCAAACTCTGAGGCAGGTGTACTCTCCCATCCCTCGCTGAGTGCCAAAGATCATTCACGAATCAGCGAGCAGGTTTAGTACCCGTGGCTGCCCCTCCTCCCAGATGAATGGAGCAGCCAACTGATGAGACGTTTGATTTTTCTTTATTCTGAACATGTTTTCTCAATAGCACTGTAAAGGGTTGACTTGGGGCCTTACTTGGAAATCGGTATTTGTGGATGATCGGGTTACGATGAAGTCATTAGAGTGGCCCAACCCATCAGCCCTGGTGTCCTGACACAGGGACACAGAGACAGACACAGAGAGAGGGATGTGAAGACACCCGGGCAATCCCCAGGACCCCAGGAACAGAACATTTGCCCGGAGAGCCTCAGAGCTGGAGTGAGCCTGCTGACATCTTGAGTTGACTTCAGCTAGGGGAACCAAGAGATTAAATTTCTGTGTTTCATGCCTCCAGTTTGTGGCACTTTGTTAGCGCAGCCTTAGAAAACTGAATGCAAACTCATCATCACTGTACCAGTGAGATCCTGTAAGAAAACCACAGTGGCCGACAACTAAATTCTCTGTGACCAGGAATCAGAAGCTTTGAGACAATAGCATTTTATTTGAAAGTACACCACTGTCACCAGGTATGCAATCGGGAAGTTTATTACTTAAAAATTGTTATAGCAAACTAAAGGCCCTCTAGCATCTCCCAGAATGATGACACGAGTTAGCTCATGTTCTTAGAGGTTTTTAGAAAATTTTAGATACACACCTAAAATGTTCTTTTCAACGTCGAGAACTCTTAGACTTGCTTTTCTGGTATTCATCAGTCATCATCACTTATATTTAAGTGTCAGGCTGGGGTGAGCATCAAAGGCCTCATATCTTTGAAGTCAGTGCTGTCTGTTCAGATGATGCAGCTCACCCTGTGCAGGACTTGAGCAGCAGGGCTGAGCTGGCATGTTACCATGCTGCAGAGTTGCTATGGCAACAGCAGACCAATGAATGGACCCCTCCCCAAGACAGAGCTGCCAGAGTAAGTGTGAAATTGATTCTCTTGTACTTAGAAATACGTTTAAGCCAAATTTGTCAGGAAAAAATTTATGGCAGGAAACCACATTTTAATTACTTAGATATTATGAATATGATAGTAAATATTGGCTTTGGATATTCCACTGAAACAGCATTTGAAAATGTAATGTATTATGCAAATTTCATGCTTTATTATGTAATGTCTGTTTTGCACTTATTTCAGGTAACGTTGATTTCATTTCCATTCATTTAATTTTGGAAACTAATGTAGAATTTTACCCTTGAGATTGATATTTTAAGTTCTGTACCTTTGAAGTTAGATTGCTTCTCTCAAATATTTGAGATTCACATGCTTGGAGAAATGGCTTTTTAGAGAATGTGAGTGAAAGTTGCCATATGTACATACGTTTACTTTTAGATAACAATTGTAAATTACATTTTGTATGGAATAGTACCAAATATTGAGTAGGACAAATCAGAGAAAAGGAAGCAAGTTTTAATATTTTAGTACTTAAGGAGCCCATGGTTGGATTTCACAAAAATAAATTTATTCCCATGATTATTATTTTATGGCATTCAGAAATCATTTTTATCATCCAATTTTTATGATAAAAAAACTGGGAACAGCATGTCTTGAACTTGTTCAGTGGAATTCTTCATGATAAATTTTATGTCTGTTTTGAGTAATCTGGTAAAATGGATGTTGTTTTCTTCCTTCCCTTACTCAACACATAACTCAGTGCTTTGTCTACCCCATCCGTTGTTGAAAACACTAAAAAGCAGGGTCTTTTGTGATGTGTGAATTGCTGAAATGCCTCTCTCTGATATTAAGTGCAGCTGATATTAACAAAATACATCTGTCAGGCATAATCGGTTTGGAATTAGAGCCTGTCTAGCTCAGGGGACCCACACACACGAAGGGCTGTCGACTTTCCCATTAGTTCAACTTGTAGAGCAGAAGAGCATGACTTGTTTACATAACAGAAACCAATATTTGCTCTCTTTTATTTTCTTGGCATAGACTTCCAAGGGCAATGTTTGCCAGATCCCAGCAAAACCCTGCTAACAATGCATTTCTTCTTGGTGACTAAATGGAACTCGCTGAACGACAGCAGGGCTCCTCAGTGTGTTTATGACTCTCCTGCAGTTCCATGTGAAAGCGTTCAAGTTGCTTATGGAACTGTACACACATTTTAACTAAAACTGGGGTTGGGCATGGTAAGATGTGTTCTCCTTTGTTTTATGGCTTAAAACTCTGATCATAGGTTGACATTTAATTGAAGGTATTAGAACATTCAAATGATGCTGTAGATCAAATTTGATATTGCACTCAATCACACACAGATCTATTTGCAGCAAGAGCTATGGCCTATTTTTATTTTTCTGTAAATCTGCTTGGGGCTGTGACACTCATACTTCAGAACAAAATGCATATTCAAAACTAAACAAGAGGAGCCACTTAAGTGGATCAGTTAAATGAATCCTCCCCCTAAAAATCCCTTTCAGCGTCATGGTGTATTTTCTCGTGTCAAAGTAGTAAGCCTATTCCAAACAGAACTAGGAGATAAGGAATATATTTCCAAACTCAACATCACTCTCCTCTGGGTTGCAAATGGCCACCTCCTGGCTGTAACCTCACACAGCAGCACCAGGGAGACCCAGCTCTCTGGCTTCCTTTGATCCCATTCTTGAAGGCTCCGCCCTTAATGGCCAATCACCTCCCAAAGGCCCCACCTCCGACAAGCACTCCTCTGAGGGTTAGACTTCCACACACAGACTTGGGAGGGCTGTGAGCACTCAGTCCTCTGCAGTATCCCAGCTGTCAGAGTGTAGGAAATGTCGGGAGGAATAGAAAAAAGGTGATTCATTTTAAACTCCTCCTTGAGGGCACACTGGACAACACTGGATGCAGATTCTAGGGAAGGGGAGCCAAGTGCAGAAGAAAGGGTAGTTAAATCTCTGCCTCTGGACAGTAACTGGAGTCATTCGAGAAGGGAAGAAGAATAGTGAAGTGGCAGTAACAGAAAAGTCTAGAAATGTGATTGCGATGGGTGGCCTTACCTGCCAAGGACTGAGCCTCACCTTGCAGGAGATGAGAAGATACTGAGTATTTTTGAGCCAAACATTCCACAGAGAAACTTGCTCGCAGTGTGAGTTAGACTGAAGGGAAACTGGGCAGGAGAAAGGCGAAGAGGCTGAGGGAGGACCTGTCCTGGGTGACTGGGAGAAGCCAGGAAGGGCAGGAAAGGGGGCTCCAAAAGAATGGACAAAACTTGATGCCCCAGACCCTGGGGAGAAGACCCTTGACTTGGGAGCTGACAGGGGACAGCAGTGGTACTAGCTGAGGTGGCAAGGTGCACCCAGTCCCTGTGTCAACACCCAGCAAGTGGAAGTCACCTGCAGACTGCTGGAACTCGGGCAGAGGTGGAGCTGGTGGACTGGAGGGCGCCTGTCAACCCCCAGGAGAGCCCCTCATTCATGAAACAATTACTCAGTTATAAAATTATTTTAATTGTTATAATAATCTAGGTTATGCTATCAATACAAACATATGGTCTTTGAAAACTTGGCTGGAACTTATACTTTTATTAATATCAGAGGTGCATCAGTTTTTTTAAAAGTATTTTTTACATGTTGATGGACCTTTATTTGTTTATTTGATTATATGAGGTGCTGAGAATCGAACCCAGTGCCTCACAGAAGCTAGCCAAGCGCTCTACCACTGAGCCACAGCCAGCCCCCAAGTCAGGTTTTATTTGAGTTCTGGTGAGCTTTCTGGTGCCTTCTCGTTTGAGTCAGTTTCCTAGGAGTCACTCACCGCACAGTCTTCTTGGGTTGTCTTTGTCTGGAGGCTTTTGGCCGCCTTCCTAGCTCAGGTGAGGGGTCATGCGCCACCTCTCGATGTCCATACAAAACTGAGCCAACAGTGCCCACGTGGACATGACCCACAGGTTCTCTGGGGGACTCTCAGACATCTCTTGGCTCAGAGGACAGCAGGCCCAGGTGGACCCTCTGAGCAGGGGAGGGCCTTGGGGCTGGGCTGTGGGCCTGGGTGTTGCTAGGACCTGCAGGTGGCTGTGGAGCTGTCATGAGGTGAGTGAGCTTCCTGCAGGGGCTCTGGCTCAGAGGCCCTCGTTTTTATCCACCCACCTCCTTGCCTTCAACTCTTCTTCTTTCCTCCTCTGGAGCACCGTTTCCAAATCCTCTTGCCAAGGTCAACTCTCCCTGTGCCTCATGCCATGTCCCCTGTCCACTGTGGACCCGTCCAACCCTGTTGTATGCTGTCCTCATCACTCATAGCACCTCCTCCTAGATCCGTGTCCTCTCTCCGCCACGTGCTGCTGGAGGCTGTGACACCTTGGCTCTGCTGTGTCTTGTGGCCAGTTGAGGCTGCAGCTGTCCTGGCATTAGAGGTGACCAAGGAGTTATGTCACGTGGCCAAATGCCCCATGAGGTCACCTTAGAGTAGGAAACCTTGATTTTAGGCTCATGGCTTTAGAGGTTCGATCCAGGGTCAGTAGGTGAGGCAGGACATCATGGCAGAAGAACCGCAGCAGAGGAAAAGTCCACCTCATGGCAGCAGGAAGCAGAGAGGGAGGGAGAAGGAGCCCAGGGGACAAGATCTAGTCCCCAAGGGAAGCCCCGCGACCCACCTCCTCCAGTCACACCCACCTGCCTGCAGCTACTGCCCAGGACTGCAGATTATTAACTAACGATAATCTGAGATTGTTAGTCCATCAGTTTGAGTGACCCACGGTAGGTGACAGCTCTCCTAGTGTCATTAGTTGGCCTCTGAACATTACTAACACAGGAGCCTCGGGGTGTCACGTCACATCCATGCCATCAGGGCCATGTGCTGAGAAAGTACTAAATAAGAGTTTATCTAATGATTCATTCCCATGGAAGCTATGTATCTGTACCTATCACAACTTTAAAACCTATTTCTGGTGTCTCCACCTCCCCACGATCCTCTTCTGATCATCTAACTCTGTTGATTGTACGTGAGGAGCTGACTGCAGTAGCGTCACACAGGAGATAAATATTCCAGCTAGTCCCCTCCCATGACTTCCCTTTGCTAAGCAAGTATGGGTTTCCCACTGTTTTTCTGGGAATACCTTGAAGTTTTTAAGCACATCTAGAAAGCGTAAACTCCAGAAGAAATTACTTTCACACTGTGATCCCCCTTAAATTAAGGAGGATTTGACAATGCTACTCTGGTTTTGAGGTAAATATGACTTGGTGTTTGACATTCAGACAGGTGACATAAGTTGTTGGAGTTTGCCTAAAATGACAGTATAGTTGTGGGAACTATGTAGCTTCCCCATATTTAATTCGATAATAAAAATACTAAAAATGTTATGTCACCTGTCATTTGAAAAGTAGATAATGAAAAAATTATTTCTATGTTTACATAACAAATTTTCTAATTGCGATTCATTTCACAGTTCCCGTTTTAAAATCAAACAGGAATTATTATACAAATAAACTATCAAGGGAGTTTCCAGGACTGGGTGCCCACTGGAAGACTCTGACTGGAAATGAGCCCTCAGGAAAGACACGCGCTAAGTGGGACCCCAGCTCACAATGCCAGGTCTTTCTGCTTGGTTGGTCCCATGCATTTATGGGTGCCTCCTTTTTAAGAACGCATCCAGGTTCTTCCCAGGCTGATTGCTTCCATCAGTCTGCATCTGCCCCACCAGGATGACCGTGGGACCAAGACCTCAGGCACCCCGAGACCACAGGTTTCTCAGGTTCAGCTCCAAGTAGACATCCCCAAGAGCACCACAACATCTCCACACCCCAAGATCCTTGCTCTTCTCTCAGGCTTGTGGCATATCTGTGATTACGGATGGTGTGGGGGTCCTAGTAATTACCTGGCATTCATTTTTTACTCAGGTATATATTTTGTTATTGTGACATTCGAAAATTGTAAACATAATCAATGAAAAATCGTATCTTTAAAATCTTATGAAGACTTTCCATTTATAATTAAGGAAACATTTAAAAGGGGTTAATGATTCAGGTTTCCTGTGTTAAAGAACAGAAAGGAGAGGCACACACATTCCCTTGTACTCACGTGTGGAACTTTGTGGGCAAGGAGATGATCAGAGCCCCCTGTGTGGCATGAAAAAGCATTCCATCAAAAACTCTAAAGATAATTATCTATGTGTTATGCATCAATTTAAATCATTTGCCAACTGCAATATAATTTATATCTCTAAGCTTCAAAGAAAGTGTATTTCTGCTATACTTCTATTTATATTATAAATAACACTAGCAAGATCTATTCAAAATGAAGGGATAAACACTTGATGTTTCGTAGGGATGGTCAGCAGAATTTCATGTAGATGCCTGCCGTAGAGTGCACGTGGTAGTTCTCTTTTGAAAATTGCGTGGTTGATTTTAAAACAGAACTTTGGCTTTGGCAGTTCTGCCAGTCGTCACATATAATAGTGAATATTCCAGGTTTGGGTTTCTCTGTACCTGAAGAACCAGCTTCATCAAGTTCCCTGCAGGACTCGCACCAGCCTTGGTTCCAGCCCTGACCCTGCCTAGCTCCTCCTGCCCCAGAGGCCACCCGCCCCTGCAGATGCGGCTCCTGCGTAGCTCACTGCCAGCCTGTGTTCCCTCCTTGCCTCTCTGCCTTTGGCATCTCGTTGTCTTGGTGCAGTGCAGTAACTGCTGGGGCTCTGTCTTCTGCAGACACCGACCAGCCCACCTACTCTTGCCTGTGCCCTCTGTTGGCATCGGGGGTTTAGAGGAGCATTTGCCAGTGACATCTCTTACATTCTTGTGGTCTGTGGGGTTAGGGGCAGAGGAGAAAGGCCAGACTTGTTCACCAGGGGCTGAGCTGTGTGGACCCAGAAGGTCAGCGGTGGAATCGTATCAGAGGAAAGGTGCTCATGGGTAAAGAGACCTGTGCCACAAATGTCACTCAAGACAAAGTCTGAGTCAATTACTGCTGATTTCTGGAATGTTTCCCAAAGCCCTGGCTTCCACCATCAATAGCCACGCCACCTGGGAATGGAGGCTTCATGGCCTGAAGCGGTAGGAAAAGTTCAGGAGGTGCTAATGCTGTACCAACCTGGGGCTTGCACTTGGAGAGCAAGGAATACAGAGGTCAATGGAGGAAAATGCAGTGGCCGTCACACCACCCATTATGCCCATCAAGGGAGAAAGACTGTGGGCCTCTAGAGGGGGGTTGGACATAGTTGTGGCCCAAACCCATGCACTTATTTATTTGCAGTTCAGATTATGTGTCCATCTCAATGTGCAGGTAACTTATATCTTTTGCCTGGGTCTCTCAGAGTTGATCATTGAACACTGCCCTTGGGACAACCTCAATGACTAAAATTAGAAGCTTTTAGAAAGGAAGGGCTGTCCTGTCCATATCTGCACATTCTGCACCTGCAGACTCAAGCAGCTGCACATCAAAATATCCAGAAAAATTCTGCATTCATACTGAACATGCATGGATTTTTTTTCGTGCTGTTATTCTTTAAATTATGCATGATAACAGCAATTTGCATAGCATCTACACTGTGTTATGACTTGTAAGTGATCTGGAGATGATCAAAGAGTGGGGAGATGTGCACAGACTGAATGCAAATACTACAACTTGCCCATTAGCAACTTGAGCATCTATGGAGTTGGGTGTCACCGAGGATCCTGAGAGGAACTCTGCAGACACTGAGGGATGACCAATTAGGAGGATGATTCCAAAGAGCGGTAGGCTGGAGGCTGTTTGGATGCAGTTCATCTGTAGGGTTCATGCTTCTAGTATGAATAAATGCCAAAGGCAAGTGTGGAGCACATCAAAAAGAGGAATGCCATAGAGGAATTATGAGTCATGCCTATTCTTTGGGCATCTTAACTGGTGCTTATAGATGGTCATTTCCTGACGAATACTTCCAACCAATATTTACAGAGACTATAATCCATACGTAAGAAACCATGTGGAGTTATGTGGTTTCCCATCAGAGGTGTGATCAGATCCATAATAACTTGTAGATCCAGGGATCTGTAAACACTGACTAATAGACTCGATTTCTCGGAGTGGAAAATTATGTAATAATAGCAACACCAGAAGTCAGCATTTGATTCTTGGTCATCTAGAGGATATAAAGTCTGATAGCTTGTGCCTGCAGCTATTTGAATTCTCAAGATAGTTTTCCAAGGCAGAATCCAGAAATTTCTTATCACTCAACTGCATCTTTCTGTGCTAGACTACAGTCTCCAGAGGGGTGAGGTCTATAATTTGCACTCTAGATCCCTAGGCCTCGTTCCAGCTCCTTGTTGATGTTTTGGGGCCGAATAAGTGAACTCAAAAAAAGTATTGGCCTATGGAAACTATAGAGGTTTTACATGATGTCAGCTCATAAATACATGAAGTACAACATTACTGAATTATGGTAATAGTAGTGCTGTACCAATAACATAAGCAAAAAAAAAAAAAGGAAAAAGGAAGAAGAATCTGTCTTTACACACTTTTGTCCTTTAAACAGCAGTTTTCATCACGTGGTGAGAGGTAGAGTGACCAATAGAACAAACGTTATGCTTAAGTTCTTTCGATTCTGGTTCCATACACAGTTGTCAGTCATCCTAACAACACATTCACAAGATAGACAATGTTGCAAAAATAAAAAAAAAAAATAGAAAGAAAGAAAAAGAAAAAGACATAGAAGTATTTTTCTGGTGAATGTACATGTTTATAATTCACAAAGAAGTATTCTTTTCTATCCAAGAGCTTGCAATCATAATAAATTTGCATAAAATTTCAAGTCTGTTGGGAATTATCCCTGTAATACTTATTACCAAAAACTTAAGAGCTAAATAAAACATAAATAGTGATAAGCAACAAATATTTCAGATTGATTTCATGGGTACGTTCCTAATGTTCTTAGCCGGTGCTGTGAGGGATGGTGGATACTCTTGAAGAGAAGGCAACAGATATGCAAAAGGCTTAGGAAGACATTCTAGGAAACGTGTCACACAAATATAGCTAATTATTAAAATGAGATGCCTAAGGATAGGCACAAGTGGGAATCACTAGATGGTTAGTGTTATTTTCTCTCTCTTTTGAGAAAGAATAAGGAACACAGTGTGAATTTCAGCAGAAAGCCGCCTGTTGAGAGACTGGCCTGTTGGACATTTCTGGGTGAACACGGAGGGCTTTGATGAAGAGCCAGGTGTGGGTGCTCCCCACCTGCACCGCCTCTCTCCTTCACTCCCTGCTCTCCCCACTGGCCCTGCGCTCTGCACCCACATCACTGCCGGTCACGTGCTAATCCTGCCTCACCTGACCACAGCAGCTGTGCATGTCGTTCCCTCCGTCTGGCCTGCCCTCTTTATCATGGCAACAATTCTCTCCATCAGAAAACAGGAAAATGGACTCGACAAACGAATTCTACTCCAGGTTCTGGCGTGCACATACCAAAATACTCAGGTGCAGTGTACATGATGGCCGCGGTCCAGGGCTTCCCTGAGCAGGCGCGGCATGTGGCAGGTCTAGGGTCTTTATTCACCAACCCACTCCTGTGCAGTAGACCTGGGGCTTCTGCATTTTAAGTCCTTCAAGTGAACCTTGAAACCAAAAGACAGGTGTATGCCAATCGAAGCGTAAGTTTTAAAAATCGCCCCTCAGATATCTAAAGTCATTTATCTTCCAACTAGTTGGCCCAGTCCCTTATGCATCCCTGTGTTTACAAAGTGATAAGTTCAGTTCCATAGTAACAGCTTCTTCCAGCACTCAACTCATCTGTGTAGTTAAACCATGCAGCCTCGAAAGGGCAACTTGTGAGGACCAAGGGGCCTGTGCTCCTAGGACACTCCCATTTCCACGGGTGGGGTCGGAAACCAGCCCAGTGGCAGTTTGTGTCTGGGCAGGATAATTTGCAGAAGGAATGGAGGACACCAATGAAGGGAAATGTCTACTTGTTTTGCACAGCTTGACAATTTGAAAAGGAATCTACACATATTAACATTTAGATTCTAGAGAGAGTATGAGAATATTGCGGAAAATAAAGTATCTGAATTTATAAGCCTTCAGCAAGCATGTTTTACATAAGATGTAAAGAATTTGCTTTGCATGGCAGAAGATGTGAATGGTGTTTTAATTCAATTAGCCTTAAGATACATTGGATGAATACTAATGCCATGTAGATACAGATGAGTAACACAGTGAGTGTAAATAGTTCAGAGTTCATATTTTGAGTACCTATTTTATAAAAGTGAAGAGATACAAGAAATTAAGATTATTTATGATTTACTAAAGTCATAAAGCAAAAAGGATGAAACTAATGCAGAATTTGTAAATATGGAAACCCATCTTAATAATGTGGCTCTCCTTAGAGATTCCAGGTTGCAATTCCTTTCGGCTGTCAGAATTCTGAATCATACACATATAATACACAAGCCAAACTGAACATGCACTCAGGTTGTTACCATCTAGTTCTCACTCAAGGGGTTTCCCCAGTACTTGAAGTGTGTTTTCTCCTGTAGCCTCTGTGCCCCTTGCCTCTGTGTGTACCTGTACCTCCTGTCCTTGTGTTCCCATGAGGGTTTAGTGTCCTTTCTCCTGGGGCAGGCCTGGGCAGTGTTAGGAAGGGGTGCAGTTTGTCAGCACAGGTAGAAACAAGAGAGGCTCCTTCAGCACTGCAATGTGTTTATCAACCATGCATATTCATCGTTTCCCGGGGAGATACTGTAGATTATTTAGGGACATTGGATAATGTATTTCTGGGTACCATTGAGCCCATTTGGGGGTTATATGAAGACCTGAATTTTTTCCTAATCTGAAATATTTTTCTGGAAATTGGTTGTTCCCCCAGTGATCCTCCTCTTGCTCTATCTTTGGGATCTTCTGTTGATGGTTGAGACTGTTTCACACCCAGGAAAAATGGAAAGTGGTCCGAGTGTGCTGAACTCACACCACGGAGGCATTTGTTTCTCTTTTGTCGTTGCACCAGTTTGGTCAGTTCTGCCAGCCCACGTTTACCCGCTGCACCCACCCCCATGAGGCCTTCTCAGGAGCACAGCCTCCCAGACGGGAGGCTCTTCAAAAGAAGTAGGATTGTTCCCACCCAAGGCGGCGGGCAGCACACCCAGCTCAGCACCCAGCATGCCAGACGGCCGGGGAACCAGAGGCATTCATGTGACTGTCTCCTGGGGGGACACTAGGAGGCAGTGCTGTGGGGGCAGACAGCAGGGTGCTCACGGGAGCCCCTGTGCTCCCTCTGGGGATGGAGTCCGTGTCTACGGGAAGACTGAGGAGACTCTCAGGGGTGATGAGCAGGACAGGGCAGATGAAGAATGTGAGCGCCCCAGAGATAGGTGGGTTGGGGTGAAGGGGAGGGCTTCTCACAGGGGGAGACAGGGTCTTGAGCAGCAGTGCTGTTGCCTAGTTTATGAATGGTTCTGGAAGGTGCCGAATCATGCACTTGTCGTCTGCTTTGATGATGTCCTAGGGTTATGTGGTCATCTACTCATTTGGAGTCATGTCTGGAAAATCCACTGAAAAACATCAAATTGCAATAGTATTACTTGACTTTAACACTCATCAAATTCTATAGATCAAGCTTATGAGTAGATATTGGAATATTAAAGAATACAATATATCAAAGAGAAATAATATTTAAACTCTTATAAAACTACACGTGCCTTTTGACAGTTACAGTTTGCATAAAAAGTAGGAACAATAGTGACTTTCATTTCTGCTTTTAAAAGTGCATGTAATATATGTACATGTTTATTTTCTTTACATGTTTTGATCCAAGAAGGAGCTCAGGATGTAATATAAGAACTGCTGTCTGGGACCATTTGTCAATCATCCTGGGCATGGGAAATGTCTCATGCATCAAGCTGACAGGATTGACGGCATTGTTCACTCAGAATTCTTGCGTGCAGATGCCGAGGTTCTAGAAGACGCTGATTCAGAAAGCTTCTGTGGCACATGATTCTAATATCTTATCAGCTGCTAAAATTGAACATTTTAGTACATTGCAGATTGAAACTTCATATCTGGATAGTATATGAAGTATATACTAATAGTATAAAGTATGACCACCACAATATACATAGTGGATTTGGAATATTAAAATCCATTCACCTATTATTTTCCAATAATTTGGAAGGGCTTATATTTTTTTTAACAGAGAATAGTTTTAGAATTACTTAAAATAAAATCATGGCATGCATTATTACATTCATATTAGTAAATGTGGAGGAGCATTTAATGAATTTCAAATGGACCTACTGACAAAGTGCTAGAATGATGAATGGCAATAATTTACTCATTTTGGAATTTTGTACTCCTCTGTAATTTTTCTAAACTGCAAAGCTGATTCTGTTACAATGTAAAACAAACAAAAGAAAAATGGAGGAATAAATCCACCATCACTATCGCTAGTCAGGAAACAAAAACTACTAACCTTCTCATGCCTGTCCATGTAGGTGTTGTGTATAGAAGTATATGTGAATATTACATGTGCATGATTTTATGTAAAGACAGAACCACACTATTTAGTAACTCGTTTGCTTGCATACTTTGCTATTTGATTTTAATTTAAAGATATTTAAAACTCTTTTGAGAAGATACCCACAAAGGATTAAGAAGGAAGGGTACAGAGCAAAGAGTGAAACTTTGAGATTTATTTCCATTAAAATTTCAGTATCTATAATTAGATAAAATTATTTCCATTGTCTATGGTTTCTGATCAAATATTGTTTAAGATCAAGTTCATGCCTATCTCTTGAGAAATTTGGGACAAAATAGTGTAACAATAATTATTGCTATAGTTTGTAACTAGATATAATATGTTTAAAGTTTTATTTTTAGTTTTTATTTTTTTTAGTATTTATTTTTTAGCTTTAGGTAGACACAATATCTTTATTTTATTTTTATGTGGTGCTGAGGATTGAACCCAGTGCCTCACGTATGCCAGGTGAGCGTGCTACGACTTGAGCCATATTCCCAGCCCCTAAAGTTTTATTTTAAAGAAATAATTATAAATTGAATTCTATCCTAGGTTTTACCCAATAAAGGTATAATTTATCAGCAGGGTCAAAGCAAAGTTTGCAATTCAATGACTTTACCCCTTTAGCCTTAAACCAGTTTGTTATTCAGTTCCAAGCAATGACTTACAGTTCTTCTTTGGGTTCAGCTGAGACGAATGGTGAGCTTACAGGAAGTTCTTCCCCATCACCATTAATTGGATTTATTTGCACTTTGATATATATGTAGATAAAAATCTGAATAGGTATTTTCCAAAAGTACAGTAAATTAAAGGATGTAAAAATAATTTATTGCTACTTAGAATTCCATTTGTTTATATAGAATATATTTTGAGGATTGATCTTGGCACAGAGTAAGCCTTCAAATAGTGCTAATTATTTTAAATGATATCATATTCATGAAATGCATAAGTTATATATATTTCCATTTGTGATATACATACAACACACACACACACACACCCTTTCCAAATATAGTGAGAATAATTAGAAAAACATACTTAAAATTAATGAATACAAGAAAAAAGATTAATAATGAGCTCTTAGGAAGCTCTTCTCCAGCCTTATTAATTAAATGTTTTTTGCACTTTTATTTATTTTTCTCTTTTAAAAATGATTTTATCAGAGCATCATAATTAACACCATAGTGTGGTTCCTACTGCCCTCTTATTAGGGGCAAGACTGTAATGGGGCAGGCTCTCCTTACGTGGTTTGTCCTTTATTCCTTTTAGTTGTGTACAACACCAGGACACACCTCAATGTCATCATCAAGGTGTGGAACCCGCCCACTCCAATTCAGTCCCCAGCTTCATCCCCACCCCACCCCGCCCTCCACTCCACCCCAATCCACTCACAGTTTATAATTTAAAAAACAAATAGTGTCCTGTGGGTACCCCACTGCTGGGACCCCTGGTGCCACATCTAGGCACACAGACAACAGAATGGTCAGAGTCACTCTTGTCCTTCCCTTTTCTGTCCCTTCTTCCTCCTCCTCAACCACTTTGTCTACTCCATTCTCTTGCCTCTGTTTTGATGAAATTCCCTCTCTCTTTTTCCCTTTCTCCCTCTCTTATGTTTTTAATCCTGCCCCCAGCCCATACCAGAGAAAACATTCAACCCTTGACCTTCGGGGTCTGGCTTATTTCACTTAACATGATGTTCTCCAGCTCCATCCATTTACCAGAAAATGCCATAATTTCACTCTTTTTTATGTCTGAGTAATATTCCAGTGTGTATATGTACCACATTTTCTTTATCCATTCATCTGTTGAAGGACACCTAGATTGTTTCCATAGCTTGCCTATGGTGAATTGTGTTGCTATGACATTGACGTGGCTTGTCACTGTAGTATACTGACTTTAAAACTTCTGGATATATACTGAGGAATGGGATAACTGGGTTAAATGGTGAAATATTTTCTATGTTTTTAAGGAATCTCCATACTACTTTCCTAATTTGCAGTCCCGCCAACAATGTATGAGTATACTCTTTTCGCCACATCCTCACCAATATTTATTTTTATTCTTGATAACTGCCATTCTGACCAGAGATGAAATCTCAATGAAGTTTTGATTTTCATTTCCCTAATTGCTAGAGATGTTGAACATTTTTAAATGTATTTTTTGAACATATATATTTCTTCTTTTGAGAAGTATCTGTTTAGTTCTTTTCCCCAATTATTGTTTGGGTTATTTATTTTTTTAGGGGGGATGTCAAGTCTTCTGAGTTCTTTGTGTATCCTGGATATTAATGCCTTATCTGAAGAACAGGTGGCCAGCGTCTTCTCCCATTCTATGGGCTCTCTCTTCATGCTCTTGATTGTTTCTTTTGCTATGCTCAAGCTTTTTAATTTGATGCCATCCCATTTACTGATTTTCTATTTGAATTCTTGCCCTTTAGGAGTCTTGTTAATGAAGTCAGTTCCTGGGCCATACTACCAAAAGTGCTATAGAGATTCAATTTGAGCCCCTCCTAGAAAAAGGAGTTCTGAAATTCATCTGGAAAAATAAGAGATGCAGAATAGCTAAAGCAACCCTTAACAAGAAAAGCAAAGCTATAGGAACAGAGATGGCATGGCACCAGCCCCAAACAGGCACGGAAACCAATGGAGTAAACAGAAGACACAGAGATAGACCCACATACAGACCACTATCTCCTACTGGACAAAGGTGACAAAAACACACATTGTAGAAAAGGTGGCCTTTTTGACTAATGGTACTGGGAAAACTGGAAATCCATATGTAGTAGAATGAACTTTAACCCCTATGTCTCAACCTGCACAAAAGTCAATTCAAGTCTGGGGCTTGGGCTCAGCGGTAGAGGGCTCATCTGGCATGTGTGAGGCCCTGGTTGGATCCTCAGCACCACATAAGATAAATAAAATAAAGGTATAAAAAAAGTCAATTCAGGGGCTGGGGATGTGGCTCAAGCGGTAGCACGCTCGCCTGGCATGCGTGCGGCCCGGGTTCGATCCTCAGCACCACATACAAAAACAAAGATGTTGTGTCCGCCGAAAACTAAAAAATAAACATTAAAAAATTTCTCTCTCTCTCTCTTTCACTCTTTCTTTAAAAAAAAAAAAAAGTCAATTCAAAGTGGATCAAAGTCCTAGGAATTAGATCAGAAATGCTGCATCTGAGCTAAATTTAAATTAACAAAGTAAATTTTTTAAAAAAAATTTACACTAAATATGAAGAAGTAATTTTCCTTTTCATGGAACCTTATTTAGGCTATTTTAAAAAATCTTTTTGCTTTGGAAACTGTCCTCATCTTTGTGACAGAATGATCATTTGAAAATGGGCTGGACACTGCCAGAACTCAGCAGGTTGGCCAAGGGTCAGGGGCAGAAGAAGGAGTGTAGTAGGAACAGGAGATTTGGATCCTATGCCGTGGATTTCCTTCTCCCTGGAGGCAAATATAAAACTGCCAATATTCCCTTCCAGCAGGACACTACATCCTCATCTACATTTTATTTTTATTCTTTAAGTAATAGCAAGCCTATGTCTGAAGAATCAAGGTCCTGCCCGGGGCTCTCTGTGTTCGCAAGATACCTATGATATTTTAGCACCTTAAATTACCAGGGTCATTCGGGGTGTTACTTGGGTCTCAAATTATACACTTTGAGCCAACAGCAAATTTTAACATGTATTCCCACACTACATGCTACACGCTAGAAATAGGATTTTAATTAAGATTTAAAAGGGATTTTTTAAATAGTTATGATGTTTAATAGAAATCATTGGCTGAGTGTTAGAAGGAGAGGGAGCCCGTAGTTCAAATATGCTGCTCTCCGGGCTGTGCAGAGTGCAGAGGCTGGGTAAAGCTGTGCACCGTCGTGTGCTGAGCACTGAGCCCAGGCAGGAGGGAGAAGGCCCTGCGTGTGGCTGGAGTGGCAGCGTGTTCTGTAGTATGTGCACACACTGCAGTTTTTAGAAAGTTGTAAAAACCATGCAAGATAGAAGTCAGAGAGAAAATCCTACTGAAGGCAGAAGAAAGGTAGTGGAGCCCCCCCACCCCCCACCCCCGTCAAAAAAGAAAAGAAAGATCATGAAAGATCTTCACAAGGACAAACTCCGAGATGTTGAGTCAGGACAGTCTCTTTGCGGAGTTTCCTTTTCCTCTTCCAGACAGGAACGAAGCAGGATTGCAATTTCAGTCTCTTTGTAGTTGGGTGGCCCGCTGGGCCCATGAGACCTGAGAGGACATGCTATGTGTCACTTCTTAGTGTGACAGTCATCTGTTGCTGCGTGGCCTGGGGCATGGTGACTGGCTGCGTTCAAGCCGATGCTGAGCAGAGGCTGCTGGCCTGCTCAGGTTGGGC
Organism: Marmota marmota marmota; assembly: GCF_001458135.2. Taxonomy (NCBI): domain Eukaryota; kingdom Metazoa; phylum Chordata; class Mammalia; order Rodentia; family Sciuridae; genus Marmota; species Marmota marmota. The sequence continues at coordinate 3,728,099 of NW_025999932.1, read as the reverse complement.
CGGAGATGGGATGTCACGATGGGCAAAAGCTGTGATGTATGCAGTCGAGGGGGAGAAATATAGAACATCCACGTGCTTCTGCCCTAGTCCATGCTTTATTCACTCAGATCACTCACTACAATTTCACTCTATAGGTCCTTAATCAAGAAAACGACAATCCTTAATGCTAGGCACTGCAATAGACATCATCAATTCACAGCAAGCAATTCTCAATTAATTAATCCACAGTGAACAATTCTAGATTAATTAATTCTGAGCACTGCAAACACACTCTGACAGGCTCACGACAGACATTCCCTCCGCGTGCTAAGTTCAAGTGTCAGTTCAAACGTCTCAAGCCTTAGGCTCTAAGTCCAGCAGATGACCCTCGCTCAGACCACAGTGATCAGGTCAGGAACCAAGGCCGACTTCTCTTGGGGTGGAGCTGGTGGAGGAGAGTGTCCTAAGGAGAAGTTGTGGCTCTCACCAGGGTCAAGATGTGGCTGTAGAGTTCGAGAACGGAGAGGAAGATGCAGAGGATCAGCAAACGATGAAAAGTGTTGGGGTGTCGGTCCAGGTCCTCATCAGGTTCTCAGCATGAGGGCATCAGTGTCAGCCAGCTGAATGTCTGTTCATTTGCTCTATTACTTATACCAAGTTTTGGGGCTTTTGATCCCCCCCTTTCAGTCCTTATCAGCTGCTACTGGGTCTCTCAGTGACATCATTTACCCTGGGGGTGAAACATCTGGTCTGGTGGGCCCCACCTGATTTTCCTGCCTCTCCTCCTGATCAGCCCAGGACAGCCTGCCTGAGGCTTCACTCTCTGTTTCTCAGGGTTAGGGGAAGTGACTTGTGTGCCCCCGAAGGCCATACTGCAGGGCTCCTAGGTGTTCCTGGTGAGACTGCAGGTCTCCAACTGGAGTTTTTAAACTGGGGTTGCTTAGGCTCAGGCCTCAGGCCATTGTCACTTGGAAACGACAATGACACAGGCAGCTTTGAGCCACCAGCCGAGGTGTGGAGTGACCCTCAGGAGCCATTCCAGGTTTGGAGGACAGTCCTCTGGTAGCCAGTGTCCTGGCATAATAGCATCTTCCTCCTCAGTGCTCTGATTTGGGTGATGGACTATGTCCTGGTTCTGCAGAAAGCACGCGTTGGCTGCTTTATCCTTCCCTGTTCCTCCTGGGCAGCTCTGTGACGGCTTGCACTGTCACCCTGGAGAGTGTGTTCAGTCTAATTCCACATTTGTGTTGGATCCCGGGTGCCTCTGCTTACTGCTGCTTGAGGTTCTCCCGAACACACTCTTCACTTTCCTCTGAATCACACTCTGCTGCTCTTTCTTTAGCTCCTTACTTTATATCGTCTGGTAAGAACACAGGGAGACTCACTATTTCATGAAATTACTGTTTAGCAGTAATCACTGTGACAATCACCAGGCAAATACCAAAAGAATTATCTTCAATCCAAAAAAAGGAAATGACACCAATGTTACTTATTGACCCCTTTTCAAAGCATTTTCTAGGGCTCCAGGCCTGGCTGTGTATATTAAACTCGTCCTAACTCTCTCTCTCTCTCTTTCTGCCAAGTAATTACATTTATCTATTGGAGACATTTAGAAACCATTACCAAGAGTTTTCTGGAATCATGACTCTGGAAAATTAGGGTTAATCTGGAGAGAATAATTCAAAGACAGTTCAATATTCTAGTCACTTTGGAGCAAAATTAAAAATCTATCACCATGGGAAAGTCTTGAAAAGGTGTTATGATATCATAAATTTATTCAGATTAGCTTCCCTAGCACCAGTTCCTTCAATATGTGCTTCTTCCTTATTCTTTTACCTGTATTTCTAAATGTCTGCAATGATTATATACAGAGCTAAACATTCTATCATTCATATTATACTCATTAAAATGATCTCATATTTACTCTCATAGCAAAGAGAAACTTGTAGGTTCTTCCAGGCCATATCAAAACCCTCTGTTTCCTAAACAATATATTTTCAGCATAAATCTCTGGCATTTTTTTTTTCCAATGCATACTAACAAAAAACATTTCACTAAACCATTGCTTATTTTCATAGACATCTCTAAAACTTGAGCCTAATTCAGGGGGCCCTAAAAGTTTCTATGTACTGGGGTGATTTGGAAATGTAGAGAAGAGCAGCGCCTGGTGTCATCCCCAGGGAGTTGGGTTTGACTGGCTGCAGGGATGCGATTTTGTAAATTCCCCCGGTGATGCTAACAAGCAGGCATTGTGGTGACGGTAGCCTTAGAGGATCTCCAACTTTGGTGTGCACATTTGGGGTGAATTGTGTCCCTCCCAAAGACATGTTGAACCTGTGGTACCGGTGGATATGGCCATATTTGGAAATAGGGTCCCAGCAGATCTTATCAAGTAAAACAGAGGCCACAGTGGAGTTGGGTGGGCCCTGATCCAATGACCGGTGTCCTTATAAGGACAGGTAGATTTGGACACCATATGAAGCACCAAGAAGAGATGCAGAAGGGAGGGGCCATGTTGCCACAGAGAGCTCAGAGCCATGCACCTGCCCGCCAAGGCACCCCAGGGATTGCTGTGCACCCAGAAACCAGGAGAGGGAGGCAGGGAAGGAGTCCTCCCCAGAGGCTTGGAAGGGAGCATCACCTTGATCCTTTGATTCCAGAGACAACACCTCCAGCCCAGGAGAGCACAGATTTCTGCCGTCCACCCGCAGATTGTGGTACTTAGTTATGGTGTCCTGGAAAACAAAGACAGAGCATGGTGATCATTTCTTGAATTTACCTACAATAAAGAAGTTCAGGGTCCATCACATGTGCCTAACTGGTCTCCAGGCTGCCCAGGGGCCTTCTAGGCCCCTGCAGTTCCTGGGTGGGCCTTGCTGGCATGGCTCGGAAGGAAGCGTCCCAGGTCCCCACTGGATCCCGCTCTGCAGCCACCAAGGTCCCTGGGGCAATGTGTGCACCCTGCAGTGTGAGAAGCCCTGCCCAGAGAGGACAGAGACATGCCCTGAAGTGTGGGCTTCCTTTTCAGCAGCCAAGAAAACCATGTTTAAGCTGAAAAGAAAATTCAGTCTTCCAGTAAATGGAGTTAGTTGGTAAAAACACACACAACCTTTTCCTGCATGTAAAAGAACATCCAGATGCCTTTGAAAATGTAATAAAAAAATTGATTTCAACAGAAAATACTGATTCATTAGCTTTTTAAAGGAAAGATTTCGTTTTCAGGCTTGTGAATGGTTAATGTCTCCAAGCTTGCCTCTTGAGCGCTAGGCTATTTTTTAAAAAAACCTTCCCATTTTTCTTTACAGTCAGAGGCCTTTCATAATGATTGGAAGGAAACACAACAAAAACCAATTTCATGACTTACTTTCTTGTGACAATACTGGACAATGGGCTTTAGGGAAAAAAGCGTTGGATTTAGGCTTTGTGGTTGTTGAGCCTTGGTTTTTATTTTTTTCTACTGTTTTCTCTTTTTTCTTCCTTGTCCTTTTCACTGTGTAAATGACCTACTTTGAAGTTTCAAATAAAAAGAAGTTAAATAGGCTTTTATTTGGCTCTTGATTCTGTCTTTTTCTAGCAAATTTGGAAAAGGTCCTGACTTTGAGTGTAACATGGCTGAGAGAAGGGAAGAAAAGAAAGAGCTTGCCCTGCGCGCCTCTCTCTGCTGGTTCACTCGGGTGAACTTTTCCAGTCCGAGGGGAGCAGCTAGCGGCCAGTATCTGCACTCTATGAATAGAGCATTTGACTGGAGAATGAAAACAAAGAAAGGACGCTTGCCCATTTTTCAGGGAGCCCACAACGTGTGTGCAGGTACGCTTGTGCATGCGTGAGCACTGGTGTGCATGTGTGGGTGTGTGTAGCCGGTCCCTGGGACTCCTCTGGCCTTGGATGCTTTGGTGGCAGCGTGGGGTCCTTCTCAATAGGACTTGATAGCAGAGCTACTTTCTAATAAATAGCAAAGCCAGCTTGCTGCTCTTGAAGTGGAAATGCTTATGTACTTATTTCTTAGAATCCACAGGACATTGTACTCTTTCCCATGGAAAATCACAACATTCCTTGAAGATCAAAGGCCCTCTGCCCTCACCTCGGGTGCTTAGCGGCCCTATCTGCTGCACCCTCTGTGGCTGATCCTGTGAACACCGCAAAGGCGCCAGTGGTTCAGTGTCCCTGTGACCCAGGGTTGTCTGTCTTGCTGCCTGTGAACACGGGGAGAGTCGCTAAGGAGGGGAGACTCCGAGTCTTCGGAAAGGGGCAGGCAGTTGTCACAGGAGCACTCATCCTGAGTTACGCAGTGTGAACGTAACACACTGAACTAAAACGTACAAGAGCCTGTTCTAGAGCAGGTAAAGATCCAAACGTGCATTTCCCTGCTAGTGTAATTTCATCTGCATAAAGTCGCAGGGGGCAGGATGGGCTGGCAGAGCTGACATACAGAGTCATGGGCCCTGGGAGTGAGTGCCCCAGGAGATGCAGGCCTGGACCTGCGACCTGCAGAGGCTCTAGCCTCCTTGCCCTGGACGCACTTGAGACTCCATTCATGGCAAAGTGTTCAATCTATTCTTCACACTCTGGAGCTCTATAGATAAATCATTTTCCTGTATATTTTATTTAATTTTTAATTTTTTTTTTTTAGTGATGGGGGGTTCCAGGGATTGAACTCAAGATCCTTCGACCACTCAGCAACATCCCCAGCCACATTTTGTATTTTATTTAGAGACTGAATTGCTGAGTGCCTCACTTTTGCTGAGGCTGGCTTTGAACTCGCCATCCTCCTGTCTCAGCCTCTGAAGCTGCTGGGATCACAGGCATGTACCACCGCGCCTACTTCCTATAGGTTTTAAAGGGAGAAATACAGCCTTAGCAGCTCTTGTCTACCTGCTTTAGACATAATACTCCTTAAAACACCCAGAGAGCTAATCCAATGTCCTGACAGCATTCAGTCTTCAGAAATCCCTGCTTCCTCAAACCCACTCCCGAATTACTTAACACAAGCCCAAGCCCTGCAGGACCGATTCTGCAATGCCCCACCGTGGCCTGGGGAGAGCATCCTCTCACCCTGTGACCACACGGGCTCCGCCTCAGGTGTCTGGGGCCTTGGCCAACACGTGGACGTTCTTTCCTACCCCGGTGAGACTCCCTCCCTCCCCAGCAGACCTCATCCTGAGCCCCGCTGGTGTCCCAGCTCTGTAGCTGCTCTCCTCGCTGGCCAGGAGATTTGCTCACTGCCATCTTCTAACAAATATTTCGGAGGCTGTGTGGGTGCATTGGCTCCAGTTTGCTGACCCTGGAATTCCCCAAGCTCCTATTCCCCTGAAGAGTCACTTTGGCTCTGGACTTTCAGAAAACCCTAGAACTCTACCCATGGGCACTTCAATGCATCCTTTGTTGTAGTCCCTGGAGTGGGATCAGTTCTCTCAGCCCTTCCTGCCAGTGCTGCTGAGCAAGTGACAGGTCTTGTGCCATAGCCCTCCTGATCCAGGACGGTGGTGAGCCCCCAGGAGCATCCTGGTGGGTTTTGAGCAGGAGCCCGTGCGCCTGCAGGGGAAGCACTAGGGAGTGCTCTTCTCAATAGAGATCTTGAGGGTGTATGAGCTGGGGCACGTTCCAAGTGGAGGGAGAGGGAAATTTTCTTGCTACTTTATGATCAGTCATGAATTGCTTCTGCTGAAAGGTAGGTCACGGTGAATTCTGGATTGTACATCTAAAAAATTTAACTGATTCCTCTCCTGTCTTTGAACTTCCTTAAATATATTCAGCCTGTATAATTCATGGGGATTTTGGCTGGCAGGGTTCTTCAGAAATAAAAATGTCAAAATTCTGACTTCTGCTGAGAATTTGTTCTTTCTGTACTCCTTCTCTCCTAATTTTAAACCAGCTTTGATTGTTTCACAGGTAGATTTTTTTGTTTCATTGACCAGTAACAGAGCATGGAATGTCCAGGTTGCAAGTTCAGGAACCACATTGGCTTTATGAGTTTTGCTCCAGTTTTCATAGGAGTATTAGGCTTATTTAATTTATTCCACAGAGTTGAATGAATTAATGGAATCAGTTGAAATCCTCCCCCCATGTGACTAGGGGAACACTGGACGGATGGGTCTTAGGAGGAGTCCAACTCAGAGCTTGCCCTTGAGCTTGCCTCCCAGACAGTTTGATATTAGAAGGTCACATTCCTAGCTGGCTAAGTCAGCTGACGCAGCACTGGTGACTACCGGGCTGCCCCTGCCTCCTGGCTGTCTAGCCACTGTGCCCTCCAGCCCCTGCACCTGCCAGGAGGGTTTGACCCACACCCAGGACTTGGTCCTTCTGCTACACAAAGCTGGTACTTGGCAGGCTCCCCGGCCTCTGCCTGCTCCTCCCCCATTCATCCTGTGCCCTGTGACGTCCTCTTACCGTGAACCTTCAACGGTATTTAGAGCAGTGATTTTGAAGTTCCTCACACTTCCTTCTTCTGGTGTTTCTCACTTGGAAGAGGTGCCCGAGTCAGTGCTGTACAAATCCAAGCTTTTGTTTCTACCTTGAGCTGACGGAGGAGTCTCCTGTTAATTAAAGAGCTGCACTACAGTCACAGAAGATCAGTGGCAACCGCTGCAGGGCTGCCTTTCAGCGACCTGAGCTTCTGGGCTTTAAAGTCAGACTCTGACTTACAGGAAGGGCCTGGGTGTGGGGAGGGGTGGCTGGCATGGGCAGATCTGCCTGCAGGGGCCCCAGGGACAGCAGAGACTCCCAAGCTCCTACCTCCCTCCCGGTGGGGCCTCTGGCCCACATTGTGGTAAGTGGGTCAGCACCAGCCCAGGCTTCCTCCTAGGACAGCAGGAGAAACCCGTGCAGAATTAACCCTGTGTATTCTGCAAGTGAATTTTAATCCCCTTACTTCAACTTCAGCGTGTGTCTATTTCAGTATGGAATGTTTTTCTTTGTTGCTGTTTTATTTGTTTGTTTTGCTTTCCTATAGACTTGGTTCAGCCTAATGCAATCATTTGATTTAAAATTTTAGATCTAGCCAGGCATGATGGTGCACACCTGTAATCCCAGCAGCTCAGCAGGCTGAGGCAGGAGGATCAGGAGTTTAAAGCCAGCCTCAGCAATGGCAAGGCACTGAGCAACTCAGTGAAACCCTGTTTCTAATTAAAATGGAAAATAGGGCTGGGGATAGGCTCAGTGGTAGAGGGCCCCTGAGTTCAATCCCGGTCCCGTCTCCCCCAAATTTTTAGATATAATTAAAGCAAAAATTAAAACAAAATGAGAAAATTCCAAATTCTGGAACTCTTTCATGAAGAGTAAATAATGGTAAAGTTGTGAAAGACAAATAAAGAAGGTGACTTTCTCAGTTATAAATGCTTAGACAAGTTCTTATGTGTGATCCAAGATTGAAGCTCATAGCAGAAAACAACGATTTTTACAAAACAAGAACCAAAAAAACGAATAGTGTACATAACACAATGGAAAATCTGCACTCATTTCTCACAAGACATGACATCTTTTCATATACCATATTTTCACAAAACATGATATAATCTTTGTAGGATCGTATCTAGAGTGCCTAAGTCTTTCAACCTTGATGGTGACTTTAAAAAAAAAAAAGTCACCATTTATGCATGCTTCCTGTAAGTCAGACTGTTAGTTCTTTTATGCATCAGATCATTGCATCTTATAACAAATTCATCAGTTAGACATTTTTGTTACTCACTTAAAAATGTGCTTCTTTCAAAGTGATAGGTATACACAGTTGAACTAAACTAAAGGATGCTGACGTTCCTAATGAAAACCTACAATCTCTTTGCCCCGTGAAAGTCCTCATCTAGATTTGTACCTGAGGCAAAACATTTAAAATATTCTGTGTCCAGATCTTCAATGGGGATTTTCCTCCAAATCCCTAAATAGTGTATAATCACTTTCTCAAGACCAGGGCTGAAACCCTATCCCCAGGGACAGCTCCTCCTGCTTCTGCACTGAGGCTCCTCCCCATCTCCGTCACCCCTCTGTGGAGTATACATATGACTTTTACTTTTTCTCCTTCCTGTTGCCTTTGGAACTTCAAAAACAGATACTTATTTCACTTAGCATGATGTTCTTCAGTTCCATCCACCCACTTACCAGCAAATGCCATCATTCCATTCTTCTGTATTGCTGAGTAAAATGCCTTGTGTATATATACCCATCTTCTTCATCCATTCATCTGTTGATGGGCATCAGGGTTGATTCCATAATCTGTTGTGAATTACACTGCTGTCATCGTTCATACGCCTGGGTCACTATAGTATGCTGACTTTGGTTCTTTTGGATATATACCGAGGAGTGGGTTAGCTGGGTCATATGTCTGTATTTTATTTTTTAGGAATCTCCATTCTGATTTTCACAGTGGTTGTATTCATTTACAGTCCCACTAACAATGTATTAGTGTGCCTTTCCCCCCACATCCTTGCCAGCTTTTATTATTCGTGTTGTTGATAACTGCCATTCTGAGTGGAGTGAGATAACATCTTAGTGTAGTTTTGATTTGCAAATATTTCCCTAATTGCTAGAGATGCTATACATTTTTCATATATTTATTGGCCATTTGTGTTTCTTCTTTTGAGAAATGTCTGTTTAGTTCTTTTCCCATTTATTGACATTTTTTAGCCTTGAGTTTTTTTAGTTCTTTATATATTCTGGATATTAATCCCTTGTCAGAAGAGTAGCTGGCAAAGATCTTCTCCCATTCTGCAGGCTCTCTCTTCACAGTATAAATTACTCCTTTGCTGTGCCAAAGCTTTTTAATTTAATGGCATCCCACTTGTTGTTTCTTGGTATTATTTCTTGAATTTAGGGTCTTGTTAAGGAAGTTGGTGCCTGCACCAATACGAACAAGAGCTGACCCTCTGTTGCAATATTCATGGTCTAAATTCAAAGTCTTTGATTCACTTTGGTTTGACATTTGTGCAGGGTGAGAGAGAAGGGAAAATCAAGGGTAGGATGCTTCCTCTCATTTGTGGAAGTTTGAGCAAAATAAGGGGAGGGGGGATGGGATATCATGAAGATCAGGGCAGCTCAGTGGAGAAGAAGAAGGGGAGAGAGTGAGGAGGGCCGGGAAAGGGGGGAAATGCAGAGCGGGTTTCACAAAGTCGTGCTGCGTGCGGATCTGAGCACACCGCCGTGCGTCCACCCGATGTGTATGCAGAACACCGGTGAGAAATAAGCCGACCGTGGGGTGAGAGGAAGGTCAGTAGAGGAAGGAGAGATACGATACGAAGAGGGAGGAGGGGAGGAAAGGGGCTACTGGGACTGAAACGGAGTTGATCATGTTCCGTGCATGCATAACTTTGTGACAATGAACCCACAGTTATACATAATTCACTAATACAAGATAAAACAAAGTAAAAAACTCTTAACCCCGTTTTACCAACCAGAGATGATGCCTCCTGTTGCCCTGTTTTATAAAATGCGGCCGTCATTTCTCCCGCCCTCTCTTGCCCTGCCATCCGGCTCTGCTTTCCCACCTGCGTCCGCCTTCCCTTTCTGTGATCAGCTTGAAGCACTTGGTGTTGACAATATGCTATTATTTTAGAACTTGCAAAAATGCACATTCTGTGTGGTTCTGGTCAAGGTGGATAACTTTACACCGTGTTGCGTAATGATAGTTAACGGTCCCATATTTATGGAATGGTTTCAAAATGGGAAAGCAGCCCATACTATTTATATTCTGAAAACCATATAGGTGTATTTAGAAACAGGGAGGCACAGCCAGAGATGGTGCTTCCTGCCAGCCCTAGAAAGCTTCTCCCTGCAACTCTGCTACTCCCTGACCCAGGACCACACTGTCCGCCTGGAAATGCCTGTAGGTGGCTCTTCCGTGCTGGTGACCTCTCATTAGCACATTCAGGATGGTTGTTGGTGGTGGTCAGCAACAGTGCTACTGTCAGATTTTACTCTGAAAATATGTGTTGAGCATCTGCCACAGACCAGGCATCATGAGTGAGGCAAGGAACGATTAGCACAGAGCCCTGCCTCAAAGGGACTGAGCACCAGGCAGTCCTCAAAACGAACACTGGAGTGACCGAGGGAGGGGAGAGAGGATCAAAGCTAGAACAGGATTCTGTACAAACTCACAGAAATTTTAGAATATATGTACATTTTTCTGAGTTGTGATTTTTATGAATTTTTACTAAATGCTGATAAAGTAGAAATAAATTTGTTTACTGAAGTACAAGTTTCTCATCTCTGACAAAGGAGTAGTAAAATTTTCATTTGTGTTAAGTAGTCTGAAAAGATTTTGTATGTTCCTAATTTTCAAAAATTCCAAATTTATAGAATGATCCCAAAGTGAAATTCTCTTCCACAGTGGAAAAATATATTTGTCAGGGTTATTGTTCAAGTGGTGGTCTGAGACTGTTTGCTGGGTTGTTCTTCACTGATCTTGTCATGTGGGAGCTGAAAATGGCCCTCCTTCACTGGTGGACATGCTGTTTCATAGGGGAGAAGGGTGCTAAGGGTGGGATAGGCAGGAGTGGTCAAGCACGTGTTGAATTTGCTTGTGGCTGAGGACACGTGTGGTGTACACTCATGCTTTCCTGACCCACTGGAACGGAAGACCATATCACTTGGTCAACAGGTCCACTGCTTTGAGGTCAAGTGCAGAAAACAGGTGTCACAGACAACTGGAATGTTGAAAATTATCTGCACTTCATTTGCTCCTTGAATAAATATTTCTTCTCCATAAGTGCCTTGGGAAGGCAGGGGCATGTCTGCCAAGGCTGTGAATCTGTCAGCCAAGTGCCATCCCAGGTCAAGACCAGAGCACATGGGAGAGCATGAACACATGGCAGGTTCTCATTCACGTTTGGACTTGGTGAGGGAACAAATTAACTCAAATGACCCCAAACATATTGAAAGAGATGAAATGTCAGATAAAAAAGTTCAAAAGAATCATTATAAAAGTAGTTATCAATGAATTCTAAGAGAATGCAGGAAAAAAACTGAGTGAATTATGGAAATCAGTACAGTATATGAATGAGAAATTTAATAAGGAGATAGAAATACCGAAAAAGAACCAACAGAAATCTTAGAAATGAAAGCCAATAAATCAAATGAAATGTTCAGTTGAAAGTCTCTTTAATAGAGTGGACTATACTGAAGACTGAATTTCAGGACTGGAAGACAAAGTGGCTAGCCTGAACATTCAGACAACATAAAAGAAAAGAAAATAAGGAAGCTGGGCACGGTGGTGGATGCTTGTAATCCCAGTGACTCAGGAGACTGAGGCAGGAGGATTGTAAATTTGAGGCCAGCCTCAGCAACTTAGTGAGGCCCTATGAAACTTAGTGAGACCCTATCTCAAAATGAAAACAAAAAGGACTAGAGATATGTCTCAGTGGTAAAGGCTCACTGGGTTCAATCCCTATCACAAACAAACAAACAAAAAAAATTCCCTATTATCACAAGAAAAGAAAAGAACAACCATGATCAAAATATGCAAGAACTCTGAGACAACACTGAGAGACCAAATTTAAGAATCATTGTAAACGAGGAAGGTGATGAGATGTAAGCTCATTGAATGGACAACATTTTCAGGGAGATAATAACAAAAACTTTCAAACCTTCCAAATGAGATGGTCGTGCAGACAAAAGATGCATTCAGAACACCAAATTGACATGATTTTTTTGGGAAAAAAAAAACTTCTACATGACATATTATAATTAAATGCCTAATACAGAACAAAGATAGATAGAATTTTAAAAGCCTCAAGAGAAAAATGTCAGGTCACATTTGGAGGCAAGCCAAACAGAATCATTTCTGATTTCTCAGCACAAATTCTAAAAGCTAGGAGGCGCTGGGCTTGGAATGACGTGTACCAAGTCCTGAAGGGAAATAACTGTCAACCAAGGCAACTATATCCAGCAAAGATATCCTTCAAAATCAAAGATGAAATAAAAACCTTTGAAGGCAAGCAGAAACTAAGAGAATTCATGACAACTAAACCAGCACCACAAAACTTAAACACTTCACACAGAAGAAGTAAAAAACAAATCCTGGAGCTCCCAAATGAACAGATTGCATTTGAAGAATAGCTAAGAACATGAGAAAAAAGACCAAATTAAATATGAAAAATAAATCAAAATGGCAGGGAGTAATAAACATCTAGTATAACATTACATGTAAATCTCAAATCTCCAATTAAAAGACATAGGTTGGAAGAATGAACTAAAAAATAAGAACCAATGATATGTTGTTTGCAAGAGACACTTCTTAGAGACAAAGATGGTCACAGGCTGAAAGTGAAGGATGGTAACTGATACATCATTCAAATGGAGCCTGAGAACAAGCAGGAGTAGCTACTCTCATATCTGACAAGTGGACTTCACACCAAAATCAATGAGAAGAAACAAAGAAACACTTGTGAAGGGAATCATCTAATTAGAAATTATAAGAATAATAAGTATTTATGCCCTGGATGAAGGTGCAATTAATTACATAAAAGAGACACTACTCAAATTGAAGACTCACGTAGAAAATAGTACAATAATACTGGGTGATTTCAACACATCTTTCTCATCATTTAATAGGTCATCCAGACAAAAACTCAGTAAAGACTCCTTGGACCTGAAAAATATTATACATCAAATGAACTGAACAGAATCTATGGAATATTTCATCCCCAAACAGCTGAATAGATATTCTTCTCAGCATCCCATGAAATCCTTTCCAAAATAGACCATATGTTATGCCACAAAGCAACTTTTAACAAATATTTTTTAAAATGATTTAATATCTTGCATTTTATAAGATCAGAATGGAAAAAAATTAGAAATTAACAAGATAAAACCCTACAGAAACTATATAAGCACATGGAAACTGAACAATACTCTTTTGAATGATGAATCTGTCATAGAAGAAATCAAGAGGGACATTTAAAAATTTTTAGGCTCAACTGAGTATAGGGATACCACACACCAGAACCTCTGGGCTGCTACAAAGGCAGGTCTAAGAGGCAAGTTTATAGCTCTGAGGGCTACATCAAAAAATCAGAAAGATCCCAAGTAAACAATTTAATGATGTATTGCATGACTCTTGAAAAAGAACAAACCAATTCAAAAATCAGTAGAAGGAAGGAAATAATTAAGATGAGAGTCCAAATCAATGAGCTTGAAAATATAAAGAGTCAAGGAAACCAAAGAATTGGTCCTTTGAAAAGATAAACAAGATTGATAAGTCGTTAGTCAAACTACTAAAAGAAAAAGATAGAACACCCAAATTAATAAAATCGTGAATCAAAAAAGAGAAATTACCATAGAAAACACAGAAATTCAGTGGATCATTAGGGACAATTTTGAAAACATACTCCAATAAGTTGGAAGACCTAGAAGAAATGAACATATTTCTAGACTAATATGATTTGCCAAGACTGAATCAAGGGGACATAGAAAATCTAAAGAGACCAATAATTTGTAATGAAATAGAAGCAGGGAAAATAAAAAAACTTCCAACAAAGCCCAAGACCAGATAAATTCTCAGCTGAATTTTACCAAACATTTAAAAAGGAATTAGTGCCAATACTCCTCAAATTATTCTATAAAGTAGAAAGGGATGGAACACTTCCAAATTCATTCTATGAAGCCACTAATCACTCATATCCAAAAGTAATATACAGATTCAAATGCAATCCCCATAAAAATCCCATGACATTCTTCACAGAACTAGAAAACACAGTCCTAAATTCATTTGGACAAATTAAAGATCCAGAATAACCAATGGAATGAATTCTAAGCCAAAAAAAAAAAAAAAAAAAAACAATTCTGGAGGCATCACAATACCTGACTTTAGATTATACTAGATCTAGAGTAACAAAAACTGTATAGTACTGTCATAAAAACAGACACATAGATCAATGGTACTGACAAGAAGACTCAGAGACAAACTCAACAGACAGAGTCATCTGAACCTTGACAAGGTTGCCAAAAACATACATCAGAGAAAACACAGCCTTTTAAACAAATGGTGATGGGAAAACTGGTTATCCACATGTGGAAGAATGAAACAAGACCCTATCTCTCACTCTGCACAAAAATCAATTAAGAATGGATCAAGGACCTAGGAATTAGACCAGAAACTATGCAAGTCCTTGAAGAAAACGTAGGTCATCAGTATGGCATATAGGCCCAGGCAACGACTCTGTCAACAGGATCCCAAAGCTCAGGAAATAATGATGAGTATTAATACATGCGATGATATGAAATTAAAAAGCTTCTGCACAGCAAAGGAAAGAGTTAGGAATGTGAAGAGAGAACCTACAGAATGGGAGAAAGTCTTGGCTAGCTACTCTTCTGACAGAGGATCTATATCTAGAATATGTAAAGAACTCAAAAAACTTTACACCAAAAATTCAACCCAAGTAATAAATGGATAAGTGAATTAAACAGATAATTCTCAAAAGAATAAATACTAATGGCCAACAAATACATGAAAGTATGTTCAACATCATTAGCAATTAGGGAAATACAAATCAAAATTATAATGAGATTTCATTTTACACTAGTCAAATGGCAGTCATAAGGAATACAATGATAAATGCTGAAGAAAATGTGGAGAAAAAAGGAACACTTTCATACTGTTGCTGGAATTTTAAATTAGTACAAATACTATGGAAATCAGTATGGAATGCACCTCAAAAGACTAGGCATGGAACCACCATATGACCCAGCTATACCACTCCCTGGTATTTACACAAAAGAATTAAAGTCATCGTACTATATAGTGATACACACATAACCATATTTGTAGCCCACAATTCACAACAGCCAAACTATGGAACCAACCTAGGTGTCCATCAGTGGATGAATGGATAAAGAAAATGTGGTATATACACACCATGGAGTTTCATCCATCCATGAACAAAATTAAAATGATGTAATTTGCAGAAAAACTGATGGAACTAGACACCATTATGTTGTGCAAAATAAGCCAAATTCAGAATGTCAAGTGTTGTATGTTTTCTCTCAAATGTGGAAGATAGGAAAAAAGGAAAAGAAAAGTTGGGTGAGGATCTGAAGAAAATCAGAGGGAGATCAGTAGAACAGAGGAGATGGACAGGTGAGGGTGGAGAGAGGAAGGATGGGGAAAAGTGCCGGGGAGTGATATTGACCCAATTATATTGTTACATTGTGCGAAAATGGAACAATAAATCCCATGGTTATGTACAATTATAAAGCACCAATAAAAAAGCATAGAAACAAGGTTTGCAAAAACATCAGACAGAGCTGAGTTTATATTTTGGCTCTGATACTTAGTGATCTCTGGCATTGCTTAATGTACTGAATGTATCTGGACTACAGCCTCCTGTAGGACATGTGGGTAATTATGCCACTCTCTCTGCTCCATGGCATACCAAGCGTTCACGGAACAGTGCCCAGCACCTTGCAAGCAGCCAATGGCTTTCTTTTGTTAAAGTTGTACTGTTAATACTACTGCTGTTGACCCTTATGCACTCAGAAAGCTCAGCCTTTGTTTAAGTTCCATCTATCATCTTTAGAAATTTTTGCCACTATAGAATTTACTATGTTTAAAAATAGCTCCCTGGGAGAGAGGCAACACTGGAAAAGTAAATGAACAGTAGGGGAAAAAACTACATTAGACTTAGTGTCCTGACGGGGTGATTTGACTTTCTGTTGGAAATTCAAGTACTTTGAAGTGAAAATACTTTGAACCTTAGCAACCATTATATTAATGGCAGCCCCTGTTTTCTTTCGATTTATAGTTGCTTATGGGAAATTGCATAAATGTAGCCCATGGCAGAACCCTGATAGTGATATCAGTCTTGCTTGACAGTTTCATCATTTATTTATTTTACAATGGTTTTTTTTTATAAGTAAATCAACTATCTCAACTTTATAGTTTTAGCAGGTCTTATTAAATGGTAATATTTTACTACATTTTACATACATGATCATTTTCCCCCTTCTTTAATGGAAAGAAATATGGAGAGGGTAAAGATGGAATGCATATCTTTTCTGCTTGAAGGGTTCCCGTGTGACTTTGAACTCAGCAGGCTGGGTTCACACACCAAAGCCTTATAGAAGAGTGTCACTTTCTTGTCAGGTGGGTCAAAGACAGTTGTGTGGGCTTCCATCCAGTCACTGAGTATTTTTTGGAGATTTGTATCTCTTGTATCACTGCGACTAAATATTAGATTTTAAACTAACATTTGTTAGATTTTTGGACTATGAGAAAGTAGAAAATTAGAAAGCTTTCTAAAACCCATGCAACACAATGTCCTAAAATCTGTTTTAATTATACACCATCATCAAGTACTTTGAAGTGAGAATACTTTGAACCTTAGCAACCATTATATTAATGGCAGCCCTATTAATTAAAAAAAAAATTAAAATCGTCATAGAACATGTTACTGATAAGTGGAAACATAAAACTGTGGTGAAAATCATGTTATTTGTAACTTAGGCCTAGAGTCAGGTTTTGAGAAATAATTCTGATGTGACTTTGTAATATTAAATAAGGCCACATTATAAATGGATGGTTTAGCCTCCTAATATTCTGGACAAATATTTTGTTCCACAAAGTGATTCATTATTTTTAGAACTTCTGTTCTTAAACCACTTTCTATCTCTTGTCCTGAATCCTTCTCTTATTGACTAAAAATTTTCTGCTAAATTTAGAGCAAAATTAGAGAGAATGCAACACTTTGGGCTGAGTAGTGGAGCAGTTGTAGAAAAGCCATACCCTCAGTTGCAGGAACATAGCTAGAGACAGAAGTGGGAAGTCTCCTGTTCTGTTTTCTTCTTATTTCCAAAGCCTGTGAAGGCCTGATGGACTAAGCACACTCTGAAAATAAAGGAAGGGCCCACCAGAAACTATCACTAATGGGAATTTACACACACAGAGTCTAAACTAATGCCCGGAGGATCTGCTTTTTGTTACAAAAGGTGTATTCTTGGAGGCTATTGGGAAACACTGTGAAATGCTGATCTTGCCTAAGGAGTGGCTGAGGGTAGAAGGTTTGCTGTGTGTCCTGATTGTGCTGGGGATGGCGGGGGAGGGGAAGAGCCAGTTCTGCTCATTAAGGAAATCCTGGACATATTTACATCATCCTAAAATGCTGTAATCAATCTCTGAAGCATTAAATTGACTGCTTTTCCTAATAGGCATAGCAATGTGTTCTGAATTGCTAACTGGCTCTGAGATTAGTTATACTCTATTTCTACATTAAGCCAATAGTGCAAAAATTCACAGACTCCACCCAGGATGTTATTCATCTACTGAATCTACAACTTTGGACTTTGTAGATGTTCATTCTTTTCGATATAAAGTGTTCAAAAAAATTTGCCTGATGATAGCTTTCCATGTTTGGATTGGTCACTGTCTTAAAATCTGCAATATACCCTCTTACTGTGCTTTTAAATCCTGATTAGCTTCCTTTGGATGAATTTGCTGGTTTCCCCTCACTGTGGGTTCATTTGATTGTCCAATTTGTCATGACACTGGGTATATTTAGCTATATTTAGAGGTTTGGTGACTGTGATCAGACCAGATGTAATGGACAAAAGCATTAATCAAGAGTCCTCCTGCGTTTCACAGATGTGCTGCAGCTATTTTCTTCTCTTTAAGACAAACCTTAATAGATATGTTTTCAACTGTTTTTTTCTTTTTCTTAAGAACTAGTGATGCTTAACTGGTACAACAAACACTCAATACATTTGTTGAATGTCTATATTGTAGCCTAATAAGGAATGCTAGGGATATTTAGATGAAAAGATGACCCTGTATCAAGAAACTGAGGCTCCCTTTGGGGAAGCTTGGGGGCTAAAATACTACCTTGTTTGGAGGAGGGATGCAGTAAAACGGGTGAGGAAATCATTGTATCTAGGGAAGTAAAAACAAAAATCGAGGTGAGTGAACAACAGTGGAGGTAGCCCACAAAACTCACTGGGCAAACAAACTGTGATGGTGTGGATGGGAGGTGTCCCCCAAAAGCTCATGTGCAAGACAATGCAAGGACGTTCAGAGAAGAAATGCCTGGGTTGTGACAACCTTAACCCAACCAGTGACCCAACCCCTGATGGGATTAACTGAGTGGTAGCTAGGGGGTGTGGCTTGGGCTATGCATTTGTATCTGGTGAGTGAAGTCTCTCTGCTCTGCCGCTCCTGATCATCATGTGAACTGCTTCCCTCTGCCACATACTCCGCCATGATGTTCAGCCTCCCCTAGAGCCCCAAGGAATGGAGGCTGCTGTCTATGGATGGAATCCATTCTAGGGTAATGGCTCACTTTTTCTGATATTTGGTGAATATTCTATTGCCTGACTCTTTTTTTTTTTTATTGAAGGGTTTTAAGTAAGCACTTATTACACATGATTGCAACTGTTCCTCTTCCTTTGCCACCTGAGTGGCCTGGGCAAGTGTAATGTCTGTCTCTCCACCTGGAACTTCTACCTAGTATGTGGCATCTCAGCTTCATATTGAATGCATGGATAGCTGCATGGATGGGCTGATGGACCGGCTCATGTCTAGAGGGCTGTGTGGATTTGGAATATCCCAGCAGGATAATGCAGTTTTGAAATATTCAATCCACATGGAAAAATTCCTGAATTTCCAAGAATTACCAGTGCACTGTGCTGTCGAAAACTAGCCATTCCTGGCAAGTTTTGGCCACAGGCAGCTGTGGCCTTGTGTTCTTCATCATAGTCCTGTGTCACAGTTATATGTTTATTTCATTTCTTAAAGGACTGGCTCATAGATAATGTGGATGCTGTGAAAGAATCATACTAAATAGGGCCCTGGGTGCCCCCAGTAATTACCTTTGTTCAAGGGGACTGTCTTAGTCATCTCTCCTTGTTCATCCAGTGGGAGTACTGCTCACCTGACCTACTCCATGTTCCAGTACCCGACAATGCCAGTGTCCCTCTGTCTGATGTCTGTACAGCAGTGTTGGAGGGAAGGAAGACCCTCCACACCCCCTCTGTACCCCGTGCAACTTTTGGGGACTGAACTTGACTCACCTGTTCTTCAAAGCCAGTCAGTAGCTCAATGCAATACACACCTGGCCACAGCTCCACAGCCTCGATGCCCCTGCGGATTTTAACTTGCAGCTGTTCCCAGTGGGGCTCACCCTTTCCTCTCTCTTCTCCCCGTGGCTCTCTGATCTTCAGGTGCTGTCCCTCATGGCAATCTCAGAAGGTCGAAGTATGGTCACCGTCTCCATGATCAGGCTGCTCCTCAGCCAGTCAGGGTCTTTCCCACAGTACTTTGCAATTCTAAGGGTTGGTAATTATCACTTTCAGTTTTGCAGGTTTCTGGAGACTCTAATTTTCATTTCCATCACTGGTTTGGAAGGTTCCATTAACATTTTTGTCATGCAAGGTAGCCTTGGGCAGTGTTTAGACTTGCAACCCTCTATTTACTGAAATGCTTAGACTCCTCCTGGGATTCCCAGTCCCCTTGTGGTGTGTGATTAAGCTAACCTTGCAGTGTTTACTCCCACATGCTACAGTGGTGTTCTGGTCTCACCTTTTCTCCCTGTAACTAATACTTCTTCATTGTGTACACCTCATCTTGAATCCACTTCCTCCAAACAGGCCAGAACACTCCCTACATTAAACCATCTTTCCTGTTCTTCTCTCATCTCGCCCTACTCATTAGTATTCTCATTAATGCTCTGTGCGCTCATATATATCCATGCACAACCTGGATAAATGGCTGAATTGATCTGCCCACTCTATGCAGGGAATGATGTATGAAAGTATGTCCTTTCAGTTTGAAGAAATTTTTCATTTTCAATTATGGAAGAGCATTGAAAGGGTCCCATCTCTGAGCCCTGGTGACAGGTGACCCTCCCCACAGCCCCTGCCTTGCTGCCTCAGTGTTGCATAGAGCGGTTCAGCAGCCCTCCGTGGCTCAGCAGCACAGCCTGACTTCATCACCCAGAAGGACGCTTCCCCTTCCTCCTGGTCTTTCTCCATGGGCACCGTTCCTGCCTAGCCTGGCCCTGGCGGGGACTCTGCAACATCAGGAGCTGAGGGCGGGCTTTGCTGGAGAGAGGGTACTGGAGTGGGCACACAGACGGGGGCACAGAAAGGAAAACGCTCTGGGGCCAGCCGGTAGCTTATCTCTTCCTGCTAACTCCTGACTCCATGAGCCCAGGCCAGGAACCCAGTCTGTCCCGTTTACAGTCACAGACACTAGCCAGCTGTGAGGCCCAAGGCAGGTGGGTGCTCACTGGAGGCAGCTGAGGGAATGAAGGAAGGACCAATTTTGAAGCCTCCTTCAGCTGACGAGTAGATGCAGTACTAGCTGAAGTCACTAGAGGGAGATCAGAGAAGGACTAACCAGGCACAGCAGAAGCCAAGACCCAGCCACGTGCCTGCATGGGAATTCCACTCCTCTCCTTGTCTTACATTGTAAAAAATTACACACTGTACATGTGTAAATCTGAACTGAGTGCAACATGAATCCTTTCTGTACCTGAGGATAGGCCTTGATGGCCCCTGGCTTCTATGCATATATATAGGAACAAGGAAGAGCGTTCTGCGGAGATCAGCACTTATTTGAGTAGAAGCCTCATGAGTTTGCACTCCGTCCTCAAGCAGGAGTTCACACCCGTGGTCAGGGAACACTGTGTTCCTTAAATGAAAGGATTCACATCATGTTCTAACAAAGAAGGCCTTCAGTGCAATTCAGGACATACGTTGCAGTAGGCACTAGGGGAGTGCATGGAATGAAGCTGCTCTGGTGCTCAGAGATGGACCGCCATGTCCAGGGCTGGCGCTCGGTTCCATTGGGAATACAGACCTCTCTGGGCACTGATTCTTCATCCACACCATGGTGGAAATAGCTGGCATATTCCATAGGGATTTGGTGCAGACTAAAGGAGGGGATGCACATGAGGACCTGGGGACAACTGGCCCGTGCACAGAGAGCTTCAGGGCGCCAGCCCCCTGAAGACGCAGGCCCCCCCTTCCAGCACCCTCTCACAGCTGCCCCTGCTCCAGCCACCGCCGGTGCTCTTCCTTTCAAGGGTGGGGCTGGGATACAAATTTGTTACTGGACTCCTTAGAGCTACTCGGGACCTCGAGTGCATGTGGGGAAGGTTCTTTCTGTCATTCTCTTGCAACCTGCAACATGTTGGCTCATCTGGAGACACAGTAAGATAGAGCCCTGGGTGCAGGGAGCACAGGTCCTCTAAGGAATACTTCCAGTTTGCAGGGAAGATGCTGACGACGGTGCCCTGCGTGGAAACCATTCAAGCCTTAACATGGAGCTGCGTTTGCAGTTCAGAGTAAATCCTCCTTTTATGTTCCCTTTCCTCTGGGCTCCAGTGCAACTGGGCCTGGCAGAGTTTCTGATAAGCAAATAGCCAAGAGCTGTCTTGACAGGGAAGAGGTGACCTTGAGGCGTAAGAGAGAACTGAGTGCGCAGACCTGGCCAGTGCTAAAAAGAAAAGAGAAGAGCTTTTGCCTTTACTTTCGCCATGTCTGCATTAGGGAGTGCTTTCCCCTCCAGATAAATAAAAGTCAAGTGGAAGTTCATTTTCAGACACTTTAATTAAAAATTAAGCTGATTCATCTTAATAAAAGAGATAATAGGAAAGTCCCCAGTGGACAGAAAGCCATAATGTTTTCAGTGATGAATTCTTATGGGAACTTTAAAAATTAAAGCTGTTCATTAAGTATCATATCTATCATTTTTGAAAACAATTCCATGTCATCTCTGAATCTAAAGTATCATTTCCGAGATCTGAGCATCGGGAGGCTTGGCAACCCCACTGGTGAGGGTCAGCCAGTACAGAGATATTAATTCGAGTGTCAAAATTTGGGGCCATAATTTAATTTTTCCCAATCAAGAGAATTTGAGCCCCGAGCACGGCACCGAGCCTCCCTCTGAAACACCTGGCTCATGCTCCTGTCTGTCGCTTCACATAAAGAGGCAAAAAAGGACCTGGAAAAAAAGCCCCTCTTCAATGAATCAGATTAATCATCTTGAAAAGTCCTAAACTGGAAGTCACAGTGAAACAAATGAGAAGGGAATTAATTTGGAACTACTAGGAAAATGACACGTAGCCAGGATTGGATTCGGTTCAATTTAAAATCAGAACAACTTTTATGTTTTACCATCTGCCTCACCAAGAGCCTTGTAAAATTTGAATACTACAGTCTTTGGAGAGCCACATGTGAGGAAAGCTTTTTTAGGGCCATTTTAAAAGCATAAAACCAGAATAAATACCATGGGTGCCTGTCCATGAAGAGAGGTAGTAATTAGCGGCTGCTGGAAAGACGCCTCGCCACGGTCCTGCCGCGGCTCCAGATCCACCTGAACCTCTGTCCTCTGCCCAGCCTCCTCGAAGCCCAGCAAGGAAGCTGAGTGACGCTCAGACCTGCAGTGGCCACAGGCATCCACCTTGTAATGGAGAAGAGCTGGGGTCACACTGTGGCTCTATGATGTTGGGTTGGGGAATGACACTTGTTTTAAAAAACAGGCAAGAAGCGGGAAACAGAAGAATCCTCTCTGCCCAGTTCTTGGGTTCTAGTTTTATATTAAGGGGCTCCCCAGGAGACGGGTAACCCCTACTCCTATCTTGTTGTCTTGTGTGCGTGTGTGCACCTGACAGCAGCTCCCGTGTGGGGAGACGTGAGGTGGCTGCACCTCCCAGCCCTCTGGTTTGGTCAGCTGGAGGATGATCATCCTGTGGATGATGCAGACCAGAATGCTCAAGTCTCGGTGCCTGTCCAGTCAGACCTCCTGGAGCTGCTGGGGACGGGCATGGCAACGTCCTCTTCACCATACCCGCCTTGCCCAGTACTGCTGGGTGACTGAATGGACCCCCCGGGAGGAAAGGGATCCTCCAGAGGAAAGAATGGGAAGGGGACAACATGGCGAGACCGGGACAAAACTAGCAGTCCGCTCGAACCAAGGTCCAGTGGGCAGTGGTCAGATCCTGCGGGAGCAGCATGTTCGGGCGTGGACACCAGCGGGAGAGTTGTGGTTACTGTCTGCACAGTCTCAGCAGAAATGACTTCATTTTAAAGATACCAAGTCACTGACTCTTTATTGATTTGGCATTTAGCACGTGCCAAGTCTCTAGCTAGGTTAAAATGTCAGACGAGACGTGCTCTTTGCCCAATTGGAGGTCACAGGAGACACTAAGCAAATGGACACATGGGTTTTAAAATGACAGGTTCTCGGACAGTCCTTGATCGAAGTGCAGGGAGCTCAGAGGAAGGAGAACCATCTCTCAGGTGTGAGGCTGTGGGTCCATTGTGCGGGGAGAGCAGAATCATGATCCTATCCTTGACAGCGTTCTCCAGTTATATTCCCGCTCTCCTTGCAGGCTGTGAGCGGTGTAACAGGCCAGGAGTGGTACATGTTCTGTGTTCCTGCTCCTCTGTCAGCAGATTCTGCCTCCCCTGCAAAGTGAGAAAAGAAACCAAGAAAGGCTAATTCTTACCTGAACTAATTCTTGAAGTTCAACTGGAAGAGGAGGGGGAATTGTTCCAACACAAAGACTCTAAGCAAGAAAGAGCACTTTGCACTTGAAGTGATGCAGTATTTATGTAGCGAGGCAAGAGAGATCAAGTCAGCCTTTCTGCAGGTGTGAAACAATGTTTTTGGCTTGGGCAGGTGTGACTGATTGTGGACACCTGTAAGGTCAAGAAAGCAGAGTGGACACATTGTCTTAGGGTGGTTAACATTAAACTACAGTTGATTAAAATAATTGTTTTTAGCTTTTTCTGAGTATAGTAGGGCACATTTGTATGTCTGGAAAAATCTGCATAATCTTTCTGGGTGTGACATTCTGCCTGTAAAAACATTGGGGATATGTAAATGAGGGGTTGCATCTAAATGTGGCCTCATTTCTGGATATGTTTGAGATGCTCAAAAACTCATTTTGTTTGTTCCTTCTTTCGGATTCTTGACATCTGACTGGTTAGCATGCCCTGCTGGCTGTGTGCTTGAAGTTAATTCTGATGTGTAATGCCACCTTCACCACCTCGTGTCACTTGAGGGGCAGGAACACTTCCCAATCCATTCTCTGCTGCCAGCATTCCCCCAGCACTCAACCCAGACAAAAGCATTCCAAGAAGACTAGAGACAGTGTTTCTTAGGATTCTAAAAAGGAAAGGATTAACCCAAACACTAGCAACCAAATCCTGAAGGATCTGAAGGTTTGTTCACCACAGCCAGGTTGGAATCACATGGGAGTTCAAGGTTGGCTCAACATATGAAACCAATTAACATAATGCGTCCTCTCAATACGGAAAATATAAAAGCAACACGATCATTTCAATGGACTCAGGAAAAGCATAAGGCAAAACTAATGCATTTTTATAATTTAAAGACACTTGATAAACTAGGAATACAGAGACATTTCCTCAACCTGATAAATCTTTAACCCTGAGTCCCGGAATCAGTCCAGGATGTCTGCACTCACCTTTGCAGTTCCATAATTTACTAGAGGTTCGAGCCAAGGCACTGAGGCAAGAAAATATAAGAGATTCAGAGTGGAAAATAAGAAGGAATATTACCTGCTCTGGGACAACATGACCTTGCATATACAAAAAGGAATCCACACCAAAAAATAGGACTAACAGATGGACTGTGCTGGTTGACATGATTTGTGATCAGTGAACACACAAACACATTTTGTTTGTATCATTGAAGAAGTTAAAGAAGTCCTGGGTAAGTAATCCCTACTAAAATTTCAGCCGGTCTTTTTGCAGAAACTGGCAATTTTAATTTTAAATTAGCGTGTAAATGTAAGGTACCCCAACTATGCAAAACATACTAAGAAAAAAGTTATAGAACCAAAGCATCTTGATTTCAAGATAACTCCAAAGCAGGAGTGGTGAAGACAGTGTGATATGGCGGGGGGCATCATACCTCTTGAGAGAGACCCCAAAGGCCACATACAGTGTAACTCCCTTTTCTTGACATGTCCAAAGCTGGTAAATCTGAAGAGGCAGGAAGCAGATCAGTGGTTGCCAGAAGCATTCAGATTTGGGTTGTTCTGGGTTTCATTTTCAAATGCCTCATCTGCAACTGTCTACCTCGACACTGGACAATCATTAATCATAAAAGCAAATCATGTGTCTTTCTCCCTCCATACTGCAATCTGGGCCACTCTGTGCACCCTACTCACTCAGTTCAAAGGCAGCCTCTGTATCCCTGTGCAGGACGATCACGCCGTCTTTGTTGCTCACGTGCACACCATGACATGGCCTACCCAGCTGTGCTCTGTGTTTAGGTGGTGGTGTTCAGCGCTTACCCTCCTTCCCCCAACTTGTGAGTGCCTTGGAGATGGGACATACATCTTTCATCTTATTCTAATCAGCCATTAGAAGAAGGGTTAGCACCCAATAGTCCTTCAGTAACTATTTATTAAATTGAACACTAAAAGAGCAACATTTTCAAATGAAAGTCTTTTATGTACGAGCCATTTAAAAAGAAAACTTGTTCATCGTCCCTGGATTTATGGCTCAGTGTTATGGTTCGGCCAGGTGTTCTCTGAAAGCTCATGTGTGAGACAACACAGGAATATTCAGAGGTGACTTGATCAGATCATGAAAGCTATGATCTAACCTGTGAATTAATCCACTTAGTGGATTGATTCTTTGAAAGGACTACTGTACTGGGTAGTGACTACAGGCAGCCAGGGTGTGGCTGGAGGGGGGGTGGTCACCAGGGTGTCTCTTTGGGGTTGATATCTTGTCCCTGGCCTCTCTCTCTCTCTGCTTTCTGGCTGCTGTGAGCTGCTTCCCTTCACCATGCCCTCCACCATGATGCTTCACCTCAAGCCCAGGGACATGGGGCAACCTATCATGGATTGAGACATCTGAAACCATGAGCCGAAATAAACTTCTCCTCCTCTAAGTTGTGTTGTAGGTATTTTAGTCAGCAACAAAAAGCTGGCTAACATACTCAGTGACACAATTAGTGAGGAATCTTTCCGTTGGTCCTGGAGACTCTGATTTGTGCTGCTCTGCCTGCTTTTGTCCACTGGGTAAAGAGTGGGCAGCACCAGCTGCATTTCCTCATGTGGCTCAGTCTGGGCCCTCAGGGGTGAGTCCTGGGTGACCATGCTTTATGAAC
Source organism: Marmota marmota marmota (assembly GCF_001458135.2). Taxonomy (NCBI): domain Eukaryota; kingdom Metazoa; phylum Chordata; class Mammalia; order Rodentia; family Sciuridae; genus Marmota; species Marmota marmota. Next base: position 3,702,055 of record NW_025999932.1, on the reverse strand, counting down.
TGAACCACGGAGGAAGAAATTAAGACTAACTTGATTATCAGCAGGTGTCTGTGTGATGCCCTGTAAGTAGACTGAGCTCCCTGGGGACAGGCTTGGTTCTCTTGATCCCTTGTCAGCTGCTCAGGTCAGCTGGAGATCCCACCAGGGCACATAAAGTTTTGTGCACAGGATCTGAATTCGTTACCCACTGTTCAAGGCCCACTAAATGCCAGGTATTCTAGGAATTACTTATTGTATTGAGAAACTTGTCAAAATCCAGCAGTAACTCAAAGTATGGGAATGATGCAAAGAGAAAGAAGTTAGGACCTGACCATTTCTCTCCTTGTGTTTTTGTTGGATGTGAGAACGCAGGAGAAGGGGGGAGGAAGGAGAGAATACAGTGCAGTGGACTTACTAACAAAACTGCTCCTACTCTTGCATATCGATTCTGCATCCACATGAGCCATTTTATTAATGCACTGGCTGAACAGCCATGTGCAAAGATGAATGTGGCTAAGTTTGTGTTCTCACCTGTGGAGGAAGAAATTAAGACTAACTTGATTATCAGCAGGTGTCTGTGTGATGCGCTGTAAGTAGACTGAGCTCCCTGGGGACAGGCTTGGATCTCCGGCCTTCCCTGTCTTGGCAGTGTTTTCCTTCTGGTATGTGCCTGTGGGGTCTGCATTACTGGAACTCACTGCAGGCATCTCTGTGTGTGCTCGACACTGCTTCCCATCTGTACCTGTAACCTGGTATCTCCCCACCCCAAAGCTCTTCTGTCTACAAACTGTGGATTCCTGAGGCCCCTGGCAATGCAGATGTCCCTCTTAGAGCTATGCAGACCCTGGTAAGCAGCTTCCTCGCCTCAGAGGCCCCTGCCCCACACAAACACTGCAAACACTTTTCAATAGTGACAGTTTCACGGGGACCTAAGATCGGCCCTTTTTGAGCACCTGCTGTATGTACTTGAGTAATCTGTGGTGGGCCTCACCTAGACTAATCATGCCAAAAGAACAGCCTGTGGTCCTTTCCCTACACCAGCTCCTTGCTCCTCTGCTCTGGTCCTGCCTGTGTCCTCACCAAGCACCTGTACCCTCTGAAACCAGGGGACCAGTCTCCTCTCCCTTCTCGGGAACATTTCCATTTCCCACTCCAGTCAATCTCCAAGTCACCACTCGCTCATGGTCCTCCTGTCTGTGCCACTCTCACCACGGTGACTCCTTCAAGCCCACATCATTTCCAGCTTGGATTAGAATCAAATTTTTTATTTATTTTATTTTTCTCTTGCCCATCTTGTCTTCCTTGAATGTCATCTTCACTGATTCTTGAGATTTAGCGACTCTTTAAAATCTGCTACCCAGCTCCGCTACAAGAGGGGTCCTTATTTCAGGGTTCAGGAAGCCCTGTGAAAGCTGGGGAGCCTCTCCCAAGCTCTGTGGGGGATGCACAGGTGAAGATGGCCCAGGCAGTGGAGCTCCTTAACACCTCCGTGGGATCAGCCGTGCCTGTCTCTAGAGGCTCAGCTCTAGCCACTTCTGATCCGTAACACAAATATTCCTGAACCCCAGCTGGCCTGCAGCAGCCTCGCACAGTGCCTTAGCCCTTCCTGCACCTTTGCCTGAGTTGCATGCACATGTGCTGGGCTTCCATGATGTGCTGCTTGGAGCTTACCTTTGCCCTTGCCACACCGCCTTAGAGCACATGCTAGGACATCACTGAGAGCAATTATAAGTATGCATTGACCCAAGCAGAGTGGCTGTCCATCAGGGGCCCCTTGCATGAGTGAATAATGTAGAATGAGCTAATACTTCTGAGTTTCTTAAGGTGCACACACCTGAGGTTCTTTTATGATTTTTGTTTTTGCTGTGTCAGTTGCTACTGTGCCAGCAACAGCATCACCTTCTAGAGCACTTAAAATAGACGGGATTTGCATGACACAAAGTGCACAGATCTTACAAGAACAACCCAATAAATCTTTCCATTTCTATCTTTATACCTGTTGATGATCACACAGATCAGAATAAGAACCATTTCCATTATTCCTGAAATCTCCCTTGCGACTGTTTCCTGTCAACAGTCCACTTTTCTAACATCTACCATCATAAATCTTGGCTTATTCTTGAACTTCATGTAAATGTATGAAGTCATAAATTTGACACTCTCAAAATATCCCCCATCAGGTTCATGTGAAATTTTTATTTTGGTGATATTTCTTCACACTCATCACACTATATCCTGACTCAAGGAACTTAATTAACACCTATACATTGGGATCCAGAGATGTACATCAGTGTCCTCGGTGAGTGTCTGGAAATAATTCTTAACATTCTAACAACTTAGGTATAATTGTTGGTGGTCATACTATGTTAACATGCTGATAAATGGCGATTGAATTGCTATGGCTTAGCTACTTCATCAGAATCTGAAATTCCATCCCTTAAATCCCATGCATAAAAATGTCCCACTCTGCCCTTGATAAAGTCCTGCTTCCCATCTGTAGACCCTGACCAGCACTTCCCCTCTCCTTGCATCCTGGGTAGACCAGCTCTGTGCATGGCCGAGTCCGCCCTGATGGATGCCGTAGGGTGAGGAAGTGAGCATCGTGGTATGAGCATCATGTCCACATTTTGAGAGGAGAACACATGGGACATGAACAACCCGAAGTAGGAGGCAGAATCAGGAGGCATCACTGCAGCAAGTCAGGGCAGCTGCCACAACCCAAGAGGAAAGGGGTGGGGGGAAGGGGAGGTGGTGGGCCACCCTTGGCCCTCACACGCTGGGTCCACCTCCTCTTAGTGACTCCAGCTCTCCTTCACCTCTCTGTAGACCTCTTCAGGGTGTACTTCCTGTTCTCGCCCCTCCTCCTCTATGTGCATGGCACGTAGGGTGGACGCTCCTCATGCACGGGAGGAAGAGGCTGGAGACGGCAGAAAGGAAACCTCCAGCCAGAAGAAGAGCACATGCTAGGGGTGCAAGACACACTCAGAATCCAAGAATTAACTGTAAGACAGGGCTGCACCATGGAGCGGAGGTGGGCTGACCACGGCCATGCTGCCTTCTGTAGTCTGAAGGTCCTGGTGAGTCCAGCCTTGCTCTTTCATGGCTGAATGACCTTGGATGTCTTGCTCAGTGTTTGGGACTCAGTTTTCTCAACTGTTAATAAAGGTACCAGTGGCTGCTGGCCACTCCGTTATGAGGGTCAGTGGTACCTACCAAGTGATTTGGGGGTGGGCTGTGGCAATAAGTGCTTTCTGTTTCCCCTTTAAACTCAAACCTTAAGAAAAATTTGAAATCACTTCCCAGAACTGTTCACTTGGAAGCTTATATATAATTTCCTCATTTAAAAATGACGAACCTGATATTTAGTCTGAAAGTGCTAAAGGGAATCACAGTGTACATGTCTATGTTTTGAGGATCTGAGTTTCAGGGCTGTTCTGAGGTTTCAGACTGAAGCCACACTGAAGCAGAGATGCAGAGGACTGGAGCATCAGTTTGGGGACTTCCTAGCATCACCCTTCTGCAGCCAGGCTGAGGATGGTGACGTCAAAGGGAAGAGAGAGTTCCAAGATTGGTGGCATTGCGTAGACCAACAAACCAGTACCTTGGCTCACACCAGGTCCAGGTTATGAGGGCACTGTGGACGGAGAGTCTGAAAGGAGAGGTGGAAGGAAGGAGACCTGGGGAGGAGAGTCTGGTGGAGGTGGGGTGAGCTCCTTCCCCCCCCACTTCTCAGGCCGCCTGCTCGCTGGATGGCCTCAGCACCTAACCGCAGCCTTCCTTCCTTCTCCTGCTCTAGTCACTTCCTGTGGTGACAGTGACATTGAGAACTTGCGGATCTCGTCACAGCACTTCCCTGGGTAAGATCTTCTGAGCCTCTATGACCCAGGAGGGATATTGGAGCCTGGCTTCCTGCTACCCTGGGAGCCCTCTCACATGGCCATTTTACTTGCTTCCTGAGCCATGCCAACCTCCCCGAGCACACCACAAACCCTCCCACACAGCCTCTGCAGCCTCCTGTCCCCGATTTCTTCCCACCTCAGGTGTCCCCTGGGGGTTGCTTCTTCAGAAACACTCCAGACCCACAAGGCCAGGCATTCTTAGCACAGTCTTGCATAACTCCTGTTTCCTGTGCCTGATCTTTGTAAGCTCAGCGGAGTCAGGTCTCATTAATTACTATTCTATATATATATTACCCAGCTTCCAGCCCTGATAGAATCCCATATTGTTTAATTACTTGTTTAGCTCCTGCCTGATCATAAGCAGGGAAAAAATATTGTGAATGGGTTTTACTAGCTGTTGATACTTGTGAAGTTGGGCCAAGGGGTGCTGATGTGCTCAATAAAACAGGACATGTTTATCATAATATAAAGAAAGCCTTGGCTTAACAAGACATCTGGGGTGCAGGTGTTTAGACACGATGTCGGGGCTGCTTTGCTGTGTGCCTGGCCCGTGGGCAGACCCCTGCGTGGGGGCATCAGAGTCTCTTCTTCCTCTGAGGGTCTGAAATTCAGACAGTGGTCTGTCTTCAGGGAGTGGCAGAGGTGGGACAGACATCCCATGACGGGCATGGGAGTGAAAGTAAGGAAGGGCCACCCCAGAGGAGCCTTGGTGACGAAGAGCTGCCCATTCCCCACTCACTCAGGGGAGCGGAGTGGTCTTGGAGCTCCATTCTGTGCCGTCCCTGCAGATGTCCATTTGAGCATGACTCTGGGTTGGGGGAGAGGATGAGCCCAAGGAGAGAAAAGGATGGCAAAGGAGACAGGAGAGATTCTGACAGCCAATGGGATATCATGGGTCGAGGGTCAGAGAAAGGGCCACTCTCTGCGCAGAGGGTCCTGCTCTGTCTCCGGCACCCCGGGCCTTGCAGAACTGTGCAGGAAAGCCGATATCGCCCTGCGGGTAGTACCCACGGAGACACGGGAGAGGAGCCACCAAAGTAGAGGACTCTAGGATCCCGCAGGCTGCTGGCACATCTGCCATCCCCCCACTGAGAGGAGGAGAGGGAGACGGAGGGCAGACTCACCCGCTTCATCGCTCAGACCTGCAGCCAGGTCCGGGCGGTGCCTCTCTGCCTCTCTGCAGAGCTGCGCTCGCTGGTCTCCCAAGGCTCCTTTCCTCTGCAGTCAGCCCAGGCGGCCGGTGCAGGCTTTTTTCAATTTTAGGGACTTCTCTAGAGACCAGTTTTTCCATATTAGCCTAAAGGGGAACCTGCAACCCGGGGTTCATTTAAAAGAAGGACGTCAACTTGCCTCAAGTTCCCCTCTGGTCCTTTTAAAAGTGCTGTCCTAAGAAACCTTGAAAAGTGACGTAAGGATCTCTGCTCATATCCATGGCCTACGTGAAGACGGCACCTTCCACTCCCTCTGTCCTCTCTCAAGAACGGAGCCTTTGCCGAGGGTGCTGGAGCCCTGCCTTTAGGAACACCCTCCTGGGCACGTAGAGGGTCGGAGGAGGCTGGAGGGCCATTCTGCTTCTCTGGCTCTTCTCTGTGGCCCGAGTGTTCACTGATGCTGTGGATCTCATGGACACAGGGAGAGGTGACAGTCTCAGCCTTAAATAACTGGTCACCCTCTGGGAAAGCATGGCCACTCAAAGCAAGTGAAGAGTGTAAAGGGCTACATGGAGAAAGTGAGCAGAGGCCTCAGAGAGGGCCGACTTACCCCAAAATAACTGAGAGGAGGTCGTAGGTTCAGTGGGCTTGAAGTGAATTTGAACAACATGGGAACTGAATCAGCAACCCTGTGTGTATGTGGGTAGGCGCTGGGTGCTGCGTGCGGAGGTGGTGAGAGGACAGGGGTCAGCTAAAGCAGCGTGGGGAGGGGGTGAGACCAACATGTAAGGATCAGGAAGCAAGGAGGAGTGGCCAAGATAATGGCTGGAGAATTCCTTTAATAGAAGTGAGATTATTCTCAGGTGATCACTGTTGCTCAGCTGGGCATCTGGAGGGCCACTCTGTGGGTCGGTCTGACTGCATAGGCTGGGCCGTGGCTGCCCTGCACACGGCATTGTCCACACTCTCATCTACAGAAAGCTCCTGCCTGCCTCCCGGTGATGGGGAGCAAGGCAGAGAACATGCACTTGTCCCCACGCTTCCACGTGCCTGGGCTATGCAGGCACACACCCAGCTACGTTCACTCCTGAACTAACCCTGCCAACCCTACCCAGCTCAGAACGGTGAACTCGCTTCCCTGTCAGGGTTCAGGGAGGGGAGACACATCTGAAAATGGAAAGGGCCTCCTGGTAGTTGTAACACTTGCCGGAGAGGTTCCAACATGGTTTTTGGCATTCAAGCGAAACGCTTTACAAATGCTTCACAAATGTTCTTTCCTAGATACTCAATTTAATTGGTGTTCACTAAAGTTCAAAACATTTCATTTTGATTAGGGGAAAATATCCCCAAAGGAAAGTGGGTGAGCAGATGCCCATAAGGAGAAATTAGAGCATCTATCATAGCCCGTGCATGTGGCTGTGTTGCCCTGTATCCATACCAATGCACACATGTGCTTATCTTTTTATATTGCTCTATATTATGTGACATGAAAAGCAATCTTTAGTCTTTTGTGGAGCAATTTTTAAAATTGTGTTCTATGAAATTTTTATTGCTATTTTATGAAAATACCAGAATCAATGGTAATGAGTGTTTTCTGGCTCATACATAGCACATTCATCTTTAAGCAGGCGAGCTGGGTGAGTGCTCTGCTGACTCAGAGAGGACACTTTGCTTTCTTCCTGCCATGCAGATCTGCAATGTAAGTCCCCTTTTTGGGCCCCCTGATTGCCCAAGTCTAACTTAATGACCATTGTTCTGGCTGGAGACAAGGGAGATGTGAGAAGCTGGGGTGGGCACACTGTCCTGTGCAGTCCTGCATGGGCCAGCCAGTGGCTGAACAGCCTGGCTGAGCTCAGGGTCAGCATCAGCAGTGGGCACACCAAGGACAGGGACGTGACCAGAAAGGCAGGTAGCTGCCAATCAAGCAAGGCAGGCTGAATCCTGGTCGAAAGGCACTTGGTTAACCAGTGAGGCCCGCTTTACAGCAAGAGCTGAGTTTCCTTTTGCATTTTTCTTCTTGACAACTCAGGTCATGCCTTCTCTGCTGCTTTCAGAAAATAACTCTGTAAGCCTCATGGGACCCTGAATCATGAGACCAGGGTCATGTTCTCAGGAGGGATCTCAACACCATCCACCTGGAAGAGGTCAACTCTCCTGACAGGGAATATTACACGTGTACTTTGCAGCCATCGTGAGGGGTTCACCCCTGGTTGAGGTTCCTAAACGTAATGGGATTTTCTTCATCAACGTCTAATGTGTTGAGCTGCAATCTGTTCCCAGGGCAGAGGCTAGAATGCCTGTCACAGAGCTAGAATTTGCCTTATAGAAAAATTCATGTGTCGTCTTCTTCCTCATTTGAAATTTTTATTGTAATCTACCTTGCATATACACCCGACTAATGGAGATGTTTGAGGACTTCAGTTTTAATGCTATTACTTAATAAGGTATAAAATATGGAAACAATTAGATTTAGGAATTATTCATCAAAAGACTGGCATAATGGGCCTGTGTGTTGTACACACTCCAAACAGGCTGTGTATAAATGAAACTGTCAAGTAGTGTCTCACCTGAGGCATATGAATGTATATTTACTAAGCAAATATGTAATTTTAAAGTGCTTGTCTCTGACTAGAATCATTACAGTTTTATGGGTGGTTTTTTGGTTGAGAAATGATTCCGCCTTATTTGAAAAAAATCTGGTGTATAATAATGCTAACATTTGAAAGAAAAAATCATGTTTTTATCAGAAATAGTATGAATAGTTAGCAGCTGTTTGTGTATGAAAGAGAAGAAGATTCTTGACAATTCAAAATTGCTTTTGAAATGTGTGACAATTCAGTGAGAACAATAGTGTATTGGAATAATCCTAAAAATAATAAAATATTTGTGATTTATTGGTAAGTTTTCTGGCAATGAAAAACAACCCCCTTTTTTCAAATGTATGGATTTAATTTTGTACTTAATGACCAATTCTTCAAAATGGATAAATTGCTAACAATATATCTACTCTAGCCTCAGCTTTTCACTGCTGCCATCATTAACTGATATTATATCTAAAATGTAGGATTTCAAGGAGCTCCAAAATGATTCATGTGGTTGAGCTGAGTTTCTTGGGGATGGGCATAGATCAAGAAATTTTAATCCATGTAAAATTACCGTTTTTTTTTTCCTTTTTTATGAAGGAAGCAAAGTTAATGGAGCCAACTCTATTTTTCCCTCATTATTAATTTCCACATTAGAAACAATTTTTTTCTTTTATAACAATGAAAAAAAGTGAAGCCATAGTTCCACGTGGCAAACATAGTTCACCCCATGTTCAGAACCTGCCCGTGTGGTTTCCACAGACCAGGAGACAGCAGGGCCTCTTCTCTGTGTGTAGAAGCCCAGGAGAACACAGGTCACGTGTGTGAAGCATGTTTTGCAAGTGCTCCTGGTGGATCCCTCTTGGAGGCCTCAGGGGACCAGGTGTTGCTCCCGTGTGGCTTCAGGGCCTGCATTTCCAATTTTGTGATTCCTGGAATGTGCCGCTGGGCCATCCAGTTCCATATGTGATCCGATTCCGTGTCTGCATGTCACCAGGCACGAGCACTTTGAGGACAAGGATGAGGCCCAAAACAATGACTTGCCAAATGTTTACAGAATAAACAACTAAGTGAAAAACAAAGTTGTTTGCTGATGAGCCCTGGGAGTATGGGAAGAGATGTTTACTCTCCCAGGTACTGTGAGGTTCCTTGCCCGAACCTCATTTAAAAACGGGTTTTTAGGGCTCAAATCAATCATATTTTCAATGACTTTTTTTTTTTTGTCTCTTGTCCCCCATGCTCCTCCATTTTAAAGAGTGAGTGGCCCAGCACAATGGCACCTGTAATCCCAGACACTGGGAAGGCTGAGGAGGAAGATCAAGAGTTCGAAGTCAGCCTCAGCAATTTATCGATTTTACATAAATACAATTTTACATAAATAAAATGTTAAACAAAGCTGTGGATGTGTCCCAGTGGTTAAGTGTCCCTGAGTTCATTCCCTGGTACAAAAAATAAAAGAGTGACTGGTGTCCCAGGACTCAGCTGTGGAGATCTGTACTGGGCACCCGTGCAGAGGCACTCAACTAGCAGAAATGGAAGCGGCTGGGGAGGAGGGAGGTGTGCAGACAGCATGCGCTTATCTGGCTTGTGCTAATAGGAGGAGGTGGGGACATCTGAAGGGAGGACCTTCCTCAGAGAGACCCTGGACACTGCCACATGCACCCCCTCAGGGAAGGTCACGTGTGTGAAGGTCTGTGCTGACTAAGGAGGATGACAGGATAAAGCATCGCATGATAGACTCTGTTGTTGCTTACAGGTCGTTAGAGTTACAAAGCACAAAAGGAAACCCTAAAAAGTGGGCTGTGTATCCCTGATTTAAGGCTGTTTTAGACTATGCTCAGGCTGAGGCCATAGATTTATTCCTGAATAGTGCCCAATATGGAGACTTGTCTGACAATAACTCTCAATAACTAATGGTGGGAAGAATAAATAAAAAAGGGTCGGCATTACTGGAGAAGGTTGTTCATCCCCATCCTAGTTCCTGAGAAAGCAAGGTTCAGTGTACTGAGGATCACATGATTCTCCCCGTTGGCTTTAATGGTAACTTTTTATTGATCACCAACAATATAAACTATAATTTCTCCATGCTTTATTTCCAATCTACAGAATGAGGATTAGAAATTATACTTATATGTATAGATGAGGAAACCCAGGGTCCAGGAGGTTGGGTAAGAGGTCTATGTGACTCTTGGTTAGCAGCACAACCTGGATTTGAACTGTTCTGATAGAAACTTACATCTTGTTCTTTTACATCACATTTTAAAATGCCCAGAAGGCAATTCAGTGAATAATCATGACCCTTTACCATATAAATTTTAGTTTTATAATCTTATTTAATGAAAGCACTGCCTTTGGGTTTTACTTAGTAAGGGAATCTAAGATTTTTGTTTCTACTACAAAAATATATGGATGTTTGACAAACCATTCATTTTTACCCTTTCAATGGCTTAAAACTCTGAAACAAATTCTTGACTATGTTAACTTGCTTTAAGAGAGGACCATCATAAAACGTGTCAATCTGCAAAAAAAAAAAAAAAACCTCACAATTTTGCATTTACAAGTAACTTAAATGTGACCTTTTGTGTGATTAACATGGCTATTGCATTATATTACATTGTGATATGGTATTTATATTTATTACAGTAGACCTTTGGAGAACATGTATTTTTTTTTCTGTTACATAGAGTAATTTACTTTGACATCAGTGATTTTTCAGATAACATGGAAACACAAGTACTTGACAAACAGCACTACTTGAAATGACTTTTAAATCGTGCTTTTAAAAATTAAAAAAATATTTTATTGGTTCCTTTTAGTTATACATGACAGTAGAGTCCATTTTGATATAATTATACAACCATGGAATATATCTCATTCTAATTAGGACCCCAGTCTGTGGATGTACACCATGGTAAGGTTCACTGTGGTGCACTCATGTATGTACCTAGGGAAGTTATGTCAGATTCGACCACTTTTCTTTTCCTATCCCCCTTCCCTTCCCTTCATTCCCCTTTGTCTAATCCTCTGAGTTCATTGTATTCTTCCCCTCCCACCTCCTGACTGTGGGTTAGCTTTTCCACATATCGAGAAAACATTCAACCTTTGGTTTTTGGGGATTGGCTTATTTCACTTAGTATGATAGTCTCCAGATCCATCCATTGACTGGCAAAAGTCACAAAGTCATTCTTCTTTCTGATTCCAATTCAGACTTCTTTCACCCCCTTAAGGTTGTACAGTTAAATTCATTGCAGCCTGCAGAGGTAGCAAAATTCTAAATTTTAAAGCCATGCAAGACCGAAAGCTTTTCGTGGATAATTTAAGTTTTGCATTCCGCATAGATAACCAAAAAGGAGGTGTTGTGAAGCATAATGCAGATTCTTCATCACTAGAGGCAGATCGGAGGATCTCTGATTTTAAGAGCTGGTTATTTTGAGCCCTTGCTGTCAATTTCCTTTTCACACACAGCAACTGGTGGCAACTAAAAATAATCAGCTTTGCCAGCAGCGAAGAATCTGGTCAGGCTTGGATGGTGGACAATAAGCACAAATAGATCGAGGATCCCTTGCTCGGTTACTTACCTCCTGCCTGTTCATCAGCTTAGTTTGCTGCCATCTGAAAGCTATTGAAAAGCCATTAACAGGCAGGACCGGAGAGCCGCACTGCAGCACACCTCGGTGCGGGGCGTGCGGCAGACTGTGGCCGCGGGAGAGCACCAATTAGCGCTGACTCTTCCCAGGATCCTGGCACCGGGAGCGTGTCAATCAAGGGTGCTACAATAGCACGTGCAGCGCGGTGGCTCAGAACCCACCCGAGAGGCTTCTCTGAACTCCAGCTGCTGAATGAGAATGAGTTGGGAGCTTTTTGCTCGATCATGGAACGGAGCCTTGGTTCGATAATGCATCCCGAGGTAAAGTGTTACCTGAGTAAGGACTCTGAATAATGCATTCTCGGGGACGACAGTTGTAGCAGAAGAGAATGCTGGAACCAGTAGCAGCAAGCCTCCTGCCTGAGACGGAAAGATGTCTCACTATCATTTTATCAAGTGCTGTAAGTAAGCTTGATGATTTGCTCCTGTGGTCGTTTGTCTTCTGGAAGCATGGTTTTATGCAGATGCCAAAATTTAGGCTGGTCTTTTGGAGTACCACACCCGGATGAGTGACGGAGAATGGTGACTTGGAAAGCCATGCAGGCTGAATATGTTTTCTTTTAATTTCTGATTGTGAAATGATTCCATATTCATCCAATTGCTGTAGTACAGATATCTTTAAAACTTTAGCTTTATTTTTTAAAGATATGTAGAGCAACAAAAAGGGGTGTGGGGAGCAAGACGTAGAAATCCTATAAAATATTTCTGGGCATCAGTGCATATTAATAAAGTGCACAGAATGTGATTATAAATGCATGTCTGAAGTCGTGTAGTTACATGTTTCCTCTAGAGTTTCCCTGATGCAGCCTGCATTTGATGCTGCCTCGTGAGCTTGATCTTCAGGGTTATCCTTGACTGTGAACTTTTGTCCTTGGGCTTTGCACCTTCCAGTGACTGTACCAAATGCTGTCCCCTGATGTTCAGCTGGTGGAAGAATAGTTTGTCACCGGCTTTCCTGATATGCTCATTGAGGATTTCTTCATAGCTTGAATATCAGCAGGGTTTCCTGAGCTAGCTGATACCTGCATCTAGACCCCTCCGGATGGTAATGAGAAGGAAGACATATTTACAGCAAAAGTGGCTCACTAGATTCAATTCCTTTCCTCTATAGCACTTCTGAAAACTTCTGTACCTTTATATCATGATCTTAAAGTGACAGATGACATTTTTAGAAAATGGTTTCCTGGTAGGATTAAGGTTTTGCTGGCAAAGGTCACCACAATGTTAAAGTAGGTAACATGTGAAGGGAACACATGTTTCAGATGAATGTTGAGTGTTCTTCTAGAGGACACTAAATAATGATTGAGAAAGAGAGAATATATGACTTTCTCCTGTCTTTGGAGGAGAATGAAAACAGGAATTACAACTCTGTAATTATTGATGATAAAAATGTTACTCTTTAGCTTGCCAAAAGCAGAGTGCTTTTAGCTGGCAGGACAATTTTAACTCCAAAAAGAATGCACTGATCAGCTTGTAAGTTTGTAGATGAGCTCTTTGATTACTAAATATTGGGAACATGCAGTATATTTAAGTGTCACGTACTGTCCTTTGTTTGACCTCGTGCAGCTTGGGGTTATCATGTGGGTGGCACACACTGGACAGCGCTCTCGGATGGTTTTCATGTCGCTTCTCATGTTTTGCTGCACCAACTCAATGCCATTATTTTCCTGTCTGTGCCTCTGCAGAGGAAATTCCTAAAACCCTCTGCATCATTCCCATGAGGAAACTGGGTACTCACTTGGGAAAATGAACACACCTGGCAGACGGCAGCTGAGGAAGCTGGGCAAAGCAAAAGGGACAGAGTGACAAAGACATGGGGGGGTGGGGGCTGTTGGTCATCCAACCTGTAAAGTGACCCTTCCCACCTCATCTTACTTTCTGTTGAGTTGGATTGTTTGAGTACAGAATTACAGGAAACTAAAAGAAGTGAGGCTATTTAGTCAATGGAAGCCTTTGGGGTCATTCTTAGAATCATCAGTATAAGAGACGAAATCTGAGTTAATGGTTTAAGGGATGAATAATTTTTCATTAATGAAAAATTAATAACTGTTGTTCTTGAAAATGTTCCAAATGCTTTGATAAAACATTCCTGATGGATTCATCCAGGCCGTCAGGCACTGCTGCCTAAGGCTTCTCCTCTTCCGAGCTGAGTGAGTGTATGTAGCAGGCCTGGGAGACACTGGGAAGTGTGAGCCTCACCTAGGGCTTGCCCCTCTGCAGGGTGGTGAGATGGGCCCCCAGGAGTCCAGAAGGTCAATGTCCCTGGTGCTGAGCCAGCTGAGGGATTCCTACAGTGCTCAGCATGAGTCTTCAGCTGGATCCAAAGGGTAGTTCTCCTATGAAGGTAAAGCAAGGCCTTTGTGGTCTGAGAAGGTTTACTGATAAGCACCCTGGTGTGCGAGTTAGTGGTTGCTCCTGGTGCACGAGACCCCCGGCTGGCTCCCTGTCCCTGCCAAGACAATCCACAGGCAACGCCCAGCTGCCCCACTCTTTACCCTCCCTCCCACCTCCCTTGACCTCATTGCTATCACCTCCTCTCTTCCTTCTGGCCTTGGCTTATCACCGCGTACAGGAGGCAAAGCAGGGAGTGGCTGAATTCCAGGGCAGGGGTAGGAATTTCTGCAGTGAGTGGCCACAGCGTCCCATGTGCTACAGGGCACAGAGGAAGGAAGGCTTCCCACAATGTCGGGTAACCAAGATCACTGTTTACCAGGAACGTTCAGTCGCCTGGGGAGTGCTCAGGACTCAATGTTAAATCACCTGTGTGCAAAAGGTCTCCTGTCAATCTACCTGAGGTATCTCGGTTTATGAGTTTATGTGATTTTCAGAAATCACTCTATTTTCAAAATGGCCTACAATGGAGATATTTTACTTTCACAGTCATAGGAGGAAAACTTTTAGGCAGCATAAGAGGATATTCATAGAAATAAATGGCTTAGATTCTTATCATTTTCTGATTGCAGGGGATGGACTGAATTCTAGGTTCAGTATGTTTTATATAGAATGTCTAAAAAGCTAAGCTCCAGAAATTTATTGTGGCTATAACAAGATAATTTAAGACCACTTCTACAAAAATACAGATGTTTCATTTATTTCTGTGACTATGACTACCTTCAGGTGGATCTGTAGTGAGAGCCCACCTCAGTCCTGTGCCTGTGTCTGCGTATGCACTCCTCCTTGGCCACACCGCGTCTGCCCTGGTCAGAGGTAACATGAACTTGGCCAGATGGCTCAGCTGAGGTGCATGGAGGAATGAGAAATGCAACTCCAGGAAGTAATGGGCTCCTAACTGTATTGCTCTGTATGACTTTGGAGCTCTGCTTCTGTTTCTCTCTTAGCAAACAGGAGCAAAGGTACAAGTCTACCTGCTCAGTCTGCTCCAGTTGCCTCCTGGGGCCACTCTGCCCAGCCCTTTTCTCCTGGTTCAGCTCTCTGAGCACCCGGGTTCAGAGAAGCACTATTTGCAATAGGTTTAGGTTAAAGTAGGATGACATGGGTATTCTCCTGGCTGCTGATTCAACCAAGAATGAACTGAGGCATAAAGCTTGATATATGCCATAGTAAGCGGGTCACCCTTCTTTTCTTCTTGCCCCTGATTCTCAGGATGCTACCTCCACTAAAGGCCTGCTCTGCTCTGCCCCACACTGCACCTGTCCACCTGCAGGGCAGCAGCTGTGCATTCACTGGACATGCACAGACCCTCCGCCCCTCCCTTCCCTGTAACTGGCACTCTGCTCAGTTCACAGGCAGGGCCAACCCCAAGTCACCAGGCCTTGATCGCAGTGCCCTCTGCTTCCCTCAAGTGGCAAATGCCTGCCGCAGGCTGAACCCAGTCTGCCAGGGTGTTGTCCTCACACCAAAGAAGCTGGATGATCTTGAAGGTCATCAGAGGGAAAGCAAAGTGATTTCCTTTTAGAGTCAGAATCCTAAGTCTCCAGCAGGCAGGTGGATACTGCTCTCCTGCACGCTGACCATGCACAAGCGCTGCTGCCCACAGCCCTTGCCTGCCCTCTGCTCCCCACAGTGCAAAGCAGAAACATCCAGATGAGGTGAGCCTTGGATCTCACAGACGTCTGCCTACGCACCTTCCTTGCCCATGCCTCTTCTGCCCTGTGAATGGCCCACCCCGTACCTGCCGAGAGCCAGGGTGCCCTTGGTCCTGTCCACTCTCGCCTCCCCAAAGTCTTCCCTCCTTCTTCTGCCACCCCCTTTCTCTCCTGCGTCACCAGTCTCTCTTCCAGCATTTCCATCAGGTGACTAGGTGACCCTATATGCCCACCTTCACATAATCAGATGGCTGACTCCATGGGTCCCCTAGTCCCTGGAGTCCCACCCTTTGCTTTGACGTCGTAGGTGTGCTTGGACAGATGGCTTCCACGTGAAGGTGGCCTGCACGTGTGCCTTAGCTCTCTGCTCCCATCTCTGCCTGTGGCTCTGTTCTTGCTACCTACCGTTCACGACTCCCTGAGCCCACTTCAAACCACCTTGGGTGGCAAGGCTCGGTGCACGGGAGACCTCCTGAGCTGACTTCACCTGACCACGCCTCGTGCTCCCTGGCGCTCTGGATGCTCCCCGACTTCACTGATGACTTCCTTTGCCTCCACTGCTGCCTCCTTTCCTCGTTCAGGGCTGGCCTCCACACCTCCCTCCCCCGAGGACCCCGTGCTCTCCTGCAGCTTCAAACGTCACCCGCGTCTTCTTACACACGTCAGTACTGTGGGCCCAGAGGCCCTCTTACAGGCCCCTCTTTCTCCCTCAACAACAGGGACGTCCTTTTAGGCCCCAAATAATATACCCAAATATTCTTTTCGGACACTTGAAAACTGTGTCATATTCCACCACATTTATTAAACCATTTATTGAATCCTTCCCTTTTTGACAGGTATTAAAACATTAGAGCTAAATATTTTGGCTTTTGTTAGAAGAGATTTGACTCACAACAGCAGGAATGCTGAATGAAATGGCACGTGTTGGTTGGGTTTTGTAGAAGCTGCTAGACATCTTTCTGATAAGCTGTAGCATTTTGAGTCTCATGAGCTGTGGGAACATGAAGGCCTCTCTCTCCCGAGGATGCAGCTTCGTGGCTGAAAGATGATTTCCGGGGACATCTGGGTTTTGTTTTCCTAGTGTTAAGGTTTTCCCCATTTTGGAAGAGCTGTATTTCTGCTTTCATTATTTACACTGTACTTTTAAAATTCTTTTTCTTATTGGTGTTATGTAATCTTTCATGTAAGGCAATATTCTAGTTTCTCTGGGTCAGTGTGTTCTGAAGGCAGAGTTCCTGTTTTAGTCTTTTATCGGTGTTTCTGGTGATTATTTGCCACTAACTTTCTACTGATGGTGGGGAAAATGGTCTTCTCTCCTGGATTTTGGATGTACTTGTTGCTGTCTGTGATCTATTTTCCTAAGGCCAAATGATTAATTTTCTCTTTGAAGTAGATAATTCTTATCTTTTAAAGTTAATTTTATCTTTGTAAAGATAATTTTTATCTTTGAACATGTATGTTGGATGTAAGGCTGAGTTACTTTTTATTCCCTTTCTGTTTCTACAAGTACGACCTTCATTGAAATTCCATTGTTGTCACATTTTTAATTCTTAAATATAATTGCTTCTAGCTCTGGTTAGTCACATCGATCCATTTGTCTAGTCCCAGGCGCAGTTTTTGGTTCCTCTGACTTTGTAGACATATGATAAGGCCCATCCTCTCTGATTGAAAGTCTCCTGATTTTCCTAGGAAATCTCACATATTTTCTTTTCCATTCAATATTAAATGAATTTCAACTATACTTAAAAGAAAAACAAATCCCAAGTTGGGTGTTTTATAAAACATATCCAGCAATTTAAAATAAAAAAAAAACAGAATAAGATCTGTTAATTTGTAGTTCTTATGGTCTATTAAATACATTAGTTTCAACACACAACAAAACTGCTTCAAACTGATACTTACCTTTATATCATTATTTATATAATAAAAGAACACTTTGTTAATTTTATCAACACTGTTTTTTTCCTCTTTTTCTTTGTTCTTTTTAGATAAACATGACAGAGTATATTTGACATATTATACATACTTGGAGTATAACTTCCGATTCTTGTACATGATGTCAACACTATTTTATTAAATTCTATTAAAATAAATGATGTTTTTATACTAGTTATATGTCTGGAACAATAGATATAACACAGTTGAGAAGAAAATATAAATTCCCACTGACTCCGGAGGCTGAGGCAGGAGGATAAGTTCAAAGCCAGCTTCAGCAACTTAGTGAAGCCCTGACTCAAAGTTAAAAGACTGGGGATAGCTCAGTGGTAGAGGGTTCCCTGGGTTTAATCTCAAATGCTGAAAAAGACGAAAGAGAGAGAATGAAGAAAGAGACCATTAACTGTGCTGCTAAAGGAAACCATTGAATCTTAGATACCTGTATCTATGTCCATATCAACATTTAGAATTCTCCCTCCTTAGATATGTGAAATAATGTACACATTTAAATGATAAATGTGTGCGTATATATATGCACCGTATATACATATGTACTATACACACACACACACACCTCCTTCCTGTGACATCAGTCAAGAAGCAGAGTTGAAGAATAGGTCATAATATAATAAAATTTTAATCGCGCGTGCACTTGTGCAGCTTCCGTACATTTGACTTTCTGCAGACTTCCCTGGCTGCTTGCGAGGCGGGGTCTAGCTGTGGATCTTGGTGCATCACGAGTTGACGTTGCATTATTAAAGGATTGTCATGGTACCTGGAGGGTCTCACACCCATGTTATCACTTGACATCTGTCATTCTAATGTGATGCTGTCCCCTTAGGCAGCTTGGTGAAGGAGGCTCCATACACTGTCAATCTTGGCTCACTCTCTATCACTCAGGGGCCATAACAGGCCACAGTGACCCAGCTGAGCTGTGTGGACTCGTCTCCTTCTGTTTCATCCTCCACCCATTCGTTCATCCATTCACATATGTATTCATTTGGAAAGTCTTATTGAATGCCTGGTCTCTTCCAAGTACTGGAACTAAGGTACCTGAGAAACAAGCCAGCTCTTGTCACTACTGTCTTGAAACCCCATGCCAGTGAGACAAAGAGCAAGTAAATGAACAGAAATGACCAAAAAAAAAAAAAAAAATCTGTGTAGCAGCAGCTGATACGAAGGAAGTGAAGGAGTTTGAAGAGCTAATAAGTGACCTGGAGCAGACTAAGGGTAAGAAACTATTCTAAGTAGACTGTGGGGAAGATTCTCTTTCCATTAATCATTTCTGAGTGTTTGATGAAGGGAGGGAGGAGTCGGAGAAGCACAGATCTTCAGGAGGAAGCTGCTGCAGAGGAAATAGCAAGTGCAAAGGCCCCGAGGCGGGATTGTTAACTCGAAAAATCAGGGTTCTCAAAGTTCAAGTTTTTGTCTCCCATTTGGTTAATTCTTCCTAAAAGGACACTCAATGCTGCCTTTTATTACAAAGTTCTCACCTACTCAAGCTGATGTCTCAGCACCACTTACCTTTGCTTCCAAACTTCTTGAAGGAGTCTTCCGCCTGTGCTCCTCGGGCACCTGTCCCCCGTTCCTGCAGTCTGGCTCCCTGTTATCACTGAAGTGAGACATCACCCCCTTTGTCGTTCCCACTGTCTTACCTCACTGCATGGTGGACCCGGTGACCATCGCTAGCCTCCTAACCCCCCTGTTGTAACAGGACCTTTCTGCTCCTCGGGGCTCCTGGCTCAGTTCTCCGTTGTTGCTGTGCCTGTCACTCATGACGGACATGATTCTGTGCAGTCAATGGATTTGATTAAATAGACTTATTTTCTGTGAGGACCCCAGTCTAGAGGGAGGTTGGACTGAGTAAGCAGCTCCATGCCTTTCCGTGTGACGGCGCTGGGAGGAGACAGGAGGAGCACCAGCGGTGCCGGGGAGAGCACGCACAGCGCACCAGCTCTGGGAGTGAGCGCGAGGCCTTTGGGGATTCACAATGAGCCCGGGGAGAGAAGGCTGGGTGCAGCCCAGCATCGAGACTCGGTCTATTCCAACAGCCAGCAAAGGCCCTGCCACGTGCCGATAAAGGAACAGTGGGACATTGGACAACCGCGATGCTGTCTCTGGCTTCCCTCTGCCGGGGGTCTGTTCCTTGAGTGATCTTCAAGCCATGTGACTGGATCTGGGTTTGGATCTGCCATTCCAAGAGCATGGAGAGTCGGAATTGAGGGAGGTTGGGGAGGGGCAGTCAGGAAACTGTCCAGGTGACAGATTCGGTCAGGGTGGAGGGGTGGGGGTCCCATGCCTGGTCTGACTGAAGAGGTTTTATAAGGCTGGATTGGCACATTTCACCATCACAGTGAGAGCTCTGGGTGCCATCTTGCTTGTCTTCTCTCCTCTGTACGGGTCCTGTTGAAGTTAATCATTTCGTCTCTACCATCTTTGTTTGGGGAATTCCCAAGAAATGTCTCTGTCTCTGCTGTTTGTCAGAGTTTTCAGACTGACGCCATCAGAGCCCCAGCAGACCACTCGGGCTGCCAACCAGCGCAGCCAGCCTGGGGTGTCCAGACTGTGTCTGTGCTCTTCCCTCCCCATCCGAATGTCCACATCCCAGAGGAACTCTGAAACATGAGCCGAGCTTAGACGTCTCCTGAAAGCAGGCCCACGCCTCTGAAACACTTTCACCCTGAGAACAGACAGCAAAGATTTGTGCTAGAGAGATGAAGGGCAGAGAACCCTGGGCAGGAGCAGCCACTGAGTCCAGGAGGCCAGTTGGGTAGCTCTTAAGATACCCCAAGCCACCGGAGAATGGAGGAAAGTGGGTGAATGTGAGAGAATCAAGTACCACGAGCCCCAGGCTTTGGGACAGATTTAGGAGTCACAGAGGAGGAAACAACACAGATATATAATGCCAGCACCTGGATTCTTGCTCAAGCACCTGTGTCCTTGGTGTGACCTCTGTACTTCAGGTGTGAAGCACACAGGTTGGGACATGACAAATCCATGATGTCCAAGGAGCCCTATCCAGTGTTTAGTTATGTGCCCCAATCTGAAGCTCAGGGTGGTGTCTATTTGCAGCAGACGTGGGATGTTTATTAAGGTGTAATAGGAGCGGAACAACCATCAAGGCAGGACGGCTCAGGTCAGCTCCTTTAGAAAGGCAGCTGGGGAAAGTGCCCACAAAGCAGGTGTGAGGTCTCCAGGCGAGATCAGGAGGGACGCTGTGTCCACTGGCAGGGTGTGCTGAGCAGCATGGCAGGTGGGGTCAGGACCGCAGCCCGTGCCTGGGGAGCATCGCTGACGTAGCAGACAAGGAGGTCACTGGTGAAAGTGGCCGTGAGTGGTGCCAGGGGACAGGTGGAGGTGGATTCACACGGCAGTGACTGAGCACCACCTGGGTGGCGATGAGCATTCTGAGCACGTGCAAGCTCTGGCTCCTGAAAAGAAAATCAGGGATGGGGCAATTGGTGGAGAAGACGGTAGAGCACAGGATTTCACTTTTGTAAGACAGGAAATACATGAGTAGTTTTTGATTCACTGTGTCAAAGTAGATTATGGGTGGTGCATGCATCTGCCTCCACATCTTTGAAATCTCAGACCCATCTTTCCCTCCACATGTGCAGAAAGCCCTCCATAATTTGTCCAATCTACAGCAAGACTGAAAAAAAAAATCACGGTGGGCTACATGTTGGGACCGTGTGTTGTGGTCTTTTGACATTTCCCAATGGCTTGAAAAGTGAAAATGATTATAACAACAGCAACACAGATTTGGAGGAGGCTTGGCATACAGGAAACTGTTTTTCACAAATTGTCATGAATGAATGCTGGAATGAGACACGTGGTGTCCTGTGATGGATTGGTGACCATGGCCCTCCTGTGCAGTGCTTTGAAGCATCTCTTCCAAACCACAGACTGATTCAGGTGCTGCTTTCTAAAGAAGTGTCCTGAAACCACAGGGTCCATCTAAATAATTCTTCAACTCTCAAGTTTTAAACTGACTTAGGCATTCAGGGCACGGTCTAGAGGTCACTGGGGTAAGTTCAAGCAATGCGTCACCTCCACAGATAGTTGTGGTAAAAAAGCAAAATCAGAAGCTCTGGGTGCTGTTAAGCAAGCCGATTAAACACAGGAGGAAGACATTGCTAGTCCTGTGGTCAGCAGTGAGCACCACACCCACTTACTCCCTGCTGGCCACGGCTTTAACTCGGCTGCAAAGGCCTTTTGCTAAGAGTTAAGGTATGGAGAAGAGTGATTAAATGCCAGAGGCTCAGGGGTCCTCCAAATAAGGAGAATTAAGAGACCTGAATTATTTGTTGTCTAGAATGAGGAGTGACAGAGACAGAAGCCCGGGGTTCTGGGAAGTCAAGTGGCTGTTGTTCTTCGCACAGGCTCTTAGCGGAAGAGGAGGAGGGTGTATTGAAGTGGGCAGAGGACAGGATGGAATGAGTGGCAGATGGGCCTTCAGGTGCGTCCGGTCCAGCAATGTTAGCTCAGAGGCATCCACAGTGTCAAGCTGGGGGTCCTCCCGCTCTGACCCTGGGCTCCTGTGCTCCCTCCGTTCCACTCCCCATGCAGGTGCCTGCTCACAGATGTTTGGAACATGTGTCCATGTGTCTGTCTGTCTGTCTCTTATGCATCCACCCACCCACTCATGTATTGATGTATCTCTCACATATCTAAATGATGATAACCATGTGCTAGAATATTAAAATGTATTCATACTTTAGAATATTAACACATGGGAAGGATATTTTTCTTTAAATAACTAGTTATTATGCTACTTTTGAATGGAAGGCCCATAATCTGTCTATATTTTAAACTGCTTTATAGAAAAGGAATTCTTAATGAACTTGAGTTGCTATTTGTAAGCAATAGCCTAAAACATGCTACATTTAACATATCTTTCTACTTTTTATTACCTTGTTTTAATTCTATCTTCAAGTATGGATTCAAACATAAATGAACATTTATGAACTATACCTGCATAGCTGGTCTTCAGC
The DNA here is from genome assembly GCF_001458135.2 of Marmota marmota marmota. Classification (NCBI taxonomy): domain Eukaryota; kingdom Metazoa; phylum Chordata; class Mammalia; order Rodentia; family Sciuridae; genus Marmota; species Marmota marmota. The sequence goes on along the minus strand of NW_025999932.1, from coordinate 3,679,823 downwards.
AGGGCATCTATCATTGTTGCAGAAAAGCAATCAGTGTGAGGCTCATATACAGGAACATGCCAGAACACGGGAGCCTAAAAATCCAGTAGGATTTCAGCCCTGTAGACAAACTGCGGGGATTCTGAGCTCCCGCTTTCTGATGGAGATAACAGTAGCAATTTAGACTATAAATAGAGTAATATGAGTGGTGTGCTTTCACTACAGTTTTCTAAAATCTTAGAAGGAGCTAAGTGTGGTTCTGCACTACAGTGTCAAGCAGTTTTGTGTCTCATCCCTGCACCCCAAGAAAACAGATGGCAGGGACTGCTCATTGGGGACAGGAGGAGGACTGTGGCCCTCACGGATCTTCTGCTATTTCTCGTCCCTGATGGGCTATTGCTCTGGCAAAGAAAGACTGATTGTGCAATAAACTTGACTTGATGTTAAAGCCAAATTTACATTAATATGATCTGACATGTTAATGACACAATAATATTGATAAATAAAAATGATCATCAAAAGTAACCAGTTCACATAATGGTAATTAATACTTCCCCCCATGATAATTGCTACATTATAATGGTACACAATGGTGCTCATTGTTACGTATTTGTTCATGTATACAACGTAACAATATAATTTGACTGATATCATTCTCCAATAATTGATATTATCTACAGTAGTTTTCAGTGTTGAAAACGGCCCCCAAACATTGTGAGATTTAATAACGTGCCATATCCTGTGTCCTGAGACAGACCCTCCTGTGGTAAGAACATTCAGGATCTCCAACTTGCCCACTTCCTGCCTCAGATCCCCTTGTACCACCCTCCTTCCTTGTCCCACAAAACAAGGACTAGAGTCTTGTTCTCCTGTCAAGACTCTGGGAAGACCTTCAGCGGCTGTCCTCCTTCCCAGCTGTGGCTGCAGAACACACCATGTCACAAAAGACGAGACAGCTCAACCTAGGGTGGAATTCATGGCGATGCAGAGCAGAGGCCTGAGATATGGCCCCAGAGAGCACCACAGCCCAGCGCTCCGTCCCCTTCCTCCATGACAGCTTGCATACCCTCTCTTTCCTTGTGACAAGTGGCAGAATCTGGAGGGTAGAGAAAGAAGCTTCCTGGCTCACAAAGCAGAGTGACGAGAGCCTTTCCCGGGGCCGAGAGGTGAGGACACAGTGAGGCTGGAAGCCCCGGGAGTGTCCTCAAGGTCAGTCTGTCAGCCCTGCCCTGCCGTAGCCCTATCCAGGCTCAGACTGCTGCCCGTAGCCCTGCCTGCTGGGTCGGAGCCCCATTCCTCCTGGTTCTCAGGGGGTGTTTGCAAGTCGGCCTGGTTCAGAAGTGGCCCTTCCATGAGAGGAAGGACACCCCTCTTATGAAGGGGGGAGGCTTCGTTATTCAAGCTTTGCTTTTTTGGGATGTGAGACCCCCGACCCATTCCACTTAGGTGCCATCTGTGCTTATTGTAGAGTTTGACACACTGCCTTCCCTGGTGAGTCAATTAATTTTGAACATCTCTCCAAAGATTCCAGAGGCACACAGATAAGCTACGTAACCTCATTTTATATTTTGAAAAACGGTTTTGTTCTTTTTGATTGAAAACCAACCATGAAGATGTTACGTTAAATGGAAGTAATTAAAATTGTGAAAATAGAATCCATGGGACATTAAGTCAACCCCCTGCCTCTCTTCAACTCATGATCAACTAATGGTGTCCTGTAGTATTTATTAATTATCTTTAAGATGTGGTGAACTCTTATCTTACAAAAATGTTCTGTGACAGGAATAATCTGTCAAAATAATGCTGGTGAATTGGATATTATTTCGACATAATCAAATGAGCTCCTTCTGTGACCCTGTAGTATAGTGTTTCCTTATTTTCTATAAAGTTTTAAAGTCTGTAATGATTAATCAGGTGAGACTTCTTGCTATATAAACTAGAAAAAAAAGAAATTTTAGCATCTTATTTATACCTAAATATATTTAGAACAAAAAAGGGGAGAAAAGGCAGAGATTATAAAGCTAAAATTAAATATTAACTATAGAATTCAATTTTGTCTCAGTCCCTTTCAAGACTGAAAATATTTTATATCAAAGTGATGTTAAATAAAAACGTTCCAAGGCTCAGGAAGATGATGAGGTGCCTTCCAAAATATTTACTTGCAACCATGAAGTTGGAGTTGCATGGACATGTGCACTCTTGTGACTTAAGAGGAAGGAATTTAAAGAGGAGTTGCTAGTGGAAAGCCTGTGCTGTTGGTCTGCTGTGTGCCACGGGCCCTGTTCGTTTTGCCATGTGGCTTCAGGATGCAGACTGAAGGTCGCTGGGGCCATCTGACGAGAGTCAGCTACAGGGGACGCAGGGTGCTGATCTGGAGGCTGTGCTGTCTGGGAGGTGTGCTCGTAGGGAGCTGGTCTATCCAATACCTGGGCTGGCCGGAATAGGGAGCTGAGTCTCATCTAACCAGAGCTGAAGGATGACACAGGTAGATGTGGACTTAAAGCACAAGGTTGTTCAATAGTTGAAGATCCAAAGATGTATTCACTTGGGCCAGCCATGGTGGCACACACCTGAAATCCCAGCAGCCCAGGAGGTGAGGCAGGAGGACCACAAGTTCAAAGCCAGCCTAAGCAACTTAGTGAGACCCTACCTCAGAATAGAAATAAAAAAGGCTGGGAATGTAGCTCAGTGGTTAAGCATCCCTGAGTTCAGAGCACCAAAAAGTTAAAAAAAAAATGTATATTTGGGGTAGCGATCTAAATTTATTCTCTTGAGTATGAACCCCAAGAGAACGCCTGTGAGTGGCAACCTGTCTGGGCCGGGACTCCAGCTTGATGGGAGCTGTTTTAATCCAATGCCTCACCCTCTTTTGGAAGGGAACAGGGCAGCAATTTGCATTTCCAAATCCTAAGCCATGCAGGAGGGGAGCATGGCCTTTAGCATGTCAGGGGCATCAGGACAAGAAAGGCCCGAGGTCCACAATGTGGCACGAGACCCAGCAGCTGTCACCATGCCATTCTGATCTGAATGTGCTGACCCTCTCCAGAGAAGTCCTCCTGGGGTGTGCTGGGCTAAGGCAGGCCCTGTGCCACACCTCATGCATGTGAGGTCACTGAGACTCGGGGAAGAGAAGCCCTCGGTCAGCCTTGTGCCCAGCCAGTGATGGAGCGAGGCCTAACACCATGCAGTTGATCTCCACAAGTGGGGCTGCAGGTCTGTGGCCACACAGGTCCCAGATGTGGAGGGGTTGCCGGCCAGTTGCTGCTGTGCCCACCAGGTTGAGCCTTGTGCTGAGTATTAGCACCTGGCCTTGATTCTGGAGCAACCTCGGGCCCAGGACAGCACGTACCTGCCCTCAGTCAACCACATCCAGTGGACACCGGGTGTGCTGAGGAAATGAGCCGGGGACCTGGCATCAGGGTGGCAATCTTCAGCTTTATTTTTACCCAGAATTGAATTCTGGAGGTGTGATGACTGTAAATCCATATCCAGGGAAGAGCTGTTCATCATAATCAGGTAACTTGTCATTAAAAAAATATTGCAAGGGAAGTATTAAATGTAGAAGAGCACATATCGAGATGCAAAGATATAGATTTTATATATGTATACAGGAATGTTTATGTCATGTGTGTTTTATTCCCATTTTAACTTAAAAGGACAGCATTCATCATATTCTCCCACTAGGAAAACATGCTCAAATAATCAGATGGGAATGCAAGACAGAGCCTCTAGGTCCATAAATCTTTTTAAAATCTCACAATAGCGGCAAAGTAGCAACATGAAAAACATTGTAGATTTTCTTGAGAGGAATTTAAATCTTAGGTTAATTTAAATAGTTTCTTTACTGTGGAATGAATCATCGGATTACTTTTTCTCTAGGCCCAAATGGAATTCCATTCTACCTTTTTGCCTCTATAGAGAGGGATATGTTTGTGCAGCTTAATTACAAGGACATTCAAATCTGGCTCTTTCCAAAGACTCCAGGGCTGACGAGGGCTTCCTGGAGCTCTGGGGGAGTGTGCTGAAACTGATTACACCCTTGTCTTTGAGTCCTCGTTGTTCTTTTGTCTCATGATCATTGTAAATGCAGTAAAAACAGAAGTCTCTGGAAGCTCTTTATAATAACGGATTCTGAGGATAAAATTCCTGCTAGTGCCGTTGATGGGGGCAGACACCGCCTGTGGGAGTGAATGCCATACCTGTGTGGGGCAGGAGCCCTTCCTTCCTGGACAGCCATCTCTTCGGCTGTCAGCATTTATAACAAACTTTCTTATCAAGTGGGAAACAAGATAAGATTGCCGTTCCATTTTCATAAACACTTAAACTGGACAGCTCCCAGTTCCCTCAGTCCCTGGAGCTGCCATGCTAAGGGTTTGGCCACTTTGAGGAGTGAAAGTGGAACCCTACTGTATTCATCCTTGAGTGACAGGCTCCTTGCACCTAGCAAGATGCCTCCCAGGTCCACCCCTGCAGGAGCAGGGCTCAGGACTTCTTGGAAAGGCTGAGTAACATTGCCTGTGTGCACCTGTCCTGTGGGTCCCTGGGCTGTGGACTCTGGGTGCCTGCACCTCATGCTGTTGTAACACTGCTAGGAACATGGGTGTGGAAATACCTGCTTAGGACCTGGCTTTTGATTCTTTTAGATCTGTACCCTGGAGTAAAAGTCTAAGATGATAAGCTAGTGTCAGAGGGGACTCCAAAGTTTTCCCTAGTAACTTACCTATTGTAATTCTACCAACAGCGAGGAGGTCCCAGGGTCTCCATCCTCACCAGCCCCCATCTTTGGTTGCTTCAGTAGCAGTCCCGTTGTGAACTTGAGGTTCTATTGCATTGTGGTTTTGCCTTCCCATTCTTCTATAATTAGGGATCTTGGACATCTTTCTGTGTGCAGATTACTCATTCGTTTATCATCTTTGGAGCAATGTCTGTCAAGGGTTTTGCCCATTTTAAAAATCTTGTTATTTGGTTTTTGTTGTTGAGTTGTAAGAGTTCTTTACATATTCTGGATATTAACTCCTTATCAGATATATGACCTGCAAATATTTTCTCTCATTCTGTAGATTGTCTTTTCACTCAATTATTTGTGTCCTCTGACACTCAAAATGTTTAAATTTGATGGAGTTCAATGCTTTGTTTTCTGTGCTTTGCATGCCAACCCCAAGGAATCATGGCCAAGTCCGATTCCATGAAGCTCTTTCCCTACATTTTCTTCAGAGAGTTTACAGTCTCAAGTCTATAATCCACATTGAGTTAATCTTTGTACATGGTGTAAAATAAGGGTCCAAAGTCATTCTTTTTCATGTGTGTCTTATTTCTTGTGCTTTAAACATTATTTTCTACTTTTGAAAACTCACAGCAGTAGATGTGTTCAATGTGTATAAATGTTGCATCTGTGAGAGACACAATTCTCTCAATGTCCATTAGGAACATAAGTAGAAAACACCAGAGGACACATGTCATGTGTCTTAAACTATGTCAGAAGCACGGTGTGGGAGGAACGTCCAGGTGCAGGGTACACCGGGGGGACTCTCATCATAGAAACCCCCAGGTGCAAGGTTGGGGGCTTAGAGCAGCCAGGGCCCCACAGCCAGGGGGTCCTGGTACTGCCTACAGCCAACCCAGTCAGAACCACACCATGCAGTTGCCCCCTTTCAGTCAAAGGACATGCTTCTGTGCCCCTGTGTAGGGCTCAGTGACGGTGGCCAATGAGATGGAGGTGACGCCTTCCAGTCCCTGTGCTGCCCAGACCTTAGGAGCCAGGCGAGGGGCAGCCGGGTCGGGTGACCAGGAGCGCAGTGGTCTGGGGTGCACCGCTGCCTCTGCTCACTGTGCGGGACATGGGAGGTCCTGACCCAGCCTCCCTGATCTGCAGACGCCAGCTCATGTGATGGAAGTGTAATCCACACGAACAGAGTCTTCCTTCCAGATCATATTCCCTTTCACCAGGAAAACTGTTATGTACTTATATCCCTCTGATTATTCACTTTTCTTTGGGGAAAAATTGGTCAGTGACTATCCATTCCGACTGTAGCGGGAAGACGGTGGGCCTGCGGCTGGGGCGCACTCGTCTCAGCTTTGCGGGGTCCACTCATGAAGGAGAAACCACATCCTCCAAGCTCCAGATGAAACATCACAAATGACCAGCACAGAAAACGGCTGACCCACTCGGCACTGTCGGCGTTTTATGTCCTGGGGCTGCAGGGCACAGCGGGCAGAGCCCCAGACAGTGGCTGTTCCCGGCAGATCCCTCGCAGCCCAGCTGGGGGGGAAGGGGCTCCTGCCGCCCCCGGGGGTGGCCGGGCCTCAGCGGCCAGAACCATCCTAAGTGGTCCCCACGAGCTGTGGGATCTCATCAGAACTGTCACCACACAGTGTAGAAAGTGCCAGACTCTCCTTGTGAGTGGCTGCAGCATGTCACCAGCCGCATCTACAGCGTGGTCCAGCGGCTCTCCGCCGTCAGCCTCGGGCATTGTAGCTATTTGTCTTTTAATTTTAGCTCCCAGGAGAGGAGTGTGTGTGCCGGTCCTTGTGACTTCATTCACGTCTCTCTGGGGGCTAGTGACGATGGACGTCTCCCCTCATGCACTTGTCCTATGTCTCCGAGAATCGTGTCTCCAATGCATTTTGTGTTTTCTAATGGGATAGATTTCACTGTTGAGTTTTGAGGTTTTATATAGTCTAGGTGGTTTGATATATGGACTCCAAGTATATTTCTCGGCTTATAACTTATTTTAACAATTTTTATACATTCTGATTATTTAAACCTGACAGCAGAATGCACTTTAACGCATCCTACATAAATGGAGTGACTTCTCATTCTTCTGGTTGTACCTGATACAGAATCACACCTGTCATGTAGTCATCTATGCACATAGGGTAATAATGTCCGGTTCATTCTACTATCCTTCCTCTCCCCATATCCCCTCCCCTGCCATCACTTCCCTCTACCTAATCCAAAGTACCTCTGTTTTTCCCTACCCCACCCCCATTGTGAATTGGCATCCACAATATCAGAGAAAACATTTGGCCTTGGGCTTTTGGGGATTGGTTATTTCATTTAGTATGATATTCGCCAGCTCCATCCATTTACCAGCAAATGCCATGGTTTCATTCTTCTTTATGGCTGAGTAGTATTCCATTGTGTATATGTACCACATTTTCTTTATCCATTCATCTGTTGAAGGGCACCTATGTGGGTTCCATAGTTTGGTTATTGTGAATTGAGCTGCTATAAATATGGATGTGGCTGCGTCACTGTAGTATGCTGATTTTAAGTTCTTTGGGTATAAGCCAAGGAGTGGGATAGCTGAGTCTCGTGGTGGTTCCATTCCAAGTTTTCGGAGGAAACTCCACACTGCTTTCTGTGATGGTTGCACCAATTGGCAGTCCCACCAGCAATGCACCTCTTCCCTCATATCCAATAGCTTTTTTTCTTTTTTCTTTTTTTTTTTTTTTACAGTTTCTTTTTAGCTAGAAGGAACATACAGGATATATAGTAATAGGATCCACTTGACATGATTATAAAAGCACAGAACATAAATGTTCTAATCCCAGTCCCCACTCCTTCTCCTTTCACTCCCCTCCTGCCTCCCCCTTCCCTTTCCCCTAATCTGCTGGTCTTTCTGCTCTATACTTACAGGTTTTTCCCTAACTCGTGTCTTGTGGGTGTGCATGACGGGCAGATCCCCTGTGGTATATCACATATGTACGGAGGAGAGTCGGCTCAGATTCATTCCACTGCCTTTCCCTGTCCCTTCCCTGCTGCCTTCCCTCCTTTCTCTTTATCTACTCCACTGATCTTTCTTCCGTTCTTTTTTTAACCTCCCCCCCTCCCATTTTGAATTAGTTTCCATATATCAGAAAAAAGCACTTGACATTTGACATTTGGGGAATTTCATTTAGCATGGTAGTCCCCTGACCATTTCCATCCAGCTAATGCCTTCAGTCATTATTCTTTATGCCTGAGTGAGACTCCATTGTCTAAATGTCCCACATTTCATATCCATTCATCTGTTGAAGGACACCTAGCTTGGCTTCATGGCTGTTGTGAATTGTGCTGCAATAAACACTGATGTGGCTGTGTCGCTGTAGTGTGCTGACTTTAAATCTTTTGGATTTATACTGAGGAGTGGGATACCTGGGTCGTATGAAGGCTCCATTCCTAGTTTTTTTTTTTTTTTTTCAGGAATCTCCATACAGGTTTCCAGAGTGTTGCTCCAATGTGCAGTCCCACCAGTGATGTGGGAGTGCTCCCTTTTCCCCACAGCCTCACCAACATTGTTACTTGTATTCTTGATAGCTGCCACTCTGACTTTAGTGAGATGGAATCTCAGTGTCGTTTTGATTTTCATTTCTCTAATTGCTAACAATGTTGAACATTTTTTTCATAAATTTATTGGTAATTTTTATTTCTTCTTTTGAGAAGTGTCTGTTTGGATCTTTTGCCATTTGCTGGTGTTGTTTTTGGTGTTATTTGCCGTAGTCCGGCTGGGCAAAATAACCGAGAGGTGACAAGCAACTTGAAGGTTGAAGTGGGAACTGAGTGAGAACTCAAAGTAGTGGGCACCCAAGGTAGCAGGAGCCGCGTCTCTGTGGGACAGCAGAGGTACATATACCCAACTAATTATACACAGCTTAACTTAATTAACATCATCTAGATGCAGCAGTCAGCCATTAAGGAATCCTCCTCATCTTAATGGCTCGCTTGTGTTATTTCACAGACCACTCCTCCTGGCAAAGTGCCAGGCGTCATCTTGACTTGGTTTGCATCCCCAACAGTTGATTTCTTTGGATATCCTGGATATTAATGCCCATTCTGACAAAGATTTCTCCCATCCTGTAGGCCCAGTCTTCACACTCTTGTTTATTTTGCTGTGAAGAAGCTCTTTATTTTGATGCCATCCGCTGATTGATCAGTTTATTTCTTGTGCACAAGGAGTCTTGGTCAGTTCCTGAGCTGGACTGTTTGGCCTGCATATTCCTCTAGCAGTTGCAGGGTCTCTGGTCTAATTCCTAGGTTTTTATCCACTTTGAGTTGACTTTTGTGCAGGGTGAGAGATAGGGGTTAAATTTCATTCTGTGGCATATGGATTTCCAGTTTTCCCAGCACCATTTTTGAAGAGTCTATCTTTTATGGCACCTTTGTCTAGCATGAGATAACTGTATTTATGTGGGTTTTTCTCAGTGTCTTCTGTTCTGTTCCATTGGTCTTCATATCTGTTTTGGTGCCAATACCATGTGGTTTTTGTTACTATAGCTCTGTGGTATAATCTGTGGTCTGGTATTGTGATGTCTCCTGCTTAACTTTTCTCTCTAAGGATTGCTTTGGCTATTCTGGGCCTCTTATTTTTTCAGATGAATTTCATGACTGTCTTTTCTATATCTATGGAGAATGTAATTGGAAATTTATGAGAATTGCACTGAATCACGTAGTGCTTTTGGCAATATGGCCATTTTGACAATATTAATCCTGCCCATTCAAGAATGTAGGAGAGCTTTCTAACTTCTAAGGTCTTCTTCAATTACTTTTTTAGTATTCTAAAGTTTTCATTGTAGAGATATTTCACCTCTTTTGTTAGATTTATTCCCAAGTTTTTATTTATTTATGTTTTTGAAGCTATTTTGAAATTTTTCCAATTTCCTTTTCAGATTCATCATTGGAGTAGAGGAACACAATTTATTTTGAATGTTGATCTTGTATCCTGCTACTTTGATGAATTCATTTATGGGTTCTGGAAGTCTTCTGGTGAAGTGGTTTTGGGGGGTCTTCTAAGTAAAGAATCATGTCATCAGCAAACAGAGATAATTTGAGCTCTTCTTTTCCTATTCACATCCTTCATTTCCTTCTCTTGCCTGATTGCTCTGGCTACAGTTTCAAGGACTGTGTTGAATAGGAGTGGTGAGAAGGACATCCTTGTCTTGTTTCTGTTTTTCCAAGAGATGCTTCCACTTTTTCTCCTTTCAGAATAAAGTTGACCTTGAGATTGTCATATATAACCTTTACAATGTTGAGATAAGTTCCTTTTATCCCTAAATTTTTAGTGTTTTAAATATGAATGGGTGCTATGCTTTGTCAAATGCTTTTCCTGCCTCTTTTGAGATAATCATATGATTCTTGTTCTTAAGTCTATTCATGTTGTGAATTACGTTTACTGATTTCTGTATGTTTAACCAACTTTACGTCCCTGGGATGAAACCCACTTGATCATGGGGCACTATTTTTAATGTGTTTTTACATCTGGTTTGCCAGCATTTTATTGAGAATTTTTTTCACCTATTTTCATCCAGCATGCTGGTCTGAAGTTTTCTTTCTTTGATGTCTCTTTGTCAGGTTTTGGCATCAGGGAGATACTGGCTTCATAGAATGAGTTTGGCAGTGTTTCCTTCTTTTGTATTTCATGGAATAATTTGAGGACGATTGATATTAGTTCTTCTTGAAAAGTCCTTGTAGAACTCAGCTGAGAATCCATTCAGTCCTGGGCTTTTGTTTTGTGGAAAGCTTTTGATACTTGAAATTGATATATATTTTCTGTATCTTCACAGCTCAATTTGAGTAGGTCATATGCTTCTAGGAATGTGTCAGTATGTTCAAGAATTTCTAGCTTACTGAGGGTAAAAATTTTCAAAATACCATCTGATAATCATCTTGATTTCAGTAGTGTTCTGGTGATATTTTTTTGTCATCTTGGATTTTATAATTTGATTTTCCCCCTATTTCTTTCTTATTCATTTGGCTAAAGATTTACCAATTTTGTTTATCTTCTCAAAAAAAAAAAAAAAAACTCTGTTTCATCGATCTTTTGTGTTTTTTAAAATCTCAATTTCATTGATTTTGGCTCTTATTTTAATAATTTTCTGTCTCCTACTGATTTGGGTGTTGTTTTGTTCTTCTTTATCTAGCACCTTGAGATGTAATTTTAGAGTATTTATTTGGTGTCTCTCAGTTGTTTAAATTTATGAGCTCAATGCCATGAACTTTCCTCTTACAACTGCCTTCATACTGTCCCAGAGATTTTGAAATGTTGTCTCACTATTCTCATTGACTTCTAAGATTTTTTTAAAAATTTCTCCACTGATTTTCATCTGCTATCCCTTCATCATTCAAATGGGCATAATTTAATCTCCAAGTATTAGAGTGGTTTATGTTCTTATCATTGATTTTTAATTTCATTCCATTATGAGCTGATAGAATGCAGGAAATTATATCTATTTTTTATATTTGCTAAGATTTTCTTTTATTTCCATCTTCTTAATGGTGTCTATCACACAGAAAAGGGTTTTAGTTTTGATGAAGTCCAATTCATCAGCTTTTCTTTTTTTAATCATGTTTTTGGATGAAGTCTGAGTTTCAAAAATTTTTTGTTATCTTCTGGAGGAGTTGTAGTCTTTTGTTTTGCATTGAAATCTATGATACATTTGGATTGCTGTAATAAAGGCATCAAGGTTGAGGTACAGGTAACTTTTCTCCCTGTAGATGTCTTCTTGCTTGAGCATCATTATGGAAAAGGCCACGCTCCTTCAGTGGTTTATGTTACACCTCTGCCACCAATCTGGTGGCTGTCCTTGTTGGGATTTTGTCACCAATCTGGTGGCTGTCCTTGTTGGGATTTTGTCACCAATCTGCTGGCTGTCCTTGTTTGGATTTTGTCACCAATCTGGTGGCTGTACTTGTGTGAGATTTGTGTCTTCCTATCTGTTGGCTCCATTCTGTTCCAATTATCTAAGCATCTACTCTCCCCGTAGCACAAAGAAAAAAGAATGCAGACAGAAGGCAGCAAAATAGATCTGTTTTCTCTAAAAATGAGAGAAGTGATTGCTTAAATGGTCTATTTTTGTCACACTGAAATATTTTCATTGCATGTTAGATTATTTGGTCTTTATCTACATCGTATTTCAAGAGGTATCTAAAAGCACCTACCTTAATTTTAGGAAAGATGTGTCTTAAATTCTACCAGTTATGGCCTGCTTGCTTTTCCGTGGTAGTGGTAATGACATTTATCAACTTGGCCAGTCAATGACATTTTACAAATCTTTTTACATTTTTCAATGTGTTAGTGAGACGGTGTGTGTGCCTTTTGTTGGATTTGAAAACATGATGGTCTTCATCTGGGCTATCAGTCCGGCTAGGCGAGTCCTCCGGAGCATTGCTTTTCTATACAGATAACTGTTTACAAACAGAACTGTGTTTTCCTCCTCCTGAACACGTTTTGTGCCCCTTACCTCTCTTCCTTTGTCACTTTTTCTATGCTAAAATCTTCAATTCAAGGTACAGTAGAAGCAATGACAGCAGGCCCTTTTTTTCTGAAGTTTGGTGGATGTCTTAAAATAAGGTCATTCTTCCTTCCACTGGCAAAACGCTCATGCCTGTCCACTTTGCTAATCTGCACGCAGGTAGGCATTTGCCTGGGTCCTTCTAAATGAGATTGACCTGTAGCTCTCCTTTTTGATTGTGCCCTCATTTGGTTTTATATTAAGCTTTTGCTAGCTCTAGAAAATGAATGGAGGTAATTAACATCTTTATTATATAAAAGAATTGGGTAAAAATGCAAGTTTTCCATCCTTAAATGCTGGAAGAATCATTTCAGCCATATTTCTGATCTTGTTTTTATAGTTGAGTGTTTTCTGTTTGTTTGGGGGAATAAACTGGTTTAATTACTATAACAATATCAATCTATTCAGTTTCTCTGTCTTTTCCAGTCCCATTCCATTAGTTGTATTTTACTAGGTAGTGTAGGTTTCTCATGTCTTTCTTCACTTTTGCTCTTTGTGGTTTCATTTCTAATTGTTTTATATTTTCCTCCTCCTCCTCCCCCTTCTCCCCTCCCTCCCC
>NW_025999932.1:3653206-3666872 GCF_001458135.2 Marmota marmota marmota | reverse complement strand
CTCCCCTCCACCTTCCCTCCACCCTCCCTCCCCTTCCTCCCCTCTTCCTCTTCTTCGTTAGTATGTGCTTCTTTTCTTTTTCTTTTCTACCTTTAGGAGTCTGATATTTTGCTCATTGATTTTTTGAAATGTATTCTTTTAAATATACACTTAAAACTGTAAATTTATTTCTATGAGCTGCTTTAATTTAATCCAAAAAAATTGATATGGATGTTTTTTGTCAGTGGATGATGGAAAATATTTATTTCTCTGACTCTCCCTTTATTGCCCCACACTTTGTTGAGAATCAGCTTTTGTAAATTCCTGAACACTTTGGGGGTGAGGCTCCATTTCTATTGTTGACATTCCACTCTTGACTGTGTTAAGACACTGCCTTTGTATTTTCTCTCTTCTGTTTTGAAATTTGATTTGTGGTCTAAGACATGGTCCATTTTATAAATCATCCAATGTTTCTTGGGAAAAAGTCTGTTCCTGAAAATTGGATGCAAGTTTTTAGAAATATCCTTTTAGAATTATCTCTGCCCTCAGTCATGCTGTCTAGATGTAGCAATTCGGAGTGATTTGTGTAGAAGTCCTTGACACTTAGCGGGCCATAGCCACACGGGGATCTTCACTCCAGTTGAGATGAGGGTTTCTAGAATGCACAAGCAGAAAAATTCCAGGACTCAATTTTCTTAGTGAGTTTTCTTTCTTCTTTATTTTTCTGGTTTGCTATGATATAAAGCTCTGAGGCCGTGCTGCTTAGAGCCTTGCTAAGTTGCCAAGTCTGGCTCCAAGTCTGGCGATACTCCTGCCTCAGCCTCCTAAACTTCTAGGATTATGCTGTGCACACTGTAATAATCATTACCTTTAGTGTATTGTCTTGCAGACTGACATACATGCATGTGAATGCAGCTGATGCACCTTAATCAGACAAAAAAGTCATAATGCAAAGAAAAAGACATAATACCCAATGTATTTTCAGACTATAAAGCACCAGGGTATAGATTATTTCAAGTCAAAAGACAGGGCATTATTTAGCAAAAGAAAAAAAACTTTAAGATTATAAACATGTTTAATTTGAAATTTAACAATAATGGCCTTTGGTTCTTACAGATCATAGAGAATCAGGACATTAATCTGAGAGCAACCGTCCGTGCCATTTTGACAGGCTGTGGGGGATTATTCAAGGAGTCTTGAGCTGTCCCTGCAGAATCCTTAAAGGTTAATTGGCAGTTTCCTTCTGGGACACTGAGACCTGGAGAATGGCTGTGTCATTGGATTGTCCTCCCCTGCCAGTTCCATGAGAATCACACACGTCCCTCTAGATGCCGTTCTGCTTCTGTAGGTTTTTCTGGTGGCCCTGATGACTTCTGGTCACCTAATGACAAGCTAGGACATTCACCTGATTGTGGTGAGCATCAAAGTTGCTGCATCAAATCTGATGCTGTTTTCTACACAGATCTAAGGGCAGAAACAGGCCCTGCTCAGTACTAACGAGGGCCGTCTGTGGCATCTCCGTGGCTCATGACAGATGGATGCACTTGGGGTAGTCTGTCACTACTTCAGAGTTCCCAGTGTCCACTTGTGTCAGGGTCATTGAAAAGGGACCATTTTGTGAATAGGTAGTTGAAATTTCCATCATCACTTTTACAAACACTTATGAAAAGTCTTATGAAAAATGATGGTGAAATGGTAAGCTTTCGTCAAATGCAAATAAACAAGATCCCAACACTGCGTCCTCCCCCCTTTCTCCTTCCAGTGTCTGTAAAGGGAGATGCACGTGAAATGCCTGTCTTTACACAATCCTGGTGTTTTGTCTTGCTTGCTCGTGGGCCTATGTGAAGCCCATCTGACTCTCAGAGCCACCCCTTTGGTCTTGGGCAAGCTTCAGGGGTTCTCAACTAAGTTTTCTTTACTTGCAAAACAGAGATGTTCATATAATAGAGCTGGTGTTTGTGAGAGTAAAGAATTTCAGCGTCGAGAAATACAGAAGGGGGACAGCATTGTCCCATCTTGTCCTGTCCAAGGAACAGGGCACCATTCCAAGGACGAAGATGACCCAGCCTGAGACGTCTACCTCGATGGCAAGCGCCCAGCCACACAGATTGCCCATGTAGTTACTTCAGCTTGCTTGAGACTCCTGAGTATTTAAGAAAAGATCATATAAATGCTGATCTTGATCCACCCTGGTGAGCCAGATTCTGGATTTTCAGTGATTAACATTCATTTTCTGCCAACAGGGAAATTTTAGCCTAATAGTAAATACATGTCTGTAAAGTTTCATTTCAGGTGTTTTGGGTGGTGGTCAGGAAATAGAACCTTGAAGGAAAGTGTTATAAATTAACAGAATGGAAGTTCAGTGTGTTAAGCCCTATATTAGGAAAACCAAGCCCACAATAGCCACGATCCTATGCTTTATTTTGTGATGATAAAGAAAAATCTCTGTGCTTTCTCTCTTACACTTGACCATAGCTAGGGCTTTTAGAAATAAATGCCACTGATCGTGATGAAAAAGGTTCAGCAATAAATTGGTGAAAGTGACCATGTTGGGATCCAAACAACTGATAGGGTATGTGCACTCTATGACATTAAGTTGTATGCAAAGCCAGTTTTATTACGGTTCGGTGTTCTAGGAGAACTGGAATGACTTAAATGCACAGAGTGTAGTTAGCATTATTTAGTGAGAAGAAGTTTAAAACAATGGGCAACACTTAGACCTTTGACGTAGGTTTACAAAATTAGGAAAGGATGGTTAGTGATTATTGAACCAACCTATCTATGTCTAATTCTGTGATGGGATTGTCACCATGTCACCAGCTGAGTAAGACATCGGCTCTGCTTGTGACTCCCATCTGTAAAGAGGACTTTGTGTGTGCATGTCAAGCACAGAGAACTGAACTAGTTTGTGCTTGTGCCCTGGGTGGTTTGAAGTCAGGTGTGCCCTGGAGCACCACCCGACAGCAGGTCGAGTGACTCCCGCCTTCCGTCTGTTCCAGGTTGCTTTCAGCTATGTAACGTGTTTCGATCCCATGAGATGGAAATTGACCAGTGCCTGCTGGAGTCCCTTCCCCTGGGCCAGCGGCAGCGTCTGGTGAAGCGCATGCGCTGTGAGCAGATCAAAGCCTACTATGAGCGCGAGAAGGCCTTGCAGAAGCAGGAAGGGTTCCTGCGGAGGCTGAGGCATGGGAAGCACCAGAAAGTGCATTTCAACCTCGCCGACATGATCCAGGACGCCATCATCCACCACAACGACAAAGAAGGTGCGTGGCGTGGGGTGAGGCTTCCCCTGTGGTGGGTTTCTCATGGTGGGTTTTGGTTGGGTTTGGGTGGAGGATGGGAGATAAAAATCCTCTTTAAATATTGGAGCATGCTTTCTTTTCACTGTCTGAAATATTCAAGGGGGAAAAAATCGCTCTCTCCAAAGAACATTTATCAAGAGTCGCAAGTATCCCCAAAAGATGAAAAACGTGGAATCGTTGAATTTTGCCTTTTTAGAGCTATCTGAAAAGCAAGTGATTTCTTTCCAAATCATTCATTCAGATTGTTAATGAAATTTTTATTTATGAAATTGCTTCCTTTGATGATTCTGACTGTGAAGTTCATTGGTGGTCAGCTCCTACATGATAGATAGGTTAGTAAAGTCAGTTCCCTCAAAACTCTCAGGATGTAATAGTCACCTTATCCAGAATTCATCAGAGCAGGTTTCCCTGTCTTCTAGGAGTTTAAAGTTCAGGTCTTTGGTCCGTGTTCATTGCCTTTTGGGCAGGTGGGAGGGGTGGAGCTTCTGTCTTCCCAGTATGGGGATCCAGTTTCGCCGCCTCCAGTGCAGACACCGCCCTTCCCCAGGTCTGATGGGGTCCTGCATGGAGGACCAGGTCTCTAGTAAGGGCTGATTTCTGATCTTATGTTCTGTCCCGGGGCCTGTGTGTTTTTGTTAGTTCAGTGCTGTGGTCCCTCCTGCCCTCTGTGGTCTGCCCAGAGGTCCAGTATCGCGAAGCTGCCAGCTGTGTTCATTTCAACCCGGGCTGCGCTGAATTTGTCTGGCTCCTGGTGCCACACGTTTCTAAGGCTGTCCAGTCTGAATCTCAGCTGTCTTCATAGACGGAGGGCTTTTCCCAGATTCCTGTGCATGAATCTTGTTTCTGGTTAGAACCTTCTCGCCCAGGTTCTCGTGTGAGGGAACTGTTTGAGCTCTGCGTCTGGGAGAGGAAGGCCTTGAAGAAACAAACATAAATTGATCTACCTTGGTTGGCTCTAACACCAGCCGTTGGATTAACGTAGGTGTTCTTCACAATGCATTGAGCGCAGTCTGAAATTCACAAAGCTCTGAAACCAATCTTTATTTTTATGTAGCTCATTTAGTGGCAGAGCTTTCCCTGACCTGGTTATGTTTTTTAACTTGTTCAATATGGAAAAATCATGAATCTAATAGCCTATGTGGTTCCAAGGCTGTCACACAGGGATTGTGAATCTGTACCTAAGAAAGCAGCATGTCATATACAGTAATAACTATGATGAGGCTCGAGTATTTTTTTCATGATTGGGTGTGGGCTTGCTGGTTCAGTAGAGTCCTGGAGAGCTCTGCTGTACATAAAGCACAGTGGAGTGGAGTAGCAGGACTCTGAAGGGGGTGGCCTGGCAGGACCTGCAGGATCATCCAGACCAGTTCCCTGAGCCCTGAGCTCGGGCTCCGCCCTCCTCCTCTGGGAGGCTGTCAGGCTCTCCGTCTCCCCGCCTGGGGTTCTCTGCTCCCCTGTGGCTCTTCACTTAACTGACACCTCCCCTTGGAGTCCATAAGCAGGCTGAGGGCAGGGACAGTGTCCCCTGGACACCTGTTCCCTCCTGCCTTTGCCGTTCCTTCCGGGAGAGTGGGGGAAGAGGCTGGGGCAGCCGTCCTGCCTCGCCACAGGGGTTTCCCGGCCAACACTAGGATGCGGGTCTTTAGGCTTAAGCCCTACGTTGACCTCGAACTAAGGAAACAAAAAATTGTAAAGTTCTAAAGTCTCCTGTGCAAAATATCTGCAGGCATTGGGAAATGACATCTAAGTTAAGGTTAAAGAAACTGAGTAGCCAAGTGATGGACTCGGAGCCCTGTGGGCAGCTGGTGTACGTTTATATGGTGACGTCTGGGGACTGTCCTGTCAGACCACCTGAACTCACCCTTGTAAGCAGCTGCTGTTGGCAGAACTGTGCTGTCACCTTGGTGCTCACAGAGCAGGAAGAGGTGTGGAGCCCGCCCTCTAAATTTTCCAGTCTAGATGAGAGAGAATGATAAACCTGGAAACAGAGGACACGGCTGCTGGGTGACCGCGAGGGGGAGGCTGGTGGGCTGCGTCCGCTGGGCAGAGCTCCTCCGAGAACCTGGTTGCTGAGGCTGTGACCTTGACGCTTGCTTAGATCCTGAAGGCTCGAGAGGAGGGAAAAAGAGCAGACTGCACGGGCAGCAGCCAGCAGCTGTGCAGACCTGGAGCCCAGGGGAGGCCTGTCTGGAAGGAGCAGGAAGTGAGGAGGGGGTCCCCTAAGGCACGCTTGCGAGGCGTGAGGTGATGGGGACACACAGGGTCTGGTTTAGTGCTGTTGTCCCCCCTGCCCTCCTGTGGTTTGCCCAGAGGTCCAGTATCGGCAGGCTCCTAGAAAGACATGGCTACCCCGCAGGTGGCTGTTGGTGAAGGTCAGTCAGGGCTGTTGAGATGTAGGGATGACTGAAGGGTGGGATCAGAACTGAAGCAGGTCCCCCCACGGGAAGCAGTCACTTCACTGGGAGGAGAGTGAGCAGAGCTGTTGCCGTGGGAACAAGGTGAAGGACACCCCAAGGTGACAGTCCAGGGAAGAGAGTGTCAGCTTGCCCAGTACGTGCTGTACCCTGGAAGGGCATCTGTGAGGGAGGCACCCACAACCTGGGCCACTGGGCTGTGCCGTCGGCGTGGTGGAGGTAACCACAGCCAGGCAGGTGCTGTGGACATGGGGACGCCACCCTGAGGACACCAGAGCTGATCATGCAGATGTCTGGGGTGAGCGTCTGCTGGGCGTTGGAGGGGCAGCAAGACCACCAGTGTAGAGGGGCCAAGTGGGTGAGCAGGGACAGCAGGAGGGCACTGGCCTGGAGGAGTGGGGAGGTGCATGCAGAGGGCCCTGGCTCTTGTGTGCAGGGGGCTCTGACACCACTGGATGTTGGGGACAAAGAGACTGAATGCCACCTCAGAGTTAACGGGTCAGCGGGTCTGTGTGGGGTGGACCGAGGACTTTGAGGCCAGGAGCAGAGAGCTGGCGGGAGGCGAGAGCGTGGCTCGGCCTGGAGGGGAGCTAACGGGGTCTCTGAGGAGAGAGCAGGCGGGAAGTGCTGGATGACTGGCTGCGGGGAGGTATTGATTTTCTATTGCCTCCAGGAAGATCACCCAAGTCTGGGCATCGAACAGGGCGTATGCGTGTTCCCCACAGTTGTGTGGGCCAGAAGCCAGGCACGGGTCTCCCTGGGAAGAAGGCAGGGTGTCCTCAGACCTGCTCCTGCCACTTCAGCTTCCAAGGCCACGGCCTTAACTGACCCCAGCCTGCTCTGCCGTGGTCACCGCAGCCGAGGTGGATCCGGCTCCTTCCTGCTTTGCATTCCGCCCTTTTCCTTTCCCACCTTGCAGCTTTCTGACCAGCTCTTCTGCCAGCCTCATCCATTTTTAGGGCCCCGTGTGAGGACACTGGCTCACATGGACAGTCCAGCATCTTCTCATTGCTTTCAGGTCATTCTTTAGTAAATACAATTTGCTTTCCCCAGAAAATTCAGTGCATTGCAAAGGGCACGACTTGGGAACCAGAGTCCTGCTCACTGCAGGAATAATGGACTTAAAGATAGTGCCAGGGGCCAGGCGCAGTGGTGCACACCTGTAATCCCAGTGGTTTGGGAGGCTGAGGCAGGAGGATCACAAGTTCAAAACCAGCCTCAGCAAAAGCGAGGCTGTTAGGGAACTCAGTGAGACCCTGTCTCTAAATAAAATACAAAACGGGGGTGGGGATGTGGCTCGGTGGTCCAGTGTCCCTGAGTTCAACCCCTAGTGCCACACACACACACACAAAGACAGTGTCAGTTATTTTGGCCTGAACAACTAGAAGGATGGAAGGCACTGACAAGTCGGGATTCCTCCGGGAGCCCAGGTTGAGAGCGGCAGGCAGCGCCTCACTGGCTGGGGATCGAGAGCTGAGGCTCCTGAGCCCAGAGAGGGTACGGAAAGCCAGGGAGCAGGTCCACTCACCCAGGGAACAAACTCAGATACGATTTGAACCCAAGGCTGAGACCTGAGGATCCCAGTACCAAGAATTCCCTGAAACGCGGCAGAACCACAGACACCGGGACGAAAGGAGGAAAATGAGGTCAGGTGCTTTCTTGGGTCAGTGATGGGGAGCTTCCAAGGAGGAGGGATGGGTCAGTTAGGCCAGCTGCTGCCGCCCAGGTGGATGGAGGTGGTTAGTTCAGGTGAATCACTGGGAAGGTGTGACACCTCCAGGGCTGGGAGCAGAGTGGGGAAGTAGAAATGGACCTGGAAAACGCAAGGACTCTTTCACGGGGCTTTCTGTGAAGATGAGAGAAATGGAAAGACAGAGTGGGAGGAGGAGAGGTCAGGGTTGTTTCAGGTGTGCGCCGAGAACACAGTTCATCTGAGAGGGACGGACGCTGATGACCTGGAGGACGAGAGCTGCGAGGCTGCAGCGGGCCCACGTGCACGCAGACCCCACCAGACCTGGTCCCACGTGGCCGGCGTGGCTTCGGCTGGGACATGCATCCTGGTGGCCCCAGCCCTGGCCGCTTGGCCGGTCCTCTAGAGAGCTCTAGTTTTACTCTCCGTGTCTAGGCCCCACCTTGGGGTCTGACTGGATCAGCCTGAAGTGGGCAGTTTTCAGAGATGCTGGGAGACAGGGTCAGGGTGGGTGGGGGGCGGCCCAAGGCAGCTCCTCCTGGTGAATCTGGTGGGAGAGCCAGGACTGTCCACTAAGATGGGGATGGAGCCCAGGAGCTGCAGGGTAAGGAAAGAGGAGAAAGGGTCCGAGTGTGAGATACACGGGCAGAGAGATGCAGTATGGAAGGACTTACAGCAGAAATGGGATATAAAAATACAAACTGAAAAGGAAGGTCAGCGTGACTCAGTGGTTTCAAAAAGGGTCTGGCATCATCTTCCTACCCGAATCCTAAGACCTTCCTATAGCTTTCCTGACACAGTTTGTCCTTGGGTTGCCGTCACAGACATCATTCCACATGGGTACTGAGGTGCCATTTTGGTGAGGTTCGACACGAGCTTCTCAGTAGACATTCAGTATTTCTTGCCAAGGTAGACTCTCCTGGTGACTGCGCGTGCCTGGCAAAGGCTCGCCAACCAAGTGTAGCAAAGGAATGAGCGCAGTATGTGGAGCAGGGTGTTCATGGATGTTGGTGTAAAGGTGTGAACTTGAACACGCCGTCGGGTTTGATTTTTCAATTCAAGAGAAGCAAAGAATAATTTTCATTTGAATAATCCATGTTGAGTTTTAAGTTGGGTCTCACTGAAGAAGTGGGTTTTTGTGAGCTTGTGAGTAACAATGGAGAGAACGAGCTGATAGTGGAGTCCCACGTCCCTTGGTGTAAAGTAATCAAGGTGAGAGGGCAGCAGGCAGCACGTGTGGTGCACCCCAGGTCCTCACAGGTGCACCCCAGGTCCTCACCGGCTCGCTCGGCACCCGCACTGCTCCAGACCTCCCTACAGCTGTCTCCTGCACTCTATAAACATTGACTTGGCCACATCCCAATAGTAGGCTGATTTTAAGTCCTTTGGGTTGGGATAGCTGGGTCAAATGGTGGTTTCATTCTGAGTTTTCTGAGGAATCTCCATACTGCTTTTCATAGTGATTGCACCAATTTGCAGTCCCATCAGCAATGTATGAGTGTACCTTTTCCCCCACATCCTCAACATTTATTGTTGCCTGTATTCTTGATGATTTCCATTCTGACTGGAGTGAGATGAAATGTTATAGTTTTGATTTGCATTTCTTTAATTGCTAGAGATGTTGAACTTTTTTCATATATTTGTTGGTCAGTTGTATTTCTTATTCTGTGAAGGGTCTGTTCAGTTCCTTAGCCCATTTATTGATTGGGTTATTTGGCTTTTGGTGTTAAATTTTTTGAGTTATTTTTATATCCTAGAGATTAATGCTTTATCTGAGGTGTATGTGGTAAAGATTTTCTCCCAATCTGTAGGCTCTCTCTTCAATTATTGATTATTTCTTTTGCTGAGAAGAAGCTTTTTAGTTCCCTTCCATCTATTGCTTCTTGATTTTATTACTTGTGCTTTAGGGGTCTTGTTAAGGAAGTCAGATCCCAGGCTGACATGATGACCATTTGCACCTACTTTTCTTCTGTTAGGCCCAGGGTCTCTGTTGTAGTGCCTAAGTCTTTGATCCACTTTAAGTTGAACTTCATGCAAGGTGAGAGATAGAGGTTTAATTTCATTTTGTTTCATGTAGATTTCCATTTTTCCCAGCACCATTTGTTGAATAGGCTATCTTTTTTCCAGTGAATGTTTTTGGCACCTTTGACTAGTATGAGATAACCATATTTATGGGAGTTTGTCTCTGTATCTTCTGTTCTATACCATTGGTCTGTTTTGGTGCCAATACCATGCTGTCTTTGTTACTATAGCTCTGTAGTATAGTTTAAGGTCTGGTATTGGGATGATCCTGCTTCATTCTTCTTGCTAAGGATTGCTTTGGTTACTCGGGGTCTCTTATTTTTCCAAATTAATTCCATTATTGCTTTTTCTAGTTCTATTAAGAACGTCATTGGGATTTTAATAGGAAGTTTATTGAATCTGTATAGCAGTTTTGGTAGTATAGCCATTTTGTCAATATTGATTCTGCCTATCCAAGAGCATGGGAGATCTTTCCATATTCTAAGGTCTTCCTCAGTTTCTTTCTTTAGTGTTCTGTAGTTTTCACTGTAGAGGTATTTCACCTCTTTTGTCAGATTGATTCCAAAGAATTTTATTTTTGGGGGGCTATTGTGAATGGGGTAGTTTTCCTACTTTCTCTTTCAGTGGATTAATTGCTGATGTATAGGAATGTGTTTGATTTATATCTGTTGATTTTATATCTTGCTATTTTGCTGAATTTATTTATTAGTTCTATATGTTTTCTGATGGAATATTTTGGATCTTCTAAATATAGACTCCTGTCATTGGCAAATAGTGATAGTTTGAGTTCTTCTTTACCTATTTGTATCCCTTGAATTTCTTTCTTCTGTCTGATTGCTCGGGCTAGAGTTTCAAGGACGACGTTAAATAAAAGGGGTGAAAGAGGACGTCCTTGTCTTTTTCCAGTTTCTAGAGCGAAGGCTTTCAATTTTTCTCTGTTTAGAATTATTCTGGCCTTGGATTTAGCATATGTAGCTTCTTGATGTTGAGATATGTCTCTACTATCCCTAGTTTTTCTAGTGTTTGGAACATGAAGGGGTGCTGTATTTTGTCAAATGCTTTCTCTGCATATATTGAGATGACATATGGTCTTGTTTTTAAGTCTACTGATGTGTTTATTGAGTTCCGTATGATGAACCAACTCTGCATCCCTGGGATGAACCCCTCTTGATCGTGGTGCACTATCTTTTTAGTATGTTGTTGTGTGTGATTTGCTAGAATTTTTGCATCTGTGTTCATAGGGGTATTGGTCTGAAGTTTTCTTTCCTTGATGTGTCTTTGTCTGGTTTTGGTTAGAAGGAAACTAGCCTCATAGAATGAGTTTTGGAAGGGTTCCACCTTTTCTATTTCATGGAATACTTTGAGGAGTATTGGTGTTAATTCTTCTTTGAAGGTCTTGTAGAACTCACCGGAGAATCCAGCTGGTCCTGGGCTTTTTCCTGGTTGGTAGACCTTTGATGGCATTTTCTGTTTCATTATTTGAAATTGATCTGTTTAAATCATGTGTGGCCTCCTCATTCAGTTTAGGTAGGTCATATGTCTCTAGAAATTAGTTGATGTCTTTGATATTTTCTATTTTATTGGAGTATAAATATTCAAAGTAATTTCTAATTATCTTCTGTATTTCAGATGTGTCTGTTGTGGTATCTCCTTTTCTATCATGTATTCTAGCAATTTGAGTTTTCTCTCTTTCTCTTCGTTAACATGGCTAGGGGTTTATCTATTTTATTTATTTTTTCAAATAAATGACTTTTTATTTTGTCAAGTTTTCAATTGTTTGTTTTGTTTCAATTTTATTGATTTCAGCTCTGATTTTAATGATTTCCTGTTTTCTACTGCTTTTGATATTGATTTGTTCTTCCTTTCCTAGGGCTTTAAGATATAACATTATGTCATTTATTTGTTGACTTTTTATTCTTCTAATGAATGAGTTTAATGCAATAATCTTTCCTCTTAGCACTGCCTTCATAGTGTCCCAGAGATTTTGATAGGTTTTATCAGTGTTCTCATTTACTTATAAAATTTTTTTTATTTCTTCCTTGACTCTTCTACTGTCCATTGATCATGCAATACTGTATCATTTAGTCTCCCTTTAATAGAGTATCTTCTATTTTTTAGTTTATCATTGATTTCTAATTTCATTCCATTGTGATCTGATAAATTCAGGGTATTATCTCTGTTTTTTTTAAATTTACTAAGAGTTGCTTTGTGGCATAAGATATCATCTATTTTAGAGAAGGAGCTGTATGCTGCTGATAAGAAAATGTATTCACTCATCGATGGGTGAAGTATTATATATATGTCTGTTAAGTCTAAGTTATTGATCGTATTATTAAGTTCTATAATTTCCTTATTTAGGTTTTGTTTTTGAAGATCTGTCCAGTAGTGAGAGAGGTGTGTTAAAGTCAACTAGTATTATTGGGTTGCAATCTATTTGATTCTTGAAATTGAGAAGGGTTTGTTTGATGTGTGTAGATGCTCCATTGTTTGGGGCATAAATTTTTATCATTGTTATGACCTGTTAATGTGTGACTCACTTAAGCAGTATGAAATGTCTGTTTTTGTCCCTTCTGATTAACTTTGGCTTAAGACCCTCTTTATCCGATATGAGGATAGAAATTCTTGGTTGGCATCCATTTTCTTTCAGAGCTTGAAATATATTATCCTTGGATCTCCTATTTTGAGAAATCAGTTGAGATCTATATACGTATATATAGAGATCCCTATATGTAATTTGTTTTTTTTCTCTCACAGCCTTTAAGATTTTATCCTTATTCTGTATTTTAGTGATTCTCACTATAATATGCTTTGGTGTTTGACTGCTGTAGTTTTGTACATTTGGGGTTCTATAAGCTTCTTGTATTTGATTCTTCCATTTCATTCTTTAGGTTTGGAAAATTTTCTGATATTATTTTATTGAAAAGATTTTACATTTCTTTGGTTTGAATCTCTGCTTCTTCATCTATCCTGCAACTCTGAAGTTTGGTCTTTTCCTGTTATCACATAATTCTTGGAGTCTCTGTTCATGGATTCTTACCATCTTTGCATGGTCAACTTTATTTTCAAGATTATATGTCTTTTCTTCATTGCCTGAGATTCTGTCTTCCATGAGGTCTAGTCTGTTGGTGATTCTTTTCATTGAATTTATAATTTGGTTTCTTCATTTCAAGGATTTCTGCCTGTTTTTTTTTAATTGCTAATTCTTTACTTAAGTGATCTTTCACTTTCATTTTCCCTGAATTCCTTCTTTTTTAAAAAATTTTTATTGTTGGTTGTTCAAAACATTACATAGTTCTTGACATATCATATTTCACACTTTGATTCAAGTGGGTTATGAATGCCCATTTTTACCCCATATACAGATTGCAGAATCACATTGGTTACACATCCACTGATTTACATATTGCCATACTAGTGTCTGTTGTATTCTGCTGCCTTTCCTATCCTCTGCTATCCCCCCTCCCCTCCCCTCCCCTCTTCTCTCTCTACCCCCTCTACTGTAATTCATTTCTCCCCCTTGTTTTTTTCCCTTTCCCCTCACTTCCTCTTGTATGCAATTTTGTATAACCCTGAGGGTCTCCTTCCATTTCCATGCAATTTCCCTTCTCTCTCCCTTACCCTCCCACCTCTCATCCCTGTTTAATGTTAATCTTCTTCTCATGCTCTTCCTCCCTACTCTGTTCTTAGTTACTCTCCTTATATCAAAGAAGACATTTGGCATTTGTTTTTTAGGGATTGGCTAGCTTCACTTAGCATAATCTGCTCTAATGCCATCCATTTCCCTGCAAATTCTATGATTTTTTCATTTTTTAATGCAGAGTAATACTCCATTGTGTATAAATGCCACATTTTTTTTTTATCCATTCGTCTACTGAAGGACATCTAGGTTGGTTCCACAGTCTTGCTATTGTGAATTGTGCTGCTATGAACATTGATGTAGCAGTGTCCCTGTAATATGCTCTTTTTAGGTCTTTAGGGAATAGACCGAGAAGGGGAATAGCTGGGTCAAATGGTGGTTCCATTCCCAGCTTTCCAAGAAATCTCCATACTGCTTTCCAAATTGGCCGCACCAATTTGCAGTCCCACCAGCAATGTACAAGTGTACCCTTTTCCCCAACATCCTCTCCAGCACTTGTTGTTGTTTGACTTCATATGGCTGCCAATCTTACTGGAGTGAGATGGTATCTTAGGGTGGTTTTGATTTGCATTTCTCTGACTGCTAGAGATGGTGAGCATTTTTTCATGTACTTGTTGATTGA
>NW_025999932.1:3544933-3651530 GCF_001458135.2 Marmota marmota marmota | reverse complement strand
TCTGATGTTCTATCTTCTAAGTGTTCTACTCTGCTGGTAGTATTCTCCATTGAGTTTTTAAGTTGGTTTATTGCTTCCTGCATTTCTAGGATTTCTGTTTGTTTGTTTTTTATAACCTCTATCTCCCTATATAGTTGACCTTTTGCTTCTTGGATTTTTTTATGTAACTCATTGTCGAAGTGATCTTTCATTGTCTGATTTTGCTGTCTAATGTCTTCCTTGAGACTCCAGATCATTTGAAGCATGTAAATCCTGAATTGTTTATCTGACATTCCATCTGCTGTAGCTGTTACCTCTTCTAAAGTTCAGTTAACCTACATTGCTTGTGGTCCTTTCTTTCCTTGTCTTTTCATACTGCTCGCGTTTCTTTCTGCTTGGTGAAACTGTTGTGTTATTGAATTTTCCCCCTATATATTTATATTGCTCTTGTATAGTTGCAAAGTCTCCCTTGTAGGGGCGGGCGGCGGCTGTGCTCCTCCTCCAATTGAGGTGATCTGTCTATCTCGCCGGCGGGCCGCTGGGCCCCTTCTCCAGGTCGCGTGGTCTGCCTACCTTGCGGGCAACAGCTGGGCCCCTCCTCCAATAGGGATGATCTGTCTACGACGCTGGCGGGCCGCTGGGCCTGTTCTCCAGGTTGCAGGTCTGCCTACCTTGCAGGCGCAGGCAGCGGCTGTGCCCCTCCTCCAATTGGGGTGATCTTTCAACTAGTCCGGCGTGCCACCGGGCCCCTTCTTTGGGACGCGCGGTCTGCCTACCTTGTGGGCGGCAGCTGGGACCTTCCTCCAATTGGGGCGATGTGTCTACCACGCCGGCAGGCAACTGGTCGGTCTACCACGCCGCTGGTCGGTCGCAGGTCTGCCTACCTTGCAAGCGTGGGAGGCGGCTCTGCTCCGCCCCTCCTCCAATTGGGGCGACGTGTCTACCACGCCAGCGGGCCGCTGGGCCTGCCTCTCTGAGTTCCTTCTTTATACCATCCTTTACTTTGCAGATCAGTTTAACTATGTACAATCTAAACTCTTTCTTGGACTTTTTTCCTACTGTGTTGTCAGTGGATTCTGTCATGGGGGCTTCTGGGTTTGTTTGGGGAGTTTTGTTCTCTTGTTTTTTCATGTTGTTTGTGTGTTTTCTCATCTAGGGGTGTGGATCTGAGGCAGCACAGGTTCTCCCCTTAGACTTGTGTTGTCCCTGAAGGTTTCTGGTACCTCCCTTTAAGGGTGACACAATATCAGCAGCACCCAGTGTAAACAGTATATAGCCCTCAACTAATAGAGCCCACCAAGGCATCTAGTGCTTTCTCGCAATACACCAAAATGATGAGTCCAATAGCTGTCTACAGTATAAACAGAAAATTTGCTGAAATGGTTCACAATTTCAAACGGTGGACAGGAGAACAGCAGTAGTGTAGTACACGATGATGAAGAGGGAGTGAGAGAGAGGCTAGAAGCACAAATTCATGGGAAGAGTAGAAGAGGAAACGACAGAGATTGGCTATTGGTTGGAGAAAGGTAGAAGGAGAATCCAGGAAAACAGACAAGAGAGAGGAAGAATATAAACAAAGAAAAAATAAAAAAATATAAGAATACAACAAAACTGCAAAACACCATTTATATATCACTGTCCTCCAAACACTGATACATAAAAAACACCACGCACTGAGTCGGCATTGGCTTGCGGAGGTAGGGGGCAGGGCTTGCTCCAGAGGACTTGCCTGGTGTCATTCACGCTGAGGTTTGTAGCGTGTCCCTGAAAGTGCAGATGTTTTTACACTTTGTAGATATCACACTTGTAAGTGCACTTTGCATATCTCTGATGCTTCCTTGTTCCCTCCGGGGAATTGGGGATATTTTAGTTACGACTTGTCAGTTTAATAAACTGCATCTGTCTAGAGTGTGTTCAATAACTCTGTTCTCCCTAAAGAGAAAATTCAAATTTTCCTTCACTGTTGTTGAAGCAGCTTTTGAGTTATACCACTCAAAAGACGCAGACACACGCAGACACACACTCACACACACAGAGTCAGACACAGACGGAGAGCCGGAAGGCGAGGAGGGGGCGAGGAGGCCCAGGTGGGGATGCAGGTTTCTCCACAGTCTCTGCTTTCGGGGGTCTCCCGTCTTACTCCTGCTCACAGGACCTTCTGCTAGAGGTGACTGCGGATGTCAGCGTCATCTGGCACCTTGCAGGCAAGCCCGACTCATCCAAGCTTTGTGTGTCCCTCCTTGATCCTCCCAGTAGCCACCGGAAGTCAGTGGGATATTCTCCCCACTTACAGACGAGGAGGAAGCCGAGTCTCAGAGAAGAGATTGCTGTGTCAGGGCGACCTGAGCCGAGGACTGGGCGGGATCTGTCGCGTCATACTGTCCCTAGGCTGATTTCTGATGGTGAAGTTAGCTGAGCCGTCATCCCACAAGGCAGGTGGTCTCGGATGCGGTTCAGACCCTTGCCGTGCTGTCTCCTGAGTTCTCTGCCTGGGGTCGAGGGCAGGGCCAGCGGCTGCTGCAGCATTTTTCTACTTTTATTTTTTGAAAAAAAGTATGTATTTTAGCTGTAGGTGGATGCAGTACCTCTGTTTCATCTTCAGGTGGTGCTGATCGAGCCCAGGGCCTCACCTCGCTAGGCGAGCGCTGCACCCCTGAGCCCAGCCCCGGTCCCATTTGTCTCTCTCTGTGCCTTACTTTATGACTTAACAGGTCCATAGTTGAATGTCTACCTCAGTCTTTCCCCACCACGATTTCTTCTTCCATTCCCAATTTTAGTTAATGTTGCCCACACTCCCCTGGCCTTCTAGAACACAGGTCTTGAAGGCATTTTGATTTAGGTATTGATTTGTCAAGAGTTTGACTTTATCTTCTCTTAATAATCCACAGGAAATAACAGCTTTTTTTTTTAGATCACCCAGAGACCTCTAAAAATATGCCTAGAACATGCAGAAGATAACTATACAATCTATTAATTGATGATTAATTGTTGTTAGTTATTAAGCTGTGCTTATTAAGAATTTCATAAGTCTGTCTTGAGGACCAAGATTTTTCTCTTCTATCCACCTTATGCCCAAAAGTGTAGCCTTCAGTCAAAGCATAAATTTCAAATATGCCTTATGCATTTGCACAAAAAAACAACCATAAAATTGGAATGCCTATTAATTTGTGATCACTTAGCTGCATTAGACTCTTTTCTGTTACAGTAAAGACATAACTGAGGATGGGTTTTATAAAGACTTATACAGAAGAGAGGTTTATTTGGCTCACAGTTTTAGAGGTCGAATGTTCAAGACCAGATTGCCCTTGTATCTGCTTCTAGTGAGGCACTCATGGCCAGGGCACCCCAATGGCAGCAGCAGATGCAGAAGAGGCCACATGGCAGGACAGGAAGGCAGAGGGATTCAGGAGATGGGCTTGGGTTGCTTATAGCAGTGCACTGTCAAGGGTGCTTACCAGGGTCCCCTGAGAGCTGCGTTACCCCTTCTGAGGCTGGGTGGCATCCTCCCACCTTCCTCTAGGCCTCACCTCTTCAAGGGACCCTGCTCCCAGTACATGAACCTTTGGGGACTTTCAAGTGACAGGCAGACCACAGCGTCAGCCTAGCCCTTTCCTTGCAGCTACTTGGTTGTCACAGAAGCTAATTTAGTTGGTTGCTAAATAGACTTATTATTTTAAACTTCTTTCCTATGGATTTTCAGTGCTAGGGCATGAGAGTAAAAGGAGCCCGTTGTGGGTGCTGTCTGACGAAGTGTCCAGGTGCTGACCATGTCCAGGTGGCAGTGGTGGACTTGTGCTGAGGGCAGTTCACTCTTTCTGGACCTCCCTACAATCAACTGCTTGGATCATCTGTTAGGAAACATGATGGTTAGTGGGTGGATTTATGCCGAGCCTTTGGAACCGGAGCCAGGCCCCTCTACCTCGAGAAGTGCTCCAGTCCTCCAGGGCACTGCAGCCAAGCCCTGTGTGGCTTCTCTAGCAGCCCGGGGGGGGGGGGGTGCGCAGCAGGAGGCAGTGCAGAGAGGAGTTTGTTGGGCCAGCCACAAGGAAGAGGACGGCTTGTAGATTTGGAAGGATGGCTTTTCAGTTCCCGTTCCATTCAGACGTCTGTTTGTCTCAGGGCGTCCAGCTCACGTGTGCTAAGAGCCATCCTGGGAAGATCAGAATTTCACACAGCGATGTCCATTGGACTATATGCCTTCAATTAATAGGCAGCAGCTGCTGGGTGATTGAAGGTGCCCAGTTGTGAAATATGAAATCATAAAAGTTGGAAATTAAGGGCATTTAAATTCTGGAGGATTCGGTATGAGGTTAATGCATGGCTCAATATTTCACCAGTACCATATTCAGATTCCTGAGAAGGCCTCATTATTTTAACTGCCTGCTGTATGGCCACAACTTTTCTAGGTACTATAAGAATAATTGAAAAATGAGAGAAATGTTCTTTATAAGCATTAATAACATAGATGGAGAACCTGTTCATTTGTTTTTAAATGGTTCCATTTGAAAGGAGTTTCCCTGGGCAGGTGTTGGGGTGAGTGAGCATGCGATGAGCCTGACCCCCTGCTTTTCTGGAGATGATTCTGTAGTTGGGTAGGAGAGGAAGTGACTCCAGGAACACACCCAAGGGGAGCACCGGCTTCCACGTCGGGTGGGAGAGCATGGTGACCACATGGCCAGGGCCAGCACTGTGCTCTGCTCTGCTAACAGGGGCGATGGCCAGAGTCTCATTGGGGGATTCCTCTTCCTGCCCAGGAGGATGTAAGCCACCTAAAACCTAAAGTCTCAAATAGTTAGTGAATAACAAAACACAAATGGCCAGAAATGTATTTACAGAAGCGATGCCCCTGATAGATCTAGTCCATATGGGTTCTGGAACTAGACAGAGAAAAGATGGCTTTGGTGATTTATTTAAGGGAATACATCAGAGGCAGGCATAAGGTTTAAGTGCAGAGTCTTGCTTCCTGATGTCTTGAGGTCAGCAGGTTGATTGACATCTTGACAGGTCACACCCATCTCAGGTGCTGTGTGGGCCTTGGCAGAGCAGGATAGAAATTCACATTATCCCTGGGCAACTGACCAGAGAAAATGTCCACAGACACCAGATGTTTCTATCCACTAGGCTTCCAAGTGCGTGACCCACATGCAACCGCTGGATGGCTCATGACGCTCTGGAGTCGGTGGAGGTCCCCCCCCCATGCTGGCTCAGATCCCTGGCCAGCAGCAGCCGGTCTCCCTTTCTACCTGCAAATACAATTCAGAGTCACACCTCTCTCCTAAGTGGCTGTGAGGATTAGCTGGGTAATACATGCAAAGACCTTCAGGTGACATCTGTCGGGTATTACGACTGTACATGCATAATAAATGTTGCTACTTTTGTCACTTGAAAGAGAATTAAGAAGTATGATGGGAGCATTAAAGAGCCTGACGACCTTGACTGGCGTCTGATTGAGCCGTACTCACTGTGGGTGTAGATACACAGAAATGGAACGTGGCTTTAGGAACATCTCGGGCAACTGTGTTGTAAATTAGAATAAATTTATCTTATAATTATACAGGGAAGACAGCTGGAGATAGACGGAGGCTCAGGAAATTAATACAACTGTAAGATAATGAGAACTCGGGATTGGGTGGTACCTTTGGAAAGGGATTGAAAGGAGAACATTCAGGTCCTTGAGGGGCACCAGGCAGGTTTCTTGTTTCCTACTCTGTCAAAGCCAGCTCCTGTGGCAATTCATCTGCAGTGTCTCCTTTAATCCCCCACGCAAGCCCCCCAAGTGCTGAACTGGGTTAAAGAGTGTCCCTCACAGTTCCCGTCCACCTTGAACCCGTGAATGACCTTATTTGGAAAATGGAGCGTTTGCAGAGTAATCCCGTAAGTTCATGCTGGATTTGTGTGGCCCTAATCCGTGACTGGTGTCCTCACACACACAGGCACAAAATGGAGAGGTACAGCCGCAGCCGAGGGGGAGCCAGGAGTGCCTCTGCCCCAGAGCTGGGAGAGGCCTGGCCCTGCTCTCCCCTGGAGACTCCACTGGGGACATGCCCCCCGCGGCACCTTGCTCTTAGCCTCCTGACTCCCAGAGCTGCGAGAGGAGGCGGTGAGGTGGTTTTCAGCTACCCATTTTACATTGCATGAGCACAGCAGCCCCAGGGAGCCAACATGGGGCCACACACTCCTGGTGTGTTAGACTGGGGGACCCCGTGGGGGGAGTCAGGCAACTGCTCAACATCAGATGCTGCTCCTGGAGCTGGGGTCACACCTCCGTCCACTGCATTCTGCCTCAATTTCCATGGACTGATTCCCAGAGTGGCCCTGCCCTGCTCACAGGCCCCATGTGTGCCTTGAGGGGATTCCCTTCCTCGTCCCCCTCTGACACCCCGGGAGTGTGCAGTGTGGAGCCAGCTGCTCAACCTGCCTGATTGTCCTGCAAACCAGGCTGCCCCACTGGGACTGGAGCTGGCTGTGGCAGGCTGTGCACAGGAGGGGTCTGCATGTCCTTTCCTTGCAAGTCCTGGTCCTTGTCAGTGGGACTTTTGATGCTCTGATTTCTGTATCATCAGATTCCCCCAGGTGGTCTGTCCATCTGACCTCTCCATCAGTGCATTCCCCAAGGACAGTGGCCCTCGATCCCAGGAGGTGCCTTGTGGGCAGGACATGTGCTGGACTGGGACTGTTTCTCTGGGGACCCAGTGGACCATGAAGCAGGGTCTTGTCTGCGGCCAGAGTTCTGCGGTCAGCCCAGTGTGAACCACACAGGTCGGCTTCTGCCTCCACTGTCGTCTGCCTATTTGCCCCTTCTTCTCCTCAGGGCCCCCCAAATCCTGAGTCTGAACCTCTCTCCCATAACTTTTAGTGTGTTCTTTTAAGGAGGGTCAGTTTTTCCTTCCATGAATGGTGGCTGCTTGTCCTCTGGGTGTGGGGAGAGCTGGGTCATTTCCTCACTTATCTGGGCTTGCAGCCTGTTACCCCACTCGGGCCAACCCTTTCCTTCCATCCTATGCGGGGTGTGGGGGAGTGAGGGAACAGATGTGGCCTGCCATTCAAGGCTGGGAACTGTGTTCCGGGGTACCCTGGGCAGAAGCAGCCTCCTCCACTCCCTCCAGGGAGTCTCCTCTTCTGTGCACCCTCCTAATGTCCTCAGGCAAGACAGTGTCCGCCCCTGGAGGCCATTGTCACTTGTCCCCATATCCTTATTGCTCAGGAGTGCTGTGCCAAGAGAAGGACCAGAACTTGTCCATCTCTCATGGATGCACTTACTGTACGTGCTGGACGGAGTCTTCCAGGTGCTGGGGGTGTGCAGGAGGGCAGGCGTCGGGGCAGAAAGAGAAGCTGGAGCCAAGGCACGAGAAGAAGGCGTGACTCTTCCCTCCCCTGGTGAATATCATGATGCTGTGTGTGTTCCCCGCGTGGAGACCTTGTTGGAATCTGTCAGGATTCCCCAGGAAACTGGAACCAGTCGCACACATGCACACGTCTGTGCACCTTCACGTGTGTATCCATCCATGCACGCCTGTGTACGTGTCCATTTTAACCTGGTGGCCTCAGAGTTCAGGGGCAGGCGGAGGGTCTGGGCTGGACAAGGAGACTCTGTCCCCTGATTCCATACTCTCATCACCGGTCAGTCTGCCCCTCAATCTGATGTTCTTTCTTTGAACCCCCCTTCTACTAAGGTCAGTGTCTAGTAAGGAGTAAGGACAGAACAGGAGAGCTGTGATTTCTGACTCTTCACTCTCTCAACTTTTGATCAAATCGAAACTGAAAAAAGCCAACACTTCGGTTCCCTAAATTGATGTTGCCGCCAAGGTCCCTGACGCATCTCATTTTAGACAGTATGTGGTTGCTGGTGTAAACCTAGAGCTTTCTGATTCATTGCGCTCACAACAGTTTACGAGAAAAGAAAAAAATGACTAGCAATTTTCATGGGAAAAGGCACAATCTGTCAGAGGCCCAGGCGCTGCTTAGTTTCTAAGCGCCGCAGCCAGGCGATGGGTAGATGATCTTGCCTTCCAGAGCGCGACCGGAGCACACCATGAAGGAAAGTGCTTTACAGGGAGAGTAGATTTGCCATCTCTAAGATCAGAGAGGGGACGCAGTGTGCAGGCAGGCAGGCAGCACCCCCCAGGGCTCTCCTGAGCTGCTGCAGGACACGGAGTCTCTGGGAGCTGTGCAGGCGGTGTCCTGCAGCGCCACTCAGGAGCAGTTAGACTCGCCCTGGACTCCAGCCCCTGGCCTCCCCGGGTCAGTGTTCTTCCAGCCCTGGGGACCCACAGCACAGGAGCACTTCCCCGGGGCAGGGGCACCGATGTTTCCCAAGAAACAGGAGGAAAAGAAGTGCCACCCACCTCATCCCGGGACGCAGCGGCACCGGCAAAGCCCTTTAGAAAACCCGCTCTCAGGAGTGGGAACTAACCAACCCCTGCAAGGCCCCACCCAGGCCAGGCCAGCCTCAGTCCCTCACGCGGTCTTTTGTATCGGGAGTGTCGGCACCGGGTGTGCGCATGCATGTGTCCGTCCAGGCACTCTGTAAGCACCTGTCCACCTGACCCTGGTGGTCTCAGGGCTTAGGGAAGGGGAGGAGGGGGTCTGAGCGGAACAGTGAGGCCTGTGCATTTCCTCCTACACCCTGGTGTCTCTTCCTCTTCCCATAGGATGCCAGTCCTAATGCACGAGGGAATGCACCAGGTGTCATAGAACTTTGGTCACCAGTTTAAAGGCCCTATTACAAACAAGGTCCTGTTGGGGCTGGGGGTTTTGCATGTGATTTCAAGGGGGAACACAGCTCTATCCCTAAGACAACCTGAGCCTTTAGAGTCTGTCTCTCTTGCCCTCCCTCCTCCCCCAGCACATCCTGTTCCATGTCAGGTGTCATATTCTACACGTGTCCATTTGCAGTGTCCACAGCAGACCTGCTGGGCAGGGGAGGAGGAGGCTCCCCTTCCCGGGGCTGGGCTGCACTCCTGTCATGGACACCCTGTGCGGGGCTGGCTCTGGTTGCGAGTTGCTGAGGGCCTGCAGGAGTGGGTTAGTTCCCACGGGTGGGTTTATAAAAGAGCCGTTGGCCCCTCAGCGGCAACTGCTTCCTACCTTGGCCCGTGGTCTCTGTCTCTCTGTCTCTGTCTCACATGGCTCCTGTCACTGTGATGCTGTCAACCGGGACTCCCTCACCCAAGGCCAAGATGCTGGTGTCATCCTGTCTAGGCCTTTCAGCCCCAAACTGTGAGCTGAGTAAACCTTTCTTCATGAGGCTCCCGCCCAGCCTCAGGTCTTCTGTGTCAGCAACAGAGAACAGGGGAGACACCTCCTGAGTCCCCTGACGCCCACCCCACAGACAGCAACTCCATCTGGCTCTTACGGTCCCCTGGGCTTCTATTTTTGGTGGGTTCCAGGCTTCACAGTATGGGACCCAAAACCTGCTCATGGGCTTGAGACCCTGTAAGTCCCCCCGTCCTGACCTGTTCCAGTTTCTGCCTGGTATCTCCGGGCCTTCCTCTCACACTCCTGAGACTCTGGCCTCTTAGCTCTCTTAGTCTGTCCAGGAGGCTCAGGACACACCGTGGATGGTGTCCAACAAACAGCAGAGGGTCACTGCTGACAGAGCCGAGGTCCAAGGTAAGGCCCAGCCTCAGGCCCGATGCGCTCTTGCTTCCCGGTTGGTGGACAGAGCCTCTCCCAGGTCCTCATGTGGGGGAAGGACAGGGGCTCTCGGGGCCTGTTTTTTAAGGCTGCTAGGCCCATCCTCGAGGACTCCTTCCCTGTGACTTCGTCACCTCCTAAGGCCCCCTCCTCCGACTCTCACACTGAAATCATGCTTCAGCATAGGAATATGGGGAGGCACGTGTCCACGCCACAGCACTCCCTTGCCTCAGATGTGCCAGGCCAGCTCCTGCCTCAGGGCCTTTGCACTCACAGATCTAGACTCTGGTGGACCCTCACTCCTCCACCTTCCTCAGCGCCCGGCTGGAAGCTCCTGTGGTCTGCATCTCCCTCAGGCCCTCCTGCGTGAACCCAGCCCTCACTCTCCCCAGGCCTGCCTTTGTGTCACTGGCTGTCACATTGCCGCATGTTGTGTCCCTGCTGATTGCTTGCCCTCATCTCCTCCCAGGGTCGTAGCCCACTTAGCCAAGCTCTTCGCTGGTTCACTCTGGTCTCAGCTCCTAGCACAGCGCCTTCCACAGGCGGGTGGCCAACAGCACTGTTCAGTGCACACATGAAGACAGGGACCTCTTCCTGAGCGTCTGTAAAGCACACCATCAGCCTGGGTTCTGCTGGCGCTCCCTAGTGGTGACCCCGGGTGTTTCCAGCCTGGATGGCTGCAGTGGTCCCTAGATTCATCCTCCCTGTCTTCAGTTTTACCCGCTCAACACGTTGTTCTCACTCTAATGAAGACAAGTCTTCAAAAACGCAAACGTAATTCTCCCCTCTGCTCAAAATTTTTGATAAGGCTATTAATTTCCAAACTCCTTTTCAAACCAGTAGCTCTTGTTGATCTTTCCAGAACGCAGTGTGAACATACCAGGCCTTGGCCACCTGGTGCCCTGCCCAGCCTGTGGCCCAAGCACCTCCTGCTCTGCCTGTGGCCCTCCAGTTCCTCCAGCATCTCCTACCTGGGACTTTGTGTCCTTGTGCAGCACACCCCCGTCCTCTCTGTGTGGCTCAGCACTGAGATCCCAGCTCATCTCGGAGGAGGTCCAAGCCTCCGGCACCTCCTTGCCTTCCCACAGTGCCTAGGGTGGCTCCTGGCACAGCAGGCATCACAGAGTGTACGAGGGCACTTCAAGGTTGCTGGGTCCAGAGCTCAGGGGGTCCCACGAGACCAGGGCCTGGTTCTCATCGGGCGTGCGCCATCTCAGTGCCTGACAGTGCAGGTGCTTGGATGTCACAGTGGCTGAACTGTAAGTCCATGTCATCTGTGGCATCTCTGTATAGCAGACTGATATAAAGTCTGTCCAGATAGCTGTGGAAGCCATTGGTCTTTTCTACTTGCCTTCTTGGGTATGTGATCGTCATCTGTCTAGTCTAATATTTGCCCAGTAACCAAGGATAATATTGGTGTCTGGATAAATCTCTTCACAATCTGAACTTCAGGCTTTGTGTAGAGTTGGGCACCTGTTTGTCTACCCCCAAGCAGAGAACAGGCAACATTGACTGCTGCGAGGGCAGTAGACAGACCACTTCTGTTTTTCAACACCTTGAAGCACTCAGTCCACTCTCGTGTTTCTGGTTGTTGTGCACCTTGGGCAAGTTGGTGTCACAGTGACGCCTCAGAGGAGAAGGGGTCGTGTTGGGAGAGCCCCAAACATCTCAGCCTCGTCTCCTCCCCTCACAGTGGACCTCCAGTGAGCTCAGCCTCCAGGGGATACCTGAAGGGGCGCAGGGGACAACCAGGGCTACTTAGATGGACACTTTGTATGTGAACAGTGGTGTCTGTATGTTATGCATTTGGATGGTGACTTCTTATAAATAACAAAGTAGCAATTTACTAAGACCTCAATGGGCATGGGCAAATGCTTACATCAAGACAGTTTTCCAGTGTGATTAGTGTGATTTTGGTCAAATATGTCAGATGTTCTTCAAATGGCTTTGGTCCCTTTCATGGGGTGATTTCCAAATTTGGTTGTCCAAAGTCTGGTCATTCCTGTGATTCTTCCTCTTGGAGTGTTAATCCCAGCTACCAGGCACCTAGAGCTACCTGGGTTAAACTGGCCTACACCCATGCCCTTCTCTACATCCACGCTCTCCTTTCCTCACAATAACGTCTTTTTTTCCTGAACCCGCACGTGGCCATTTTGTGCAGGAAGTCCAGCTGGACAGCTAACAGTCGTGTTTGATGTTCTCTCTATAAACTGACCCCAGGCTTTCAGCATCTTCCTCACTGACCCACTGGTGAGTTCCAGTGAACTTCTGCCCCTCACTCTGCGTACTCGCGGTTGCCTAAGGAGATGTCCGCAGCTCCTCTGCCTGCCCCTCCTCTGTGGCCGCTCCCCACTCCGGGTGGTTTGTCAGGCCTCCTCCACCAGAGATGCTCTCAGTGCGTATACATGCCCAGCATCGTGTCACCTGCTGGGGAGGCAACAGTGACAGGTGAGATCCTTGGAGTCCTTGGTTCACGGAGCTCGAGGTCCAGCATGAGAATCCAGCCCCCACTGCCATCTGGGCCTTGTTTTCCTTTCTTTTTTGGCACTTAACCACTGAGCCACATCCCCAGCCCCCTTTTTTTTTAAATTTTAATTTTTAAGACGGCCTCACTAAGTTACTTAGTGACACTAGGTGGCTGAGGCTGGCTTTGGACTTGTGATCCTCCTGCCTCAGCCTCCTGTGCTGCTGGGATTATAGGTGTGACCACCACCCAGTGCGGCGTTCTTCTTCTGGTCCTCTTGGGCCTGCTTACGAACCCCACCGTCCGTATCTGAAGCGCGGGATCTAAGTGCGCGTGAGCTTCCTGTTATGACCCCCCTGTTGTGCCTGATGCTGACTCGCAGGACAGGGCCTGTGGATGGAGGGGTGGGGTGGGGGGGGTTAGTTTTCTCATAAGAGATTCCTGGAGGTGCTCAGCCCTTCTCTGTCTCTCTCTGGGTTTTGAATGATGCAGTAGAAGTGCACTCAGGCACTCGAGGTCAGGAGCTGTCCTGAACTGTGCTGCCCTTACGCCCCTCCTTCTCCCCCAGTGGGCTTTCCATCCCTCTGTTTTGTGATCTGCAGACAACAGGGTCCCAACAGTGGCCCAGGCAGCAGTTTCCCCTCCTGGGGAACTGAATCACGTAACTTGGGCTGGGGCAGGGGCCCGTTCCACCACCCTGGGGGTGATTGTGCACACCCTCAAGGTGGAGTTGGGCCCAGTGGCTCTCGGCTTGCTATTTGCAAATTACTCTTTTATTAAAAAATAATTAGGGCTTTATAGTCACCCCCAGTAGCTGGGTTCATCCCGACCAAGGCTGGTACATGTGTGGGAATCGATTCCAGTTCACGCCCCCACTTTGCCCTCCCATCTTTGATGCTCCTAGAATGTTCTGTTCAGAACTTAGAGATGATCAATAGGGCATGAGACAGTGGTAAAAACAATTGTTCCGTCTCAAATGTCCCTGACATCTAGATGGGACTAATTCCTGACACTCCCATTCCTACAGTGTGGGGGTTGTTTTCCTACCCCGTGTGTTTCCGGTTTCTTATCTTCACCTCTATCACAAAATATCCAAATTCTGTTCATCTTGCAAGTTAAGCAGTGCCTCCTTCAGGAAGCTTCCCTGATTTCCCAGCTAGGAGGATGCTTCTCCTCTGTGTTCCCACGGGCATTTGATCCGTGGATCTGGAATCACTTACCTATACCTACTCTACAATAACAATTCTTGATTGAAATCTCTTGTCCTTCCCACTGTGAGCAACTCCAGTGCAGGACCGTCCTGAAACAGGTTACATCCGGTCAGTTGCTGGCTCAGAGGAGAAACCTCTGCCTCCTTCCTGGCCCCACCCTCTAAAGCATGGGAGCTGCTGCCTGATGCAGCCATTTGTTGAGGTCAGAAAAAAAAAAAAACTAAGAGAGCAAAACCGTGAGAAGCAGCTGTGAGTGAGGACTCTGTGATGGGTGAGCCGCGGCTGCAGAGCTGGCGCGCTGGGGGAGAAGCTCCGCGGCCGGGGCTGGGATTCCGGAGGCCAGCCTTGAACACTTGGGGCCACACAGACTTGATGTTGCCTCTGTTTCCCTCTCAGTTGCATACAAATACAGTATGGCCTTCTTGTTCTAATAAAATGAAGCTCACAGACACTATAAACCCAAGAATCCAGGCCTCAGTGTTTATCCTGCGACTAACTTTCTCATGGGGTCAAACAGTAGCAAGGACTGTGCTTTTCATCTCTGGGCATTCTGGATGGGTCTGATGGCCAGTCTCCCGCAAGACAGGAAACCAGCCAGCTGTGCCCTCACATGGCCTTAAACGTGAGGGTGTGCTTCCGCTGGCGTCTCCTCTCAGGAAGCCTCTGTTACTTTGGGTCCCCTGAAAAGCCACACCATGCTCAGATGAAGCACGCAGGAGCTCGTGAGGGGAAACAGCAGCCAGGGGCGGGGACGTGCTGTTGGGAACTCTGCCCTGGTTCCTGGCACAGCTCCTGATTCCGTGGAATTTTCTGGCTAATGGGAGCACCTTTTGCTGTCCTGAGTGACTCTTGGTGATTCCTGAGTGGGGGCAGGTCATCTGCAAGACCAAGAGACCAAGCCCTGGTGAGAAGTTGGGAGCCATCTAGGAGAAGAGTGGGGCAGGAGGTGGAATAAATAATCCATCTTTCCTATAAGAGGAAGCCTCCATAGAAATCCACAGAAAGCTCAGTGACTTAGGAGGCTGAGGCAGGAGGATTCCCAAGTTCAAGGTGAGCTTTGGTAACTTATTAAGACCCTGTTTCAAAATAAAAAGGGTTAGAGGTGTACCTCAGCGGTAGATCTCTACCACTGGGTTCAGTCCCCAGGACCACACACACACAAATCCATGGAAGGGGGGCACAGGTCCTGGGGCAGCACAGCTTCACTTGAGGGTCCTGGTGCATTTAGCTAAAGGGACGAGGTTCTGGGACAGGGTGCGTCAGGACCCAGGATGGTGGGAACACTGAGGGACCTGAAGGCCTGCTCCAGGAGGCTGCTGGCTGGGAGATGAGAAGGCTTCCCTAGGGCCCTTCTGCACGGAAGCCTTTTCATGGAGGACTGCCGCAGTCCGGCTGGGCACCATAACCAGGAGGTGACAAGCAACTTGAAGGTTGAAGCGGGAATTGAGCGGGAACTCAAGGTAGCCGGCACCCAAAGTAGCAGGAGCCGCTTTATTGCAAAACAGCAGAGGTGTATATACCTGACTGGTTACACACAGCTTGACTCAATTAGCATCATCTAGATACAGCAGTCAGCCAATAAGGAATCCTCATCATCTTAATGGCTCGGTGGCGTTGCTTCACAAACCATTCCTCCTGGCAAACTGTCAGGCGCCATCTTGACTTGATTTGTGGTCCCCAACAGAGGACGTCGTCTTACAGCTTGTTCTCCACACGGGACTCACGTCTATTCAGTGTGCAATCCAAGTGTCGGCGAGTCCAAGGTTGGAGATCACAGAAAACCAGGGTTCAGCTCTGAGACAGAAGCAGTTTCACACAGTGAGTCCAGATGCCTTGGGAGGCTGTCGGGAAATCAGCTAAGCCTGCAGCACCTGCATTTTCCCTAGATCACGGTAGCACAGCTGCCTTAGATACACGAACTTGAGACTCATAAGAGCAAGCCACAATCCTCATAAATATCCTCTCATTTTGTACACGATTGCTTGGTCTTCAGAATTTCTCCTAACATTGCGGTGTGATCTATGCTACTGCCTACTGGGACCCGGATGCAGCCTATGGGGCACCTCCCACAGGGCGAGACCTTGGGTCTCATCATCAGACCTGAACCATTTCCAGTGAAGAGGCAGGAGCTGCTTCAGGCAGAGAACAGCCTCCACTGAGTCTTCCTACATTGCTCTAGAACTTTCCATGCAGGTTGGCACTGGAAGAGCTGGGGAGGAAGAGTATACAGTAGTGTCATTTTATTAAAGTGGTTCATGGAAATCTATTTTAGCAAGACCCTGCATCTCAGAGTCAGCAGTGTTGTTGTAACCCTTGCACGGGCTCTTTATACAACGTAGGGACGTCATCAAGCACAAATCTGCATCTTTGAGGTTTCCCTCAACATCCCAAGGGAGGCAGTCCTGGCCTCCAAGCCTCGAGGACAGGAGCCAGGCCAATGTGTGCTCGGTGTAGCTGCCTCATTAATAAAACATCAAAGGATCACGTGAGTGAGCATCTTTATTAATACGAATAGTAATTATTAAAAGGAAGATACGATTAAGCTACGGCCATAAAGTTCTGGGACAGTGTTAACACTTTAGGTTGTCAGGTGTAACTACATACACTGTTGAGGTCTCACTTGAATTTTATTTTCATACTTCCTGTGGGTTTTGAACCTGCTAACCAGGGGCAATAGTTGGGGCTTTGATTTAAAAATGTCCTGTTACACCACTGATTTTACATTAAAATGCTTTCGAAAATACATTGAATGACAGGCACAGTGGCCCACACCTGTGATCCTAGTGGCTCCAGAGGCGGAGGCAGGAGAATTGCGAGTTCAAAACCAGCCTCAGTAACAGTGAAGCCCTAAGCAACTCAGTGGGACCCTGTTTCTAAATAAAAAATAGGGATGTGGCTCAGTGGTCCAGTGCCCCTGAGTTCAATCCTTGGTACCCCTATCCCCCAAATATGCTGTTATTAAAATTCACTAAAATTTAATTCTTTAAATACAATAAATAGTTATAAATTTACTTACTTTAATTTTTTATGTTTCCCTTTAGTCTTTCATATAGACTTTTGGAAAAAAATTTATTTGCTTATTAAATGAATAATTTTAAAATAATCTAAAATTCTATCACAATGCCCTGTTATAGTAGTTAAAATGAATCATTTTACTTGAATTGCCATTAAGGATCTCTGAGTGAATCGTACACATATTGAATCATCTTTTCAATTACCATATTTGGTAAGGATTCAATTAACTTCCATTGTCAAAACTTACCTGTGCTGAACTCAGACAAATCATCTGTTTTCTTGTGTCTATTAATTGTCATTTCTTATCATCTGAATGAGGGGACATATAGTCACTGAAGTAGGAGGGAGACGGGCTCCAAGGCACCAGCCTGGCCTTTGGGACGAGGCGCAGAGGCAGGCCTCCAGTTGCTCCTTTCCAACAGCCAAGAGCAGTTCACCAGCAACAGTGAGAGCCGCGAGTCACAGGAACAGGACAGAATTAGACTCCGCATCCAGCGACTGCAGTGGGAGCTGAGGGCCTCACTTGTTCCGCAGAAGGCAGTGAATTCCAGCCTGTGTGACACCAGCTGTCATCTGGTCCCGCTCTCTCCAGACACATTCAGTCCTGGTTTCTCGGCCTAGCAAGCCCAGCAGGCAGCTCTCAAACTCTGTTAGCATGAAGATCAGCCTCAGTGCCTTGAAACAGGGACCCCTCACAAAACAAACTCACCCGTGCCAGCCTTGTGACTGCGTCAGGCCCCGGCAGGGTCAAAGGAGAGGGACATGGAGTGGGCCAGCAACTGTCAAAGGTGTGGGACATGGAGTGGGCCAGCAACCGACTGGCCCTCCTGTATTCTTTTCTCAGTTTTCCTCATTTTCTTTCTCTTGCACAATGGCTTAAAAAAATAGTTCTTCCAGATGTCTTTTGTCAGTTCACCCCCCCCAACCCCGGCCCCCTGCTGCCAGTCTTACCCTGCCCCAGAACTGGAGGGCCTCCTGTCCACAGCTAACTGTATTTTGGATCAAGGTCCTTCCATTTTAGTTGGCTTGGTGGAGAATCGTGATCCCCAATATGTGCAATCCTACCATCTTCC
Organism: Marmota marmota marmota; assembly: GCF_001458135.2. Taxonomy (NCBI): domain Eukaryota; kingdom Metazoa; phylum Chordata; class Mammalia; order Rodentia; family Sciuridae; genus Marmota; species Marmota marmota. Next base: position 3,634,152 of record NW_025999932.1, on the reverse strand, counting down.
CACTTACTCCTTCATCTCCAAAACCTTAAAGTAATGAAAACTTGAGGAAATAACCTGGGGCCCACAGCCCACTGCCTCCACCTCCTGCCCGGCAGTCCTTCCTCTGCACTGAGATGAGCAGAACTGAGCTTTGCGGGGCTAGACCCGGTGATTCTGAACACCTCCTCCCTGCTGCACCTCCAATGTCTCCTTCTCCCTCTGCCGGCTCCCCAGCATGTTAAGATCATGTCTAGAGGATCCTCAAGGCATGCATTCCTGTTCTTGGGAATCTCCCTCCTTCCTGCAGGATGAAGAAGGCAGCTTTCCATGTTTCACAGTTTTGTAAAGTGACCTCTCCATGTCCACACATTAGGCCCTTCCTTCCTGGCATAGGGGCACCTCTATCCAGGGGCCCTTGCGTTTTCCTGCCCCAGGCCTCTCTGCACTCTATTGGCCCTGTGTAAATCCTGCTGGGTCCCCCCAGGAAAATTCATATGACCAAGAATCTTCCAAAAACCTCCCTACATTGTTCTTTGTTACTCTCCCCATTTCCCCCTCTATAATCAGTAAAAGTAGAACCCAAGGTATTCAAAGTTTTTTCCTTGATATGCTTGTTTCTATGAATTGCTTTGCACTGTTTTATTAGGTGTCTGATGCTCTATAACAGATGGCCCCACACGACTTCCCTTAGAAAACACACTTACCACTTCACAGTGTCCTGAGACAGGAGCTGGCCAGACTGAGTGGGCTTCTGCCTGGCCTCCCAAGAGGCTGTGTGGTGCTGGCAGGTGCGTTCTCAGTGCCAATCCTGAGTTACCTCTTTAGGTTTTTAGATCTTTATTAAAAAGCTAAAGGAAAAATTGGCCTATCGAAAATATCAATTAGAAGATACTCTGTGCATTCAAGTTGGAAGATTAAACAATACTTTTGGAGAAAAAGAGAAATATTGTAATTATTTTGCAGTATTGGCAAGTTAGATAGGACCAGAATATTAAACACATATGCCAAGGATCTAAATATAAAATATGTGGAATCGATTAACAGATCGGCATAAAAGAATACAATCACCTTTTGTTTTACATATTTTTTTATGTACGATAAATTTTGTTCTGCATAATCACACCAATTTTCTAATTAAACTTCTTGAACCATCTATTCAGAGAATCAGGAGTGACTGTAATCAGTAAAATTAAGACGATCTCTATCAGCACACAACACAGGATGCATCTCTCCCTTTTTCCATCTCTGTCTCCTCCTCCTCCTCCTCTTCTTCTTCCTCCTCCTCTTCCTCCTCCTCTTCCTCCTCCTCCTCCTCTTCCTCCTCCTCCTCTTCCTCCTCCTCTTCCTCCTCTTCCTCCTCCTCCTCCTCTGTCTCATTCTCTCTCTCTCTCTGTCTCATTCTCTCTCTCTCTCTGTGTGTGTCTCATTCTCTCTCTCTCTCTCTCTCTCTCTGTCTTGTTCTCTCTCTCTCTATCACACACCCACACACTCATTATTTTTTTCGGTGAGTCCCCTTTGCATTAGGGCTCCTGTGCCCAGGAGGAGGCTTGTCTTCAAAGTTTCCTCCTTTCACTGTCACCCTGAGCTGAGGCTGAATGTCCGTCTCTGCTTCCTGTGGCTCTGTCTGGTAGTCGCACCTCTTGACTACCTGTTGTGTCTTTCTTTTTTAAAGAATGTTTATTTTTTAGTTGTAGTTGGACCCAATGCTTTTATTTATTTATTTATTTTTATGTGGTGCTGAGGATGGAACCCAGGGCCTTGCACTGCTAGGGGAGCGCTCTACCACTGAGCCCCCGCCCCCGCCCCTTGCTGTGTTCCTTGTCTCTCTCTTTGCTTCCCAGATGTCTTCTCAGCCCCTTGATTGTGTAGGGACGATGTGTGTCTGTTATTTTTGTTATTTTTTTCACTGTGTCTTTGATCTCTTAATCTCTGAGCCAAGTGCCCATCTCCACACTCGGCTATGGTCTAGACTGTGGCTTCAGTGGAGCAAGAGCTTCTGAGTTGCCAAGTCTTTTTGCTTCAATAAAAATAAAAGCCGTCATTAGGGTAACCTGAGTACATGTATGAACACATGAATGGTGTGACTCTACTTCATGTTCAACCAGAGACAGGAAAAATTGTGCTCTATTTGTGTAGTATGGATTGAATTGCATTCTTCTGTCATATATAATTAATTAGAATAAAATAAAATTTAAAAATAAAAAAAGAATGATTCAAAAGGAGACTGAAAGGAGCAGAAGCAGTCTTTAGGAACAATATGAAAATCCCAGATCTTAGTTCTTAGTTCCAGATCAATTGTTCTTAGTCGTATGGTGCAATTTAAAGTGGATACTTTATCTCATCAGCCCATCCGTCAGCCACTGGAACAGAGGGAGAGAGGGGCAGGAGGCAGGTGGCAGGCGGCAGGCGGCAGAGTCACTGACACATTCACACCCCACTCACTCTCTCTTCACCTTCAAAACACTCTGTTTCTGCTCGTGATTCTAAATCATCTCATTATTCAACCAAATCTCCTGGCCAGACATTCTGAAGAGAGCATGTTTGGCTGGGTCTCTATGATTACAGGTGTAAAACCACCTGTAAGGGCTTTAGTCACCTCTGGACAGTAGTAACCAGATCTTGACTTGTGACATTGAGATTTGGGATAGAGAGAATGAGAGAGAAGGAGTCAGAGAGCAGGTGATGGATAGCCTGGCGAGTTGAATGGCTTCTCTGCTTCATCAGGCCTGTGTCCACCTGTGGCTGTGACATGGCCCCTCTGGGAAGGCTCATGCCCCAAGACTCTTTGCAGCCAACCACGATGTCAGTAGCTCACAGTGGACTGCAAAGGAGTCCAGAAGCAGGACCTTGCTTGCTCCAGCCGTCTTTTCCTGTTGTGAATTTCACCTTTGCTATATTTGAGACTGATCCGTCACTGGACTTTTTATACAATACATATTGAAGTTTGTTTTCTTTCTCTAAAATTTCTTTAAAAATAAAAGCTGCTATCTTTCCTTTAGTTTGCATCTTTACCTGTATTTTATACACATCTAAATTCTTTTTTCATAAGCTTTTTTTCATAAGTCGGTGATTATCATCTGGAAATACTCTTGATGATTTGAGGATGAAAGACTCTAGTCTGGAACAAAAATGAGTCTTTCCATAAGTTCAGGAGCTGAATTTCCAATGCTGCAGATAAAACCTGGAAGTAGCAATGGCCAATGTATGGGCAGAAATTCTGAACATGGTTTCAATAATCATTATGGAATGGTGAATCATGATAAAGAGTTTACACTCTGGGAAATAGGAGAGGGCAGTGAGCAAGTGGGATTGGATACAGGCAAATTGGGGGAAAATTCATAATAACATTTTCTGATGAACTAAACATGGAAGGGCTGATTTTGTCAGATTATCTTACCAGTTTTCTCCAAAGTACCCATCTGTGGACTTGTGGGCTCATCTGGTTGCTGTCTGACCCAGTGTACCACTACAGGGTCACAGGAGCCAGCAGTGCCTGGGTAGGAGGAGCTCAATTTAATTAAGTTGCAGTTGGATTAACAAATTTACCTTAAAGAAGACATTTGAACATAGCTAGATGTTCGCCTGATCTCCAGCAGGCAAAGCCTTCCTAAGTAAAGTAGGACGGATGCCGTTTGTTTTCTTAGGTTTAGATTGCCTAGCAGTTCACCTCTGGTGGGCTCATGGGTGGCAGACAGCTGTGTGGCCAAAGGTCAGCGGTTCACTTTCATGCCAACAACAAAGCAGTACTTCCACACCCAGTGCTGCTGAAAAGGTGTGACATTTTTCTTGGAATTCTTTTGTTTTTAAAAGAAAACACTGTTCATCAGATAATATCATAACCCCAGAGGGTCCTGCTGAAAAGGTGTGGAATGTGGGGGTCAGCTAAGGTGTATTAGCTTTTCAGACCCTAAGGTTCAATGTCAGTCACTGCATGCTGTCATGTAATAGCCCTTCTGTGTGCTCAAGTCACCAGCCTCGCCTGTTCCAAAATCACAGCTCTTTCTGGATTTGATGAGTTTTAACCTGCAACATCTTAATAAATCAATATGAACGTAAGCCTCTGATGGCTCTTTTCCATGTTGCTGTTATACTCTTCCTTTACTCTTCACACCTGGGCTTGCAAGGCCTGGGCACTGCTCTGTTTCCACGTTTTCATGTAGCCGTTGAGCAGAGTAACCTAAGAAAGTGTGAGGCTAAGGAACACGTCTTGATTCCATCTTGTTGATCCTTCACGTAAAGAATTGTGTCATGAGTGGTCTGCACAAGGTTTTGCCCATCGTATTTGTGAATAATGGAAAGAAACACTGTAAACCAAGATGTTCTGAGTCACCTAGAGAAGTGGAGGAGTGAGTGAGTGTGTGTGTGTGAGTGTGCGCGCGCGTGAGTGAGAGAGAGAGAAGGAAGGGTGGGGAGAGAGGACAGATTTTGTACTTGAAATGCTCATTCTCTAGCATAAACCATTTGGTCCTTTGGGCATTTGCCTGCTGTTTGTTTCTGAATTAAGGATTTGTTTTGACCGTAGTGCAGAAGGATGGAAGGTCCCTGTCACTGCTTGGTCACTCTCATTTGTAGCGGCTAATCTTTTGGGTGTGAAGCAAGGTGACCTTCGCAGTCCACGCTGCTGCTGTGGTAGATCTGAGGAACAGAAATAGGCTAGGAGGAGACTGGGACGATCAGAGCTGCGTGTCTCCAACTCTTAGGAAAACACACTCCGCAGGGACAGGACCTTGGTTCAGAGCATGAACAGATGACGTCACAGGAAGTGGCTTCTTTCTAGTGTCTAAGTTAATCCAAAGGCAGAGCTTCCAGCCACAATGTCGGAATCTCCCTGAAGCCTGACACGTGCAACCCTTGCCTCAGACTTTTTGACCTTTTCTCAACATTTAATAATGATTCTTAAACAAAAACATCAGGAATCAAATGTAACTGTTGAAGACAGTAAGCTGATACAGCAGCAGGAGGTTTATGTCCGGCACCTGTCTTTTAAAGAACCAACCTGTGGAGCACGCCTTTCACTTCCTTGACTGTTTCTGAAGCCGGCAGGTCTCAGCCCTCCGGAGGCTGGCCGAGGTGCTTGGTGTTCACCGCTGTGGTGGGCCGCTTCACAGGCTATCAGGCAGCAGTGAAGACACAAGGTGCAAAAGGGTTGATGACAGCATTCTTCGTGCCAGGGTATCAAGTATCGCCGACTTTGCTTATGTCGGCAGGTTCTTCCCAGTGAAGCTGATACTGAGAGGCAGGTTTTCCGGCAGCTTCTGTGGTGTGGCCATGAGCTCTCTTGGGAAGAGTTGGCCCCTTGGTTTAGTGGAGTCTGAAGTCTCCGGCAAGTATGGCCCTGAGTTGATGGTTTCCTGAGGGGCAGCGTTTATCTCTCTTCCTCAGTGTGTCGCGTGGTGTCTGGCTTTCCACCTGAGCTACTCTGGGGACGACAATCATAAATGCTTAATGGGGCATACATGAAGGGTACAAAGGAGACACAAATAGGGACTGCAACAGGAAGCCGGGAGATGACGGGGTCCAGTTACGACTTAAAAGCACCAGGTCTGCTTGACTCTGGTTGGAGCCTTTGAGAGCTGATGTCCACAGTGCCACTGCAGCTCCACAGCCCTCCAAGGTGCCCGACGCTACCTATGCATGCAGACAGTTCGCACGGGGCGTTCCGAGGCTGAGTATGTGTGTTTCAGATACTGTGAAGGTAGGGAGGTGTGATCATCTCCCCAAACTCGCCCCTTCCTACCTCAGAATTACGGAAAATCACAAACAGGACTTGGGCAAATAAATTTATTTGACATTCTGCAAAGATAGTTTTATAATGTAGTCTAAGAAATTTGTGAAATCGAAGAACATCACTGTTGCAGTCTGTGTCTGGATGGCCCCGAGTCTCCTGTTTAAGGTGTCTTTCCACCTCAGCAGCACACAGAGGTGGCCTCTGGGGACATGATGATTAGACCCTGAGTGTTCTGACCTCATCAGAGGGACTTAAAGCTGAGTGGATTTTGGGGTGTGGTGGAAACTCATTGGGGGAGTGGATCACTGGGGTCACACCTGGCAATTGTATCTTGTCCTTATCCCCTTTATCGCCCTCGATTTCCCTCCGCCCTGAGCTGGGCAGCTTCCCCCCACCACGCCCTTCTCCACGGATACTCTGCCTTCACCTCAGGCCAAAGCCATGGAGCTGCCTGACCCTGAACTGAAATCTCGGAAACCAACCATGAGCCAAATAAATCTTTCTTCCCTTTGACTGTTCCGATCAGTGCTGCTGTGAACATTTATGTGCACATATTTGGGAAACAACTTTCAGTTCCTTTAGGTTTACACCTAGGAGTGGGATTTCTGGCTCAGATGATAATTGTGTTTACATTTTGAACAGCCACTAAAGTTCACCACAGTGGCCAAATCCTACTTCATTCCCACCCGTCTAGATAAGGATTCCAGTCCCTCCATATCTTGACAACATTTGTTAATTTTATTTTCTTAATTTATTTAAATCATCCTGGTATGTATTAATGGTGTCTTGTGTGGTTTTGATTCACATTTCTCTAGTGACTGCAAATGTGAAGCATTTTCTTGTGCATGCTGGTTATTTGTGGATTTTTTTTTTTTTTTTGGAGAGATGTCTATTCAAATATTTTGTCTACTTTCGTTTAACTTTTGTTGTTTGGTTGTAAGAGTTCTTGATATGTTTTGTATACCAGTCCTTTATCGTATACATGCCTTCACAAATATTCCCTGTCATTCTGGGGTTATCTTTTTTCTTCTTTGATAGTTGCTTTTTAAGGTACAAGTTTTTAATTTTGATGAATTTTAATTTTTCAATTATTTTCTTCTGTTGCTTATGCTTTTAACATCATATCTAAGAAACTATTACCCAGTCAAAAGTTATGAAGATATTTTCTTCTAGGAGCAGTCTATTCTATTTTTTTCTTGGATCCAATTTGATGATTTTTATATATGTTGGGAGGTACTGATCCAATTTCATTGTTTTTCACGTTGCAGTGGTCCCACTACCCTTTGTTAAAATCACTGTTCTTTCTACATTGAAGGATCTCAGAGCCCTTTTTGAGTAACTATGGAAAACTGATGTCTGGGTTTCTAAGTTCTGAATTCTTAAGTCATTTCATTGATCTCTGTGTCTGTCATATTCCCGTACCACAGTGTTTTGGTTACTCTAGATTTTTAATAAGTGTTGAAATCAGGAAATGTAAATCCTTCAGGTTTATCTTTCACATGATTGATTTGATTATTTAGGATCTCTTGTAATTCCTTATGTATTTCAGGAACATTCTTTCCATATCTGCAAAAATAAAAAGTTAAAAATTCATCAAAAATAAAAAGTTATGATTGCTTTGATGAGCAACATGTTCTGGAAACGAAGGAGCGGGTAGATATCTTGTGACCTCTTGGCTCCCTTGGATAGGCATTTTTATTCTTATTGATGTTAGTTATAGTAGGTAAGTTTGTAAAAGGATAATTATCATTTAGTAATCAGCATTTTGAAATCTTAGTACTCATTATTTTAATGATATTGTAAACAATTTTATTGTATGAAATTAGACATTAAAAAAATTCACAAGAAATTTGAAAGTATAATTTGCCAAAAAATGAATATCATACAACTACCACTAAGGACATAGTAGAGCAGGGCCAGCACCCTCAGAATGCAGGTGCCTTTAATGTCTGAAAACACTGTGATTTTCCTTCACTGACCAAATCAAGGGGAAACAACCATATGTAATGGATGCAGAACTCTACCAAACAATAAAAAAATAAAATGTACTAAAAATATTTAACTGCACGTTAAAGCCACAAGTGGATATCTTTCCTTGACTCTAACTATGGCTTCTTTAGGTACTCAGTAAGCATTTATCAATATCATTAATGTGAATGAATGGTAACTATAACTCTCATATTGCTGCTGGCAGTACACAGTGGTACAACCATACACTTAAATTTAAGTTTGTGCCCATGTTTCAGCAGTTCCACCTCTAGGAATGTGTCTCATAAAGTGATTGCATGAACTTGCAGAACGACCTGGAAAGAATGTTGAAGGCCACTTTATTCATTACAGACAAAAGTGAGAAACAACCCAAATATCTACCAGTAGGAAACTATTGAACAAAGTGTGGTACGGAGTGCTATGCTGTGCAGCCAAAGCCAAGGAGGGGAAGGAGAGGGGGAAGAAGAACCTCTCAGACAGTAGTGTGGTTGACTGTCACAGAGGTAATACTGAGAGAAGCCGACACTCCAGAAAGCACATGCTGCATCTTACATCTAAGTGAAATTCGAGTGTGGGCGATACTGACGGATGGTGACTCTCTCAGGCAGAGGATTCCCACTGGGAAGGGTCAAGAGAGTGCTCTCTGGGATGATGGAGATGTTCTGTCATCTTGAGCTAAGTGATGGTCGCTCACGTATACTTGTAAGCAAAATTGATCAAATATAATACTCAAGACTTTCACATTTTACCAAGCATAGATTATCCCTTAATTAAGAAATAAAACACTGCTTTTCCATTGCATCAACTGACACCTTCATGGGAAACTGGAAGACCGTCTGTGTGTAGCCTCACTTGGGACTCTCCTTATTCTTTCTTCAATATATAGTTGTCCATATTCTTGGATCAGTGTCAAAGGGTTTAATTACTGTAGCTTTCTAATAAATATGATTGGGGCTGGGGTTGTGACTCAGTGGTAGAGCTCTTGCCTAGCATGTGTGCTTTTGGGGGCACTGGGTTCGATTCTCAGCACCACATATAAACAAATAAATAAAGATCCATCAATAACTAATAAAAATATTTGAAAACAAACAAATAAATAAATAAATCTGATATCTGACCATATAAAACTTCTTTTTTTCTTTCACTGAACAGTGTAGGCATTAAAACACACCTGTGCTGCTGCCATGGTCTTAGTGAGTCCATCAATACAGGTCATCTAGTCTAGCACGGCCAACTTTGCTTGCTTGAAAGTTGTTTTTAGATAAGTTTAAAATAAGAATTTATGTGATGTGTCTAGAATTCAGAATGATCCTGCAGTCAGGGCCCTGTCAATCTACCTGGGGAGGCAGCAAGTGCAGGAAAAAACTGAGCGTCCCCATGGCCAGCAGCCATCAATGTCCTGCACGCCAGCCTGCCTGTCCCCTCCCTTTCTCTCCTCTTGCTCCTGGTGTCCTGTTTCCACCTGGGCTGTACAGTCCCCCCCACGTTCTGCCCAGGTGAGGCATGGAGATCCCTGGCAAGGCCCAACCCCTGTTCTTGTGTGGGTCGTGGCTGCAGCCCAAGGTCCCTTGCTCCTTCATGTGACAGTAGAGTCCTGTGACAGAGGCACCACCTCACATGTGAACAGGATGAAAATTCTGATTTAAAACTCTGTCTCTGCTTCTGATAAAGTGAAACTAATGAGCAAGGTGGGGAATGAGGCCTTTCCAGCCCACCGAGGCAGAGGGTTCTCCACAGTTAATGCCTCATCCCATGAACTTGGCTTGCACATTCTCTCCCCATGCACTTGGGCATAGCTGGGTGTTTGTCATGCAGAGTGGAACACCCCCTCAGATGCTGTGTTACCTCGAGAATCATTAGGAACTGGGACGTTTGCTCCATGAGGCATCCAGCCTATCGGAGGCCCCCATGCAATATGGAAATTTCACCTGCACACACTGTGTATATAGAGGGGGGTCTCCAGGCACCCCGGGTCCTCTGGCCCCTGACCCTTCTAGCCGGCAATGGGCCCATATCTGAAGAAGGCTTCCGAGAAACCCATCCCCGCTGCCAGCTGACCCCACTACCTATAGGACCTGGAAGGGGAACTGGGAAGAGGGGCCCTAACCCACCTCAGAGGAGTGAGCATGGTCTTGTCATTTTCAACAGCTGTTTGGGGCACTTGGTTCCACAGCAGCAGAAGCCTACCAGGACCCATCCGAGTTGGAAGCTCTTCCTCGAGCCTCCTCCACCCGGGATTTCCCATCTACACGGGAACAGTGTAGGGCAGCTCTGCAGCAGGACCTCTCAGTCCTGCTGGGCTTGTTTTCTGCTGTGTTTATGTCCTCTCCTGTGGTTCCCACGTTATCCTGGTCTGGACACTGCGCTGTGAGGTCACACCACTAACTCACCACAGGTGCTTGCCCAGGCCAGGGAGGGTTTTGTTATAAGAAGCACAAACCAACTCGTCTTAAGAGAGGGAAAACAATTTAAAGCAAGGAATATTCCAAAAAATCAAGGTGACAAAACATACAAGGAGGCCTCCCGTGGGACTGGACGTGAAGTCCAGAACTGGAGAGGACAGAACTGCACTCCTCTTCCTCCTGGTCCTCACTATGCTCTTCCCTCTCCACCCTCCTTCCTCTGTGGACTGGCCTCCTGTTTGCACTTAAGCTAGTTCCACTCTCTGAGTGGCACCACGTTGCCCACACGACCAGCGTCCATCAGGTAACAGTCTCTGTTTCCAGCTCCAGATCCCCAGCTGGGAAAGCCCAGGGTCCCTAGTGGGCAAGGTGTCTGCCTTTGGAGTTCAGAGGGTAGGGTGACCCCTAGGCAGTAGGACCCTTCCCTGAACAGTGGAGGGGGTACTTTTCAGAACAGATATTTACTGTAGTTATTATAAGGAGGGATGAGGTAAGGTTTGATGCTGGACTTCTGTTCCCAGTTGGAAATGTACCCAAAGGCGATTCATATGGTGACCACATCTTTTTCCTGGGGGTTTGGTAAATCGTGTGGATGAGGGTGATCGTGTGGATCTTCCTCAAATCCTGCATCTCTAAACACACAGACTATGCATGCAGACCAACAGAGGCGAGGGAAGACCAGTGGAACAGTGAGACATACTTGCAGTTTCTACTGAAGAAGCTTGGTTTTCAGAGCTGTGTGTGCTGTACTTATCACTTTTGTACGATGCTTTCTCAGAGTTGGGCCCTCCTGTGATCCCATTTCCCACCCCAGCTGACCGTGTGGCAGTCACTGCCGCAGTCTGGCTGGGCACAAAGTAACCCAACCGCCACACAGCCTTGTAGGTTCAAAACAGGAACTCCTTTATTCTCCGCACTCCTGCCAACCCCACACATGCGGCCTTCTCCCGGGACACACTACACACCAACCGGAAATCCCTCCTCCGGCACTTCCCCAACCAATGCAAACTCTTCAGGAATCCCCGCGAGAGCTCAACCGGAACTCAACGGGAACTCCAGGAGAACTCAAAAGTCATCATCTTAATGGCTCCCTGGCGTCACCTCTCAACCACTACTTCTGGCAAAAATGCCATGCGTCATCCCGACTCGGCTGTGGCCCTCAACAAGTCACCACAGCATGTACATAGTATGGCTGATCAATAATGTCGTATTGTTACCACAGCTTTACGGATGAGGAAACCCAAGCCCCGAGATTTGGAAGCACTGTACGCACACAGCATTGTGAGGGCTTCCTTTTGACTCCCCGTTTCTCTTCAGGCAGTGGTCAGACTTTTTCTCTCTCCATGTCTTACTTACAAGACTGTAAATGTAAGACTGTGTGTGTGTGTGTGTGTGTGTGTGTGTCTGTCTGTGGGTACAATCCTAATTCAAGCAAATCACAATTAATTTTACAAACATTTGTCTGATTATTTTAATTTTTGTCTACACTATCCCATGATGCAAATTGAATCCTAGATTAGTACTCACGTTAGTTCTGCACCCCATTTTGTTTGTCAAATGAGTCGTTTTTGGAAACTCAGGTAACTTCTAAAATTTGGCACTGAAAAAGCATTTTAAATATATGTAACAGAAATTGGCAGGGGATCATATATAGAGAGAAAATAATAACTGAAGCCTGTGCTTATAACTGTGCACATTCTGGATTTACTGTTCCTACATCAAGCTCTGGAGAAACACGGAGTTAAATTTATGTCATTATAAAACTGTCACTTTGAGTCTGTTCTGGAATATTTATAGAGTTGTTGATTTAAGACAGTTGCGGTGAGCAGTTTCTTCCTGGTTCTCTCCAGACCATATACACCACAGCAGTGTGTCTTAGAGGTTTTGTAGAACAGCTAAGAGGAAACACACAGTGAAATCACACCTGGCCTCGTAAACAGCCTTTAAAGTATCTTTATATCCTATAGAACCTTCCTAACTTAGGCTTTGTGAAAAATTATTATTATTCAACCTAAAGCTAGCTGCTTATTTCTTCTTCTCAGTGGGAGATAAGAATTCTTAGGAACTCTTTTGTCTAATTTAAATACATAAGAGAGATGACTGCTGGGATCACAGAGGAAGGGCCACTGAAAGTCTGTCTTCCAGAAAAGCTACAAGAGCACTGACCAAAAAAATACATCAATATCAACTTTTTTGGAACATGGGAGTCTAACTAAATGCTTGCAGTCATCTGAAGAGCACTATTCCATAAAAATGGTTGGGTTTCCGCAAGGACAGTGAACCTCGTCACTTTGCAGCTTACTTGGTCACATCTTCTTCTCTCAGCTGCAGGGTAGCCTTCAAGCCCATGGCCTGTCAATCATGGTGGCCATGAAACCCAGCAGCCCAGTAGACACCACAGGGACAGTGGGATTGGAGCTCCCTCACAAGCCCCGTCCTTAGAGGCCTAGCAGATCCTGGAGTCTTGTTTTCATCAGACCCACTTTTCCTGGGGCCTTTAGGAAGCAGTCTGCAGAGAACACTTGGCTTTGCATCTCTCTAGAGCTGTGACACCAGCTATGACAAAGAAGAAGCTGGCCAAACACTTAAAAGGAGAAGTTGGAGAATACTATGGCCATAGCTTCCTAGGCGTGGCGATTACTATTTTCCATTAAATTCAAGGCGTTTTCACCCGTTGGTTCTTGCAGTATACTTCCTCCCAATTTCTCAGGGCACCTGAAAATCCAGCATGTTCCTTAGACTACAGAAGGCCGGGCACACGTTGAGGTCTGTGGGCAGGCTCCCAGGAAGACACTGATCTCTCACTTTGGGCTGAACTTGTGGCTGTGAGTACCCAGGAAGTGCAGTGTAAGCAAGAGGTGTGAACCAGCACACCAAGGCATGCCCTAGCACATCCATGGAGCTCCTCAGCAAACCCTGGGCCAATTACTATGTCAAGCCATTTGCCAAATGTGTTCAGTCAGAAGCTGACTACCAAGAAGACTGAGCAAAGACTTCGGTGGCCATGGATGACAATACAGTGGCCATGGATGACAATACACGTCTTAGTTGGGAAAAATAGGAGTCAAGCAAACAAATAGTAATTATAAGCAGAAATAGCAGCAAACTCCTAATTAAAGAAGAGTCAATCTAATTTCCAAAGTTTTTTTAAAATTATCACTAATATTAAAATTTTGACAAATTTTTTTTAAATTTTTTATTTGTTCTTTTTAGTTATACATGACAATAGAATGTCTTCTGATATGTCGTATATACATGAGTATAACTTCCCATTCTTATGGTTGTACATGATGTGGAATATATTCATATATGAACATAGGCAAGTTAAGTCTGATTCATTCTGCTGTCTTTCCTACTCCTGTCCCTCCTCCCTTCCCTTCTAATCCAGTGAACTTGTGTTCTTCTCCCCACCTTATTGTGTGATTGCACCCACATATCAGAGAGAACTTTTGGCCTTTGGTATTTTGGGATTGGTATATTTCACTTAGCGCGATAATCTCTATCCAGTTCCATCCATTTACCAGAAAATGCCCTAATTCCATTTTTCTTTATGAAATTAGTTGATGAGGTATATATATATCATGTTTTCTTTATCCATTCATCTGTTGAACGGATAAAGGAACCACTTTGATTGGTTTCACAGTGTAGCTATTGTGAATTGAGCTGCTATAAACATTGATGTGGCTGTGTCCCTGTAGTATGCTGTTTGTAAGTCCTTTGGGTATAGACCAAGGAGTGGGATAGCTGGGTCAAATGATGGTTTCATGCCAAGTTTTCTGAGGAATCTCCATACTGCTTTCCAGAGTGGTTATACTAATTTGTAGCAATGTATGAGTGTACCTTTTTCCCCACATCCTCATCAACATGCATTATTACTTCTATTCTTGATAATTACCATTTGGATTGGAGTTAAATGAAATCTCATTGAAGTTTTAATTCATATTTCTCTAATTGCTAGAGAAATATATTTTTCATATATTAGTTAACTGATGGTATCTTCTGTGAAGTTCCTGTTCAGCTCCTTTGCTCATTTATTGATTGGGTTATTTGTTTTTTTGGTGTTAAGTTTATTTTTTTTCATTTTAAAATTTGTTCTAGTTAGTCATATATGATAGTAGAATGCATTTTGACACATCTTAAATAAATGGAGTACAACTTCTTATTCTTCTGGTTGTACATGATGTAGAGTTACACTAGTTCTGTAATCATATAAACATGTAGAATAATAATGTCCAATTCATTCTATTATCATTCTTACCCTCACACCTCTTCCCCTCCTACACTCCCCCATGTCTAATCCAAAGTACCTCTATTTTTCTTTAGTCCCCGCCACACTTATTGTGGATTAGCATCTGCATATCAGAGAAAACATTTGGCCTTTGGTTTTCTGGGATTGGCTTGTTTCATTTAGTACAATATTCTCCATTTCCATCCATTACTGGCAAATGCCTTAATTTCATTCTTCTTTAAGGCTGAATAATATTTCATTGTGTACATATATCACAGCTTCTTTATCCATTCATGTGCTAAAGGGTACCAAGTTTGGTTTCACAGTTTAGCTGTTGTGAGTTGAGCTGCTATAAACACTGATGTGGCTGCGATGCTATATTATGCTGATTTTAAGTCCTTTGTATATAAACCCAAGGAGTGGGATACCTGGGTCAAATGGTGGTTCTATTCCAAGTTTTCTGATACAATCCCCATACTGCTTTCCATAGTGGTTGCACCAATTTATAGTCCCACCAGCAATGTATGAGTGTGCCCTTTTCCCCACATCCTCACCAACAGAGTTTCAAGGGAATTTATGGCTGTAAATATATATCTTTTTTAAACACTATTTTTTAGTTAAGTTGTATGTTCACAGCAAAACTGAGAGGAAGATACAGCGATTTCTCGTGTAGCTACTGCTGTTGCACATACATAGCCCCATGGTGAACACCCCTCCAGAGTGGTGTGCTTTTTATAGCTGAGAAACCGACATTAGCACCTCCTGATCACCAGAGTCCTGCATCAGATGCCTGTGTCGGAGGAGACACATGGATGATCAGCATCCCGACTGCCCCCATTCAGAAGTGAGAAGAGAAGTGGACAGCACTGGGTGGCAGTAGGGGGGACGGCCAAGGGTTTGAGTGGAAGTAAGAGGAAAGCAGAGAAACACAACAGAGAAAACCATGACACCAAAAGTTGGTTCTTTGAAAAGATCAACATAATTGAAAAATCTTCAGCTAAACAAACAAACAAAAAATAATATTAAACGAACAAAAATCTAAGCCAAACCCCCATATTATCAAAATGATGAGTGCAGGGAGATATATCACCACCAAGTTTATAGACATAAAATGGATTATTAAAATGTGACTCTATTAAAATTGTATGCCAAGATTTAGGTCACCCATGGGAAAAGGAAAAAATCCTGGAAAGACACAAATTACCAACAATGAATGAAGATAAAAATAGAAAACCACGCTAGGCTTCCTAGAAGGAAAGATGTTGAATTAACGAAATCATCCTATGCAGGAAAGAGCAGACACAGATGGCCCCGGGAAGGAATTCTTCCAAGTGATTAAACCTGAATTATTGCTAGTTTTGATGAATGCTTCCTAAAATTTGAACGAAATGAACGTGGCCTATGAAGCCAGTATCATCTCTCTATAAAAACCAGACACAGTCATCACAATACAAGCAAAATACAAGTGGATATCTTCCCTGGGTATATCTGTTAGAGTCCTCAGCAAGACACTAGAACACGGAAGCCAGAAATGCACCGTGTGGTGGTTACTCTGATTGTCCACTTGATGGGACTGAGAGGTGCCCAAGATCTGGAGTGTCTGGGTGTGTCGGTGAGGGTATTTCTGGGAATGACTGCATGTGGACGGCAAACCGAGGGGCAGACCCACCCTACAGGTGGGCAGCACAGTCCACTAGGTTGGGGGCCTGGATGGAACACACAGGTAGAAGATGAGGGGCAGCAGCAGCAGTAGCTTGGAGGGAGCTTCCATCCCTGCTGGGGTGGCCTGGGGACATCAGACTTCGGCTCTTCACTCTTCCAACGTGGACTCTCCGGAGAACTGCGTCATTGGTGCGAAGCTGCTGGTTCCTCCAGCTCTCCAGCCTGTGGACGGCCACTGTGGGACGGTCCAGGTCATGTAAGCCAATCTAATAAACCCCCTTTTTAGAATCATACCTATGGATACATCCTGCTGGCTTGTTCCTCTGGAGAACCTTTTCTTATGCACACAGGCAGGACTACCGTGTGACCAAGTGAGTCTATTCCAGGAAGGCAAGATTGTTTCCATGCATAAAAATAATATTCAATAAATACAACTTCCTCATAGAATAGAGGACAGAAGTCACACCATCACCTCAGTAGATAAAGAAAATGCATTTAAAAACACAGAATCCTGTCATGTTACTAAAGTGTATGGACACAAGACCTCAAAATCCATGTGATGCATTAATTAATCACCTCTTGGAAGCCTCTCTGTCAACCATAAGCTGCACCAAACCAGAGAGCTGAGAACAGGGATCTGCCCAAGATTTCTGGAACTCAGATCCCAGTTCTGCCTCTCACCATCCGTATGTCCCTGGCACGTTACTGTCCGCTCTGTTTCTCCAGGTGGAGAAGGAGGGTACCAGCTCAGTTTCTTGTTATTTGTGAAGCAAAGAATAGAGTCATGACATGTCAAGGACAGGGTCCCTGGAAAACAGGGCAGGCCCTTGTGTGGGGTCCCTGGAGTGCTACACCCCAGGAGTTCTAAGCCAGCAAACCTGAAGTGGATGACCTTGTGCTCAGGGTCAAGTTAGCACAGATCCCGAGGGGATTGCAATGACCTCCTCCTCCCTCACTATCGCCAGATGACAGGGTGCATATTCCCTACGAGAAGAGACCATTGTCCAGAGATTCTGCAGTCTTTTAAACCACAACTTTCAACATTCAATACATCAAATAATGTTACTGGTGGGCATACCAAGATACAGAACCAGGAGACCTGACAGCTGTGGAAGCCGACCCTGGGGATGTGGACATGGGGTAAGCAGGTTTGATCCCATGATAGCTCTGACCAGTCTATGCAGAAAGAATGAGAAAGCTAAACTCCTGCTAGAGAAGTGGGGTCTACATGAAAGTCTCAAGTGGAAACCTGGGACTGCAGAGTCACGTGACGGACGGAAGTTGAACTGACGAGTTTGACAGTTGACGGTACTGAGCTGCGAAGAATCACACTGTGCTGGTCAGTAGAAAACATGCCCACTGATGTGCTCAGGAAACTGGAGAGATGAGGGCCTCAGGGAGAAGATGAACCTGCCTGTCCGTGCGCTCCTTGAGTGGACCACAGGACGGATGGGTCACCTGCTACGTTGGAAGAGATAAATGGTAAGTAATTTTCTAAAACAGATTCCACACACTCAGATGCCTGTTTGAGAAGCACTAAAAATCCCTCTACTGAACAATTATCAAGTTTGTCCTCCTTCTCCTCCACCCTCTGATGTCCACTGGGTTTTAAGCTATGTGAGGCAGGCCGTTTTCTGATTTTCTCTGCTACACCACCAAATATTAAGTCAGTACGCAGTGCACAAAAGACACCCACTAAAGTGTTTTGTTAGTTGTAACCGCACATTGGATTGGGATCGGGGTGTCGTGGTCAGTCAGGCAGTGAGGGACCTAGTCTTCAGGCTTAAGACCTCCAGGCTTCAGTCAGATCCGGCCTTGGTCCAGGTGGGAGGAAAGTCGAAACTTAAGCTTGTTGCCAGGGTAGCATGGACTTAGTCTTTACTGTTTGAAGCTTGGAAGGTCAGTGTGGCTGGGGGGCTTCAGCCATGCTTGATTCCACAGTGTACCTACCTACTTAGTGAAGTCCGGTCTCCTGCAGCCTAGGCCATGCCCAGCCCTCCTGGGTCCCCTTTGCCAGGAGGGCAGCTAGCAGCATCATTGGCTGCCTGTTAGTGCACATGAACCTGACCTAACTCAGAAGCTGCCACCTAAGGGTCACTGAGCAAAGTGCCTCGGTGGAGATCTAGGCAGGGCCTCACCGTGAGCTTCAAGAACTTGGTGAGACTCCTGTGAATGGTTGCCAGGCTTCATGGCTTCCAGCTAAGTAGGTGTGTGGACATGGATTCCCACTGCCATCTGCCCTTTCAGATATTGTGATCTTTGAGGTGTGTTGACGTTCAAGCCATAGGGACAGAGGTGGTTATGGTTTGGATGTGGTGTCTCCCAAAAGCTCACATGTGAGAGACAGTGCAAGAAGGTTCAGAAAAGGAATGATTGGGTTACAAGAGCCTTAACCCAATCAGTGCATTTATCACCTGATGCGATTAACTGAGTGTGGCTGAAGGCAGGTGGGGTGAGGCTGGAGGAGGTGGAGCATTGGGGCGTGGCTTTGGGGTATATATTTGTATCTGGCAAGTGGAGATCTCTCTCTCTCTCTGCCCTGAGGAATGGAATCTGCTGTCTATGGATTGAGACCTCTGAAACCCTGAGTCCTCAAATAAACTTTTCCTTCTCTGCCATTGTTCTGGTCAGGTCTTTAAGTCACTGTAGCAAAAAAAACCTGATGAAACAGAGGTACTCATAGTGACTGTCAGATTGTAAGAATCTGGTGGCAGAACCCAGGGATTTGTATAGTTAGAAAGTTCTGCTCATGGATCTGAAGTCTGAAGCATAGACGGGGGCTGTGACCTGATCTGAGACCTCCCCATGCTCCACCCAGGTCCCACGTCCTGGTGCCTCCTGGCTCAGCAGTGTGTACTGAGAATGAATTGCGTGTTCTTAAGAACGTGTGGTGGACACAGCAATAAGGGGCATGTTCTCAGTGGCGAATCTGTGGGAATGGGTCCTCCACTGCCTCTCAGTGTCCCCACCTCCTCATTCTGTTGCTCCCAAACAGGCAGACAGAGGTAGTTTCTGAGGCTGTAAAATACTTCTAGCTTTTCTCAAGTATCTTTTGGAGCCATGAGTACCAGAATCTCCAGCAGTGCTTCTTAGACACACAGAGTTAGGTCCCACATCGAGAGGCAGGACTAGGGCCTGACTCTAGGGGGGTAGGAAGAACCTCAGACATAACCAGGTGTGTTGCCCACAGAGCCCGGCCTATAAGCAGAGATACACATGGCTGAGACGTCACAGTTTCCTGTTGGGGCAGGCACCAATAGCAAAAACATGCCCCGAGAAGCCCTGAACTAGGGAAATAGATGTTAAAAACCCTGATGTCATTCTTAGACATCCTAAAATTTGAGCTTCATTTAAGGCAAGAAATCTGTACTTAAGCAGTATTGCTGGGCTGGGGTGTGGCTCAGTGGTAGAGCGCTCGCCTAGCATGCTTGTGGCACTGAGTTCTGTCCTCAGCATCACATAAATGTAAAATAAAGATATTGTATCCACTTAAAACTAAAAAAATAAATAATTTTAAAAAATAAAATAAAGCAGTGTTGCTGTGCAAATAGACATTTCCGAGGTGTTGATAAAATAATGTGCATATTCCTGCCTTCTTCTTCCCTTCTTGATTGAAGCATTAATGAGACAAGATAGAATTGTTAAGAGACTTCTTAGAGGATGATCAACTGTGTGGAAATTCTCACCTGCACGTTTTTAAAAGTCTTCACATTGATGTCTCCATTATTGTATCAAGAGGAAAGTAATTGAACTTGCGCTTGATGCTTTGTTGTTAATCATTATCACTTTTTTTTAAAGAAATAAAACCAGACTTACACAAAATTGTCCCAGATAATTCAAAGAATTCCCACAGGCCCCTCAAGGAGGTGTATCGACTACTAATATTGTTCACATAGGTTTTGTCCTTCTGTTTCTCTAGGAAATATACTTTGTGGGGCTTCAAACTGGTAGAAAATTAGAATCCACAATAATGTTTCTTTTACTCTCATGTTTCTTTTGATTTTACTTTTTTCCGTATTTTTGTTGGTACATTGTAATTATACATAATGATGGGATTCATTGTCACATATTCATGTAGGCACACAATATAACAGTATAATTTGGCCAATATCATTTACTTCCCTGTCCCCCTCCTCCTTCCTCCCCCGGTCCCTTTCCTCTGCTCTCCTGATCTCCCTTTGATTTTCTTGAGACACCCCCCCCCACCTTTCTTTTCTATTTTCCTCTCTAGATTTTGCATATGAGAGAAAACATATGGCCCTTAACTTTTTGAGTTTGGCTTTCCTTGCTTACCATAATGTGCTCAAATTCCATTCCTTTTCCTGCAGATGACATGATTTCATTTTCCTTTATGGCTGAATAAAACTTGCTCGTGTGTATATACCTCATCTTCTCCATCCATTCATCCACTGTTGGACACTAAAGCTGGTCCAGAGTTTGGCTATTCTGAATTGTGCTGCTGTGAGCATGGGTGTGCACGTATCACGATAGTGTGACGCCTTGAACACTTCAGCATAGATACCAAGGAGTGGTGTAGAGGGGACATGGTGGTGCTCTGTCTTTTGGGGGAACCTCCATACTGACTTCCATACTGATTTTCACTGTGAGTGGGGTTGTACTAATTTATGATCCAACAACAGCATAAAAGTGTTCCCTTTTCTCCACAACCTCTCCAGCATTCATTACTATTTATAGCCTAGATGGCTGCCATTCTAACTGGAATAACATGAAACTTCACTTAATTTTTTATTTGTATTCCCTTGATCACTAAAAATGTCGAACATTTTTTCATAATTTGTTGATCATTTGTATTTCTTCTTTTGAGAAGTGTCTGTTCAGTTATTTTGCACATTTATTTATTTTTTTAAAAACGTTTTTTTTAGTTGTCAATATACCATTATTTTACTTATTTATATGTGGTGCTGAGATTTGAACCCAGTGTCTCACCTACTAGGCAAGTGCTCTACCATGGACTACAACCCCAGCCCTCTTTTGCTCATTTATTAATTAGGATATTTGTTTTTTGGTATTAAGTTTATTGAGTTCTTCCATATGTTCTGGATATTACTCCTCTGTCAGAAAGTAAGTAGAAAGATTTTCTCCCATTCTGTAGGTTCTTTCACATTCTTGTTTTCATTGTTATATAGAAGCTTTTTAATTTGATGCCAAATTGGTTTAAAATCACTGTGGGTATTCTGGGTCTTTTATTCTTCCAAATGAATTTTAGGACTGTTACTTTTCCACCCCTGGTTCTTTGAAGAATTTCATTGGCATTTGATGGGGATTACGTTGAATCTGTGTATCACTCTTGGTAATACGACCATCTTAACCATCTTGATTCTGCCTATCCAGAATGTGAGAGGTCTTTCTATCTTACGGTGTCTTCTTCAGTTTCTTCCTTCTGCAGTCTATAGTTTTCGTTGCAGAGGTCTTTTACCTCCTTGGTCATACTTATTCCCAGGCGTGTTATTTTAACTGTTGTGAATGGGATGGTTTTCCTGATTTCTTTCTCGGTAGATTTGTGATTGATCTTTTTGTATGTCATATTGACTTCTGTATGTTGGTTCTTTAATTTGCTGTTTTGCTGAATTTGTTTATTACTCTAGTGTCTTCTGATGGAGTATTTGGGATCTTCTAAGCTGGGGTATTGTCGTCTGGAAACAGTGATAGTTAGACTTTTTCCTTTTCTATTTTTATTCTTTTTATTTCTGCTCTTGCCAGATTGCTCTGGCTAGGATTTCTAGCACTATATTAAATAGGAGTGGTAAGAGTAGACATCCTTGTCTTGTTCCAGATTTTGAAGGAAATGATTTCAGTTTTTCCCCATTCATAGGATGTTGGCTTTGGGGAGTGTGTGTGCGTGTGTGTGTGTGTGTATGGGTATGTGTGTGTGTAACCTATATGATGTTGAGGTCGGTTCCTTCTATTCCTAGTTTCTTCAGTATTTTTATCAGGACTGGGTGCTGGATTTTGCCAAAGGCTTTCTCTGAATTTGTTCCGATGACCACATGATTTTTACCTTTATTCTACGTATGTGGTGAATTACATTTATTGATGTGCGTGTGCTAACCCATCTTTGCAGTCCTTGAGGGAATCCATCCCGGTCATGATGTATGGTCTTCTTCTTATGTTGTTGCTGATATTTTGTGAAGGATTTTTGCAGTTAGCTCATTGGGGATACAGGCTCACAGTTTTCTTTCCTGGGTGTGTCCTTATCTGTTTTTTGTATCGTGGTTGTACTGGCTTCACAGCATGAATTTGGAAGTGTTCCATCCCTTTCTATTTCAAGGAATAATTTGAGGGGCATTGGCATTTGTTCTTCTTTAAAGGTATAATAGAATTCAGGTGAGAAGTCATCTGTTTTGGGGCTTTTCTTGGTTAGAAGTCTTTTTCTTTAATGTTTCTATCTAACTGTTATTGGTCTGTTTAGGTTTTCTTTTGTTTCCACATCCTCTTTTATTAGCTTATTTTATCCCTAATACTAAGGTTCATTTTGATGTAATTATACAAGCATGGAATATAATTTGCTCTCATTCAGTCTCCAGTGCTCCCCTGTCTCTTTCCTCCTCCCTTCCCCTGTTTTTTTTTATCCCACTGATCTTTCTTCCATCCATTTACATAGATTATTTTTTGTAGAATTAGTGTCTTGTGGATATACAGAGAGGTGAGACTGACTGTGATAGATTGTTCATAGGAAACTGTTCTGATTCATTCCATTTCTCTCCCACCTCCCCATCCCTCCTCCTTCCTGCTCAGCCCCTTCTCTACTCCACTGATCTCCCTTCCATTTTCATGGAATCCCCCCCCCACCACCCTTTTTTGGCCTTCCTTCATCTTTATTTTGGTCTGGCTCCTGCATATCAGAGACAACATTGGAGTTTTGACTTTCTGTGTTTGACTTAATTTAGTCAGCATGATGGTTTTCCAGTTCCACTCATTTACTGACAAATGCCACAATTTCATTCTTCTCCTTTTTAAAATATCATTTTTATTGTTATTGTTTATTTTTTTATGTGGTGATGGGGATTGAACTCAGGGCCTCATGCATGCTAGGCAGGTGCTTTACCACTGAGTTACCTCTTTAGCCCCAGTTTCATTCTTCTTTAAGGCTGAGTAGTACTTCATTGTGTATTCATACCACAGTTTCTTTATCTGTTCATCTGCTGAAGGGCACCTAGATTGGTTCCTTAGCTTGGCTATTGTGAGTTGTGCTGCTATAAACATTGATGTGACTGCATCCCTGAGTATGCTGATTTTAGAACCTTTGGATATATGCCAAGGAGAGGGAGAGCTGGGTCATGTGATAGTTACATTCCTTGTTTTTTTTAGATCTATCCATACTGATTTTCAGAGTGCTTATATTAACCTTCAGTTCTACAAATAATGTGTGAGTATGCTTTTTCCCCCACATCCTCATCAACATTTATTTTTGTTTGTATTTTTTGACAGTTGCTATTCTGACTGGAGTGAGATGAAATCTCAGTGAACTTTTGATTTGCATTTGCCTGATTGCTAGAGATGTTGAACATTTTTTTCATGTATTTGCCAACTAATTGTATTTCTTCTTTTGAGAAGTGTCTGTTGAGTTATTTTTTGCCTATTCACAATAACCTAAAAAAAAATCTTGGGAAATAATCTAATGAAGCAGATGAAAGCCCACAGCAATGAAAACCACAGGACACTGAAGAAAGACATTGCAGAAGGCCTTGAAGGATGGAAAGACCTCTCATGTTCTTGGATAAGCAGAATTAATATTGTCAAAATGTCCACAGTACCAAAAATATTACACGTGTTCAGTGCTATCCATATCAAAATACCAGTGACCTTTTTCATAGAACTAGAAAAAAATCTGTTCTAAAATTCATTTGGAGGAATAAGAGACCTGGATGGCCAAACTCATCCTGACCAAGAAGATCACTGTGAGAGGCATCACAATACCTGGTCTCCAGGTGAACTAGAGCGCTGTAGGCAGAGAGACATCATGGCATCGGCACCAAAGCAAACCTGAGGACCAATGAGACAGAATAGTAGAAAGAGACAAACCACACAGATGAAGTCATCCAATCCTTATCAAAGTTGTCAAAACAGATATTGGAGAAAAGATAGCCTTTTAAATTAATAGTGTAAAGAACACTTGAAATTCATATGTAGAAGAATGACACTCGATCCCTATCTCTGACCCAAAGTCAATTCAAAGTCGATCAAAGAACTTAGTATTAGGCCAGAATCTCTGCCAGAATTGAACAATTGAGATTGTTCAATGCTCAGTGCTCCAACCTGTGGGCACAGATATCAACTTCCTTAGCAAGACTCCTAAAGGCAAGAAAGAAAATCAAGAATCCATAAATGGGATGACATCAAATTAAAAAGCTTCTGAAAAGCAAAGGAAACAAAGGGTTGAAAAGAGAGCCGACAGAAAGGGAGAAGAGTTTTGCCACCTTCTACAGGGGATTAATGTCGAAAATATATACAGAACGCAAAAAAACTGAATGCCCAAACCCCCAAATAAACCAGTTAATAAATGGGCAAGGA
This sequence comes from Marmota marmota marmota, assembly GCF_001458135.2. Lineage (NCBI taxonomy): Eukaryota > Metazoa > Chordata > Mammalia > Rodentia > Sciuridae > Marmota > Marmota marmota. The sequence continues at coordinate 3,609,632 of NW_025999932.1, read as the reverse complement.
ACTGAACTATTTAGATTTCTGTGTCCTCTTGATTCAGTTTTGGCAGGTGATATGTGTCTAGGAATGTACACATATCTTCTAGGTTTTAATTTATTGGAGTATAAGATTTCAAAAGAGTCCCTAGTGATCCACTGGATTTCTGTGATGTGAGTGATAGCCAAAGTAATCCTTTAATTTTATAAATTTAAGTTTTCTATCTTTTTTATTCGGTTAGTTTGGCTAGGAGTTTATCAATGTTGGTTATCTTTTCACAGAACCAACTGTTTCATCGATTCTTTGTATTGTTTTAATTTTTTATTTCTCTGATTTTCTTTCTTTATTTCAACAGTTTTGGCATGGGCTTGTTCTTGTTTTTTGACATTCTTGGGAAAATAATCATTAGGTTGGTTTTCTGGGATTTTTCTGATCTTTGTACGTAGGCACTCCTAGCTATAAACTCTCCTTTAAAAACTGATTTCATAGTGTCCCAGAGGTTCTGGTGGGTTGTATCACTATTCTTGCTTGAGTCAATTTTTAAATTTCTATCCTGATTTCTACTACTGTCCATTCATCATTCAAAAGTGGATTATTCAATCTCCATGTGTTTATATAGTTTCTGTAGTTTTTTTTCTGTGTGTTCATTTCTAATTTCATTTAATCAGATAATATGCAAAGATCTATATTATTTTTTGTATTTGCTAAGAGTTGCTTTGTGGTCTAAAATATGATCTATTTTGGATAACTTTACATGAGCAGGTAAGAAAAAAAGTGAATCTGGTTGTTGTTCGTATTTTTTGAGGTCTAAAGAGTCTTTACTGAGTTTATGTCTGAATGTTCTATCTATTGGTGAGACATGTAGAAATCACCAGTAGTATTGTACTGTAGTATATTCTTTATGTCAAGTCTTTATGTCAAGGCATGTCTGTTTTATGTAATTTGGAACACTGATATTTGGGGCATAAATATTATTGCTAAATCTTCTTGTTGGATGATTCACTTTTCCAGTATGAAGTGACTGTTTTTGTCTCTTCTGATTAATGATGTCACATAGCTACTCCTGCTTGGTGCAGACTCCGTTTGCATGGTAGGTCAGTTTCCATACTTTCACTTTCAGCCTACGGCTGTCTTTGCTTATAGGATGAGTCTCTTGCAAACAACATGTGGTAGTGTCTAATTTTTAATCCATTCTGCCAGCCTATGTCTTTTGTTTAGAGAATGAGACCATTTACATTCAGTGTTCTTGTAGAGAGATGTTTATTAACACCTGCCCTTTTGGTGTATTTCTAGTGTTTAATTTGGTCCTGTTTCTCATTTACTTATCTACTCTTCAAATGAGATTTGTCCTTTGTGAGCTTAATAGTTCAGTTTTGATTTCTTCTCCATGTATTATTTATTCAAGAATTTTCTTTGCTCCTGATTTTAAATGTAGCATCCTGTGAAGGTATGAGCCATGATCAAGGTGATACTGTGTGACAGTCAGTATGGAGAGCTACACAGTGGTTTACACCTAATGAAAGCTCTAGAGAGTATTTTGATTTGCATTTATCTAATTGCTAGAAATGTTGAACATTTTTTTATATATTTGTTGATTGATTGTATATCATCTTCTGAGAAGTGTCTGTTCCTTGGCCCATTTATTGATGGGTTATTTGGTTTTTTGGTGTTAAGATTTTTGAGTTCTTTATATATCTTAGAGATTAGTGCTTTATCTGATGAGCATGTGGTAAAACTTTGTTCCCAAAATGTAGGCTCTCTATTTACCTCACTGACTGTTTCTTTTGCTGAGAAGTTTTTTAGTTTGAATCCATCCCATTCATCGATTCTTGATTTTAATTCTTGTGCTATAGGAGTTTTATTAAGGAAGTTGGGACCTAATCTAACATGATAGAGATTAGGGCCTACTTTTTCTTCTAATGGACACAGTGTCTCTGGTTTAATTCCTAGGTCCTTGATCCACTTTGAGTTGAGTTTTGTGCATGGTAAGAGATAGGCGTTTAATTTCATTTTGTTGCATAGTGCTGGTAGGACTGGAAAATTGGTGCAGCCAATATGGAAAGCAGTAAAGAGATTCCTTGGAAAACTGGGAATGGAACCACCATGTGACCCAGCTATTCCTCACCTCGGTCTATACCCAAAGGACTTAAACACAGCATACGACAGGGACACAGCCACATCAATGTTTACAGCAGCACGATTCACAATAGCTAAACTGTGGAACCAACCTAGATGCCCTTCAGTAGATGAATGGATAAAAAAAAAAAATGTGGTATATATATACACAATGGAATATTATTCAGCAATAAAAGAGAATAAAATCATGGCATTTGCAGGTAAATGGATGGAGTTGGTGAATATAATACTAAGTGAAAAAACCAAAAACCAAATGTTAAATGTTTTCTCTGATATAAGGTTGCTGATTCATAATGGGGTTGCCGGGGGAGTGTGGGAGGATTAGACTATCTCTAGATAGGGCAGAAGGGAGGAAGGAGAAGGGAGGGGACATGTGGGTAGGAAAGACAGTGGAAAGTGATGGACATCATTACCCTAACTACAGCTATGAAGACACAAATGGTGTGACTCTACTTTGTGAAAAACCAGATACATGAAAAATTGTGCTCTATATGTGTGATATGAATTGTAATGCATTCTGCTGTCATACATAACAAAATAGAAGAAATAAAGGTCAGATTAAGTCAGAGAAAAAAAAAGAAAGGAAGCTCTAGAGAGAGAGTGCTGAGGCCTGTGCCCTCTACAGGTAATTGGAACCATGTTACCGAATCCATACTACAAACAGCTGTCTTTTTGAAGAAAGTATTTTAATCTAAATTTGGGCAGTTTCCCACAAAATTAGTAACTTTGAGGCATTAACTTGGTGTTTCCTGTTGTGATTTTGAGATTCCATTATCCCAGTGCTATTTTAGGTTAAGACCACAATCCTTGGAGTTGGGATGCTATACCTGAGCTCCGCATCCCCTGCCCCACCTGTAGCCTCAGGCACACATCCTCCACCAGAGCCTCTGTTTCCTTACTGGAAAACAAGTAGGGTTGGAGAGAATGAAAACATGTTTTATGAAGTGCCCAGGACAGTGTTGGACTCTTAGGTACATAGAAGAGTGTTCAGTATGTTGGTTTCAGAAGATGGTCCCCAATCTTTTTCAGAAGTGCATGCTATAAACTAATTTTTATAATAGTGACATTTCTTCATCTCTCTTAACATGTAGTGATGTCACCAAGCTCTGTTTAACCGAGTCAGGATTTGGTTGGTACTGGCATAGGTGTATGAGAACACGCTGTCCTTATTTTGCCAATAGCTGACTTCATCTTATTCTAGAGTCTCACCCGGGGTAGAGGGGAAACCAGTTCATATCCAGTCTGTGGTTCTAATTGTTCAGTCTGATAATGGAAACTGCCCCATCAGAGACTAGTCCTTTCTGGGAAAAGCAAAACACCCCCTACCCTGGCCCCTGGCTCCCTCGTGGGGGTCTGACTATGGAGGGCACCAAGCTTGCTCACTTACATCTACAGGGCAGAAATGGCTTTCTCAATCTTTACCTTCCTGTGTCTCCTTCTTCCTCCGTCTCCATCTGCTTACTATCAGCTCACAGGAGCCTATTATTAAACTCTCAGGGATTTTATGAGTCGGTTGTGAACCAGTTAAAAATTCCTGTATTAAAAATCAATTAAGGGCTGGGGATGTGGCTCAAGCAGTAGCACGCTCGCCTGGCATGCGCGTGGCACTGGGTTCGATCCTCAGCACCACATAAAAATAAAGATGTTGTGTCCGCCGAAAACTAAAAAATAAATATTTAAAAAATTCTCTCTCTCTCTCTAAAAAAAAAAAAAAATATCAATGAACTTACAACGCAGTAGATGGTATTGAAAACAAGATGGTGGTGTTCCCTTCCCGCAGGCTTGGTGTTCTCTTTGACCATGAACATTCCCCCTCCATACCCTGTTTCCTGTTTGGTGGATTGTCCCCTGTCCTTCAAGTGAATAGTGCTGAATTTGCATTGCTTATATTCTACACTTGGATTCAACACTTAAGAATGGGAGGGTTTGGGAAACCTCGGAGCACACCTTCAACGTGGATTCTGGACGGGCTGCTGTGGAGTTCCATCACCTCCAGTGATCTTACTACTTGAAATCATCCAGAGATCCTGGCTGAGCACCGGGAGGCATGCTGAGCATGCTCCACAGCTGGCTGGCTGACCCCCCACAGGAACCCCAGGATGTGGAGTCCAGTGACTGTCCCCGGTTTTGCAGGGAGAAAATTGAGGCATACGGTTCAGTAGCTTCCTGGTGGTTTTCCCAGGCGTCTGTTGATCCCAGACCTAAGAACGAGTCCCTGGTCCCTGGGGTGTGTGATGTACACGTGCCTGCACAGTGGATCCTGCCTCGCGGACTGCGTTTCACTGATTGCAGTCTGTGATCTTCCTCACTCTACATTTGTGCAAGTGCTCCACAGGGGGCAAGGCACTGTGGAAACAGGGGTTCAGGATAAAAGTCTTCATTTGCTAAAAGAATAAACATTGGGGTGAAAGTGCTTTTCACCTTCTGAGGAAGCCTTTGGCCAACGTGAGCAGTGGAGTTTCTGTGGTTTTGCGTGGGGTGATGAGCATCAGGGTCAAGCGCAGGAGGGAGCAAGGGCGTTGTTTGACTCTGTCCCTGTGGTTTTATCTGGACAGAGGCTGAAAAAGGGAGAGTGAAACCGCGCCTCCTACCACAAGCAGGGTGTCCCTGGAGCACAGTGGAGCCCCAGAGGCCAGGCCTGGCCCCCAACTCTTCTCCTTACTCTTGGGTACGTGAAAACCTGTTGCACAGGGACATGCCACTCAATGGCAGGTGGCAGCCTGTCCTGCACGTTGGCCTCCTTTGAGCAATACTCTGAAGCAAACTACTCAATGTCGATAGCGAACTGGTCACAGAAACAAATCCTTGCCTGAAGAAAGAGCAGCATGGCTTGATACCAGGATGGGGACAGGCCTGATTGGGTTTAGGAACGGCTCTCTGGGAGAGGACTGGAGTGGGCAGCTCGTAGGATCCGAGAAGGAGGCACAAAGCTTTGGTTTTGGCCACAGAACAAGAAGGTGTGTGACTTCTTGGGCAAGCAAGCTTTGGACTTGGGGTGCTCTGACCTAAGGAAAGGCTTTAGGGACACTTTGGGCTGTTTTTAGGTTGGTGGCTGCTCTCACTGGGCCACCTCCAGTGGGGGTGAGCAATCTGGAGCCCAGCCTGCCTCATCACCCTGCTGCATGTGGCGTCAGAGAACCTAGCCTTCTTGGCGAGGAGGGGCTGTGGGATAGCCGGTCTGACCCAGGCCTTCCTGGGGGTCAGATGGAGTTGGGAAAGATGGTAGGAGAGGTCTAGAAGACAGGGGAGCTGGAGGAATAGACAAGAAGGGGCCTTGAGGTCACTTCATGTTATGGAGAATGGTTGTAGAAAGACAGGATCCCTCAGTGAGCGATGACCTTGTGATGACCTTGAGCTGTTTTGTACAGTTCTCTTATAATAAGAGTAACTTTTGGTTTAAATGTACTTTTTCTGAAAAATGCATTAATGCAATCTTATTAAGACCATGATACTGCTACTAACCATGGGAACTAGCATACTCCTTGGGGACCTGAGGGCCTCTCCATTGAACTGTCCTTAAGCACCATGTGTGTAGCAGAGGATGCAGCTCTGTCAGTCTCACTGCCCAGCGGTAGCCCTGGTGCTAATGAGTTCACCTTTGCATTCAGATGGCAACTGAGGCCTCCTTTCAGCTGAGCTTATTTTGGTACCTGGCGTGTGCTTTGATGTACGCCACGTCACTGTTGGGATCTCCGTGGCTTTCTCCCACAGTGCTTTGTGAGATTGGCAGAGACGTGCCCTGTTGACACAAGTGGACAGTAAAGGTGCAGAATGTCAGCTCTGATTGTTTTCAACCAAGAGGCCCTGACAAGGTTAGCAAGCACAGTGGCCTAATGTCCTCTTGTCTCGATGGACAAAAGGTTAGACTTAAGCAGTCGAGGGGGAGAAATAAAGAATGTCCAAGTGCTTCTGCCCCTTTTAATGCTTTATTCACTCAAATCATTCAACACAATTTCACTCTATAGGTTTTTAATCAAGAAAATGACAATCCTTAATGCTAGGCACTGTAATAGACATCATCAATTCACAGCAAACATGTCAAGATTAATTAATTCTAAGCATTACAAATACACTAAATCATGACAGGCTAATGACAGACATTCCCTCTGCTAAGTTCAAGTGTCAGTTCAAAAGTCTCAAGCCTTAGTCTTTAAGTCCAGCAGGTGCCCCCTCACTCAGGCCACGGTGACCAGGTCAGGAACCAAGGCAGGCTTCTCCTGGGGTGTAGCTGACGGCTGACTGAGGAGAGTGTCGGAGGGAGAAGTTGCAGCTCTCTCCAGGGTCAAGATGTGGCTGTAGAGTTCGAGAACGGAGAGGAAGATGCAGAGGATCAGCAAAGATGAAAAGTGTTGGGGTGTCGGTCCAGGTCCTCATCAGGTTCTCAGCTGAGGGCATCAGTGTCAGCTGGCTGAAAGTCTGTTCTTTTGCTCTATTATTTATACTAAATTTTGGGACTTTTGACCCCCCCTTTCAATCCCTATCAGCTGCCACCAGATTTCTCAGTGACTTCATTTACCCTGGGGTTAAAACATTTGGTCTGTTGGTCTCCACCCTGATCCTTCACCCTTCCCTCTTATTGGGTGAGAACAGCCTGCCTGAGACTTCACTCTGAGTTTACCAGGGTGGGGAAGTGACTTGTTGGTGCCTGAGGGCCACATTGGAGGGCTCCTATAGGTGTTCTGGTGAGACTGCAGGTTTCAAACTGGAGTTCTAAAATGGGGTTGCTTAGGCTCAGGCCTCAGGCCATCCTCACGCCACCTGAGCCCAGTGAAGTAGTGGCTGTTATTTATTTTTGTTGTACTAAAGAAGTGTGAGTGGACACTTTAGTACGCCAGCTCTGAAGATGTGGCCACCCTTGTTCCTTTGCATGACCACGAGGAGGTCATGGCCAAGAGGAGGCCTATGTTTGGCTGGGAGGAGAAACCCACCAGTTGTCACCAAACGAAATGGAAGCTGGTGGTGATCTGTGCTTCTCCCCTGGCTCAGCTGCTCTGGTCTCGGGTGTCAAGGAAGCACTGCAGTTCGTGGTCGGGGGTGGAAGAGACTTGCTCCAACTCCATTCTCCTCTCTCATTTTTTCTAGTGCTCCGGCTCCTGAAGGAGGGGGCGGATCCACACACTCTCGTCTCCTCAGGAGGGTCCCTGCTCCATCTGGTAAGAACCGTGGCGGTCAGGGAGATGTGGGTGACCCCTGGAGAAGAAGCATGACTCAAGGGCTGAGGCCCAAAGCGCACATCTCTCTGACAGATGGTGTTGAGGAGAATGCTGTGCTTCCAATCCACAGGCTGGATCAGGAGCTGCACTTATTATTTCTGCTTAAAGTTTGTAAATAATCTTTAACAAATGCAGTTAGACAGCATCTGCCCAAAGGGAAATGTTTTCAAAATTAAGTGGTGTTCAAGGAACCAGTGAAGCGGTCCTGCACTGGTTGGGCCATAGTGGACACTTGCTCTGTATTTTCTTCTGTAACTGTCCTTATTGCCCTAATGACATTTTACTCCCTCTGCTTATCATCTGGCTCATATCAGTGAATAGAACTCCCCTTACATGCCTTCACAAATGAGAGAGGGAATGATTAAGTAAATAAACAAATAACTGCATGTAAGTGTTATTAGGTTCACATGCAGGAGAATTTTTGCTGACTTAGGCACAAAAATTAAGAAAAAAATCAACAATTACTTGATTTAGGGACATTTAGGACTTATTTGAAGATAACTTAAAATCGAAAATACCAAGAAAACATTAGGAAAAATTCTAATTTAGGGTTACCTACCAAGACAAAAGCATTTCTTCAGGTTCTAGTGACTGTGATAGAGAGGGGTCCTGCCTCCCCCAGCCACGGGCTCCATCCTCACAGGGTGGCTGACCTCTACTGCACTTGGGAGTCACCTGGGAGCTGTAAAAACCTAACCCCTGATGCCCAGGCTGGGTCCCACCCTAGAGATCCCCACTTGGCTTTTCTGGGCTGTAGCTTGACCACTGGGAGTTTCAGTCTCTTCAGGTGATTCTAATTCGCAGCCATGATCAGGGAAAACTGCTTAAAGGAGACAGACTCCTACCAAAGCTGCACGAAATCTAGAAATCAGCTGATTGTGGAAAGCCAGCAGTCGGAGTGTGGACACGAGGCGCTTTGCAGAGAGTGCAGGTGGCCTCTCACCAGCATTGGAAGGAGACCCAGGGAGGTGGGCAGGAGACCCTTCCTTCCCTGGAGTGCTCTGGTCTGAGACTCTGCACCTTGCACTGCCTTCCTGGCACTGGCAGTGAGCGCTGCCTCCCTAGATCCCACCGCTGGTTCTAAGCAGCCCTAAGCTCCCCACGCTCTCCTGAGAGCCTTCTGCAGGTAAGGGGCCTCTCGGCCAGCGTCCCCGGGTGTTGACACCAGGTCCAGTCCTCATGTGTCTGCTTCTCCAGGGGGAGGTGGGCCTTTCCAGGAATGAGCCTGGAGAAGTCCCTGATGTGACGAGGGAAGTGCTGTTGGTGGGTGGGTGGGGAGTCAGGGGGCGGGGGGAGATGAGAAGGGAGAGGGGCCAGGGCTACTTCTTCGCCCCTGAGCGTTGAAGGGCTCTGAGTTCTCTTTAGTGGACAAACCTCTGTCCTAGGAATCAGAACATCATCAGCTTTTTCTTCACTTTTGAAAAGCCAGAAAGCCGCCATCTCTCGTTGCCTGGCAGCCACCATGCTGAACCACAGTCTCTTCCCTGGGGCGTCCGCTTCCCCGCTGGCCTCCCATCTTGCCCTCCCTGGACTCCCAGCCCCACATGGCAGCTGGGTCACCACTTTTTCTCCCAAATGCCCCAGGAACCTCCCTTCTCACTCAGTAAAATCCCAGGTCCAACCTGTGGCCGAGTCCTGGCCCTCAGCTGTGGGACCCACCTCCCGGCTCCTGCTCCCTGCTCTGCCCACCCTGGCCACTTGCTGCTCCTCAGCCCACAGGCCCTGGTCCTCCTCTGTGTGACCTGCAGTTACCATGGCCCAGGTGCACGCTGGCTGTGGTTCTGCTCCAGCCCCTCTCCAGTGGCCACCCTGGCTTGCCCACAGGGCACCACACCCTGCAGGAGCCCTTCACAGGCAAGGCCACTTCATCCCTTTATTGTCCTCCTTCGACCTTTATGGCATAGGGGCCTGCGGCTGCTGTGCTCACTGGAGTCAGCTCAGTGGCAGCGAGGACCATGAGCTCTGTGACCCCCAGAGCACACCTGGCACGGCAGGATGGGGGATAGTGATGGTGGACGGCTGACTGAGGTGACTGTCTGATAGATTAACCTGAGGCTTGTGTAGACTAGGGCCGAGAAGGTTCCAGACACGCATTGTGTGCTCATACTGAGTTTGGTTTTCTGAGGGAGACAGAACCTCACTCGTGGATGACCGTGGACCAGAGAGGATGATACGGGGTGCAGGAAGGGGCCCTTTATCCAGTCCCACAGCACAGGAGCCCTGCCTCTCCACAGTCCTGCCCTGGGGCTTCCACCTGAGGGTTTGGTGCCTTGCTCTCTCCCAGACGGCAACTCAGACACTGCAGCCGGCCGTCTTAGACGCTTGGTCCCATCCTGGGGTGGGTGGCCTTGCAGTCTGAGGGAAGCCACTGCTTAGAGCAGGCCCAGGATGTGAGCCTGCTCTGGTTAAGGAGAAGGCCGTCACCTTAGGCCCGGGTAGAGGGAGTACAGAGATTCAGAAACAGCAGGGCCAGAAGGAAACAGGGGGAGGTGGAAGCACCCGAGGCCCCCCGTGCTGCGGCTGGGCTGGTGTTGCCCTCTTGGGCCGTGAGACCAGGACAAAGGAGGACCACGTGAGGACCTAGAGGTGGCTGCTGAGGGAGCAGGGGCTGGGGCTGGAGCCTCCTCCTGGGGTGACTGAGCAAATAAAAACAAATGAACAATTGCAGGTTGCCAGAGAGACAAAATCACAGGTTTCAGAAAGCCGTGGGGGCTGAGGAAGGCAATTTAGCCGTCTCCAGTGTCAAGCGTGGGTAGCTGGCTGGGCCCCACCCCGCGGGCATCCTGCACTGCGCTGCTCCTCGGGCTGAGGCCCTGATTACATGGCTTCCATCGCTGCCCTGGAGCGGAGGCAGCAGGGTGCCCAGGGCCAGCCTGAGCTGCAGGCATGAGGAGGCTCCCGGGACCCTCCTCATCCAGCTCCAGTAGCATTCACCAACACCGTAGTCTAGGTACGGATTTTTGTAGGACATTCTCTTAGAAGTGCCAGAAAACCTTTTATTTGGGGAATTAAAAATCCCCATAGGATCCAATTTTGATATTTGAGAAGCAGATTTTCACATTTTTAGTCAAGTAGTATCTTTACTTAAACTTCTCGTTAACACATTTTCTGCGAATACCCTTGGCTCGGTCTGTTTACCCAGCATGATCAACTCATGCAACACAGGACAGTATCGAGCACTGCACGCTCGCTCGCTCGCTCGGGGGATAATGGCCAGCGGAACAGCATCTGCCCCCGGAGGTGCATCCCAGGAGGACCACAGGGAAGAAACCTCAGGTTTAACCCTTGCTGAGAAGTTGTGCCCTTGGGAACAGAATTACATAGGTTTGGCTCAGTTGTCCAGAGTTCTGTGTCATTGTGTTTAATAACTGAACCGTGAGAATGACATGCAGAGCTTTTCAGTCTGTACTGTGCAGGTCAGATCACAGCCGAGCCCAAGTGAAATGCTCTAGAAATAAGAAATGCCCTTTCTTCTACTGAGTGAATTCCACTTTTACAAAAACATGGCATTTAAACAGTGGGATTTCTGCAGATGCTAAAAATATGGAGCTATAGTGGATTAAAAAAAAATGTCCAAGATGTCGGTACATGCCGAAACAGGCTAAAGAATATAAAAATAGTGCTTGCAGCACAATCAGGTAGATACTACAGATAGGTAGGTTATACATAGATGATAGGAGGTAGGAAGGGCAGATAGATAATCCTTAACCACAGCACAGAAAATACCTGAAGGAAAGAAGTTTTTGAAAGTGACTTGGATGGGAAAGAAATGAGATCTTTCCATTTTTAGTGTTTCCTGTTACGTATTGCTTGAGCATTTCAAATAAGTATGTTTCATGTAGTAACAAAAACTAATAAATAAGGTTGTTTTGATTAGATGTTTAAATGTTAAGTGCTTTAGTAACTTTGCTCTTCTGAAAAGAAAATCTGTTGTTCTTCAGTGGGCTGCTCTTTGGGCCTCTCTGAGTTTCTGTCCAGTCTGCTGTTGTGAGAAGCAGAGACAAGTAGGAGCTTCCTGCAGCAGAGGCGGTGCAACAGCTTTTCTGTTCAGAATTGAGCAGAAAATATTGTGCTTTGCTTTGCTGTTCCAAAAGGAAAAGGGCAGAATCTGCAAGGGTAAATTCAAGCAAGGATTTCCCTCTTAGCAATGAGAATGTGCCCTCTCCCGGAGCTGTCCTGCAGTGTTCCCCTGGCTCTGGTAGAGGGAGTCACACAGCCTGTGCTGCAGGAAGCTGAGGGGCAGGGGAAGGGGCAGAGGGAGGAGAAAGGCTAACCTCAGTGGGAGGGGGCAGCCTGATGTCTACTAGAGCAAGTGAAGGCAGGGGCTCATGGAGAGAGAGAGAGGGACTCTTCACCTTGTCCCAGGGAAGTGATTTAAGATGTACATTCCTAACCAGACTTGGCTTTTTATAATCTAGTATCTGTTTGCTCTCGGAGAACCCGAGCATCCATAATTGTCAAGTGCACACTCCAGGATTTTAGATCAGCCCAGCATCCTACTGAATCCTGGGTGAGACTCAGAACTGCACTTTGGGCCTATTTTTCATGACAACCTGTGAGCATAACTTGGGAGCAAAAGGGCAACAGAAGAGCAAATTGCAATGATTTTTGGACAGCTAGCCAGAAACTACAGGAGTTGTGCATTTCTGAGGGAACACACTGCTCAGGTGGATTTGCTAAACCTCAGATGACAAGAGAAGGCCCTTCTGAACTAGATGGCTTTCAGTTTTGTTTTGATCTTGTTTTGCTTTTATCTCTCTGCAACAAGGCAACCCATCTCATTAAGAACCAGGACCCTTTCTTGGCAGTATGAAGGCAGATAAGCAAGGCGTTTTCCACACACTTCCTGTAGGACTCTGGTCACCTTCAAGAACTTGGACATGGCAGGCTTTGAAGCGCGGTGCAGAGCCTCATGTAAGAGAAACTGGAGTGCCACACCAGGACAGTTTCCCTATAGCATCGGTCCCACACCCCGGCTCAGAAGCCTTCCTTGAACAGCTCTGAGGATGTCCGACTCCCTCACGGTACCAGGACACCTGTAATTCCACAAATGCTGTTTCTCTCTACTGTTCCTTTCTTCTCTTGCTGCGGGGTGCTCCACTGTCTTGGCTCAGCAGCCAGCTGACTTCCCCATCACCGCTGTCTTCACTACAGGTCCCGTGCCAGCTGTGGGCTCACAGGTGCCCCCTGCCAGCCTCTGGCTGAGCTAGGCACTGGGCCCAGGGTGGGCCCTCGGGATGGGCTTTAACTAATGATGGTGGAAACCTCGATTCTGCAGCCCCACATGACTCAAGGCCTCTGATCCTTTAAAGCTGTGTGGGTGCATGACCATCCATTTAATCTCATGTAAATTAGTCTTCAGTGAAGTTTATCTTTTAAGTTAGAGTTGAGTTTGCTTTTTAACTGATACATAAAACATAAACACTATCACACTAGTGGAGGACCCGTGCTGTTTCAATCATGTTCGCAGCGTGTGTGTTTGACTCGGCTAGATGTGTCCGTCGGCTGAACATTTCTTAATGGTGAAAAGCAGTCAAGTTCTTCTTCAAGCTTTTCTTTGTTCCTCTGCTTGATCAGTTCCCGTCTGCTCCCACTGTCCACAGTGATGCACAGAGTGTTGGATGTGCTTTCTGACTCCAGAGCAAAGTGCCCAAAGCTAGACCATGTGCAAATCAGGTTTATTTAGCCTACAGTTCTGGAAGCTGAAAGTCTGAGATGAGTGAGCCCCCAGTTCAGCTCAGGGGTGGCCTCTTTAGCTGTCACACTGGGTGGATGGCATCATGGCAGGTGTGCGTAAGAGGGAGTGATCCCCTAGAAAGACCAGAGGCTGGAGAGTGGGAAGAGGTGGGGCTGTCCTACAAATCACTCTTGTGGACTTCCTGGGGTCCACTGTGACCCTTTCAGTCCTTACTGAGGGCACTGCTCCTAGTGCTCTGACCACTTCCCACTAGGCCCTGTCTCTGAAGGGCCATCCCCTCAACACCCTGTGCTGTGGACCACAACTCCATACATAACCCTTGGGGACACACCCCCTGCAGAGCACTGCAGCTACATGTGCCCTACACCCCAGGCAGAGCTCTTCTTGAGGGCACTGTCCATTTATGAAGGGTTCCACTGTGTGATCCATCTCTGCAGACACGCTGTCCAACACAGTGCCCGGAGAAGCGTGACCTGCTACAATCTCGACCACTGGAGACGAACTCGGTGCTGACGGGGGAGCGTTTCCATCCATGTGACAGGGTACCAGACTTGTCAGGGCTACAAATTCCTGGACATGCATTAGAAGGACATCGGAGTCTTTCAAGTGACGAGCTAGTTCTTAATTAAACTCTGCTTGAGTTGCCTGGAACCTCTGGCTATTTGGAACGTCTGTGGAAATAATAAATATAATCAACTTGAAGTATTCTGAATAGTTTATCCATGGGAGGAGAGTTTGGAGGATAGTTTTGCTAGAGAAAAGACATGCAAGAAGCAAAAGTGATAAGTGCATTCAACGGCAGTTTAATGCCATCATTTATTTCTTCTTTGAAAATAATTTTGTCACCTTAGATTTCTGTCGATTTTATGGTGAACACATTCAAATTGCTCAAAGTCCTTGGAGATACATAATGCATTATTGTTAATTATCTTCCCTGCTGTGCCAAGGAACACCCACACCTATTCCTCCTTCCAAATAATAACATCACACTCGTTGATTGATGCCCCCCACCCCCGTATCTGGGAACCACTATTCCAGCTCAGCTTCCGAGATGAACAGTGTTCCAATGCCACTTCCAAGCGTGATCCTGTGGTTTGTCTTTCTGTGCTTATTTCACTTCACATAATGATCCCCTGGTGTGATATAGTGGCAGAGAAGTGGACATGTTTTCATAAGAAGAAGTGAAAGAGGTGGCCCGAGCTAGTGATGTGAATGCAAAGGAGCCTGTGCAGATTACAGAGTGGTGGCAAAAGTATGGGAAATAGCAACAGATCAAATGAATTTGGCTACTGTTTCTTTCTCTCTCTCTCTCTCTGCAATTTTTTTGAGCTACTGAGAACTTGTAACCACAGCTGATTCAAATAGACAGTGCTGCTGTATCACCCTGTCCACCAGTGTCCACCAGAAGGTTCCGAGACACCTGGCTGCTTGTTGGGTACTAGAGCTGTGCCCACCCCTGACTCACTCAATGCACAACCCCTGGAATGAACTGGACATTGTCCAGCACCGGGTTTCTCTCTCCTGTGCCTTGGGGGCTCTGGGATCAATGCGGAGAAGGGAAAGTTCCCAGTGAAAAGGAAACGGGTAGACGTCGAGGAAGTTGATGTTATGGTAGATCCAAGACTCATTTTAAAAAAAATGGCAAAAGATAACTTTCATGTGTGAACATGAATTTTAATATGTGAACTGTAAGTATTTTTGTTAATTTTTTTAAAATTTTCTGAAAGATTTCAGGATTCCCCATGACATGCTTGTTAGTGAACTAAAGAACTAAGACATTCAAAACAGCCCTCTGGCGGACGGAGGGAAAAGTCGTGTCTCAACTTTAAAATCACCTTTGTCACTGGTTTTGAGATTTTCCATCCTTTCAGCTGAGTTGGTAGTGGGGATGGTGTTGGGCTTGCACATTGAAAGCCATTATCTTTGTTCAGAGACAGTGGGGGGCCGAGAAGGCAGCGCAGAGCACACCCAGTGAGGTTCCAGGGCCAAGTGGGAGCAGCCACTTGCTGCTCCCACCCCCCCTCTGCTGTCCCTGGGGGAGGAGCTGGCCACCCTGCTGTCCTCGTCTGTGGTGGGTGAAGAATGGGATATTGGGTCATAGATTGGGGTGTTAGAACTCAGTATTTCAGAGGGGAGCTTATTTTGTGGGTGGCAAGTGCAGAGGGGCAGATAAGGACCAGCAGGTACAAAGGGAGACACCTGCGGCTCCTGCAGGGTGAGTTTTCCAGGGCTGTGGGTCACATCAGTAAGTGATGTTCAGATCCGAAACGAGGCTGTTACCACGTCCCCAAGTCTCCCAGGAAGGAGGGAGTGGCCAGGATGGAAGCATAGGAGGCCCATGAGGACAGGGCAAGGCTGAGAAAGAAGCCCACATGATGAACAGTGATTCTGGAAGGATCGACAGTAGGTTCAGACGATATAGAAGCTTTGGAGGGCCCAGGGGGAGAATAATGTGAGAACATTTTACTTACACTCGAGGAGGACTCAGGCATTAGGTTATTTCCATGGGGTGCCCTGCACAATCCCGGATAAGGAGAGATGATTTAAAATGAATCGTGTTCCAGAAGAAAGAAGAGTAGTGTGTGCACACGAGGGAACCTGGGAGGTTGGCAACGCAGGGCAGGCTGGGTGTGGTACACGTGGCTGCCACGTGCACAGTGTGTGGGAGGGGACGGCAGCCCGGTTCAGGTGTCTGTGTGCAGAGTCCCAGGGTCCTGTAGGACAGCAGCCTGGTTCAGGTGTCTGTGTGCAGAGCCACAGGGTCCTGCAGGACACAGCCTGGTTCAGAGTGTGTGGTGCAGAGAGCCACAGGGTCCTGCAGGACGGCGGCCTGGTTCAGGGACATGGTCTACAGAGAGCATAGGGTTCCAGAGGGAATAGGGTACACAGGGTACTGTAGGGCAGCAGCCCAGTTCAGGGCGTGTGGTGCAGAGTCTCAGGGTCCTACAGGGCAGCAGCCTGGTTCAGGGCAAGTGGTGCAGAGTCCCAGGGTCCTGTAGGACAGCAGCCTGGTTCAGGTGACTGTGTTCAGAGCCACAGGGTCCTGCAGGACAGTGGCCTGGTTCAGGGGAATAGGGTGCAGAGCCACAGGGTCCTGCAGGGCAGCAGCCTGGTTCAGGGCATGTGGTGCAGAGTCCCAGGGTCCTGCAGGACAGCAGCCTGGTTCAGGTGACTGTGTTCAGAGCCACAGGGTCCTGCAGGGCAGCAGCCTGGTTCAGGGCATGTGGTGCAGAGAGTCCTAGGGTCCTGCAGGACAGCGGCCTGGTTCAGGGATGTGTGGTGTAGGACAGAAGGCCTGGTCAGGGTTGGGTCATCCATAGAGTCACAGGGTGCTGTTAGGACAGTGGATCTGGTTCTGGGATGTGTGGTCCATGGAGCCATAGGGTCATGCTAGAAGGACACCCGAGTTTTCATGATTTGTTGTCTTGTCACTCACTGTCCTGAAATTATTGATAAGAAGCCCCACTTTTTCATTTTGCAATAGATCCAACAGATTATCTTCTGAGTTTTTCTTGGTATTTTGAAAGGAAGAGGATGGTTCAGGTGAGCATGGAGACATGCTCCATGTTGCAGGCAGAGAGAAGTATTGTCACAGTTCTGCTGAGCACGACAGGAGTGCGGGCTCCTTCATTTTCTCCGTGCTGTAAGGTGTCACCAGAAATTGGATGATACCGAGAAGAGGAGCCTGAACCGGGAAGATTTGCTAGCTTGAAGGAAATCCTCTGTAGGGAGAATTAGATTCCCCGTCTAACCATAATATTGTAAGAACATTGTAGCGGGGATGTTCAGCTTTCTTCATTTCTTCAGACAGGTGTGATTAGAAGGTATTTATTGCTGTCAAATTATTATTCATAATCCTCTGAAATGTGAATCTGAACGGCACTTCACTCCAGAAGGCTGATATCCCTTTCAGCCTTGCATCTTGTTAACTTTTTTTGGTGAAAGATACTGAAAATCCACACCTCGTTTATAATGTGGATTCCTGGGGCAGAGGACAAGGGTAGCTTGACAGGTCAGACGGAGGATGTCACCTTGTTTTTTGTGCAGGTGTGATCAGAAAGATCAAGAGAGTAAAAAAGAATCACTTGCAGATGGATTTCACAGAATAGGTGGGTTCTGGGTGCCACATGACGAAACCAGTTTGCTGCGCCTTCCTGTTCTGGTCCTCACCTTCTCTGTCACTGTTCCCAAGCCTGAAGCGATGGTGAGTAGGCTCACAGCTCATGCTGCCAGGCTCCTGATGTTAGTGAGGCCTGTGCTCTTGACACATGGGGCTTGGAGTGTCGGATGCACATACCTCAGCCAAGAGCTCTTCCGTGAAGCTGCGTATGTCTGCCTTTGCCCTGATGGCTTCCTGGCATCCGGCAGTGGTCAGGCCACCATTCATGTGGCCCTGAGGCCATGGAGTGGCACCCGACTTCCTGAACACTCTCGAGGCTGTCAGGGAACGGAGGACCACATATGTCCTCACAAAGATGTCTCCTAATCCCTGTTATAATTCTAGCCTTCCCATTTTCCACTCCTTTTCATTAAGGGTGAATTTTGCCTGTGATGCATGGTGTTCAGAAGCATATTTCCTTGCAGGGATGCCCAGTTGTCTCAGCATAGTTTGCAGAAAGAATACTTTTTCTCCCCTGAATTTTCTCTGCAGGCTTTTGGAATGCTTGTTGGTCGATTAGTGTCAGTGGAGCTCTTGAAGTTAGGTAGCTTTGATGCAATGACTTATTCTAAGATTTGGGGGCGATCCTCGGTCCTTTGCATTAACTTATAAATTTTAGATTCACATTTTCAATTCCTACAGAAACACCTGCAACAATTTTCCTTGCATTTGAGTCAAATTGATGGATCAGCATGAGGAGGCTTCATTAATGATATTGTGCCTCTAACCCAAGAATATACCCCATGTTTTCATTAGTTTAGGTCTTCAAAAATTTTGTCTCACCAATGTTTTGTTGATTTTTAGAATGTGAGTCTTACATTTTTTTTGTCAGACTTTTTACTAAATATTTCAAAAAACTTATATCATTTTAATTTAAAAAAATAATTTCCCTAAACTTGGTTGCTGGTATCTAGAATACCATTGATTTCCGAGGCTTGATCTTGTGTCCTACAACTTTGCTGTGGCCAGTGGTTGGTTAGATGAGTTCAGACCCTCCATGGCATTTTCCCCATGGAGGGAAATGTCACCTGTGAAGGGGCAGCTCTCCGTCTTCTTCCATCCTAGCTGGCTCCCATTCCTTTTCCCCTGGCTGGACCTGTCGGGTCAACTTGGTGAGAAGTGGTAAAGTGAATATTTACTATTCACTTTTTATTAACGAATGCAGAAGATTTTATTAATTTTAGCAGAAAGCATTCAGGATGTCTTGTAGACTCATGTCTTGCTGCTTCATCTAGTCTGCCTTTGAACTGGGACATTAAAAGGTTCACACTTATTTCCATGATTGCTTGTAGGGTCATGTGGAAGTCCACCCTTTGGCTCTGTTTACTAGTGCCCTCTACTCCCCTTTCCACTTTTTCTGCCTTCTTAGGGATTATTTTCTATGATTGAGGTTCATCTGCTCATGGTATTATGTACTGTATTTGCTATTTTAGAGGTTGTGTTCCTATTTTAGGATATAACTTCGGCTTATCCCAGTCTGGTTTCCACCAACATCCTACCCTTTAACATACAGCTGAAAACATGACTGACGACGTTCTATTCTCCCTCTCAGCACAGTTTACATTTACATATATCATAAGCCCTAAGCTCCATCCTTACCTTAAATGCTGAACTGGATTTTAAAGCTATTTCAACAATAAGCACATTCATCTCTGTTCTGACGTCTTTGCCTGTGAAGGTCCCCGGGCTCCCTGGTGCTGCGCTCAGGTTTTAGCATCATTTTTCTCCTCTGTTCTCTTTTGTGGCATTCGCGTGACGTCTCCAGGCCCACTGCTCTTTCCTTCTGTGACATCTCGTCTGCTCTTAGGTGCATCTCGGCCACGTGGGGCCTCCCATCCCCACAAGTTACCGAGTCTCTCTTCTTCCTGTGACTGGCTCCATTTGAACAGCTCTCCCTCTTCCGATGGTTTCCCTTGGCCAGTTTTTCTCTTACCGTGTGTCCTGGCGTCTGCTCCTCTGCATTCCTGGGAATTTTTATTGGATTCTAGACCGGAAATTCTGCCTTGCAGGGTACTGAATATTTTTGTATTTCTGAAAATAATCTTGAGTTCTTGGGGGACTGTTGCTATTTGGAAACAACGTGACACTTTCAAGACTTGAATGTAAGATTTCTTAGGTTGCAAGGCAGAGCAGGACTTCATTTAGAACTAATCATCCCTCCACAGAGGGGAGACGCGCCTGGAACACACACAGCCCCGTGCTGTGTACAGGGAACGGGCACCAGTCTGGCCACTGTGAGCTCCAAGTGCTCTTCCTTCTCTGGTGGTCACTCCCTGACTTCAGGGAGTGAGGGAAGGTGGGTCCAGCTGCATGCTTGAGGGGCCTTTTGTCTTTGTGCAGCTCCTGACACCTGATGAGCCCACCTGGGTCCTGTGGCTCTCCCTGTGCCATGGACCTCCCTCAAGGCCATGGGCGGGAACCACAGCAGGGCTTGTCTGGTGTGCATCTGGACTTTTAGTGGTCATAGGTCTTGTCTTTTTTTTCTCTAATTGAGTCCAACAATAAGGTAATTCTGGCCTCTGTCAATTAGAAGCAGAAGTACTATCATGATTTATTAGTAATTGTACTATCAGTTTTGAAGAGGTGGATAGTTTTGCATGACAGGATTTCTGGCCAGAATATTGATTTTGGGGAGGGAGATCTGTTCTGGGCCATTCAGATCCTATAAAAAGGACATGGTTTACAACCCAGAAGTTTTATTCATCTATTAATAGGTCTTTTTTAAAAATAATTTTACTAATTTGCACTTGGTATTAATACAAAATAGAAATATACACTTGAAAACATTAATAAAAGGACAGAATGATTTTTTATAACTCTGTGCAAAATGAATATCTAGAAGTTTTGAAAAGTACTGAAAATTCAAGGTGGTAGCAGGAGAGCATTTATCAAAGCACAAGACCATTCAGGCACAGCTGCCAGGTCCGTGTACCCTTTCAGCCAGCGCCGACTGGGGCTTGTCACATTCATCTGGGTTTTAAAATAAGAACAAAGTAAGGTCCTAGATGATTTGATTTAATAGGTTGTGAAATATCTATAAAATACCATGAAGTCATTAAAATTTATGTCCGAAGACATTCTAGTTTCACCAGTCAACTTGCCGTCTGGCCTGTTGTGATGTGCCTGTAAGTCTCCTGCAGACAGTTTCAGAATGATTAGAGATTCAAGTTCAGTAGATCTTGCAGTGTCTTTGTCTATCTCAGATGCAATAAAATGGCTAAACTTTATTCTTTTGGGCAATTAAGAATTGTTCATGCTTTGAAGTAGAAGTGTAATATGATGGAATCTGTGTTTTAGAAAAAAAAACAATTATGGAGAATGGCGCAAGATTTTCTGATATTCCTACCCACATGGCGGGAAACCAATAGGTGAAATAACATTTTTTAGCATGAGATCTTCCCTGCCTTATCCTTTACGTTTCCACTGTCTGTGGGTCCAGTTCCCTGTCAGTGTGACTTCTGCCCCTTCTTCAGGTTAGCGGGGGAGCGTGAACACATTCGTTCCCGTTTGGCTACCCTCTTTCAAAGCTGACGGTAAAACCGTCCATCTGTGAACCTTAGCAGTAGGTCACACCGGGCTACGACTTTGTTTTCTTTTCCCGTCTTTCAGTGTGCTCGCTATGACAATGCCTTCATCGCAGAGGTCCTGATTGACAGAGGAGTCAACATCAACCACCAGGATGAGGACTTCTGGACGCCAATGCACATCGCTTGTGCATGTGACAACCCTGACATTGTCCTGCTGCTTGTCCTGGTAAGCCACTCAGTTCTGTTTATCTGCCATCTCAAGACTTGGTGGCCCGCACTAGCCTGTGTATTTAATGACATTCACAAGGTGTGCTGTTGCATTTGAGGAAAATGTCCTCATCTGTGCACCTAGGACACGGGATCATGAGTGTCTGAGGCTGGGGGTCACATAGTGCTAAGCCTGTGTAGGTGCCAGGCCAAGCTTGACCCCTCTTGCCTTTCTTTGCAAATGCATGATTGATACAGGTCAGTGCTGGCTGAAATGGGGTGTTCGTTGTATTTTTCAATTCACTATCATTTGTTAAATTTTTAGCTAAGTGGGCATGCAATCATATGGAAATGTGGCTTTTATTGCATTTCTGGTGATTTTCCCCTAGCACAGTACTGCCCACAGCATTTGTACATGAAAATGGAAACTTCAGCAAGCAGTGGAGTTTGCTGTCTGTTGCTTTCTCTTACATCTTAGACCTGGCACTAATGCCCACACATATCAGTTGGGAATTAAGACTATTTTATGATTAATTCAACTCTTAAAAGGGTTTTAAGAATCTATGCAAGATTTTTTTTAAAGCATACTGGTGTATAAGAAGAAGAATGATTTGGGTTCTTCCCATTATTAATAAAAATCATGTAATTCCCTAATGACTTCCTGTTTTGCGCCTGGCTTTTCACACACATTATCTCACCTAAGCTCTCGTGATTTTACATGCAAGAAAATTTTGTTCAAATATTTTAAGCAGCTTCACATATGCCAAAAACAAACCCTAGAATTGCACTTGGGTTCCCTGAGCAGAGCCCATCATTTTGGGGTCCGCCTGCACTTACTGCCTCTGCGGCCGTAGCAAATTCCCGCCTGCTTGGTGGCTGAACCCTCACAGCCAGGGAGTCAGAGGTCTGAAACGGGTGCAATGCTGCACCCCTCGTGGGCTCTATGGAGAGCCCTTGGCTGGTCCTCGAATCCCTGGGCTAGTAGATGCCCCACTCCAGTCTCCAGTCTCTGCACCCATGTCCAAGTCGCCTTCTCCTTTCCTTTCTGAAGACATCAGACACTGGATTCAGGGCCCCAGCCAATGCAGTAGGAAGGACCTCATCTTAACTGGATAACATCTGAGAAGACTTTATTTCCAAGTAAGGGAACATTCCTAGATACCAGTTGTGGAACTTCGATGTATCTTTTAATGGGACAAAATTAAATGACTACATTGTCCCCTGCCTCCATTTTTAGAATTAGAAGCAGAGGCATTTGAGCATTAAACACTATAAACTGGGACTTCTTTAATTTTTTTTAAGTTTGTTTTCATTGAAGATGGACACAATACCTTTATTTTATTTGTTTATTTTTATGTGGTGCTGGGGATTGAACCCAGTGCCTCATGCATGCTAGACAAGTGCTGTACCCCTGAGCCATAACCCTGGCCCCTAAGACTTCTTTGATCTTGTAAGAGGATTAATTTCATCTTAATTTTTCTCATTTGTCCTGTAAGATCTTTTCTAAAGTGGGGATATATGTCACTGAAAATTTTTTTTATTATTATTTAAATACTCTAAGATGGAGACTGTGTTAAATTAAAAAGGAAGGACAAAAGAAATAAAGATCAGCTTGGAATAGAAACTTTGGGAGTGCTCATTCTCTACATGAAAGGATGTAGAAGCTACTGAACTAAGAATATAATCTTTATTTAGAATCTTTATTAGAATCTTAATTTTGACAAAATAGAGCCTAAGAGGAATGACCGGCGGCAGGAAGGCCGAGTATATGCGCGGTAGTCCAGGACAATGCAGGGCACACCAGCCAGGGCCCTGGTCTCCTCTGAGGGACACCGTGCAGGGAGAACATCCAGTCTTTAGGATGCTGGGAGCTCGTGGAGCGTGAGGCTCTGCTGGGTGAGAGGGGCTTGGCTCGTGGTCTTTGCTCAGTGCCCTTCTGGATAGTTCAGTCCCTGGATGAGGGGCGTCAGGTGGCTGGTTTCGGGCTGTGAGAATGGAAGAGCACGTTGCATGGTGACTTGTGTGTTTTGCTTGTGTTCTGATTATTCCTGAATATGGGAGACGCCAAAATATTCTCAAAACCTGTTTCCATTTACTTTCGTTAATTGTTATTAATTACACTAAACCTTTTGCCAAAAGAGACTATTTTAATTTTCCCTGCATACACAATGGTCATTTTTATTCTCAAAAGTCAGTGTTCATTTCCTTAGTGAAATTGATGGGCCAAGACTTCACCTTCTTGAATTCAGACGGGTTCGTCGGCTGTAGTTCATTGCCAACCCAAACTTTCTCCCTCAGTTCTCACATGTCTCACCTCCTAATTTATGATAGCACAGGGCGGGAGGGTCTCTTCTTTAGGTGATCTCCTTGAATCCATACCTGGACCCTGGCAGCCTGCCTCACCTGCAGCATGTAGTGTCATCCGATAGCAGAAGCATCAGACATCACCAGGGGACTAAAGGAAGCAAGTCACGGAGGCCACCCTGAGGGCAGAGGCACGTGTTCACGGCCAGAGCCAGGCTTCTGCAGGCCTCCAAGACTGCGTCTGGGTGTCACCATGCCAGGTGGCTTGTGACTCGGCTCTCCCCAGGAGCTCTTTGAATGGAAGAGGAAATGTATATTAGCTTTCTTTTTACTGAATTCGCACAAGATCTTCCAAACAAATCGGCGGCAATGGCACTAATCCCAGACTCCAAAATATATTCTTAGACAAAGGGATGACTATTTTGAAGAAATGGCAGATTCTCACCCAACTTGGGATACCTTCACCTCATTGGCACACCCAGTGGGAGCTCCATTGGGTTGAGGAGCGTCTCCATGATCCTTTTCTGTGCTCTCTTCTCTCCTCCTCATCCTTGGCACGTGACCCCATTTGTCCCAAAGGTCATCAGCACATACCTGCCTGCCTTCACATCTCACCTCATTATGAACATTGCACTTATTTAAATGACGACTTATTTTTCTCTTGGTTCTCATGAGATACAAACTAACTCTACTGTCCAGAGGCCAGTTGCCTTCACAGTAAACACCTCCTCTGCCTGCAATACCGGGCTGGAAATTTGGTTCAAACCCTCTTACACTAGTGGTGTGTATGAGGAGCTCCGAGTCGGGCATTTACTTTAGAGTTAGCTTCCAGCAAGTCACAGAAGTAGCTAGTGGATGTGAACACAGCTGTCTGTCAGAACTGCACCCCGCACTGAGTTGACCCTCAGTGTACACCTGCTGGGTACATGAATTGATGGGTGTGTGAGCAAAGGGTCACTTCTGGAAGTCAGCCTGAATTGGAAGCTGTCCATATTAACTCATGTTTAGTAAAAGGAATTGTGTACTGTCTTCATAATTTTATGTGTCCTGGCATTCCTATCCTATGCAGTGTTTTGTTCTTTGTTTTTGTTTTTGCCATTTACTGTTTCTTTGTTCACTAGTTATACATGATATTGAGGTTCATTTTGACATAATTTGCTCCATTTCAACCTTTAGAACATTTCTCTCCCCTTCTGCCATCCCCTAATATCCTTCTTTTACTGTTAGTCCTCCTTCTATTTATTTATCGTTGTTTTAAGTTGTTGCATCATAGTTTTCCTGGAAACTGGAACACACTGTGCCTATTCATACAAGCACATGGAATAAGTCGCTCAGTTGTATTCTGCAGTTCCTCCCCTTTCCCATTCCTCCTCCCTTCCCCTCAGTCTTCTTTCTCTTAATCACCCTTGAATTTAATTTAGAGGTACTTGCTTCAGCACACAAATTGTCTCATTGTCTGATGTTCCTTGTCTTTAAAAGGTGGAATCGAGAAGGAGAAACTGGTTTTATTTCATGTATGATTATAGAGTAAAATCTGCACTTTCCAGGTGATTGAGAGCCTTCTCGTGTCTCTGCAGGGCTGGTTCTCACACCACAGAATCACCCACCTCGTGTATAAGTGATATATCTGCTATTACTCATCCAGAAGGTGTACCTTCAGATCACCATCTTCATTCACATTCCAAGGAACGTGATTGATCACTATGGATGACACGGGAACTGTCCCAAGGGAACTACTTGGCTCATTCCTTCACACTTTCTCCAAGAATGTATTGAGTGATAAGTTCTAGATGCTGCACAGTGAACAAGACTTCTTCCATTCTAGAGTCATGGCAAAAATGAACGGAGCAAGTCATAAAAGTGTACCACTGAGAGGTTTGATTGATGGATGGACCAAGTCTGAGTAGCCTTTTGTACACAGTGCTAGCGTGAGCCCAGATATCCATCCGTGGAAGTAATTCACATTTGAATAAATTTTGATGAAATATGTTGCCATAAAAATTCTAATTGCTATGAAAATATGTTCCTGACAACAACCTCAAAAGAGAGATTTATTTCTCTTGCAGACTTTAGTGCCATTGTACGTGGTTTAGTGCCGTATGTTCGATGTTTCAGTTCCCAAAGTATTTGAGCGCCTACTGTTTCTGCTAAAGGGAGTCAGCAGTTAGCAAACGAAGCAAATTTTTGTTTTGTCAGTTTTTAAAAAATTGTTTCTTTTGTTTCAATTTCATTGATCTTTTAGCTCTGATTTTAATTATTTCCTGTCTTCTACTGCTTTTGGTATTGATTTGTTCTTCTTTTTCTAGGGCTTTGAGACATAATGTTAAGTCATTTATTTGTTGACTTTTCTTCTTTTAAGGAATGAACTCTATGCAATGAACTCTCCTCTTAGAACTGCCTTCATAGAACTTCATAGAACTGTCCCAGAGTTTTCAATATGTTGTATTTGTTTTCTCCTTCAACTCTTAAGAATTTTTTAATCTCCTCCTTGATGTCTTCTGCAACCCATTGTTCATTCAGTACCATATTATTCAGTCTCCAGGTGTTGGAGTAGCTTTTCTTATTTTATCATTGATTTCTAATTTCATTCCATTATAATAAGATAGAATGCAGGGTAGCATCTCTACTTTTTTATATTTGCTAAGATTTACTTTGTGGCATAGCATGTGGTCTATTTTAGAGAAAGATCCTTGTGCTGCTGAGAAGAAAGTGTACTCTCTTGTTGAAGACTGAAATAGTCTATATTTAAGTTAAGTCTAAGTTATTGATTGTATTATTGAGTTCTATAGTTTTTTTTTCAGCTTTTGTTTGGAAGATTTATCCAGTGGTGAAAGAGGTGTGTTAATGTTACCCAGAATTATTGTGTTGTGGTTTATTTGACTATTGAACTTGAGAAGAGTTTGTAGATGCTCCATTGTTTGGGGCATATCAATTTATTATTGTTGTGTCTTGTTGATGAATGGTTCCCTTAAGCAGTATGAAATATTCTTCTTTATCCCTTTTGATTAACTTTGGCTTGAAGTCTACTTCATTTGATATGAGGATGTCCATAGGTTCTGTTATCATAGTATTCTGGAAACACCTGCTTGCTTCCACAGTCCATGTGAGTGCTATGATTTCTCCCAACCTTTCATGGATTGGCACAGAGGAAGGCACAGAGATTTGATATCTTTTCTTATGAGATGAGTCTCTTGGAGGCAGCATACTGTTGGGTCTTTTTTTTTTTTTTTTCCAGTCCAATCTGCCAATCTATGGCTTTTGATTGGTGAGTTTAGGCCATTAGCATTCAAGGTTATTATTGAGACATGATTTGTATTTCCAGCCATTATTGTTTATTTTTGGTATTTAACTTGTCTTGGTTTCTCCTCTGATTAGATTTTCCTTTGGTGTAATCCCTCCCTCTGCTGATTTTCATCATTGTTTTTCATTTCCTCTTCATGGAATATTTTGATGAGGATGCTCTGTAGTGCAGGCTTTCTAGTTTTAAATTCTTTTAACTTTTCTTTATCATAGAAGGTTTTTATTTCATCATCAAATCTAAAGCTTAGTTTTGCTGGATATAAGATTCTTGGTTGGCATCCATTTTCTTTCAGAGCTTTGGTATATGTTGTTCCACGATCTCCTGGCTTAGAGGGTCTGCGTTGAAAAATCTGCTGAGATACGAATCGGTCTCCCCCTATATGTGATCTGATTCCTCTCTCTTGCAGCTTTTAAGAGTCTATCCTTATTCTGTATGCTAGGCATTTTCATTACAATGTGCCTTGGTATAGATCTGTTGTAATTTTGTACATTTGATGTCCTGTAAGCCTCTTGTATTTGATTTTTCAATTCATTCTTCATGTTTGGAAAATT
This sequence comes from Marmota marmota marmota, assembly GCF_001458135.2. NCBI lineage: Eukaryota > Metazoa > Chordata > Mammalia > Rodentia > Sciuridae > Marmota > Marmota marmota. The sequence continues at coordinate 3,582,563 of NW_025999932.1, read as the reverse complement.
TTCTGATATTATCTCATTGAAGAGATTGTGCATTCCTTTGATTTGAAACTCTGTGGCTTCCTCTATCCCAATAAATCTTAGTTTGGACTATTGATGCTGTCCATAATTCTTGGATATTCTGCTTATAGTTTCTTACTATCTTCACTGTGTGGTTAACTTGATTTTTTCAGATTGTGTACTTTGTTTTCATTATCTGACATTTTGTCTTCCAAGTGATCTAGTCTGTTCGTGATGGTGATGCTTTCTATTGAGTTTTTTATTTGGTTTATTGTTTTTCCTTCCTTTCAAGGATTTATGATTTTTTTCCTTCAGAATCTCTCTCTCTTTCTTGAAGTAATCTTCTGCTACCTGTATTTGTTTCCTTATCTCTTTGTTAGCTGAGATGAAGGAGGTTAGAATATTGTGGGGGTCAGGAGTATGAGTTCAAAGATTAATGAAAGATAATTGAATCACATAAGTTCTTTTGGAAGTCGCCTATAAAGTGGTTTTTTTGGTTGGTGAGAACTGCTGTTGTGAATTGTGGCAAGAAGAGTGTGTGTGTGTGTGTGTGTGTGTGTGTGTGTGTGTCTCACATATTTAGCACCATTACACATTGCTACTTCAATAGAATCACAAATGTCTTGGAGTAGGCCTGGCTACTGAGAATGTTGTCAGTGCCTTTGCCTAAACATCTACCAAACTCTGAGAGATGCTGATGATTTTTTCACCCAGCCTCCCTGCCCCAGGCATTTCCTATGTGCTTCTCCCTTATCAGCTCACTCTGTCCTTACAGACTGCTATTGGGAGGTGCTAGCAGTTTTTGCTTCTTACAGGTGAAATGACTGACGCAGAGAGGCTGGCCTTCCTGCTGATAGCCAGGTGGAAGTGCTGGGGACAGGTTGAGCCCCTAAAGGCTGGTTTCAGGGCCTGGCAGCCACATTTCTTAAGATGTGATTCATTCTAGGCTAAAAGTCCCCACAGTAGGCTAGTAAGATCATGACTCCCTTTGTGACCTCACACATATCCCTAAGAGATAGAACACATAGTTGATTCTCACTATTCAGGGTAGTTTATGCTACAAATACACCATGAACACAAAATTAATGAGTACTGAGCTTTGCTCCTAGGAGAAGCACATGGTGAGATTTTTCTAAGCATTTGTCACCACATTTCATCAGTTAATCAGTGTGTGATCTCTTTTTTCATATTAAAGATACATTTTCAATATCTAATGTGTTGACTCACTTGAACTCGGCATTGAACTCGGCCATATCACCTTAACTCCTTCCTGGGTGAAGCTTATCTGACACATGTAGATTTTCTCTTAGAGCATGCCATGGACTTTATTTTTAAGGTTCTAGGGATTGAACATAGGACGTTTTACCATTGAGCCACATCCCCAGCCCTTTTTATATTTTATTTTGAGACAGGGTCTTGCTAAGTTGCGGGGACTGGCTTTGAACTTGTGATCCTCCTGAGCTCCTGGGATTATAGACGTGCACCACTGTGCCTGGGTTGTCACAGCCTTCGGCCTTTTGCACTTAGGAACACTAGACAGCACTTAGCACTAAGTTAAGGGCCATTTTCAAAGCTCAAAATGAAAATCATTGCACTTAAGTAGGCCACACAAAGAGCACATTTTACTATGAAAAGCTAAAACAAGAGGCCAGGGTATTGTGTCTGACCTCAAGTGCAAATGTACACGTTGGGTGACTATAATTTTTGCATCACTCTGTGTATATCCACAAGAGACATAAAAATGCCATTGATATTGGTTTTGGGGTTGTAGATAAATTTAAGCAAGTAGGTAAATTTGCAAATATGGACTGCACAAACATTGAAAATCATGTGTTAAATAAAACTATAGACACTTTAAAGAATTATAAGTATGAAATAGAAGCTATCCAAATCCACTGTATTTTAGGTATTGTGGTGTGTCCAAACATCATGGATTTCTGCAATGCATTTTCAAATCTAAAAACTTGTTGTTATTATAATTACTATTGTACAATTGGATAGGCATTTGCAGTTTCCTAGCTACTTTACTGACGTATCTCACTGGGTATGAGGAACATTTCTAGGTCATAGGCAATTCAGCTATTATTTAATATTAGAAAGGTTAGTAATGGAATGTGATCTCAAATGCAAATGTTTGGGCCCCCCATAAAACAGTATTTTAATGCATTAAATAATTTATATTTACTGTGCCTAATCATGTCTATGTAATTATTATTACAATTACATAAAGTTTGCTCGCTGAGAATTTTCCTTTCCTTACCCTTTCATTGAATATTTGAGGTTCCATATGTAATTTTAATTTTGCCTTCTAGGTGTTCTAATTTTAAAATGTCTTCTAACTTGTACCATATTTCAACACCAATCTCTATAAATTAAATTTTTTAAAGTTCTTTTTAAAAAATAATTTCAAGATAATTTTCCCTTTCCCAGATTTTTGAGAAACCTTTTATTATTCAAGAGTAAATTCACAAGTCAAATTTGATTAGCTCAAGTCACATTTTATTCTCTTGAAGATCTTCGTATTATTTCAACATGTTCACATAGATACACATGCGTGTGCATGTTTGTGTAAAATTCTGGCATGTTAAAGCAGCTGTGCTCTGAGTACTCGCAAATGTCCTCAGGTACAGCTGTGTCGTGCGCCTGCTCAGGTGGAGCCAGGGACTCCTCTCTGCTGTTTGGACCCTGTGATTCTTGGGGAGTGGATCCTTTTCACTCTTTTCCCATTTGATTATGATCAGAGGCCGGTCATCGGCACACACTGGACCTGAGTTTCTGCACGTGGGCTGCTGGTGTGGCCTTGGTTGCTCTTTTGGACCATGAGCAGTTGGGTGCACCTTTCAGCAGTTCACCGCATTTCTAACTGTAGAAACAAAGGCCTCTTTTTTTTTTTGTGTGTGTGTGTGTGTGTGTGTGTGTGTGTGTGAATTATTTTGAAGACAAAATAATGTAATAAAGCTGCACTCCTTACAATTACTGTTGGGTAAAGGTCACCTGTGCTGCTGACTGATCATCTTAGACTTTCTCTTTCTTGTTGAAACATTTGGGAAGGAAGTGACTTCATACTTCACTTGTCCTGGAACCATTTAACAAACTCTGCTCCACAGGGCGTCTGTCTATTAGACATGAGTTCGAGAAACTGACGACATAGAATGAAAGGACATGGTTTAATTAGTTTTATTTTGGAAAGGTTCACAGGCCATTGCTGGGTACTGAATTGTCACCATCATACACTCCCAAGAGGTCTTTTAAGGTACTTTTTCTCCTTGAAAGGAGACGCTGCAGGAGGGAATGCCAGCAAAGGGACGGTCACTTTTTAAGTGCCGCTCAGCGATGGCTTTACCACATTTCACTCCCGTAACCCTGCGCTGATCGCTGGGAATGACAGTGACGGTTTTCCCAGTCCTTGGCCTTGTGTGTTTGAACATCTGACATCAGCACTTCCTTTGCCTGTGGGGGGAGAGTGCAATGGTCCATATCTAATGGGCAGTGCCCATGGCACTCGATGGTTTCCCAGGAGCTGCAGGCAATGCTGGGTCCCAGCTCTCCTGTCATGACTTAAAAAATGTATAACATCTGTAAACTTGCTACTTTGTGTGAGGTGTCTTAAACTGACCAAACTTAAACCTTTCTGAAACTTTGCCCACTAGGTGCTTGGACTCTTCCTGGGTTAGTGTTACTGCATGATGGTGTGTAGTGTGGTTACAGGTCACCTCTCCGTCACTTTGGTGTGGTGGACATCAGCACATAGACTGCCCTGGCTGTTTTGAGAGGTTGCACTCCTCCCGGGAATGGGTAACTGAGATGGTTGAAGGCCAGTCTGATTATCCAACCTGAGTGGTGGCACAGGATGCTGGCTGTGCTGTGTGGTCACCTGTCAGCTTTTCATGTACCTGACCACAGGTACGGTGCCCGTCTCTCCTGTGGTCGACCTTGCTCGACTCTGCCAGGAGGATCGAAGCCTCCCTGCTCCAGTGCCCTCAACTCCCCACTCACAGTCCAGCACGGATTTTTTTCCTATTTATCCTCATTTGAGAGCTAAATTCCTCACGTACACCCCACGTCCTCACCGCTGTCTCCACAGAGGCTCCTTCTTGTTCCTCTCTAGTTACTTAATCCGTTCTTTCCGTCATTTCCATAGTCACAACCTAGTATCCTGAGAGATAAGACAGTCGGTCGCACTTCCCTCCTCCATCCTAGCTGTGGTCTTCACCGAGGAGCACGTGACCCTGTGTGCCGGTCACCCCTGGGCCCTCCTGGGTGCGGGCCCTCTGCCCTCTTGCTCTTTACCCCTCAAGCTGGTCCTCTCCAGGAACACTGACTCCATCTCTGCGCAGAGCTGATGAGGCGCCTTCTCTTCCCACTGTTCACCTCACGCAGTTGATCTCACCTGATTTAAAGGCCAGTGACCTGAGAGGGGCTGGACGACATGGGATGCCTCACCCTACCCCGGTTAGCGGCAGTTGAACACAGGAGGCCCTCTGTTCCTGGGTTTTGTCTTTGAAAATATATCTCTACGTAACCCTGCTGTTTCTAAAATCTATGGTGAAAATCCTGACTTAATATTCATAGTGATCAGGGCCATATAATAGCTTTCAGAAGATAGGCAATGAAGTGCCCTTTAAAAAACAAATCTGGAAGAATTCAGTTTCAGATCAGCTGGGTTGGAAATTGTCACCCTTGTCCCTACAAACAGAAAATCTTGGTGCTAGTTAAAAACCAAGGACTTTTCTTGGACCTGTCAAATTGACTCGGAGAGCCCCACCCTGCGAGGGGCCGGCAGCCCCCACACTCCTGCCTGCTGCGTCGGCCAGGGCTGGGGAGGGCGGTGCAGCCGGCAGGGGCTCGGGCAGGCCACCGTGCCGGGCACAGCCCTCACACTGGGTTTTAACACCAAGGTCATAGGGTGTCCCTTCCACACACCTTGCCACCGTCCCAGGAGGGCTCTGTGGAGAGCAGCAGGGCACAGCTGTGAGTCTCAAGGCAGATCCCTGAAGGGAAGCACCCAGAAGCTCAAAGTCATGGGGGACAGGAGCCAGACCCTGAAGGACAGGCCACCTCTGGCTGCTGGCGTTACAGAGCCCCACACAGCCCAACTGCTGCCCCTGTCAGAATAAACCCTCGCCCCCCAAACCCCATTCCCCATTGCTAATACCAGGGTTACCTGCTTCCAGACAGGGCAGAGGAGGGTCAGGAGGGGGCGGGTGTTTGAAAAGATCAAGCATCAAATAGGACACAACCAAGATTAGCGCGGTAAGGTTCTAACGATGAAGGTCAAGGGGAAACCATAGGAATCACACCTACTGGACAGAAGCGGAGAGACCCTGGTGGGCTACCTGTAGACTGCTCATGGCCAAGGCAAGATACTGAGCCTCATCGGATAGAGCAGCAGAACTTTTCCAAACTGAGTCGCAGACGGCTCAATCACGGGGCAGACCGGGAGAAGAACCTCAGAAGGCCTGAGACGGACAGTGGGACACCGGGGGTGGGGGGTGGGGGTGGTGGAGAAGACAGCAGGATCAATGCCTGACAAACACCGACCAAGAGCTTTCTGAAGTCAGTGGTGGACCTGGGACCCATAGGCAGGTAGCTCCTGGATCACCAGGAAACTACAACCATAGGAGGGAAAACTAACTGCAGCAGTTACGTTCAAACTGCAGAAACCCAAATAAAGGGGGAGATCTTGAAAAAAGACGGGAAAAGGTACCTTACGGAGAGAGGAAGGAAGGGAAGAACTACATCGGGTTTGTCTTCAGAAGCCAAGACGCAGAGAGAGTGGCCTGGGAGGTCTAAAGTGCTGAAGGGCGAACTCGCCCAACCGTGGAAGTTCCCCACGGGGACTCTCCTTCACTAGGAGAGACATTAAAGTGTTTCTCAGACAACAAACACCGAGGGAATCCACTGCCGGCAGATCATGTGACTTTCAGGAAATGTTAGAATAAGCTGTTCTGGGAGAATGAATATTTTGTGGGTCAGACTACGTGATGGGTGTGGAGAAGAGAACAGTGGGAAATCCTAGATAAAGGCAGAAATTCCCACACCAGTTGAGTTTTTCTTATTCTAAATTTATGTGAAAGACACCACTTAAAGTAATAATAACAATGTATCAGGTGGTTATAGCATCTGAAAAAGAGAAATGTCATCAGGGATGAGGGAGGCATTGGAAATACTGTCACTACTACGCTACACCTGAACTTTCACATTGTCATTTGAAAGTGAAGTTGGACTCATTAAAAAAAATGTGGGTGAGGATGTGGGGGGGAAAGTCCTCTTATATATTGCTGGTGGGACCGCAAATTAGTGCAACTACTCTGGGAAGCAGTACAGAGATTTCTTAGAATACTTGGAACGAAACCAACATTTGATCCAGTTATCCCACTCCTTGGTTTATACCCAAAGGACTTAAAATCAGCATATTGTTGTGATGCAGCCACTTCAATGTTTATAGCCGCTCAATTCACAATAGTCAAGCCATGGAACCAAACTAAGTGTCCTTCAACAGATGAAAGGATAAAGAAAATGTGGTATATATACACAATGGAATATTATTCAGCCATAAAGAATGAAATTATGGCATTTTCTGGTAAGTGGATAGAACTGGAGAATATCATGCTAAGTGAAATAAGCCAGTCTCAAAAAAACCAAAGGCTGAATGTTCTGATATGCAGATTCTGACTCACAATAAGCCAGGGGAGAGGGAAGAATAGAAGATCATTGGACCAGATAAAGGAGGATGAAGGGAAGGGAGGGGGAATGAGAATAGGAAAGACAGTAGAAAGAATCAGACATATCTTTCCTGTCCACATATATGAATACATGACCAATGTAACTCCACATCCTGTATAACTGAAATAATGAGATCCTAACTGGAATAAGGTATACCCAGCATACTTATTAAATGTATAATATTTCAAAATTACTGTCATATAAATTTTTTTTTTAAATAAATTTAAAAATAGGCATCAGGGCCTGGGATGTAGCTCGGTGGTAGAAAATGCACAACATGCAACAGATCCCGTATGCAAGCTCCAGCATCATGCACACACACACCAGCCTATTGCAAACTCTAGAACAACCAGGAAAAATAATTCCAAAATAAGTATAATGTTTATCCTAAGAAAAAATATAAAATAGGATCATGTGCTCAGTTAAACAATGAAGGCAAAAAAACAGGAGAAAATCAAAACAGAGCAAAGACAATGAATAGAATATAATTATAAACAGTCATATTAATGCAGCTGTATCAGTAAGTGCTTTAAATGTGAATGGTCTAAACATCAACTAAGAGACAGATTTTCAAAGTGGATAAAAATATAAGATCTAACTCTGTTGTGTACAAGAACCCACGTTAAATATTAATAGATTAAAGTTAAATGGAGAAAGATTAACCATGCCAATATTAATCAAAGAAATATGGACTGCCACATTATATTTGGGCAATGCAGACTTTAAGTAAGGAAAACTGAAGGAAAGATATAACAACGGAGGGCTCAATCCTATGAGAAGACATCAAATTATTTTAGTAAATGTACCAGGTTGCTCCACGCCAGCAGAGTGGATGGACCCGCCACGGATCCAGAGGAGGAGAGATTTGCTGGGCAGTGCAGTTGGACGAGTGGCCTAGGCAGAGTGGCCCTTGGGATGTGTGCACAGACGCGTGTCCATGTGGATGACAGCACACCCACCCAGGACTTGCGGTCAGTATGGCCACTTAAGAGCCCCAGAGGAGAGTGCTGGCCTCCAGACCTGCAGGATCCGAGTGGTGGGCAGTGCCGCGGACCAGCCCCGGTGAGACTGCTCTCTGAGGAGCACAGAGCAGAGGAAGAGTAGAGGGCTAGTCCAGACCTTGGCACGGGGCCGTGAGTGGGAACGACAGACAGGGCAGCCTTCCCCAGGTGGCAGAGCAGCCAGGTGCCGTGTGAAGAAGGAACTGGGTGGGGGGAACTTCCCAGACAACGGAGCTGCTAGTGCATGGAGTCTGTCGTCGGGAGCAACAGGTCTGAGGTGGCTAGTGTGGAACCTGGCTGGAAGCCGGTGGTGGGCTTCAAGTGAGCACCAGGGGGCAACAGGGCCATTTTGTCGTGTGGAAGGGACATCCCTTGATGGGCAGGAGAGGAGGGCCAGAGGATGGAGTGGGTGCTCTCAGGATTGCTGAGGCTGCCTCCTTCGTGAGGTGAGGGAGGTGGAGGGTTGGCCCCGGTGGTGATGGTGGAGGGTGGAGTGAGCCAGGCTGATGAGTGACCAGTGGGATGGTCATAAAACAGCACAGATAATATGGTCCTGACTTATTAAATTAAGATAGCCACATGGTCACGTACTTGGTCATCTGTTTCTTAATGCAGAAATATGTCCTATGAAATGTGCCATAGATGGTTTCATGGTTGTGGACATCAGTGTGCAGAGACACAGATCAGGATGGCTGCGAAGTCACTAAGCAATAGAATCTTATGAGTCCCCTGTCACATATGTGGCCTGTCAGTGACTGAAATGTTGGTGGGAGGCACCTGCAGGAGAGAAGGGGAGGGGGAGAGGTTCTGGGAATCGGCTCTGGTGCCTGTGTGGCCGAGGAGGCCTGGGAACCGAGCTCCTCCAACTGGAGACTAAAGCCTGGGGCCGGCCGGGGCAGGAAGAGGCCTCCCAAGACCCAGGAGGGTCCATGTCCAAGGGAAGGAGAAGATGGACGTTCCTGCGCTAACAGGAGCGAGTCCACCCTCCTTCGACTTCCCTTGCAGTCTGGTCCCCAGCGGCTGGGATGGTGCCCTCCCCGCTGTGAGGACTTTCCTCGCTCAGTCTGTGGTTTACAAACGCCTCAGGCCTACACCCGGACAGGAGGTGGTACCAGACCAGACACTGGCCACCCCTTAGCCAGGAGGGTAGACGCACAAACTAACCGCTGTTTACTATGGGCGCTTGTCCAGGGCTGGTATTTGGCAGCCCATTCATCCTATGGAATGGCTACTCCACCACCTGCCAGGGTGTAGGAAAAGGCTTACAAAAGCCTTCAGTTTATTTATTCTTTGAATTATAGTGAGTGTGTTGAAACAGAATGCCACAGCAGTGGACTTAGAGATTCTCGCAAATCTCTTTGGCAATGCTTATCATAAACAGCAGAATTAACTTCAGAGGTTCCTAAAAACCTATGATTGAAAAAGCAAATTCTACCTACTGGAAAAAATGCACATTTAGACAAGACTCACCTAATAAGCACATTTTAATGAAATTATTATCAAAAAAAATTTTGAGAAAAGTATACGTAATGAATATTAAGAACCTACTGAGACCTCCAAGGACATCATTTCTGTGATAAATTCAACACGAGAGCCGTGTTTAACTTCTGTTGTCTACAGAACATTCCATCCCTAATTCAGGATATGGGTCATCATAGGCGTTCCAACAGTAGGGACGGTTTGAACGGCCTGTGGTGTGAATCCTGCAGTTGCTGTCACGGCTGTTTCATGGTGAAGCTGGCTGTGGAGGCCTTCTGGGGCCTTCCGTAGAGCCAGTCCCAGTCACCAGCCACGCAGCCAGTCCAGACCAGGGAACTGCCACATCCCAGCAGCCTGCTGTGCTCAGGGCCTCAGCACTTGTCTGAAACTTTGTCCCTGAAGTCCTTATGTGGAAATCCTCACCCACGGCGATAGAGTCCAGAGGTGGGGACCACTGGCAGATGGTTAAGACGGGGTCTGGTGAGTGGGGAGGAGACTGCAGGCAGCTAACTGGATGCCCCTTCCACCCGTGAGGACCCAGCAAGAGTGGCTGTCTGTGAGCTGTGCAGTCCTCTCCAGATACCACGTCCATGGCGCCTTGTCTGGGATGGCCACCCTCCAGGACAGTGAGAGACTCCTTTGTTGGTTATAAGCCTTCCAGTCTAAGCTACTTTGTCACAGGGGCCCAGGCTGACACAGGCATGTGGTTCTTCTCTGTTCAGGGGTGCTCTCCTGGTTTGCTTCCTGTAGGTCATGGCCAGGGCTGCGGGCAGATGTGCTCCACCTGCACAGCCCTGGGGAGGCTCCTGCCAGAGCATGTTTTACCACCTGTGAGTCTCGTCCACTCCCTTCCATGGGGAAGACTGCTGGGGACCACTGAGCGCGCTAAGGCGTGGTGCTCCTAAGTCTTCTCAGAGGGAAGGGATGGGGTGAGGCATCCCCGACAGCAGGAGGGTCCACCGAGGTCCCCAGGCTCCTCTGGCATCCGAGCAGCAGGCCTGTCACAATAGCCACAGGTGGATGGCTCAGGGCTCGTCCTGGAGTTGAGCAGGGTCTTTGTCAATCAATCAAGTGCTATAAAATCGGAAATCCCTTTGCATTTAAATTAACAGAAAGACTCACTCTTTAAACTCTACTTAAAAAATCATGTTCCATCATCAGAGCATTCCAAACTGCACTCACAGATACACAGAAATGTCAGACCCGGAAAAACACATCTGCGCCTCCCTGGGATGTCTTTTCTTCTCTCAGGAGTTTTGATATCCTGATTCCGTTTCCAATACTATATATATTACAACTGTCACATTTGGGTATTTTAATATTAATAGAAATATGGAGTTAGGTAATTTATGTTAACTGTTTTATCGTATTCGATGAAGTTCCTATGAAATCTGCACTTTTTTAAAAAATAATTTAATTTGTGAAGCTTGAGCCAGGATTGCCAACTGAAAACCTCTCTGACAGATTTATAATCTGTATATGTTTATGATCATAGTTGGCTAAAAAAAAAAAAGTTCACATCAAAACCTTCTACTTTAAGAAACGTACTAATAACGTAGACACTTCCACAGGATTTCAGAATTCCAACTCCAATTGTAGATAGCATTGCTTGCTCTGTAGATGGGGAAGGAATTTCTGTTGTTGAAAACACACGCGTCTTCCTGCTGTGTTTGCTGAATTCCTGAATTCCTGTATCTTGTGCAAGTTAGGATATACTATTTGTGAAATCTTTGGCAAGTTTAGACATGACTCAGGAAAAGAGCAAAGGTTCCTATGACCTGGAAGCTGAGCTAGAAAATGAGAGGCTAGTATGTGAAAGAATTGGTGTGAGCCAAGTGTGCGAATCTATGACCTAGGAACTAAGCTCCGTTCCACTGCTCCAATCCCACAGAATATAAGAGAAAGCTTATTTTTGGAACAGTGTGGCAGACAAAAGTGTTTATACTCACCAGGCGCAGTGACACATGCCTGTAATCCCAGCAGCTAGGGAGGCTGAGGCAGAAGGATGGCAAGTTCAAAGCCAGCCTGAGCAACAGCGAGGCACTAAGCAACTCAGTGAGACCCTGTCCCTAACTAAAATACAGTATAGGGCTGGGATGTGGCTCAGTGGTTGAGTGTCCCTGAGTTCAAACCCTAGTCCCCCCCACCCCCCAAAAAAAGAGTATGGGTTTAAACTTTAAAGATTATAAGTCAGGTTGGAATGTACACAGGAATAAAGAATACATTCTTTAGTTAGGTCTAGTAAAATATTTAGTTAGATTTTATTCTTCACTACTATAACTAAAATATTCAGATAAAACTAAAATATTTGGTTATATCTAGTAAAAAGTACCATCTTTTTCCCCCTTGTTACATTTTTTTTTTTTTTTGGTGTCAGAAAGTAAATGAAATAATGAAATAAGAAGGTTAAATGACACCAGGAAAACCAGGTCACCACTGAGATTTCCTGTCACAGGCAGAAGCAGACGTGGACTCAGTCTGAAGGCTGGTTTCTGAAGGCCTCAGAGGTGGCATTTGAGAGCATTGTCAGTGTGATTAGAAGCCGGTGGCAGCGGGATCACAACTGCAAGATTGTTGGACAGTGTCCTGAGAAGGGCCGCGGGAAGTGGGCCCAGCCCAGGTCACTGCCTCTGGGCCCTGCGGCTGCCTAGAGTCCCCAGCGGGCTCTGGACCTGCTTCCTGGGCTCTGGCAGCTCTGGGTGCCCTAATGTTCCATGTTCCGTAGTTTAAAAAACAAACTTACTTCCTTAGTGAACACAAGGTTGTAGAAAATAGAAGGTTAAAATTTCATGGACCTCTGATCTGTGCAAGAAGCCTCAGTTAGACTTCTTGCAGTTATCTAAATATCTGATTCCTTAAGTAGGCGTTCACTGGAGTATAGCAAGTTCTGTGATTTAATTAATATAACATGCCACGAGCACTTGCCCACTGGATGTTGCTGCATTTCCATGACCCTGGGTATGATTTGAAGTATGTGTGAGGGCCTTACTGTGTCTTTTGCTAGTACAGGGCTCCCAGACGCTCACATGCTAGCATGGCCCCAGCCCCTCTAGGACATGGATGAAGTGTAAAATATTTTCCAATATTGCTTTGAAACAATTTAAACAAAATAATACATGTGGTATATTTGATTATTGTGAAGGAAAACAAAGAAAATAAATTTAGGTTGGATTAGCCTTTTATGGTTTATCATGCCTGAACACTTTGCTATTCTGAATAGATTGCTTTTTGTAGTGGTTGAGATTTGAATTTCTGCTCTTTGTTTGAAAGTCTATGCTAACAAATGACAAGTAGTTTATGTCAGCAAAAACACAACCACAACTTTAAATAGCCAAAACACTTGAATAGGTAATTTATGTAAGTAGAAATACCAGTGTCCATAAACATGTTAAGAAATATCTTTTCCCAGAATTAAAACTGCTAAGTAAAGAAATGTTCTAACATATGGAATTGTCACGAGACGGCTTATAAATTACTTAGTGTTGTGGCTCATTCACTTCTTCCCCAGCACCTGTGCTGCAGACCATGCCCATCAGCCCTGAGAAGGCCCCTAGAGGGAGCCACAGGCAGGGGCATGACTGTTTTGGAGCCAGGACTGGGAAGATGATGTGGGTAATATTACAGATCACAGGAAGGAGCCGAGGCATCTCCATTAGCATTCCACAAGTTTTATTTTAATATCATGGGAATCATATTGTGTTTGTCACCAGTTGGGGTTCCAGTGAATGCCATAGTTAATATTGGGGTACTTCTTGAGTTCAGACAGATGGATGATGACTGAGGCAGAGTATTTTCCCTGCCCTGAACATGCTCTGGGTCTGCCTGTTTGTCCCTCCCTCTGCACCATTATCCACCCATGTCTCCCCACTTTTGCCTTCTTCAGAATGTGACATGTTTGGACTCAAACAGTATACAGACTTTTCAGATTGGCTCTTTCCCACTCTAAGTTTCTTCCTTATTTTTCATGATGACAGCTTAGTAACTTGGAGTGCAGAATGTCCCATTGTCTTGGGGTAAGTGGCTTGATCACCCACTCACCTCCTGAAGGACATTTGGCTGTTTCAAGTTTGGGGAGTTGTGAATAAACATGTGGTGAACCGCCTTGCCCAGGTGTTGCTGTGGACATGAGTTTTAAGTTCCTTCAGGTAAACACCAAGGGGCATGATTGCTGGAGTGTAAGGTTTAGTTGTATAGGAAATGGCCAAACTGACCTTCAAAGTAGCTGTCCCATTCTGAAATCCCCACAGCAATGAACGGAAGTTCCTCTCCAGCATTTAAGCTTGTCCGTGTCCCTGAGTTGGCCATTCTGATAGGTGCATAGTGATATCCCCTTGCCATTGTCATTTGCCTTTGCTTGATGACATGTGACCTACTGTGTCTTTTCATATGTCTGTGTGTCCTCTGTACGTCTTCCCTGGTGAAGGGTCTGTTAGGGTGTACAGCGCATTTCTCACTTTCTTTTTACTGTTGAGTGTGAGGAGCTCTCTGTGCGTTTTCTGTACGTTCTTTATTTGATTTGTTCTTTGCAAATATTTTTCCATTCTGTGGCTTTTTTTTCTCATTATCATGACATTATCCTTTGAAGAGCAGAGTTTTATGATTTTAATGAACTGCAGATTATCAATTATTTATTTTCTAGATGGTGATTTTGATGCTGTATCTAGAATGGGGTCATGCTGCTCACTGTCATCTAGGTCTTCTCTTATTGCTGAGAGTTTTATAGTTTGCATTTTACATTTAGGTCTAGGATCCAATTTGGTCTTTTAAAGGTTTTTACTGGGGACATTATGACCATACATACTGGTGGGATCTGTCGTTAGTCATTCATGCATGTGTACATTATAATAATATGACTGGTACTTTCACTCCCAGTGCCTCTTCTTTCCCCTCTTCCCCTCTCGGTCTCTCCTTTTGATCCATTTTGAATGAAATTCTTGTGCAGGAAGATCAGGGTCCAGATTCATCGTTTTGCGTTCAGTGGTCCAGTTACTCCAGTACTGCTCGTTGGAAAGACTGCCTCTGCTCTACTGTAGTGTCTTTGCCCCTTATTCCTGTGGGTCCAGTTCTGTCCTCTGCTTTCTGTTCCCCTGATCTATGTGTCTGTCTCTCACCAACACCCTACTGTCCCAATTGTGTAGACATGCACAAAGTCCTGCAGTCAGGTAGTCAGTCCTCCAATTTTGTTATCTTCATCAATACTGAGGGGCTCTTCAAGATCTTTTGCTTTTTTATATGGACTTTAGAGTCAGTTTGTTTATGTCTTCAAAACAATTTGCTGGGATTTTGATTGAGATGGCATTGAATCTGTAGATCAAGTTTGGAAGAACTGAGATCTTGACAACATTAAGTCTTCTTATCTATTAATGTGGAATATGTCTCTCCATTTATATTTTCTTTGATTTCCTTGATCAGAGTTTTTGTTTTCTCATATGGTTCATATGTAATTCCTTTTGGGGGATGTGACTGCAAATGCTATTGTGCTTTTACATTCAAATTCCATTTGTCTGTTGCTAGTATATAGTAAAACAGTTGATTTTTGTATATTAAACTTGCATCATGCAACCCTGCTGTATGTGCTTATTGTTTCAAGGGGGATTGTGTGTGTCGATGTGTGTGTGTATGTTGTTTTGGTTTTTTTGGTTAATTTCCTAAATTTTCTACATAGATGTTCATGTTATCTGTTAATAAGGACAATTTTTCCTCCCTTCTCCGTTTGTATGTTTTATTTCCTTTTCTTGCTGTGTTGTGTTGTGTTAGCATCCATTATAGCGTCAGAAAGGACTAACAGGACAGGACATCCTTGCCTTATTTCTGCTGTTAGTGGGAAATTTTCTAGTTTTTCCCATTAAACATGACATTGGCTGTCAGCTTTTAATATATATGCTGGCCAAATTGAGAAAGTTTCTCTCTGTTTCTAGTTTATTGAGATTTTTATCATGAATCAGTGTTGAATTTTGTCAAATGATTTTTCTGCATCTATTGATATGATTGTGTGATTTTTCTTTTATAGCCTATTGATGTAATATATGAAATTGATTTTTGAGTATTGAACCAACCTTGAATTCCTTAGATATGTTTCTTTTGTTTGTGTTATATAATATTTTTATGGATTCAATTTTCTAATATTTCATTGAGGATTTTTGCATCTGTGTTAATAAGAGATATTGATTTGTAGTTTACTTTTCTTGTAATGTCATTGGCTTTGGTGTTAGGGTATTGCTAGCATTATGGAATGAGTTAGAAGTATTCCTTCTGCTTCTACTTTTTTGAAGTAGATTTAGAGAAATTTTTTTCTTTAAATGATCTGTAAAATTCACCAGTGAAGCCATCTGGGCCTGATGCTTTCTGTTTTGGAAGGTTTTAAACTGTTGATTCTACCTATTTGATACAGGCATACTCAGATGGTCTGTTTCTTCACTAGAGGGTTTTGGCAGACTGTATGCTTCAAGGAACTGGCCCAGTTCATCTAGGTCATAAACCCTGTAGGCCAAGTTGTTCATGGTTGTCTTTTACTTTCCTTCTGATGTCTGTGGACTCTTTCAGTTCTGACATGGTAATTTGTGTGTTCCTTACCTTTTTCCTAGCATGGCTAGAGACTAATCAATTTTATTGATCTGGGATCTTATAAAGACATTGATCTCTATCGTGAAGGCTCCACTTTCATGACCTACCCACCTTCCCCAGCTTCCACCTCTAATACCATCACCCATCACTTGGGGAGATGGGTTTCAATGTCTGAATTTGAGGAGGTCCATAAACAGTGCATTGCATTGGGTGGGGTACTAGGTTAGCTTCCTAGGATTGCCATGATAAAGTACACAAGCCATGTGGCTTAAAATTTTATTTTCTCTCAGTTCTAGAGGCTTAAAGTCTACATACAAGTGGTCCACAGGGCTATGCTTCCTCTACCTTCAAGAGGGGACACTTTCTCCCAGCTCCCAGTAGCCCAGGCATTTCTTGCCTTGTGGAAGCATCACTGAAGTCTCTGCCTCCATCTTCCTGTGGCTTTTGTGTATGTTTCTCTCTTCTTATAAGAACATCAGTCCTATTAGATTCAGAGCCCAATGTTACTCCAGCATGACCTCATCTGATCTAATAACATCCACGTGACCCACTCCCAGATAAGGCCACATTCACAGAAACTGGGGATTAGGGCTTTAACATGTCATTTTGGAGGGGATGTAGTCCAAATCATAACAGGTATACATGGATTCTTTGAACTGCTCTTTCGACTGTCAGTAGATTAGAAAGTCATCAAAATGTTTAATCATGTAAAAAGTCTTATTGCTTCATTAAAATTCCATTAGACAATAGCATCTCATTAACATTTCAGTATTCATATGTTAGAGAGTTATTACTACATGAAACCATTTACCAGTATATTCATTGAGATCAACTATTTACATAACTTAAGCCAATAAGATGTTTATTGAGAGAATCATGAACCTATCATTTTATCTGTCATCTGACGTGTGGTAAGGGAAGTTCCCACCTGGAGGAATGACTTATTTGAGCTCCAGCTCCAGCACTGCAGGAGCATAGTTTAGGAGAAATTGTAAGTTGAATGGCTTTCCGTTTTCGGTAATTAAAGAAGAAATGTGCTGAGGGCTCCCAGGAGGAACCGTGAAGTCTTCAATTGCAGGAATTTTTTGAGAGGTTGCTATTGATTTTTGCACACATAACATTGATTACTTTCATTTCCCCAATGAAAACCAATCACGATTGATTTATTTTCTTGATGCAAACTGAAATACTTGCCTTATGGTCTGTATTGTGCAAATACAACATTTTTGTTGTTCTGGCAGTGTAGAACTCTGCCTCAGTCACCATATATTTGCACATATCCTGCAAAAATCACGTATGTCTATTTTTTAGCTGTTAATTTTTCTTAATCCAGAAGTTCATTTTTAGTGAAACAGAGGCTAATAACTACTGTTACTATAAGAAACTGGACATCTGGTGGTTGGGTCTTGGGATGTAAATCAGAAGTTATTCATACCCATGCACACATGTGCCTGTCCCCTTGGAGCTTAGACTGTTGGCGAGCTGGGCATGTAAGTTGGATCTCTTGAATCATGAGAAAGCATGAATGGGTTCCCCACTTCCAGTATCCTTTTCACATACCCGAGATCCATTTCCATCCTTATTCGTATGTTTTTATAGTGTGCAGCATTTAGTTATTGAAAAACAGTGTTTAAGATTTATAAAATGTGTGGGAATTGCTAAGCTGTTGTTCTTACATCAAGAAGTCCAGGCTTGGGTGGTCTTCGTTTTGTATGTGAAAAATGTAGCCTGAAACCCTCATCTTCCCTGATTCTCATCCCCTGAAATGAAACAAGCATGTGAGAAATGCACTGCTCACACCAGCATGTGAGATGTTACTATCAATGTCGAGTGCTGGGCCCCACCAGCAGGGCCGGAGGTCTGTGTGCGGGGAGGCGGTGCGGGCAGCACGTCTCCCATCCAGGAGCCATTTCCCTTGTTTGTACATATACTGCATCCTCACATCAGAGGAGTGAAATGTGAAATGCAAAAACAACACTTTAAAAAAGAATACCAAGTGCATGCCTGTAGAGAAAAAATTATTTTAGAACATCACACACACACACACACACACACACACACACTCTTAAATTCCTATTAAAAATGGGCACTCCAAGAATGATATTTTTTATGGATTTGAATTACTTATTTGTTCTCACTTCACAAAGTTGAGTAAATTGATTTGCTGTGCCTGAATGGTTCGAAGTATTTTAAAAAATAAAAACCTACCAGGCGCAGTGGTGCACGCCTATAATCCCAGCCACTCTCAGGGATGAGGCAGGAGGATTGTAAGTGCAAAGCCAGCCCCAACAACTTAGCGAGGCCGTAAGCAACTTAGTGAGACCCTGTCTCAAAACAAAGAAATATAGATTCGGGACATGGCTTAGTAGTTAAGCGTCCCTACGTTCAATCCCTGGTACCAATAAGTAAATAAATAAAAGCTAGTATGCTACCTTATACATGCTACTGGTTCCCAATCCCATGAGCCTTTCCCCTTTGGTTTGTATGAAATCAGACCTTCCTGGTGGGGTTAGGAGAGCTGCTCTGATATTTTGAGGAAATTTTTTCATATGGAGATGATCATCTCCATAGTTAAATCCATTATCAATTAAAATTGCACATTTACTTCTGAGTTAGCTGAACTGATAGTAAAAGCCAAGAATCTTCAAGAAGGACATTCATGTTAATCTTAAAGTACAGTAAAAATAAAGAATGTCGACATAAAATTGCTTCGTGTAAAAGGGGAAGCATGGCGGTCTTTGCCATGTGCAGGGGCAGGAGGTCAGCAAAACCTCCCGGGCTCTGCTCAGCGTCTGAAGCACAGCGGCTCTCCTCCTCCTCCAGGTCTGCACTCGGGAACCCCTGAGTTCCAAAGGGCAGATTTTGCCTGTAAAACTTGTCTGAATTGTAACCTGGAAATCACTGAAAGCGCCAAGATGCTTTGCTCCGGCTGCCCAGGATCTGCATCTCGGCCTTCGAGTCCCGGCTTTGTCCCACGTGCAAGTGTTTCACACAGTTTTGAGCAGCTGCTCCACCCGTATTGCCAATGGAACGCAGGTCTCCTGTGTTGTGGGGCTGGGGGAGCCAGCTGGTGTTTGATGGCTGCGAGACAAGGGGCCCAGCATCCAGAGTGAGTTGGGAGCTCATGGGCATCCAGAGGAGAGTGTGGAGGACGCCGAGGCATCGACTGCATGGAGGACTGGCACGCAGCTCCCCACCTGTCTACTCTAGAATGCTCCGAAGGTCAACTGCTGGAGCTGCCCAGCCAGCTCTAGACCTCTGGACTTTGGTTCACACTCTCCCTGC
The DNA here is from genome assembly GCF_001458135.2 of Marmota marmota marmota. Classification (NCBI taxonomy): domain Eukaryota; kingdom Metazoa; phylum Chordata; class Mammalia; order Rodentia; family Sciuridae; genus Marmota; species Marmota marmota. The sequence continues at coordinate 3,563,511 of NW_025999932.1, read as the reverse complement.
AGAGTTGAATGCATCACAAATAGCCACAGGTATTCACCATAGGCACAATAAGAATCCACATTATTTTCACACATCCCAGAGTGGAGTCTGGTTATTTAAGGAGTGTTTGTCTCCACATGTGTACTTCCTGGCAGTGCTCCAGTGGAAGTGCTTCCAACAGGCCCTCTGACGCCCTCCAGCAGTTTAGTCTCAGGAAAGGGGCGTATGTTCAGTGGGAGGCATCAGCCTTGCCGCAGCCGTGATGTGGGTTACCGCTGTACCGGCCAGTCCTGCACTAGGGCCGTGTTATTAATACCTGGCCAGACTTAACCCATTTCCTTTTCACAACAGCCCATTATCTCCATTTTCTATCTCTGGAAACTAAAGGCAGGGGGTAACTTGGTCACGGTCATGTGACTGACGGGGGTGTCTGGACAGGGGTGTCAACTGGAGTCCTGTGCCAAGTTCTGGCCTTGGTGGAGAACGGGGTGCTTATCTGGGGACAGTCACCCATACACTTACCCGGGGGCCATGTGGGTTGACAACGACAGCGAGGGGAGGTTGCGTCTCAGAGCTCTGTGTGGGAAGGACCTGGAGGGGATGACACTCAGGACCATTGCACCTGGAGCTCGTGATTGTCACGACTGAGGAAACCCAGACACGGAAACCTTCCCAGTCTGCCCCAGGCTCCAAGTGAAGGCGCGGTGGAGAGACTGAGCCGCTGGCCCCAGAGTCTGTGGTGCGCCACCGCGTCCCTCATTCCAGCACAAGCACCAGGACGCAACCAGGGACAAGGACAGAGGCCACACACCAGGCTCTTAATGTGAGGAACTGTTGATGTTACTGGGTGGGCCAAGGGAGCGCTGGGTCATGGCAGGACACACGTGTGCGAGTGGCTGCTCTCCAGGGAGAGGAAGAGTAGCCCAGAGGGAAAGCCCCACAAGAGTGCCTCCACCGACTTCACGCAGCTCCTCCCAGAGAGGACGTGGCTGTGGCCCTCTGGACGTGGGGAAGTCCTCGGTGGCACCCAGGCTGGCTCTGGCTGTCAGGAAGCCTCTTGCTGAGTGCTGTATGGTCTCTGTGGAGCTTCCTGCCGACCCATCAGAACCGGTGGGAGGGTGTCCCACTGGAGCCCCACTCACAGTGACCAGAAGGCCCCTCTGCCAACAGTGCCACCAGGACCAAAGGAAGCCCGGGGAGCCCTCAAGAGCACCCCCTTCTGCAGAGGCTCCTGCCCTCCACTGGGCACCCCACCCTCTTTATAAAGAGGCCATTTTATGTTCAGATTTTTGTGGGACAGTTAAGCAGTTTGCTGCATGTCCAATGGCAGGGAGCTGTCACATTAGGTCTGGCACCTCTACCAGGTGCGCCATGTTGGTGGACTCAGATTCTGCCTGCCTTGCCTATCGCCCTAAGGACCTCTGTTGGCATGTGTCCTCTAGGAGCGAAGTGCGAGTGTGCGCATATGTGTGTATGCACATATATTTGTGCTTCTGCGAGGTGGAAGTTTTATGTGTATATGAAATCTTGGGATTCTCTAGATGTGTAAGTGACTTTGTGCTGGGCCCCAGGACCTGCTTCTCCCTGAAGGATGCTGAATTTCATTCTAGGGTTGAATGTAGTAGTAAAGGGAGGGGTGGTCTATGAGGAAGTGTCCATCCCCTGTGAAGGCATTTGCCACACATGCAGTTCCCCCAGAGGTAAAGCAAGTGAAGGGGTCTCCTCAGGCTCAGCAGGGGATGTGCAGGGTGAAGGGAGGCTTCAGGACCATATGTTTCATCTGAGTCCAACCACATGGCCCCACCCATGGTCCTGCATCCCATCATACCAATGAATGGCAGCTTGCAGAATAAGACCGTTGATGAGACTAGATTCCGCTGACCCTGTAATTCAGTGTCCCCAGTGGTTAAACCATGGAGTTGACTCAGCAGTCTGAGCTCAGAATGGCTCTGAAGGCTGGGAAGAAACATTTCTGGTTCTCTCATGACATGAGCTGATGGCTAAAGGCCTTGTGCTCATGAATTACTTATTTATTTATAAGCCTCCCAGTGCCGTCCTGGGAGCCCAGGGGACCCCTCTGTGCTCGCAGTCACGATCCCTGCCATGCTGGGTAATGCTGCTGCCCCCTGGACTCCAAAAGCCTTGCTTCAGCTTACGCGTCAGGACAGTCCACCAAGGGCGCGGCTTGGTTAGGTGCAGCACCACTGTGTGCTCTGCGTTCCTCACCTCCCACTTCCCACCATCCCGGGCCTCAGCAGTAGGCTCAGGCCCAACAGTACAACTGCACCACGCCCCAGATCCCATCTTGGAGGGCTTATCCCCGAGGCCACCCACCTAGAGCCAGAATTCCTACCAAAATTTTAACAAGGAAGATAGAATATAAATAATTATTTTTTAAAAATGTTTTTTAGTTGTTGATAAACCTTTATTTTATTTATTTATACATGGTGCTGAGAATGGAACCCAGTGCCTCACACATGCCAGGCAAGTGTGCTACCGCTAAGCCACAACCCCAGCCCAATAATTATTAATTAGAGAAAAAGAGTCAACTACATGCTATAATCAAGAGAACTCTTTAAAATACTGGAATAGCAGATGGAGGAATCAGATACTGCTTCTGGGACTGAGGGGCATATGTTCACTCCATGCCCTTGGAGAAGAGATGTTATCCATGCCTGATAAAGTTTACGGAGCTCGTTAAAGAATGTGGAGCAGTGGGGACAGTTCATGGGACCAGTGTTTGAAAGCAAATCTTTCATTGTACCTAAGCTGGGAAGGACATGGGTATGGCAAGAGGGCTCAGGATGATGGTGACAAAGGACCCTTGGGGTAAAGATCAGAGTAGCCATGTTCAATGTAGTCAGTCCATTAGGGACTCAGTTTACACCCTTCATTAGAAAACAGTTCTGGAAAGTTCCAGGGGGACTAACACAGCCCTTTACTAAATCAATGCAGTGTGATAACAGCTCCCAGAAGAGTATTTGTAGAGAACAGGAGCTTGGAGACTTTCGTGGTGGACTGGGGAAGATTGTCCCAGTCCAGCCTATTCATGGGAGAGTTCACTGAGGCTCTCTGAGGGCCTTGGGCATCGTCTGTATGTGGACGCAGGGCAGCAGAGAGCAGGAGCCAACACCTGGACACCATGTAGCAGCCATCCATCCCCTAGTGTGGGTGCAGCAGCAGGCGTGGGAGAAGTGGACTGGCCATGGTGTTGGAAGGGTCAGAGGAACGTTTTGCAAACCTGAGTCTGCACAAGCTATTTCGTATATTTGTGTTAAAATCCATTCTGGCTTCCTCCATGATCTGCAGATTTGTGTCCAACAAACTGTGTCCAGGTCTGTTTTCCAACCAAGATTGAAAGTGAAGCTTGTGATCAGCTTTTTCATCTTAATGGTGTACATAATGCCACTTTTTGTTTCTGTTCGTTTCTTTTCACATAGGCCGGAGCCAATGTCCTTCTCCAGGACGTCAATGGAAATATCCCGCTGGATTACGCTGTGGAAGGGACAGAATCCAGCTCTATCCTGTTGACCTACCTGGATGAAAATGGTGAGCTGCAGCTTGTGGGAGAGGCTGAAGAGGAGCTGGACGGGCAGAATGTGCATGTGTGCTCCTTGTGCGGCCTGCGGTGTGGCTGATGGGCTCTCGGTTCCCTTCCTGGCACAAGTAGGGAATTGTCCCGTGCCCCTCCACGGCCTTCCCCGCTCTGCACCGTACGTTTAATCCGCACAGCTTTCTGCACACCGGCAGAAATCCAGAGGCAACGAGGAGGGACACTTGAGCAGGCCTCTGAGGTCCATAATTAGTGGCACTGGGTTGTAATTATCATCTGTTCTCCACCCCCCCCCCCCCGGGAGGGGAAGGACGTGAAGCAGCACAATTGAATTTTGAGCTAATGAGTGTGAAGTCATCTCGGGAGTGTTCCCCTGGGAGCCGGTGGTCCTAGCGGGAGTTCAGACAGCGAGGACTTGGGTAGGGGCAGGGTGAGCAGCACCCTGGAAGCCACTCTGTGACTTAGATCCACCGCCATGGTCAGGAGACAGCCTCAGGAACATGATGCTATCCTGCAGAGTTGAGGCTGAGCCCTGGGAGTGTCACTGACAGGGTGCTAATTACACAGACCCAGCAGAGAGCTCAGGAGCCAGCACAGCCCTGTAAGGCACCAGGATCCCTGACCCTGGCTGGCGTGAAGGTGAAGAGCTGCCCCCCTCCCTTTTCCTGCTATTTAGGAATAAATAAGAACAAGGAAATTCCCATCCTTTCAAGGATACCAGTGGCCAGAGGAAAGGGTCACAGAGTTTCAGTCGCTAAGATCCGGTGATTTGCCCCTTCTCGTCTCAGGAGAAGCTCCCTGCATGCAGACCTGTTCCCTGCTGCACCCGTCCAGGTCACATGTCACAAAGGTTTATCCTGAGCAGGGCTCAGAGGATGATCACTGCTTGGTAGCCCTGAATTCTCCAGAAATGGTCCCATTGGCTCTGAAGGCTAGTAGCAATGGCTGTCCTGACGGGGACCTGAGCCTCCTGTGCTGGAGAGCACCACGGTCAGAGCAGAGCAGGCTCCTGTGCCTGCTGTGTGTTCATTGCCCACCTGCAGCTGCTGTGCCCTGGGTTCAGTGGGCCACACACAGCCCCCCGTCCTCAAGCTTCTCCTGCAGGAGAGCTCAGAGGTTCTGGAATTTGCAAAATCAGTGTTCTCTCTACAAAACCACATGGATTCAGAAGTCGATTAAAAATTGGTCAGACAGGAGAACAACAAGAAAAAGGGACTGAGTCTGAGTGGTTTGGAGGAAATCTGTCACAAGCATGGCTGTCACAGTCAGTGTGTAAACGGCGTGTTAGCTGGAGCCAACTCAATTTAATACCTCTTCAGTTTTTAATTCTGTTTCTTACTTGTCACCACCGAGGCCTGGCTCGGCCGTCCCATCCATCTGCCCCTCCCTCGCATCTGTCACGTCCTGGCTCTGCTCCTGCCAGTCTTGCTTCTGCTTATCGCACCCTCTGCCCAGTTCCTACTAAACACTCTGAGTTCCATTCATTCCCTTCCCCCTGGCTGGTGTGCCTTTGCTGTCTGCGGTGACAGCCTGGGCTGGGGTCCTTAGCAGTTCTGACGTTCCTCACGAGGAGGTCTCGTTGTGATTCAGCTCTCAGTACTTCAACACTGCCTTATTATAACTGGGTGGCCATGGTCTTGGACATTCACGCTACATCCCTACAGGTTCAGATCAGACACTTATCATGCTGTCACATCAGGGTGCAGGTGGCGGGAGGGGCAGGCCATGTCATGAACAAGTTGATTACATGGAAAATCGCTGGTCACAGGCTCTAATTGTACTGTCACCAGCAAGTCACACTGTAATCTCGGGCACAGCAATTAACCTCGGCTCCCCGCCTGAGCTTCCTGGGCTGGAAAATGAGACAGCTATGCAGGGTGATTGAGCCTTGATGAATCTAGAGCTTCCGGGCAAGGCCAGCCAGCCGCCATGCAAGGGAAACAGTGGACTCCAGTGAGCCACCTAGGAGAGGGAGCACTGAGGGGGAGCTGGGATGGTCAGGACAAAAGACCAGCGGAGATCTATATGTCCATGTCCTGAGAAGGGCAGAGCTCACGTGGCTCTGTGCACATCACCACCCACTGTGTCCTCTCCTGCACCTGCAGTGTCCCTTTGGAAAACCGTGGCTCCCCTGCCTGCTCCTCAGCCACTGAAGGTCAGCCTCCCACCTGACCCACCCCTGGGAATGCCCCTGAGGGTTGACACTGCCTTCTGTGGCCTTCCATCCAGGGACCACCTCCCTCTTCTACTTTATTACTTCATCTCTCTGTGACATCCAGCAACCCTGGCCACTCTCCTGGGAAGATCTTTTCCCGGTTTTCTTCTCTTGAGCTTCCGTGGGGCTGGCCTTTGGGTGTTCCTCTTATGAATTCAGGTTCCTGAGTGTTGGTCTCTAGGTCTATTCCTTGAAAATCTTTTCCCTGGCACATGGCGACTGGAGTCCCTGTTGGCTGGTGGTGTTGTCACCTGCCCCGAGGATATTCCTGCACCCTACCCCCTTTCTACACTCCAGTCCTGGGCGTGTAGTGTCATCAGGGACCTACACGTGGAGCTGAGACCATCTGAGATGACATGTCCCTGTTAGACTTATGTCACCCTTTCTAAATGTATCTATATCCCACAGTTTGCCATTACAGCCAGGAATACAGGTGTCTGAACCTTATTTTTATTCTCCCAAATCCCTGGTGTCTGGTTGTCACTCTCACAGAAGCTGCTTCCTGGGCACCTCTCCTCCGAGTGGGCCCCCTCACCAGCCACCCTCTCTGCCTTGGTGAATCTCTATTCTGGGTTACTTCGGTGGCCTCCACATCTGCTCACCATGCCCCAGTCTTGCTCTCCCTGTGCACTCTTCACGGTGTCCCTTTGGTTTCCACATACCAGGTGACCTTCTTTGACTTGTGAAGTCTATTCAGACGCTGCTCCAGCAGCCTCCTCTGCAGAGCCAGGGCAGCCAGGCTGGCAGTGTGTGTAGACTGCCCAGTGATGCCTGTTGCAGACTGGGCACAGGAAGTGGGGGAGGGCAGCAGTAGCCTCCCGTGTGACCCTATCCTTCTCTGCTGGGGCCACTGTCTGCACTGGCCTCCCCAGTGGGTCTCCTAGGAACCTCCCTCTGGTGACAGCAGCGTGGGTGAGTTGAGGTTCTGTTGGAGAAACCCAAGCTGATCCCCCGGCATGGGTCAGTCAGGTGAATGCAAACACTCGTTTAGCTTTGTTTCCTTTTTGAGGGTAAAATCCTGTTTCTGGATATTCAGATGATGCTGGTATTACATAAGCTAATGAATAAAAATGAAGTGCCCAGAGCTTATGGGAACACCAAGATGGAAGGAGATGAGACGCCACAGGCTTGACAGAGCCGGGACCCTCACACCTACCTCAGGGAGGGGCTGGGGCACCATTCCAGCTGGTGTGCCTTGGAGAGCTGTGAGGGGCTGGGGTGGCGTCCTGGGCTCAGGGCGCCCATATGGCATGGTGCAGCCACACCAGCTCCACACAGTGAGGGCCACAGCACAGTAGAGCCTCACAGGGAGGGCGAGCAAGTTGTCACAACAGCATCTCCTGAAGAAGGAGAGTTCAGCAAAGACAGGGATCTGGGAGACTTGGGGGGGGGGCTATGAAATTTTGGTTTTTGCACAAATGTCTGTTAGCATCAAGAGCTATCAAGCAGCAGTAATAACTCATAGGTAACAACCTGTGGGGTCCAGGTAAATGATTCTGTTTCCAAATTCTATATTAATAGAAATGCCAGATTTCTCTTGAAATAACAAATCTAAGAAGACCTTATATTAATTTTATTGTTTAGAAAAAATATGAAAATTAAACTAAATTTCTTTTTTAAAAATGAGAATTGGCCCAATAGCCATTACAAAAGGGACTTTCCGTGCACTATCGCCATCTTGGTTGGTTTTGTTCAGGAGAAGTTGGAGACATTTTCTTGACCACCCAGAGACAATTTCTTTAGCATTGTATTACCAAAAGGAGACTTGTGCTTCTTTTCTGAACGTGTAACAAAAATCACATCATAATTGGCACCATATTTGACTCAAAACCTAGTTGGAAATTAATAGGCTACAAGGTTGAATTTTATTCCCTGTGGCATCTTCAGAATAGGGAGGATCATTCCCCAGGACACATAGCGCTGTGAGTGTGAGAGCAAGGAGTGGCGCAGTACATCTGTGTGTTCATTTCCGTCTTTCATCTTTGAGTCTTGTTCTGGTTTTTATCAGCTTAAATTGCATGCTTAAGTAATTTTCTAAAAGACATATCAGCAAACACTATAACATTAGGAAATTTAACACAATACTATGGCCTTAGATTCCTCTGCCATTTCATATGTGAAATTGAATGCTGACATCTGAGAAATAATATTTTCCAAAATTAAATCACATGGAAAATTCCATAATTTAAAGCTGAGAATAGAGTGACAGTTTCAGCTGGTGTCTAGCGGACCTCACTTCTCTGTTGGGGAAATCGGTTGGTTCTTTTGAAGTGGCACACCAGGGTGCAGAAGGTGAGAGAGAGCTACTGTCCCTGCCTCACCATTCCACCACAGGGAATACCTTCGGAATGAGCTACCCATTTCAAGTATTATTGCATTTTGCTGCTCCCTGACTGCCTATTGCAAAGGAAGACACCCCTGAGGGAATGGCAAAGAATCCACACAACAGAAGGCTCGCTCTCATGGAGCCCTTACTGCCCATGCTGTTTGACATGCTGTGTGCACCTTATTCTCATAACAATGAGGGAAGCAAAACCTGAAAGCCCCACTTTGCAGATGAAGAAACTGAGCAGGGTATGTTTCCTGCCCACGTTGGGCCAGATGTGATCCAAAGGCCCAGCACCCCGGCCGGGACAGCTGGGCTCCTGAGAGCCTCTGCTCCTTTCCCCTGGCAGGCTCTGAGGTGAGCATGGGGGGAGCAGACGAGGAAGCACTCGGGGAAGTGCCAGCCGAGGGGACATGTCTAATGTGGCTTCCGCCTTGAGACTGAGAATTACGGCCTCAACTCTCTGAGGTCTGTGTTATCACCTGAGAGACTGAAGATATTGAAACCCGAACAGGTGAAAGGACTCAGTCACATAAGACCTAGAAAGTGCTCAGCAGAGTGGCTGGCTGAGAGCAAACACGTGTGAGAGGGAGAGAACCTCATCACCGTCCCCGTCACCAACATCCCCACCCTGTCACCATCATCTCCACTATCACTGATCACCATCGCCATGATCATGGCCACCACTGTCGTCATGATCACCACCACCACCACCATCACCATTCCCAGTCCCACCATCTCCACCACCATCTCCACCACCACCATCTTCATTATCATCATATTCACTGTCAACTGTAGCAGATACATTATTTGTCCTTGGTAAGTATTCATTTAGCCTGGAACCACTTCTGGGATCAGGTTAGCCGTAAATGAGGAGAGGCGAGCTACCATAAAGGTCATGCTATCATGAAGTTTCAGGTTGAAGTAGATGCTGACGAGAGGTGTGAGCAGGAGGTAAGCAGACCTGGGCTTTCTGTGTGTGAATCACCCACTCAGTTAAGAAAGACAGAGTTTCACTCAATGTCGGTTGTCTCCATTAACATGATGGTCATGGAGTGTTTAGAGGGAGCATCCTTCTAGAGTGGTCATTTTTGAAGTAATTTGTAGATGTAGAGGCAGTTCTCAGAGATAGTCACAGACGGTCCTCATGCACCATTACTTGGAGCTGCCTCCATTGCTACACAGGGGTGTCGTTATCTATTTATCAAAACTAGAAGTTAGCCTTGGGTCCATAGTGGTATTCACTAAACTATAAATGTTGTTTGATTTCTCTAGCTTTTCTACTAAAGTCTTTTTTTTCTATTCCGGGATGCTACATTGCTTTTAGGAGCAACTATTGAGATCAGAAAGTCTTGGAGAATAAAAAACATATCTTGGTGATTTTTTTCAATTCAATTTAAGTACTTTAAAATACTTGGGGCATTGTGTGTGGATGGTTTATATTAAGGCATGTACTTCCACAGAGCCTGACAAGTCTGAAGAATAGAGCAAGTGGTCTTTTTTTTTCTTCCTTTGAAGACTGTACTCTAGTTAGAAGTAGAATGCATGCAGAGGGAAGCAGTCATCCTGGAGCTGAGAGTGATCGCCCTCAGTGGAAAGGGGCTTCCCCAACGGAACATGCTGAAAGATGCCCCGCAAACCAGGCAGACCCCACAGCATCTCTGTGTCCATTTTGAAAGGTTCTTTCTCCGCCAGGAGTGGATCTGACCTCCCTGCGCCAGTTGAAGCTGCAGAGACCCATGAGTATGTTAACAGATGTCCAGCACTTCCTGTCATCCGGAGGCAATGTCAACGAGAAGAATGATGAAGGAGTAACCCTGGTAGGTCACTCTGTTTGACTCAGAAATTGTTTAAATAGAGGATTTCAGTTGATCCTGAAACATAGAATTGAATAGATTCGACCTTTAAACAATCTGAGGTTTTGTTGATCATGAAAGTATTCATTGTAGAAATCTTGCAAAACACATAAGTATGTAAAGAAGGGTGTGAAGAGTCTGTGGGTCGCCACCGAGGTAGAACCCAGGTGTGTGTGTGGTGTTTGCTTCAAGCCTTCTTCCCATGCATGCTTTTCCTACAAGTTCAAAATCATTTTTGTGTGTTACTTTGTCACTGCGAGTTTGAGACATGACGTATTGGAGACACTCATTTTCACTTTAAGCAAAACAAATTACTTCTGAATGATTCAGTTCAGAAATCCAGGAAACCCCCCCACCCCATGCCATGGCACTTTGGTTGCTGTCAGGCACAGCTGTAGTAGATTAGAAATTGATCAATCAAATTTGGATTGAATTTGATATAATCCTAATGCTAATTACCAAAATGAATTTTGCCTTGTCAACCCCTACGCTTTCCCAGCCTCAGCATGCCTGGGTAGACTTACTGAGGACAGATGAAGTGTGTTAACCCTCGGGGGAGAAAGAGGAGAAGGTGGGTTAGGGTGGAGGAGGAGCCTGGGGCAAGGACATCATTGGCCTCAGCCAAGGAAGTCAACAATTCAGCACAGAAGGAAAGAGGATGGGAACCAAACCCTGGGATGAGGGAGAGGTGGAGCATCCAGAAATGAGACCAGGGGAGGCAAGCTCGGGAAGGAGGAAATGGGAAGAGTGGGAAGCCTAGGAGCCCAGGGCACACAGGGACACGGAGCAGCGAATGTTTGCCTTCAGGACTGTTGAGAGCCTGCAGAGAGGATGGTTACTCAGAGGACTGGCGGTCTTGCTCTCTGAGGGCAGTATCCGTGGACTGGTGGTCAGAAGCAGATTAAAGTGAGCTATTAAATTAATAGTCCATTCCTTGCCTGTGATAAAGTCCTGTCTGACATGTAGCAGAAATAGAGAGTCTCTCTTTTTGTACACTAGCAAGGATTGCAGCTTTATATTTGTTTAAAAACCGCTGCCAAAGACAAATAACATGCATGCTCCAGCTGTGGCTCACGTATCCTTCAGTAGAGAAGCTATTGAAGGAATCGATACAGAGCAGTAAATTGCTATTATTTTCAACCATCTTCAATTTTGACATTGCTTGTGACCATTTATCAGACAGCATAAAAGTTGCACATAATTGCTTTGTAATAACAGCATCCTGTGGTGGTCAGCTCTGAGCTTTGACAAGAAAGAAGCAGTGAACAAAAGCCGGGGCTCCCTAGGGGACCACAGCTTACAGGGAGGGGCAGTTCCCTGAGGTGTGTCTCTTATGGTGACGACGTCCTTGCTGGCGGTCTCCTTCTGGAAGGTGCACCGTGTGTATGCTTTTCTGTGTATTGTTGGAGAGAAGGACGAGAAAGTGCCTTTGTTCGAGGGTCGATTTCCGCGCTCTGAGTTGGAATGTCAGCTGTGTTTCGAAATGAGGCCTAATTTCCCAGCTGGTAAATTGTCATGTGCAAAAGACAAAAACTACCAGCACAAGGCTCGGTGGCGAGAGGCTTCAGTCAGATGTAAAGAGCTTCCCTCGCTTCTTAGATGTACAGCAGGATGACCACATGTAAAGCAGCTCCTTATGAAGAGACCTTTTAGTTTATATTAATAATGTTCTTAAAAGTAAACAAAAGCCTCAGAAAAGGATACAGTTGTTAAAATGCCTTCCATGTTCCAGAGCACATGAAAATGAAGTGCTTAATCTGAGTAGGTTAATCTCTTGAAAACATCTGTGTGTCTTAACTAGCGCCTATGTATGGTGGCACCCCTTCCTCTCTCTGTCACAGACTTTGACTGGTCAGACCTCTTTTTCTTGGGAAATAATAATCCAGGGGGTACAAATACCAGCCCTCACGTTTCCCTCTGCCTGTTCATTTCACTAGTGCTAGTTTATCCCCTACCAAAGACACAATGGCAAGCGTTGACGAGGTTCCAAACGGTGGACACCAGGTTTTGCTCTGTGGAAAGCACCTCTCCCCTGCAGGGGCTGGCTTTGTGCACGTGACTTCAAGAGGTCTTGAGTAGCAGTTGCAGACCAACTAAAGTGTCCATTCCTGACTCTGGTGTTAGAGTCAATTTTATACTCCTAATGAAAATCTTCTGAAATCCAGATGCTATTGCAGATAGTGTAAATAACTAGACAATCATTTGCTGATTATTCAAATAATGCAGAATAAATTTAGAAGTGGGTGAAAGACTTGATCTCTAGGAGAAAGTAGACTAAATTCTACAGTACCCATGGATGCATCGTTCTTGACACTGTTTGCTAGAATATGAACGAGGTGAATTCTGTGTGTAACAAACCGTGGGATGAGCAATGTGAAACATGGTGTCTTAATGTTTGTGCTATAAATTAGATGAATTATTCTTGTTCTAATGAAGTTGATAGATAGAACAAGAATGAAACACGTGAGTGTATGCTACAGACTGAAGAGTGTTAGTCCAAAGTAGAAAACAGGTGTTTCTGCAAATTGCATCTTTGTGTGTGTGTGTGTGTACATGGGTGTGTGTTTTCACTTTACTATATGTTGTTTTTATGATAAAAACAGAAGAGTGCTCCTTGCCAGGGTTTTACAGGGTTTAAGTTGTGTTTTCTCTTGGTCCTTTCCTGACAGTTTCTTCCTGCCTGTGTCTATACAACAAATCACATCACACACTTCCTGAGTAACCTCATTTACTTTGGGCGAGGCCTTAGAGACAAAACTCCTCACTTAAAAAATAGAAGCAAATGCTTCAAACTCTGATCTCATTTTTGTAGATCCTGAGGCCTCATTTCTAAACTTCAGATTCCGTGGAGAACTAAACCAGGAGAAATGTTAAGTGGTAACTGTCAGCTGATCCTCCCCAGGTCCCCGGGCCTTGACCAGTACATGAGCATCTCAGGGATCACAGTTTTTGTGCTGGCTTTGAAACCCTCCTGCAGCACCAAGGACAGCCTGCAGAGTTAGAGTCGGGGAAGATTTGGCCTGAGGTCAGGCAGTAGTGAACTATTCTGTTATCACCTCTTGTGTGTTAAAACATTCAGGTCACAGTGAAGAGGAACTCAGGGAGGATAGGAATGACAAAATGTGCACACTATGAGAGTCAAAGGAAAATAAATAAGATTTCTTAATAAGCCAGAATGTTTCCTCCAAAGCTATCCACGTACACGTAATGAATAAAATCACAGGGCTTTTGCTTACATGCTCTGTGTCTCAGATCCAGTATTTTATGAAACAGCTCTTTTTATACAACTCAATAAATCACATTGATGTCACTGTTCTTTTTAAAAAGTGGAATGACAGGACATCTCCTCCTCACAGTTACACATGGCGTGTGCAAGTGGCTACAAGGAGGTGGTGTCACTTATCCTGGAGCATGGTGGAGACCTCAATATTGTGGATGACCAGTACTGGACGCCCCTCCATCTGGCAGCCAAGTACGGCCAGGTAAAGCCCTTTTAAAATTGTTTCCAAAGATCATTTTTATAATCCGTATAGAATTTTATATTTGATTTTTGTTTCGAATCATGTACTAATTATTATGTAATTTGGCTTTTGATGATATTATCTTACTAAACCAAATGTTTTATAGTTAAAGAAAAATATTTAACTTCGTGAGTGCATGCCAGAATATAGGTTTATGACAGCTCTTTTGTGGTCAGAATCACTGGAGAAATAATCAAATCCTATAAACATCTTTTATAGTTAATGCTGTTTTCTTAACATAAGGCTTATAACCTAATTCCTCAAATCTATAATAATTTTATGTTTTCTCTGCTTCATAGACCTAAAACAAAATTAAATTTATATAATATTTTTATCTATAAATTATATTTCATTTTAATGAAAGAAGTTGGATAGCAAATTTTTCTCTCCAGGTTGATTTTGGGCTGCAGATAATATATCTGGAGTAACTATTTACAAGTTAGTTTCTCTCTAGGCATTGGTATACCATGACAAAAAATCAAAATCTAACCCTTTAGTGGTTTACATAAGTAAATGTGATAGAGTGCTCACAATAATTCACTGATATAAAAAACCTAGTTCTAAAATATGAATAATATTTTGTTAAAGAAAGTCTTAGTAGCAATAGTATGAAAAATAGCTGTTTTAGTACTATTTACTGTTAAGCTAAACTTGTTCATTTCAAAACAGTTTCAGGTAAAATCACATTCAGTTAATTTATAGTGAATTGAATCTCTTGGATATTAACCAGAATGCAAAATATCTATCATGAAATTTGAGTAAAGCAATTGTTGAAACACTTGAACACATTTGCATATCCTGCATTATAGAAAAATAACATATTGTTTGGAGAATGTTCCAGTAAAGAGAACATTGCTTTGACAACATTTCCTGTAGAAAAGGGTTCATTTATTCGGTATACAAAATTAACAGACTATTAAACAGTGCTTCCATCAGGTAACTGTGTGTGAGAATGAGTGGACTGTATAAGAGGCTGTGGCTGCAGGCAGGTGAGGCTTTGACCTCAGGTTCCAGTACCCCAGGCCTCCTGGCCACAGGAGGTTGCAGCTCAGTGCTGAGGACACCATCAACACCAGTACTCCATTTCTAGCATGGCAGCAATTGGGGACACTCAGGGTTGGAAAACTTATGCTACTAAAAAATAGAGAATTCAGCATGCAGGCAAGTCTGGTCAACTGGAACACAACGTGGAGGGCTTTGCTAAGGAAATGGTCATCAGTAAATTATCAAAATGTCCTGTAATATTCAGGGATTGCTTCTTGAAGAAGCTACATCTGGAAGCATGTGGAAGCTTATTAAATTGCAGCAGAATGCTACCCTAACTTGAAGGAACTAGGCTTCCATTTTACCTGAATTCTCATTTTTTCCCACTGGACTTTTGGACTGTTGATTGGAAAGTAACACTTTAAATAGTAGTAAGTAGATTCCTTCTAACTATTTTCATAGGATAATGAGCTCTCAGTTAATAGGACTAGATTCAATAAAGCTTTTAAAAGAGACAACTTGGATAAATGTATTGTTATTTTTGTTCAAATAGTCTAGTGATTTTTTTTTTATCAGAATCCAACATTTGAGTCTTATTTTATCTTATTTCTGATCAAATTATGAGTTGGTGAATCTTATTTATTGTTTTTTATTGTGTTTTCTGGTTCTATGGTTTCCATTTGAGTCTTTCTTATAAACTGTTTTGTTTCTGAGAGATTGTATTCTTTTATTGGTTCCAAGAGAATTTGTAGTTGCTGATTAAAGCATTGTTACAATGGTTATTCAAAATCATTTCTCTGTCAGTTAATCATCTTTTCTGGTTTACACTGTATCTCCTGATCTTGTTATGACAGATGATTTCAATTGTATCTTGCATATTTCAGGGTTTGAGAGTCTCGTTTCTATGTAAATCTATTTCAGCAGGTAGTCACCATGTTGAGGCCTAGCATGCAAATCTTGGCCTTTTTTTTGGGGGGGGGGGTGTCAGGCAGGCTGAGGTTCCCATAACAGGTTAGTCTTTAGATCCTTTGAGGTGTCATTTTGGTCTCTTTTTTAACCTAATGCCCTTGGGCTTCCACTGGCTGCTCCTGGAAAGGATGTCCCCAGGCTGGGCCACTCCTCGCATCTGGACCAGATAGGGAAATCTCCACAGGGACAAATTGACTTCCAAACTCCCCTGTGGGAATGTGATCCTCCTGTGGGTGTGTCTCAGTTGAAAGACAGCACCTGCCCTGGCCCTTCATGGAATAAAGATCCCCTCAGAGGAGTCTAAGGAGGGGACAGACACAGGGAATGGGTTTGCTGTGTGGAGTGCTGTAGGAAAGAAATGCAAGGACAATATGGAAACTGCCCAAGTGAGTAGAGAGCCTCTGTTCTGTAAGATGAAGACAGAACTATGCGCTTAATGAGAAATCACAGTTGAACTATAAATAAATATCAATAATTTATTATAGTTTTACACCTTGGATCTATCATGGTTGCAGAGTTGGAGACATTCCCTTGTTACACGTAGAACCTTAGCCATGAGCCAGAGTGTGGGTATACTAACTCAAGTGGGTTACAAATTCTGAATTTCCGAGGATTTTAACATTGTATTTTCTGCCTTAATGAGGTAATCAGTCTCTTCTAGGGCCAGAACTGGGACTGAATGGTAGCTGCCAGCATGCATTGCTACTTCCCAACTTTTTAAAGAGCCCCTGAAAGTGATCAGCAAGGAGTTAATGTTGCCCATTTTAACTGGACTGAAATGCAAATGTCCCAAGAATGAGTAAAGTCAGGATCCAGCAACTCGTGTGAATTCAAATCTCACACAATTAGGGTTTCCTTTTGCACACACGTGTGCTGTATCAGTCTCCTCTCTGCTGGAGGCTTTGCTGGCTCTCAGCTCTTCCCAGAGTGGAGATGGATCGGCGTCAGGCTGCACAGTCTACCTGGTGCACTGAGGAAGTCCACCTAGGAGTCTCGTGAGGTCAAAGCAGACATTCCACAGTAAAGGGGTCAGTCGGCACTGGCCTCTCCGTGCCGACTGTGATCAGGACGGAGCCTGAGCAGAGAGGATTCCTCATTCCACACATAAACGTTCACTTTTACAGGGCTGAAACACAATGGAATCACTTTTATTGTTGAGGATTTTCACATAGAAAACATTTTGCTTTTGTGACTGAAATGATTTCTGCAGATAGAGGGAGAAAGGTAGATTGTTGGGAGATTGACAGGTTTTCTTGTGGAGTTCTGTAAAGAGCAACATGATTATTAGACTCTGACATTTTTACAAAGGTATAAAATCTTTTGGGTTACTGCTCTTTTTTCTAATTTGTGAAAAATGGAGTCATATTTAATTTTTGACCTCCCTTCTCTTACCCCGCCCCCATTCATTACTTCCTAACTTCCTTTCCTTCTTCCCCATGGTTCAAAAATGAGAAAACCAGGGCTGGGGTTGTGGCTCAGTGGTAGAGCTCTCACCTAGCACATGCGAGGCCCTGGGTTCGATCCTTGGCACCACATAAATAAAATAAAAATGAGAAAATCTCTTAGATCTTTAATATAAACAAATATCTTTATTTTACCCTCTTGGGAAATGTGATATATATATACATATACATACATATATACATACACACACACACACACACCTTATTTTTCAGCTTGGAAGAAAACTTCTCTTTCTTTAGTAAGCTGTATATTTGGAAATCAAAATAAACTTCTAAATATAAGCACTCTGCTGTAAAAAGACCTAGTATTACTGAAATAGTTTGTGTTCTGCAAAACAAAACACTAATTTTGAATGGGCGTGTGGGGATTTTAGCAAAGGGCACACCACTGAAGACCTAATCCGTTGTGTAGTGAGAATTCTAAAAGGAGCCGTCATTGACATTTTGGGGATTCATGGGCAGGAAGCTCAGAGTGGGTAAAGGATGCCACTGAAAATATTACAGAAGATAAAACAAGCAACCTGAAGAAGACATTCATATTTGAATCAAGATGATAAGACAAGAAATACAAATGGAAAACACAATTAAGAAATGAGAAAAAAGAATTAATACTCCAAAAGAACCTCCAAATCAATTTTTTGGGGGCGGGAGATACTAGAGATTGAACTCAGGGGCACTCGACCACTGAGCCATACCCCCAGCCCTATTTTGTATTTTCCTTAGAGACAGCGTCTCACTGAGTTGTTTAGGGCCTCACTTTTGCTTCAGCTGGCTTTGAACTTGAGATCCTCCTGCCTCATCCTCCATAGCTGCTGGAATTACAGGTATGCATCACCATGCCCAGCTCCAAATAATTTTTAAAAATTACAACCACTAGGTGAATTTACTAAGGTTGCTCACAGTATCATTACAAACATAAAGTATATGGCAAAAACATATACATACTCACTTACACACACAAATACATGTGTACACACATAACAAATAGTGTGTAAGACTTCTGCCCTGAAACACTACAGAGCATTGCAGTGGTAGTTGGGGACCTACAGAACACAGAGGTCGGCATGCTCATGGTGAAATGCTGGATGTCCTAAGTACTGGGGAGGCAGAAGGGTGGTCCCCAGAGACGTCTTTGGTCTAGCCCTGGACCCTGTCCTTGGGTTGCCTCACAAGGGGGAGCTTTGCAGAGATTAAGGGTGTGGAGCTAAGACTTTCTTGGATTATCCAGGGGGGCCCAGTGTAAGCACAGTACATGGGTCCTTGAAAGTAAGGACCTGATCCTGGCTGAGTCAGAGGAGACCGAAACTGTGGAAACGGCCAAGAGAAGTACTGTCCCTGTTCTGAGGTTGGTGGAAAGGTCCTGGAGGCAGGGAGCTGGGGCCGACTCTGTGAGCCTCACATCCAGAGCAGGTCCAGCCCTAACCCCAAGGGGAACACTGCACCACTAGCACCCTGATGTCAGCCCAACAGTCTGTGTCAGACCTCACCTACGGAAATGTAAGGGGTACATCGATATTGTTTAAGCACAACTGTGTGGTCATTTGTTAAGATTATAATATAAAACTAACAGTATCTGTGTGTGGAGGGGGTAGGGGGTGGGGGGATTGAATCCAGGGCCTTCCACATTCTAGGGAAGTTTCTGCCATTGAGTTATAGCCCTTGTTCTGTTCTTTTGCCTGCCTGCCTCCCTCTCCCTTCCTCCTCCTCCTCCC
>NW_025999932.1:3253804-3544910 GCF_001458135.2 Marmota marmota marmota | reverse complement strand
CCTCCCCCTCCTCCTCCTCCTCCTTCCATTTTTTTTTTTTCATTCTTTTTTTGGAGAGAGCCTCACAAAATTGCCCAGGCTGGCCTCAAACTTGTGATGCTCCTGTTCAGCCTTCTCAGTAGCTGGGATTGATTACAGGTGTACCCCTGGCTAGTTACACATCTGTTTGAAGCAATCCCAGCCATATCCTATCTGTCCTTCCTATAGAAATTGAAAAATTAATCCAAGAACTTAAATAATAAAATTCAGACTCTTTTCGAAACTTTTTGTAAGAAGAACCTTTAAGTAAGATGTTCCAGGTCTTAATTGTGGTGCTGGTTACAGGTTTGCTCAAATGTAGAAGTGCATACTTATCTGTGCATTTTGTTGAATTTAGATTTTTAAAAAGAGGTATCAAAAAAATGTAGCTAAGAAATTTCAATTTCCAGCCCAACAGCTGAGTTGAGGTCTCCTAGTTTTGTGGTTTGATTCTATTATTTTGGTGCCCTTGCCTAGGAAAAGTGGCTGCCTGCCAACATTTAGCAAGTGAGAATGATGGTGATGACTTTGTATCACAGAAGTATGAGGCATCCCAGACCTCTCTGTGCTCTATAAACCCAAAGAGAAATCATAACAGCAATTTAAAGACACTTGGAACAGTATTGTGATGAAAGCAATACCTTGTCTATATTCTATATGGAATAGAGGGGAAAAAAGGGTTTAATGGAAATTCACAGCCTTTCACATTGTAAAACATAATAGATGCTTGCATTTTAAATTGAGTTTAAAAATTAATAATGAGTGAAATGTTCAACTTATAAAATTTACAGAAATCTAATAAAATAAGAGAATTAGAAATAAGGATTTTAAAAGAGCAAGAAATGTAGAAATATAATATACAGGTAGGGTGTAATAGAAAGGATCAATAATACTGAACCTTGACTCTTGCAAGGATTTAGATGAACCAGATTCTAGAAATATTTGTCCAGAGAGGGAGACAGAAACAAAAGACCACAAAAACTGGCTGATGCTGTGCATGCAGAGGAGACAATAACCAGGTAAAGAGCACAGCTCTTGAAAATACAGGAGGGGAGAGGCAGAGAAAGACACAGCTGTCTTAGAGCATCTCTGCTGCAGTAGAGAAGTTCCAGACACTGGGTAGTTATAGAGTACAGAAATGTCTTTCTGACTGTTCTTAAGACAAGACAACCAGGATGATCGAGGTGCTATCAGGTTTGGAGTCTGGTGAGGGCCTGGGGCTCCTCTTCCAAGATGATGCCTCAAATGCTGTAGGCCAAATGCTGTGTCCTCACATGGAGGAGATGAAGAGGTAAGAGGGATAAAAAGGATCTGGATGGCAGCCTCCAGACCTTTCCTAAGGTCATGAATTCATTTATGAAGGCAGAATCCTCCAGCCTAATAACCCCTCATGGCCTCATCTTTTAATGCCTCTGCAAGGGGGATTAAAATATAGCATGAGTTTTAGAAGGGACGCAGCATTCAAACAGCAACAATCACCAACAGTGTTGTGACGACAAATTTGAAAGCTTCAAACAAAAATGTCAAATCCCCAGAAATCACACCACAAGGATTTGATTCTAGACCAAAAAGAAAGCCAGACAGATCCCATAGCTACCATCTCCAAAGCAGCACCCCCTAATTTAGCCAGTGATCCATTCTCCGATGGCAGAATCTAGAAACTTTGAAATGTCTGACAGTAAAGTCATTGCAGGCAGGTGGAGCCACAGGGGCTCTTGTTTGGAGTGGGAGTGTTAAGTTGAATAATCACTTTTGAAAAGAACTGGAGCCATCCCATGACGTTGGCCCTGTCTCCCTGTATTCTGGCACTTTTATTCTTAAGTACACACCACCTGCCTGTGTGCACCAGGAGAGATAAGCAGGAATATTTATAAGAACGTTATTTGCAAAACTAAATAAACAATTACAAGTAGCTTGAATGTCCACTAAAAGGAAGGTGAATAAATTGTGATATATTTCTACAATGCAATTCTACATAGTTGGGAAACAGAATAAAACAGTTTAACTCAACAACTCCCATGATTCTAAAAAAATGCATTGGTACGCCTTGAAAGCAAGACATAGAAAAATATGTAGCCCAGGGTTGCATTTCTATTATGGTCATAAAAGATTAAGCAATATGTTGGTTAGGGATCCTTCTAGATATGTTTGCTAACCAAATGAAGAAAAATACTAGTAACCCAAAGTTTATCCTAGTGATCAACACCGTGAAACAGGAAGGGAGCAGTAATGGGGAGAAATACACAAAGACACTACCAATGACAATTCTAAAAGTTGGGGACACTGAAAGCTATTTAATTACTGATCTTTCAACGTTATATAAATAATACATATGCACTTTGTGTGATATGCATTTTTCGATAGATACACAAATCTCTCGTTGAGCTCTTCAGTCTTATAACATGAGATTGAGTTTTCCTAAATGTAGAACGTGACTTTAGATTTATAATGTCCTCGGTGTTGTTATGAACGGACAATACCAATAAGTTGGACTTTGCTGAATGGATAAAACAAAAACAAAGCATCATGTGACATATAATGTCTTGCATAAAATTCTCTAAGAGAAACTTGAACAGTTTAAGGTATCCTCTTCAAGTCCTAAACAATGAAACCCTCATGCAATAAATGTTTTTTTTTTCTTCTGAATACATAAATTGCTGAAATGGTGCAAGTATATGGCATTGTCTGAAAAGGAAGTGGCCTTTACTAATGACTCCCCAGTGTCTGGCAATGTGTTTCCTATTTCAATCATCTTTACGTTTCAGACAAACCTGGTGAAACTTCTTTTGCTACATCAGGCGAACCCAAACCTTGTGAACTGTAACGAAGAGAAGCCCTCAGGTAGGTGCTGAGTGGGGCTGGACCCCTGGGAGTCTCCTGTCTTCCTTTAACCCTGACGCTGCTCAGCTCCTTCGCACAGCTAGGGAAGGAGAGCTGGCTGCAGCTGCAGCTCGGTGCGACCTCTGTAGTCCACGCTCAGGCCACAACCTCCTGTGCATCCCGAGGTGATGTCAGGAGGATGTCCAGGAGCATGTGCCTGGTCCCGGTTCCTTTCTTCCGTCTCATTACTAGTGCATTGAACTTCAGATGGTGATTCACTTGGTGCCATTTACTTTAAAATATATTTTACCAGTATTTTATTACTTTCCCATCATACCAACCAAATATGTGCATATTTGTTATGGTATTTTAAAACAATAATAGTATTTTTTCCTGCACATATATTTATGCCACAAGAAATGGAGACTAACACTCTCATGCTAATTTAAAAGTTCAAAATATTGACTTATTATTTTTTAAAATATATATTTTTCATTGTAGATGAACACACAGAATCTTTATTTATTTTTATGTGGTGCTGAGGATCGAATTCAGTGCCTCATGAATGCAAGGCAAGCACTTTACCACTGGGCTACAGTCCCAGCCCCTTATTTATTTTTAATAAATATTGTTTTGAAGGTTTTTATAATTCTTTTTATCACTACTCTTTTTATATGTTCATATACTTAATTAATGGATGCCACATTAGTTTTGTAGATTTTGGAATTTAACAAAGTAACTACTCATTATTAGTTCCATAATATTAAAAATAGAGGAATTCCAAACACAAAGGGAAAAGTCCTGCATAAGTAACATAATAATACAAAACTGTTAAAGGTAGCAGTTGATCTAAACGAGTACATCGGTATTTTCCCTGTTGCTAGACCTCCTTTAAACTCCTTTACACTAGAGATTTTATATTTGATTACTTATAGGAGCATGTTAACTGTGATAAACCTGCAATTTAAGCCAGGATGAGGGATTTACTTCATTTCTTATTTAATGGAATTAAGCTTCGTTGTTTAATGTTTATTACTTTGTCTTTTCTGCTAAGATAAATAGAAGATCTAACAATAGAATTATAAATGGAGTAGTAGTCTCAAAGTTTACAATCAAGCCAACATTAAAGAAAGTCCACCTTAATCCTGACATTAACTAGAAAAGGGTGCCTAATAACGAATACTGGAAAGGTAAAGAAAGTCGTAGCCTGTCCCCCATCTTTAAAAAGGTGCATTTCCTGGGAGTGGGCACAGCCTCTGTACCTCTAGCTCTGTGAGGAGAGCACCTTGTCTCGTTCCTGCTCAGGGCTTTTCCCAGACAGGGGAAGACGTGACCCTTGGGCAGGTCACAGAGGAGCGTGGAGGACAGAAACTGGACCACGTGATGGCTGAGCAGATGAGTCCTCAGCTGGACTGCGTTATATTCTCATCACTTTGCACTTCTGGAACTTGGGGTGACACAGACAGAATGTCAGGGGAGAGCGAGCATCAACAGAGCTCCAGGGTGGGATGGGAACCTGGTCTCCCGACGTGAGGAAGCTGAGCTCCTCCGGTTCTTCCCATGTGTGCTGTTTAATCTGAGGCAAGTAATGGTCAGATTCTGACATCTGTCTCTTCTTGTGGCGCCTGAGTTACCTTGACCAGTCCACCAAGCCACGCAGCTCACATTTATAGTTTAGAGAATCACAGGGCTGAAAAAGCGTGTCTGGCACCTCTAGCTCTTCATTGGTGTTAACGTGAACTTCTCCCCAGGATCTACCAAGTGTCGGTGTCAGTGGTTGCTAAGTATAAATTAAATTGCTGTGTATCTAAATATTCAGATATCACAGCTGGGTGTGATCTGGAAAGAAATGTATTGATTATGTTTCCAATGGAACAAGAAAGATCGTGGCGAGGCCAGAGCCACTGTCAGATAACACGGCTGAGTTATTTGAACATCTCCCCATTAGTCCAATTGAGTTGCGTCTAGGAGGTGTTTTTTTTTTTATCAAAACCCAGGCTTGCTGAAGTGTTTCACCGTGTTGGTCCACACTCCCCAACATGCAAGAAGAGGCTTACTAGGATGAAATGGCAGTTCTTCCAAACCTAGCTCCACCCTGACCTTCTGTTTTATAGTCACCAACCAGTGCAAGTTGTCTTTATGGTGCTTCATTTGTGGTTAAATAGGTCACCCATGTAAGATAGTTTTTGAAAATGTCCCCACTGTAAACACTTGCTCTATTCTACGTGTTTGGTAAGCTCAGCATTCAAGCCTCGTCTGAAGGACGGAAAGCGGGGAGGGCTCTGTGCCACCACCGGGCTGTGTCTGACGGTCTCACTGTGTCTCACAGACATCGCCGCCTCTGAGTTGATCGAGGAGATGCTGCTGAAAGCCGAAACTGCCTGGGAAGAGAAAATGAAAGAGCCCTTCTCTGTCCCCGCCTTAGCACAAGAGGAGCCCTATGAGGAGATCGTGCCCGCCCTCCCCGCACTGTCCAGCAAGCTGTAAGTGTCCGCTGCTCCCTGGGAAGTGCGGACTCTCACCGCCACTCTCTAGGGAGCCGCCGCTTCACTGCCGGCCGCAAGTCTGTCTCTCCACTAAAAGTCAGAAATATTGAGATGTTGATCACATAGTTACCAAAAAGCAGTGGTCAGTAGTGGCAGCTGAGCACAATTTGAGAACCCGCTGGCTTTTTCTAAACATCACCGTTTTAGTTATTGGCTCCACTTCAGGAGTCAGGAGACGCACCGGGTTTTAAACACTCTACTAGACTCTAGCTAAACTCACCCTGAGGGTCCCAGGCTGCCCTGACGGCTGACTTTCCCAAAGAGGAAATGAAAACACACAGATGTCCTTTCTTGACACGAAACTGATTGTTCTTGTCTAAAGTGTCTCCCAAGATGCTTGGTTGCTTGAAAATGCAAAATGCCAGAATGGAAATTGCTATTGTGTTCAAGGTCTGAAAAGGAGACACAGATAGCCCATGATAACACATTCCAATTAACGTTCAGTTGGTTGAGGGAGAAGTGTTTGTTTAACTCATGAGACAATGATCAAAGTTTCTCTTCCAGAGCTGCCCTTCACTAGCATGGATGTGTGCATATTGTGTGGATATGTCCATACAGGTGTTAGCACGTGACTTTATATTTTATGCACACACACTCACACATAGGACATGCCCACAATATACAAATCCCTAGGGACAGAAAGTGGATTAGCAGTTGCTAGGGCAAATAAGGAGTGACTGCTAAGGGATGAGAGATTTCTTTGGGGGATGGTGGAATGTTCTAGAAGTAGATAGTTGCAGTGGTAACACCAATTTGTAAAACTGTGAGAGTGTAAAAAGTGTACACTGACTATACATTTTGAAGATGTGGATTTTATGCTCTGTGAATTGTATCTCAAAAACAGAGGAAATCAGTACACGAAGAAAGAAAAAAACATTTCCAGTTGAAATGAAATGTGCTGCATTTCAGCAGCAGGGCCTTGAGGGACTACTCTTTTCTCTGAACCTGATTCCTGTCTGGCAGTGAAGATTATGTCTAATTTGAGGACGACAAATAAATATGCCTTCTGGGTTTTCAGCCATCTGAGAAACAGACAATGAAGACAGGCAGAACCCACCTGATCATCAAGTGAGCACACTGGAGAAGGGCTAAACGTGCACCATGCTTGCACCATCACTCAGGAGGTTCACCCACTCAGCCTGTGAGCCAGATCAGGGCTCCCGAGGGAGGTTCCCCGACAAGCCTCCAGCAGGGAGGAGGGGCGGCTTGTGCACTGAGCTCTCTCTGTGAACAGCAGAGGGACCACAGGCACACTCTTCCCACATTCTTCTTCAGCTCCCCAGGGGTGGAGGGAGGCACAGGATTGACATGACTCAGTCTCCCTTCCTGGAAAGGAAGAGAGCATTTGTGGAGAGTGTCACAAGGCCATCATGATGCCCAGGTGAACCCTGGGGAGACTCTCAGTTCAGTGCCTGCCTCCCAGGCGTGCAAAGCACTTTTAATGTAAAACTGCTCTGGGTAAGGACAGGCCAGAGTGCAGCATCCCCTAGTTGATGCTACAGTATGTTTGCCTTGGGTTTAATATTTTAATCCTGTTGTAAAGGAGCTTGGTTTTTATGCCCCCACTGTGAGAGCAGAGATCTTCCGTAAACTGCTGTCTTCAAAGCCCTGTTGAGATTCTCTCATCTCCCCAGGCCCCGGAGCTAGGAAATGATGCACAAGTGTCTGTCTCCCAGCTATGGACCTCAGGCTCTGACTGCTGCCTGCAGGGTCACTCTCCTGTGTTTTGGGGTGGGGGGGGGGAGTCAGGGGATGGTGTCACACATGTGTGAGAGGAGAAAAGACAGCCTTAAAACTCAGACTCAGGCTGGGCATGCTGGAGCACGCCTGTAGTCCCAGTCGCTTGGGAGGCTGAGACAGAAGAATTGTGAGTTCAAAGCCAACCTCAGCAACTGTGAGTCACTAAGTAACTAAGTAAGTTATTAAATAAAATACAAAATCGGGATGGGGACGTGGCTCAGTGGTTGAGTGCCCCTGGGTTCAATCCCTGGTAGCAAAACTGCCTCAGGCAGGCCCAGAGCAGGGCAGCTGGCCAACCATGGCTGAACCTCTGAAGCTGTGAGCCTGAAATAAACTATCCCTCCTCTAAGTTGTTCTAGTCACAGCAGTGAAAACAAACACACCACACTTCTTACATTCTTGTGTCACTGATATCACTGAGAAAGAGGAATAATTCAAATATTTGCTATGGAAGGATTTTATTCTCCAAATGTAAATATGAAAATTCACACCCAACGTGGTCCCACTCTAAGGATGACATTGCGTGGTAGGCTCCCAAGTTAGGAGATGTTAAAATGAAAACAAGGTTGTGGTAGATAAATGTTAATCATTGTGTCTGTAGTATTGTTTTTGGTTTCTGTTTCATTTAAAAAGTAAAACAGACCCAAACAACCAGTCTTCCCAATGCTTTTCACTTTTTAAAAAATTATTGACTGAACAACAGATTAATTAGTTTATAAATAGACTGATCAATCAATGACTTATTTGTTCCACACAATTAAGTAAATGGCCTAAGTACTTTTTTTTTCTCATTGCATCCCTGATCAAAGCTTGGAAATTTTGAAATACATTACATATTGAAATGTTGCCTGTTTTTCTTTGTAATCTACTGTTATCTTTCTCTAGAATTAGAATCAAAAATTAAACCAAAAAAACCTCAATGATAATTTCGTTTCACTTAACACTATTTGTCCCTGGGTCCCTCCTCTCTCTGCTTCCTTGGCTTCCAGGAGCTGAACAGCACTTCTCCATGAGAAAATTACAAGTTGACCGTCTTGTTTATAGGTTATGCCTAAGAACTTTTGAAATTCTTTTTATAGTTCTTAATTGTGACATTTTACCTCTTTACTTTCATTGTCATTAGAGAACTATAAATAAATACAAAACAGAAGAAAGCACATTTCAAAAACATGACTTGTTTTAGTGCAAAAAATTCAAAAATTTCTATAATGTTCTCTCCAGGTTTTGTTTTTGTCTGAGAAGAAACGTGGGTGTTTAAGGACTCTCTCTGTTGCTTATGAAAGACAAAACTTTCTCAGAAGCTGAAAAAATGTGTGTATTGTTGACAATAATAATAATAATAATAATATGTATATATATTTATAGTGCTTACTGATTTAGTGTATTTCATTTTACAGTGGTGCTTGATTTGGACAAATTTTTGAAATGTGTTGGGAATTTTTCTTTATGAAAGAAACCAGGAAATATTATTACAGGAAATATAAATATATTTCTCTGAAAAATCTCTCACGTGTCATTTAAAGGCAGGGTTTCCCCCACCCCAGTTATTCACAGTCTGAGGCTCACCCTGGGTCTGGGAAGGGAGCCGACTGTATCTCTCTGCTTGCTTCAAGGTCGCTTCTGTTTTCTGCAAACTTTCTTGCCTGCATTGACTTGAACAAAGGCTTTTGTTTGGTGACAACTTCAGTTCCACTGGTTTAAACCAGGTGCATCCTTGAGTACACTGACAATCTGAATTTTAAGTACGCATCCTGGTCTTCCAGTGGCTTGCAGAAACCCCTTGGCTTTAAGAAAATGCAGGAGAAATATAAATGCAAAGAAGAAGTGGAAAAGCAAGTACAGATTGAAATATGAGTGTTTTCCTCTGTGGTCAATTGCTTCTTAAATTCATTATTTTGCCCAAGAAAGAACTGTGCATATTCACTGATAGGAGAAGCATAACATTAGAAAGACTTTCACAAACCATTCCACATGACCTCCTGCAAGAGGGAGTTTTTGACTTCCATTTCCTATGGCCTTAGAGATGGAAGTTTGTCCATGTCTTAATGGGTCTTTGCTTTTTGAGAAAGTTTGAATTCTTGCTGTTTAAATATGGCCCATGAGTCAGCAGCATTTCTTCACATAGGAGTTTGGAAGAAATGCTGACGCTCGGCTGCACCCAGCCCTGAGCGCAGATCTGCACTTTGAGTCACGTGCACATTGAATGTGAAGCTCTGTCTAAACTGGAGGCACATTGTCACTGTATTAAATCGCATCTACTCTTTTATGTGCTCCTTCCTCTGAACCATGGTTGCCCGTCCTGTCCTCTGTCCACTGAAACCCAGCTTCCCTTCTTTAGCATTATAAACTTGATGTATTTCTTTTACAACTTCCCAGAATGTTTTGCTTAAATTTTAAGGAAGAATAGAATGGTTTACCCTATAATCTCAGCACACAAGTCAAATGCCTTTCTCACTGTGACTCTTCTTTATTGTTCTGTAAGGCTTTGTGCAGTGAATCATGATTTGGTCATGATAAAAGTATTAGTTCCACCGTGTCCCACTGTTGGAAGCAGCTGCCCGTCTTCAGATGTTTAATGAATAGGACATTCCTGTTATTGGGTTATCTCATATTTCATGTTTTCAAAGATCTCTTCTAGCCAGTTAACATTCTTAAGGTCACTCTGTGTTGCCTGACTTTCAAGTTCATATCTGAAAATGTGCGGGTTAGATTTAACACCAAAGGTCCTTCCATCTGAAACATCCTGTATCTACACAGTTGGACTCTATTAGGCATCCTTTCTCTTCTTTAAGCTTGCATGACTCTTCCTGAAATCCGTGCTTTCCTCCCCTCTGTTCCTTCTTGACCTCTGACTGGGAGCCCCTCTCTGTTGTCTGTTCTGGCCCTGGAGACCTCCTGGGGTCCCTTTACCATCATCGTTGCTAATGAAGCAGCTGCTGTAGGATGGGCCCTCTGGGGTGCAAAGGGGGAACTCCTCTTCCAGGATTTCTCATGGTCGAGAGGTTTTGATAGGTGCCAACTTGCGTGGCCACTGGAGTGTTTCATGGAAACTGAGAGAATCCATGCAAATTCTGCATGATGCCTAAGTAGAGTAGATTGTTCAGAAACTGGGCGTTCACTTCTAACAACCACACTGTCCACAGCTGCTAGCTTTGCAGTTACGGAAGTACTTTCCATGGGAAATTTAGTACTAAAAATGGCACCTAAAGTGCTTTTTATCACCATGTCTATTTCGTGTATACCTGTGTGCAGCTTGGAGCTTCAGTAACTTGGCCCATGTCACTCGCATGGGCTCAGTCTTAGCTCTTTAAGGGAGGTGACCATGTTAATTTGCCATTCTGAGCTCCTGATTTGACTTTAAAGAGGAAATGGTGACCTGAGCTTCGATGCTGTTGTCAGCTTTCAGTGTGGAACATGGTTATCCAAGTGGCCTGTGGCTTCCTGCTAGCCTGGGATGATCCTTCAGTGTGATGGCTGAAGAAGACAGGTTAGTCAGAAAGAAGTTTCCCCTCCACGGCAGTGATGGGCATCCAGGTCCTGTGCAGTACAATGGCTGCCCGTTCACCTGTCAGCCAGAGCGTGTTGAAGTGGAAACACAGGGACCATTATTCTCTGTCCTTGAGTTCCCCGTCAGACTCCTTGACCTTGCTCTCCCAAGAGTCTGAGCTCTCCATGGTGTGGGTACCATGGACAGAGACTCTTGAATCTCCAAGTCCTCTTTCAGATCCTGGCTCTGCCATTTCCTGGCTCCATGACCTTGAAGCATTTACTCAACCTTGTTATGAGGTTTTGCTCAAGTACAAATGTGGGCATTGTACAGCTAGGAAACTGACTGGGCTTTGTCCATGGTTACTGGGAAGGAGGCTTTGAATCCAAGGGATTTCCCAAGGATCAGGAGTGTCTTCTTCCCTAATCCTGTACCTTTGGATCACACCACATTCACATGATGGTGGCTGGCCATGCCAGAAGTGCTACCATATGTCTGAAAGCTCAGGCCCGTGAGCCAGCCTGCCTGCAGGAAGGGGAAGGAACTGGATGAGCTGAAACCCCTGACCAGTAACTGGGCCAATCCTGCCTGTGCCCTGAAGCCCAGCAGAAGCTCAGACATCAGAGCTCACTGGAAATTCCTGACCGATGAGCACTCTAGTGGACCAGAGAGTACATGCCCTGTTGCCCAGGAAGAGGGCACACAAGCTCTGCCTGTGGGACCCCTGTCCTGTCCCTATGTGTCTGCTTGCTTGGTTGGTAGCTTTATGATAAAAGTGGAAATAAAAAGCAAGCCTCTTTATGAGTTTAGGAGCCAGTCCAGCAAATCTTCAAACCTGAGGGGCTTGTGGGACTCCTAGGAATTGTAGCTGGTTGGTCAGAAGTATGGGCCTGAACCCTGCCTACCACCCTGTGGCTGGAGTCTGAAGTGGGACTGTCCTCTTGAGGCCTTGGTCCCTGACCTCAGAGTCTGCGCTGAGGCTGGTGGTCAGTACCTGGATTGTACAGCAGCTCATTTGGGTGTTGACTATGTTAATCTTACCAGGTTTTTGTGATGACTAGTTAGTTAGTATCTATAAAGCACTTAGACCAGTATGTGACTGAAGAATGACCAGGAAGGAAGGAAAGGGGGGAGGAAGACACACTTCATTCATCTTTCATTGGTGAACCATCAGCAAAGACACCTAAGCTGAGACCAACGTCCATTTGATGGAAGGTTGTAACCTGAAAATGGTGTTCCAAGGAGAAAGTCCACTATCAGCGAGGAACAGCTTTGCCTGGGGGGACGGGGCTGTAGGGCTGCACCAGGGCTCCTGAGTGCCCAGCACTGTGGATGCAGACACGATCCTGCTCTGTGAGGGTAGACCAGGGCTGGGAAGAGGCCAGCGAGCAGGATCAAGGCCACAGATCAGAAGGGGCTGCTGGATGGGTTGGTTTTAGGTGATTTTGGCTGAGTGGCTGGTGGTGAGGCCCACCTGTGGGACCTGGGAGTGGACAGTGTGAGCTGTACTGCATTGTGCCCTCCTTAACCTAAGGGAAGGCGTCCATCACGCTGGCTTGGACTGCATTTGTGAGGATCCGTGGAGCCACAGTCCCGAGGCAGGCTCAGCTTACATCTGTCAAAGACGGCCAGCTCTGGCTGTGCTAGGGCTCCTCTCTGAAGCCTCTGTTGCCATGTGAAAACTCGTGGTTTTCATAGCCAGAGGGAGGCTACTCCTCATTCCCATCAAACTCCGTGATTCAGGATGTAGAAGCATCCTATTCACATTTGGTATAAGGAGAATCAGAATCCTGGAATGGAACAGCTTCGAACACAGCTAACAAGGGACAGCTGTGTCTTGAGTTGGAGCCTCTGGACTCGGCTCTCGCTCAGCAACCTGAGGTGGGAACTCTGGCTCAGGAAGACAGCCTGGCCGCTCCCCAGCAGAGCAGAGGTCAGTGATGTAGTGGCCGCTGCTCTGCTTACGCTCAACACTGAGCATGAAGCTGGAGGGCCCAGGCTCAAGGGCTCTTGGTTCTGTTGGTTCCAGTGTCTGAGAAATCCACTACCAAAGTGCTGGCAGATTCACCGTCTGTGAGGCCTGTTCCCCACCCACAGGGACTGCCTGTGGTGTCCTCTCATGGTGGAAGGACATAGAAGCACTCTGGAGACCTTTATAAGGGCCTCACTCCTCATTCCTGGGGGCTACACCCTCATGACCCAGTCACCTCTACAGGTCCCACCTCTGGGCACTATCGCTTTAGGGAGTATGTTTCAACATATAAATTTGGGGACATGCAAACTTTCAAACCCCAATAGCCACTACCCTGCTCACTGAAATGCATGCATTGGTCAACTGAGCATAGAGTTGCTACTTAAATGCAGACGCCCAGTTTGATTTGAATTCTCAATAAAAGCCAATCATTTAGGATAAGTAGGTGCCAAAGATCGAATCTCTATTTGGTGAATCTGGCAAATCTAACCAGGTCAGGCTTTTGGAAGAAGTGTCGTTCTCCTGATTAACAGGGAAGGTTTGTCTGTAAGCACTGCTGTTTGTGTCCTTCTTGTCCCTTCCAACCCTGTACATAATATGTGGCCTGCAGATGCCAAGTGGCCTTCCATTACAGGAAGAGAGCAACTCTTAGCACGACAAGGTAGGAAGCATAGAGGAGATGGAAGCCTGGGAGCTCTCCTGTCTGGGTGGTTTGTCTCTGGCTGCTTGTTCTGTGAGAAGGACAGACGTCCATTGGCTTTTGATGCTGTGCTTAGTGGCTGATCCAGGCATCCCTAAGATGGCTCTGCAGCTCTGTGTCCCTGGGTGCCTTGCTCCCTGCTCCGGAGCTTCAGGACTCTCCTTCAGATGAGCCATGGTAATGGTGCTGACAGTCATGCGCTACACAGAGGACCACCACACACAGTGTCCCCTGAGATCTTATCACTGAGTGACATCACAGTGATGTCACTGTGTGTGAACCGTCTGTGCTGCTCACGGAGATGAAGCCTCCCAGTCACCGGGTTCTCAGAATGCGTCCCATGGACAAGTGCCACACGACCACCTGCCTGCACTCTGGTGCTGCAAGGTGCATTAAGCCTCCAAAAGGAGTTTCATGACCCGAGCCAGCCTCTGATCCAGCACCATCAGCTGAGTCCCTCATAACCAGAGGACCTGATCCCCTGAGTTGTGCCTGATCACCCAGCGCAGTCTTCCCACAGCCCTCTCAGCCTCAGTGTGTTCCAACTGTCGGCATACATGCTACCTGGGTAGGTTCTGGGGACTCTTAGGTAAATTACTTACATGATTTCATTTCACTTTAATGAAGATACTTACTGTATACTTATTTTGGCAATAGCAATTCATATCTGAATGTTGCTCTGTAGGACACAAAGGGCTTTTGCATCCAATGTCACTTAATCTATGTCAAATTCTTTCATTTGGTAATAGATTCCACAAGACACCCAGCCTGTCTACTAATCAGATTCTATGACTACTTTGCTAAAACTCTGCAGGATGTAATCACAAAGTTTTAGTAAAACCATCCACCTTTCCCCTAAAGTTTTTATATAGAAAGGAATCCTACAGTCCAGCTGTGGACAAAGAGAAATGTCACAGAAGACAGAAGACAGAATGATAAATGGGACATGCAAGGAGTCACTTCTAGTGAACGTTATACTTGAAACTTTCAGAGACCCTCTTCATGTACACATAAAACAAGGAGGTAAACATATCCTAGGGATGCTTCCCTTAATTGAGCACTTTTTGCATTCCTTTGTAGATATTTGCCAAGATCTGTTAAGATGCATGTCAGATGTTTTAAAATCCATGCTGACTGCACTCCAGCCAGGTGGCAAGAGGAAAATTTTGTGCTTTAAACACAAGCTAATCTTTCACCATCGTGATCTTAAAATTATGATTTTTTTTCTTATAAAAACTAAAAGTAATTTGGGGGTAGACCAAATATAGCAATTAATTAAAATCTTTCCACAAACTGATTTAGCATGAATCTTTGGCTTTCGGTGTTATGTTAGCAAAACCCCCCAAAGTCCCCTAGAAATCCTGCAGGTAGCTGTGTGCCCAGCTTAGCACTGAGAGTCATCTGCTCGTTCATGACTTTAGCACCAAGATTATTGCCTCACCTATCTCACATTTGTTTCTATTAGATATTTTTGTTGCTGTCATTGTTGGCCTAGCATGGCTCAATGCAGCCGATTTTCTTTCATCTCTATAGTCTTCTAAATTGCTTTAGTTATAATGGGCAATAATTGTTGCCTTTCTCAGTTTTTCTTTCCTTTTTTTGTTGTTGTTGGTAAGTGGGACAGTTTATTGATTGGAAGAAAAACAGATGAACTGGCACTGCTGACATTCACAAGTGGCTATTGCACTGTTATTAGCAGACCTCACTTCTTTATACATGGCTGAGATGGTGAAATTCAATCTTAAAATGAAATAAACTATGGAAACATAAAACAACATGGAAGAGACTCACGATGTAACATCGAGCCAGATAGCCAAATACAAAAGAATAACATGGTATGTTGTACAATCTGTGAAGTTCAAAGCCAGGTAAAAGTAATCTGTACTGTTAGAAGTCAGATTGTCTTTGCAGAGCAAGGAGGCACTAGAAATCATGAAGAGTCACATTTTATTTCTTGATCTTAGTAGTGGTCACATAGATAATGTGTTCCACTCATAATGATTCATCAAAGTATATACTTGTAATTAGTGAACTTTTCTGCAGATATGTTACTTCCTAATAAAACAGGAGAAATCATAACCTACCATTAAAAGCACAATCTTGGACAGTGATCTTATTAGCCATGTAGCTATTATTATTATTTCATCTTTATATATGAACTTGTGCATTATGTATGACAACCTGGTTCTTTGAGTACAGTCCCATTTTCATTTTCAGAAGTAAATCCTAGTTCCTAGAGGTACATTTGCTCTGCCTTTTATGTTTATGGAAATAAGCAGGTCTTGACTAAATCCGGTTGTGTTCAGAAGCTGGTCATCTGCTGGAGTATCCTCTTCTGTCGTTTTCCACAGCCAGAGTAAAGAGTAGAGCTTTCTCCTGAATTGCTGTAACTGCCCATGGAAGAGAGCTATTTCGTGCTCTTTCTGTTTATGGAGTCTGCCTCACCAAAAGCCTTCTTTTAGAAAATACACTATTTTAGTCCCTTTTTTCCCTCTGCTTCTTGTTGATAAATTTCTATTGCTGATCATTTCTTTTTTATAATCAAAGCAAGACTTGCTTGTTGGAGAAAATTAGCAAAGTGCAGAAAAATATACAGAAGTGTTTAAAAAAAAATCACTCATTGTCCTCAAAGAAAAATTGCACCAGAGAAGTGAGGCCGGGAGGAAACGCTTTCTAGACTATGGCTGTGGGAGTGAGTGGGACCAGCTGGGCTGAAGGACCCTGGGAGCTGCCAGGTGCTGGCTGAGCTGGTGGCAAGCGCTGTAGGACCTGGGGAGGAGGTTGGTCTGTGCTGTGGCTCAGGTGGTTCCTCTTGACCCTTATCAAAATCAGCCTTCCAGCTAGGCCCAGGGGTGAATCGGGAGGCTGAAGTAGGAGGATCTCAAGTTAAAGGCCAGCCTGGGCATCTAAGGGGGGGTGGAAATTCAAAGGTCTAGGGACGTAGCTCAGTGGTAGAGAGTTTACCCAGCGTGTGCAAAGTCCTGGGATCAGTCCCGAAGACCATAAAAAAATTAAAAATAAAAATTCACCCTCCTCCCTCTGCAGAGTCTGGAGAGAGGGTGCATCTCCTTTGTTTTGAATTCACATTTTAAAGATGGCTCCCAATCCTGGAGGAAGACCTTCCTGCATTGTAAAGCTGGCAGGAGGTGGAGTTAAACATCTGGAAAAGGCAGAGAATTCACAGTGGTGAGTTCCTAAGGCCAGCACTCTAGGAAAAGGGAGGGCAGGGTCTGGGGCTAGGACTAGCCATTCTCAAGTTCAGTAACAGGAAGGGGGAATGTCAAAGCCTTGGTCATGGCTCCCTTATGGTGAAATTGCTATTAACTGCACATTTCTTCTTGTCCTTTCTATGTTCCGAATCTTTTTTTTCCACTTGCCCTATCAATATGATCACATTTTATTTTAAAAGTAATCTATCACAAATATTTTCCCATGGTTGATGAACATAGATACTAAGCACTAAGAGTGTAGATGTCTTTTTACAGTTGTTAGCAATAGGTTCCAGGTCATATTACCTGTGGTATAACGGAATAAGTAAATGGTTGACGTTAAAAAGGTGAAACATTATTGTCCGATCACAGACTGGGGGGCTCCATCGAAGCTTGTTCAGTATCTGCGTTTTGCAAAGGTGAGGCTGTGACTTAGGTTTGAAGCCTTGGAGGATCAGGTGACCACAGGCAAATTCTGACTTCAGATGAGGTCGTGGGAATCCTAGACCAGGCCTCATTCCAAGTGAAATTCTCAGGGAATCGACTGTCAATACTGTGATGAGATTTGAGACATAAGAGTCACTGAGCTATTTCACTAGACTCATTATTTCTTCCTTTTAGACATCCTTCACAATTTATATATTTCATAATCTATTTTCCTAGTTTCTATTTCAACTAATACAACTACTGCTTTGTTAATCACTTTATACTCAAATCTTGGGATATGTAAAACCTCTCAATTTTTTTTTTAAATTTCCCAACAAATCAGAAAGAAAGAGGTGATTGATATGTGAGAGAAGTAGGTAAAGAAGGTCCTTTTCTGGGAGGGAGAGTGGGCTGTAATAGGCCCTGTTACCTGGGGCGCTGAGTGTAGACCTGTGGGGTTCACCTGGCTTTTCTAGTGCCCACTGCATCTCCAGAGCAGCTTCTCCTCTTTACCCATCTGTACAGCAAGCCTAGAGCGGTACACATGCACAGTGTTGTTTCCAAAAACGAAAATTATTCACTCACTCGGGGTGTTTATAGCAGGGACTGTCCAGTGTTAAGTGCCAGAAAACTAGAGCGATGCTAAAACACCCTGTAAATGAGCCTTCACATAATAGAGAATACAGGGAAATGACAATGACTGTGTTAAAAGATTGTCAAAGAGGCATAGGACCTCCCCTCGGGACTCTAGGAAGGATGAATGGAAGCCACAGCAGACAGGTCTGAAGTGATCGATTGCTTATTATTTGATGGTATTAAACAGATCCATATATAAATCGCATAAGTGTTATAAGCATTCCCTTTTTGTGGGATTCTTTTCAATTAGAGATTGTTTTTGTCAGTGAATCTGTTTAGAGGGGATTTAGAACACCAAAAGCACAGGTAACAAAAGAAAAAACAACCATCAGGGCTACCTCACACTAACAGGCTTTGACAGAGCAAAGGATCCAGCCAGCAAAGTTGACAGCCAACCATACAGAACTGCAGAAAAGAGTTGTAAACCGTGTACATGCTAAAGGTGAATACCCAGCATAGATAAGGAGTTTACACAACTCATTAGCAAAAACATTGAGGATAAAATTCCTTGGTTACAAAAAGGGTGAATGCCCTGAATAGACATTTTTCCGGAGCAGACATGCCAGTGTCCCATAGCTCTGTGGAAGAGCATCACCAACCATCAACACCACGGCCTGATACCCTGCCTGCGAGGGTGGCTGTTGTGGGGAGACAAGAGGCAACAAGGGCTGGTGAGGGGGGAGCAAGGAGAGTGTGGCACTGTTCCTGGGGATGTAGTTGTGCACAGTCATTATAGAAAACAGCACTGTCTGCCAGTTCTGGATAGACATCCAGGAGAAAGGAAGCCAGGATCTCAAAGAGATGTCTGCACTCCATGTTCATTTCAGCCTCATCCACGATGGCCGGCATGTAGAGATGCCTCCGTGTCTGTGCTGGGTGATGATAAAGACGTTCAGGCGCATGTGCGCAAGGGCGTGTTATTGAGCTATTGAGACAAATCCCCTGGGTCACAGTCACATGGAGGACCTGGAAGACAGGATGGTAAGAGACACGGGCTAGGCACAGGAAGACTAATGCGGCCTGATCTCACTGACGTGGGACGTCTGAAGACGTCTACGCTCAGAGCAGAGAATGGTGATTGCCAGGGCTGCGGGCGATGCTAGCCGAAGGGCACTGACTTTCAGCTCCAGGTGAACAAGTTCTGGGACCTCATGTACAACATGGGTGGTGACAGACGTTCAATTAGCATGATTGTGGTGATCATTGCACGGTGTATATTGAATCACCACATTGCACATCCTAAACACATTCTGTATCTAACAGTGACAATATTTTAAAATTAAAAGAATTCAAATGAAAACCACAGTGAGAAGCCACTAACATATCTAAGGACAATTGATTCCCAAGGGCACAAAGAAGGGACGAAACAACTTGTGTATATTGCTGGTTATTTTAACTGCACAGCTATGCATGTTTCTACTGTCATTCAGCTGTAGACCTGCAAGGGTCAGTGTACTGTGTGTAACTTAGGCCTCAATAACCTTGTAGTTGAAAAGAGAAAATCACATCAGGCTTCAGTTTGAATCTAACCACTCCTGTAGACCATATGCAATAATTATGATTACCTAGGTTGACTTGATTAAATATGCTTGCATTTCTGTTTTGTATTAGTTTTTTGCTCAAAATATTGCCATGATTCTACTTTTTAAATCATAAACTGAATTATGTTTCAATTAATCACAAGATTAGGCCTTTCTTCTCTTGTTTGCAATCCATTTTCACATTTAAGGATGTTATGCCTTTCAAAATTTTAAATTGCTTATTGATTTTTCGATTACAATTAAATATATATCTGTAAACATTTTCTTTTAGAGTTAAAATTAATGTTTTTTTCTTTTAGAGATCAAATTGAATGGAATTCGAAAATAATAGAAAACTTGACAGGTGTCCCATTGTTATTTTCCCCTACAGCTTATAGAAACTGTTTCTTCTTTGAGTGAAACCACATTCAATAGTCCAGCTCTCCTGTAGTTTTTGATTGATGAGACAACGTTAGAAGAAAACTAATTGTGGTATCGATTGCTTCCTGCAGTGGTCCCATGGTGCTTCCAATTGCCAAGCAAGACAGTTTGTTGGAAAAAGACATCATGTTCAGAGATGCAACAAAGAGTGTGTGTGTCCAGCAGCCTCAGGATGGGACCCCTGAAAGCAGCCTGGTGAACGGCCCCAGCAAGCCCGAGCAGGTACTCACAGCGTCTCCATAGCCTTCCTCGGGAGGCGTGCTGTAAGTCCAAATGACTCAAAAGCAAGGATCTGCTAGTCCCCATTCAGAGAAAAATGAATGGGTGCATAAGTCAATATTTTGATTGCAATTCCCACAGGTAAGTAGGGCTTTGTACTCCTGATTGACAAGCACAATTGCTGCTGTGTTTGTGTTGGCAGTTGGTTTTTGACCGTCTTTACCACCTGTGGTAAATGGAAACTCAGCCAGGGTCCCTTCTTGCGGATTTCCAGTTGAGTGCTTGCTCGTTGTTTTGAAGATTACTTAGTCTGCATTTTTCTGTTTCCTGAAGTTATCCAAATATACACAAGAAGAGGAGGAGCAAAGAGTCATTAAGAGCCATTTATCTTTAGAAGTAAACATATGGTGTGTGTATGTGTGTACGTGTACGTGCACACACAATTCCCAAGCTATGGGAGGCACTTGGAAGTTGGGAGGGATCACAGAAATTAATGTATTTCTTTCTTCATTGCCATAGAAATAAATGATTTTTATATGTTTAGTATTTT
This sequence comes from Marmota marmota marmota, assembly GCF_001458135.2. Lineage (NCBI taxonomy): Eukaryota > Metazoa > Chordata > Mammalia > Rodentia > Sciuridae > Marmota > Marmota marmota. The sequence continues at coordinate 3,524,626 of NW_025999932.1, read as the reverse complement.
TTAAATGGCAGAGTGATTTACATTTTTAAAAACCATTTTGTTTCAGTGCATCTAATTCTGAATATATTATTTTAGCCAGGTTTTCTAAACACCCTCTTCTCAGGATTCCATGTAATTCAGAAAGCTTTAGATAAATCAAACTGAAGCTTTTTGGTTTTTTAATTTTTATTGGTATTGTTTTGAAATATTTTCTTAATTGGTTATAGAAATGTGTGATTAATTTGATTTCCTACTGTTGAGGTTTTCTGACATTCAAGAAATTTTCTAACACAATTACAACCAATGCATGATTTGTAGTCAATGTTTTTGTGAGAATTTATAATGCTTCTGTTAATTTGTCTTTAAGCTATTAATTACATGTTGAGTTCAGCAGTAATACAATGGCAATTATTTATTAATTAAAGAAGTGCCCAGTAAGTCAACTCTTTTGTCAAGGTCCTACAATTTCCCCCTGTGGATTCAGAACAGTTTATGACTAGCAATTCAGTTGCATTTAGGTGGAAATTTAACATGCTATTTTTAAAAGACAGAAAATGCTTCTTAAAAATGAGCAGGCCTCCATGATCCAGAGGCTCGCAGTGGCCTTTCCTGCTTAACATCAGCCCCTGTCCTTGTCCTGTGTCCTGGCACCCGTCATGTTCTGCTTGGTTGTTACCTGGGCGGGAACGGTGGTTGCTTAGTCTCCTGCGCTGTGGCACCTCTCTCAGACCCGTGTCTCCCCACACACGGACCTTCTTGGCCACGGGGGTCTGGGTGGCTCTCTGCAGGGGAAGGCAGCGCATTTTCAGGATGATGCACTCCAGTGTCATGAGAGGGTGTTAGCAAGGCCTTCCAAAGCAACCAAGCCTGATTAACATTTTTTAGAGAGGTCCATAATGTAGAGAAGTTTTTAAAATTAAAACAGAACCACTTAGCATCTCTCCTTCCAGATTTTTGTAAAATATAGGTCTCATCACAAATGGTAACTATGTTAATGAATATTCAGGGCTTGATTTAACCTTTCTTTTAATTTCTGAGAACAAATGAGATTAACATTAGCTTTTATATTATCTCCAAGAAAACAGAATTTTTCTCTTGCCGTTCAAAAACATCCCAGACAGTTTGGTCCTCCCCAGTCAGCGTGGATTGACTGCGCGTGAGATTCTGCGCAGTGGTGTCTTCTCTCCTCCGCCATCCGCTGACCTCACGTAATGCCTCTGCACATGCCCCAGGCTTCATTCCTTCAAAGTAAATTGAGATCATTGTCCAGAATTCTGATACACAGCAACACTCTACATTGACTGACACTCTCCCTTAAAAATACTTCTACCCACTGTTTGAGTCCCCAAAATATTTCTGGACACAGTTTATTACCCACTTTTGATATTTTTGCTCAAATTTCAAACTGAGTTTTAAATGGATCAAACTTAAGAGAGTGAAGCAAATTACCCAGAACCATGGACATCTTTGACCCTGTATCTGGGGCTCTTTGGGGTTCACTGCAGCAAGGTCTGGCTCAGCTCCCACAGCCCAGGTGACTGGCGACACCTCTGAAAATGGCAGGGAATGTCTGCATTCCACGCTGCGCCTGGGGTAGCTGGGTTTGGAGGTCTGGCCTGAGCTTTCTTCCTGTCATCCGTGGACACACAGCGGGCAAGCTCTCCAGCGGTAGCCGCCCAGCAGTCGGGAGCAGTCAGTGGAAAGGCCCACAAGCCCACCACTTAGCAGTGGGCAGTAGGAGGGCTTGTTCCGGCCGTCGGTCAGGGTGGCAGGGAAGCTTTGGGACGCGTAGTAAAGTGTTTCTCGTGTTTCATGCTGTCCTGTGAGGACACCAGCCACCTCCTCTTCCGACACTCTTTCCATTCTGGATTGTTGGCTCCCCTGAACCTGAACCCTTGTCCTTATCCCACACGTCAGACCATCTCTCTTGCCTGTGGATGTCTGGTCCCCGGACGTAGACTTCTTGTCTCCCAGAGAGAAAAATCACAAAGAACCAAACGGAACGGTGGACCCCAGGTACCAAGAGCAGCCTTGAAATGGTGGCGGCCAGGGGCCTGCAGACCCAGAGCCCCTCCCGCACTCCGGCTCATGCTGCTTCTGAGCGTGTCTCCTGAGCTCTTCTGGATCTTCTGTTCTGGATTACGTTTGTAGCAAATGCCACAGTGGCCAGTCCCAGAGGGGACGGGCAGCCTTGCCTTGGTCTGTTCCTCTGACGCGGGCTCCTGTGTTCCTGACCTTCCGTGGACGTGGGTGGTGTGCGTGATTCAGCCCACGGCTTTTCTTCTACTTCAGCGTTTCCCTGCCTTGACATGAGCTGTCACCGTGCCTGTGAGGTGGCTGCATAAAGAAGCCACATCACGGATGTTCCTGATTCCAGTTGGTCATCAGCGTTTCCTTCCGTGTTATTTTGGAATCTGGATGAGCGTGGGGTCCATCCCTGATCCACTCAGCATCCTGACTGTCACAGGCCAGGGAGTGTCCATGTCTTGGCCCCAGCCCAGTACTTTCAGCCCTTGGCAGCCGCTGGACTGGAGGTGGCAGTCTGGGAATGCCAGGGAGATGCCCCTGGGACAAACGCCAGCCTCCGTCACACTGCATGTTTTTCTACGTGTGCAGGAAGAAACTGGCATCGAGATGGCTAGGGTGGTGGTCAACAGAGGAATTTTATTAGTCTAGTAATTATGCTTTCAGAGAATCATCTTGCTCATCTTTCTCCTTTGATGATTGCTCTTGGAGTTACATCTGCATGCTCACTTGTTGCAGATTTTGCCACATTTTTGTGTTGTTCCAAGACATTGGATCATGGCAGGTGTGATGGCTCACGCCTATAATCTCAGTAACCCAGGAAGCTGAGGCAGGAAGATTGCCAGGTTTGGGGCCAGCCTCAGCAACTTAGCAAGACCCTGTCTAAAAGTAAATAAAAAGAGCTGGGGTGTGGCTCAATGGTTACGCACCTCAGATTCAGTCACCGTATCAAAAACAAAACAAAACAGATATTGAATGGTATCATCGATTCATATCACACATGCACGGCTCATGTGTCTGTTAATTTTGTGTTTATACACACCCTACATTTGTAGTTTAGAGGACATTGATGACTGTGCATAAGATTTTGTTATTCAAGAGAATCTTGCAAAGACATTAGAAAGAAAAGGTATTTATATCTACCCCTAAATCGATGATAAAAGATCCCTGAGGGCATCTCTCTGTGTAGATGTTTCCCTTCCATGAAGTGCAAGCGAATCCATTTGTCTTGTTTCCCAGATTCCTCGGGACACGAGGGCAGACATTCCAGTCTGTGGTCCTAGACTACAGTGAAGTCATCCGCTAGTAAAGCACACTTCATTCTTGTTCCGTTGATCCTGGTGGGAGCTCGGCTTGGTGGCCCACATCTGTGCCTGGTGGCTCTCCTTGCCTGATAGGTCCGGTCCACCTCTCCTCTTCTTCCTCCCCTTTTCTCTCTTTTGTGTGCTGAATCCCAATGCCTGGCTAAGAGTAGATGAGCAAGAAAAGCTCAGGGAAATTCTGGGTGTGTTCCCTGTTTACATCGTCTGCTGCAGTGTCTTCACCCTTACTCAGCAGTTCCTTTCCAGCTTCTGCCTCTCACCAGCTGTGTGGCCCTAGGAAAATTGTCACCATCTCTGGGCCTCATTGGTTCAGAATGGTGCAACACTGCAGTTGGTTAAGGCTACAACAGTGAAAGCCAAACTTTAAAAAGTTACTGTTCAGCAAAGAAATTTTTCTCAAAAGTAGTATGAGAAAGAGCCACATTTCTAAAACAGAGAATTGCTGAGGGTCTTGTTGAGGGCAGTGTGGTGAGTGACAGAATTCTTTGCTTGGACAGGCTTCACTCGGGCCTTAGAGCTTCCCGTAGGCCCACCTGCACCTCCTTGTAAATCCAGTTACAACAAAAGCACCCTGTCAGGTCACTTCCACCAGAGGCCCTGCAGTTAACCTGTGGTCACCCTACCTAGCTGATGGGGCCTGATGGCCCTGGTCCCAGGGTAGGAGTTCTGTTAGGGCAGTTGACAGGACCCCTCCCCTCCAGTGACTTGCCACCCAGCTTCTCCCAGCTGTGACCGCCCTTGTCCATGTGTGTTCAGAGGCTCTCATCCAAGGGCCCTGCAGGGGTCCCTGTCCCACCTCCAAGCCCCAGCACCGTCTTCCGTACCGAGCTCCAGCAAACGTCCCCGAATAAGTCCCTCTTCAGTGAGAGAGAGACCTGGGGTTCTCCACACATGGCCGTGAGGTCGCGCCTCCCCGAGCCTGCGAGGCCCAGGACAGCACTGTGTTTGTGCTCTAATAGGTCAGGGACAGCCTGGGAAATGATGGGTGGACTTTAGGGACTCGCGGCAAGATTCCATCATGTGACAGTTACCTAATATCTGAAAACCAGCCTAATGTTTAGCTTTTAAAATGTGTAATATTTTTCACTTTATAAACATTTAGCTAAGATGATAAAACACCCACTGTTTATGTTTAAATCATTTAGCAGTGGCACACAAAATTAATAATGCAATATCTAATTCCAAATATAAAATGCAACACAAATATGGAATGCAAACCTGAACACGCATCAAACAAACATGCTGTTATTAAAATTTGACTGTGGGCATCGTTGTCCTCACAGGGACATGGATAGGAATATTCTGTGTTCTTTACTGTCCTTGGGTGACATAAGAAAACCAGTGCTGCGATATTATGTCCAGGGTCTACTTTTCAGAGGATATTTCATAAAATTAATCATTACACATTTCCAAGCTAGATATTCATGTAGTTAAAGAATCCAAATTCATCTATCTGTCTTTTTATTTAAAATATTGTTCAGTTTCTAAACTCTGCCTCCCAATGTTGGGAGGAACAAGAAGGCTCTGTTTTCCTCGTGGTGGTCACCCCACCCTCACAGCTTCTTAAGAGTATTGTAAACAGCATAAAAGTCACACAGACCCGGAACCTGCTTTGGACATCTGGCCCCTCCTAACGATGCAGAAACTAAGCTCCATGAATGGTGGCAACAGGAGAAGAGCTGGGACGCCGCGGTTCGGTTCCCAGTGCCAGCTCTCTGTCCTGCAGAGGACTTCAGCTGCCTGGACTGTAGTGGGGGAGGGGGCTGACATGTTGAAGTGATCTTGATGGACACCATGACTGAGTGACAGGTGTCCTGCGGGGGTGTGCGCGTGCGCACTGTGGGTGTGGAGCACGGGTTCTTGTCTCATTACACTCCCCTGTGGCTCTGAATTTTTTTCATTTTTATTGATCCATGTCGTCTTTTCATAACAGTTTCACACTCAAGTGGTCCTCACACTTTTGACATGAGGTCGCAGACGAAACCTCCAACCGTGGCGACAGCCGATTGGAAAGCTGTGAGAATTGACCACACTTGTCTGTTCTTTAGGTCAAGCTAATGCCTCCGGCTCCCAACGATGACCTGGCGACGCTGAGTGAGCTCAATGATGGCAGCCTGCTGTACGAGATTCAGAAGCGCTTTGGGAACAACCAGATATACGTGAGTGCCCTTGGGGTGACCTTCTGCTCCGCCTCGGCCCCCCCCCCCCCCCCCGACCTTCAACCTGCAGACCCTGCAAGCACCAGACTCCTGGTAGCTTCTGCTCCTGGTGGAGCTAGGTCCAGTGTCCTAGAGTTCAGGTTCATTCTGGTTCGTTTATATGGGGCAAGTGCTGCCGGGTTCCAAGTTTCAGAGCTAGGTGTAGATGCGAGTGTAGACTGAGCAAGATGTGAGTACTCACCACGGTTGAACTTTCCTGCTGTCACCATGGCTATGAAGGTCTTGCTGGACCTAGCAGGATCGGCAAATCACTTGTAAGAATGCCGTGCCTCCGCTCCTTTGCTCTACCCTGCCTGGCCTGGGACAGACGCTGGGACAACTCATTGACTATGCACGAGGGCTGCTCGTTTGCATGGGAAGAGAAACTGTTGTTGTTGTAAATCATCAGGAAGCTCCTCTGTGTGTAAAGTAGATAATTCATACACGCATTTCTGATAACAGGATGTGAAAATATTACCAGAAGACAAACAGTACAGAGAGCTGATTTGCAGTGGCCCTACCTTGTTAGAATGTCCCTTCTTCCAATGCCGAGGACAATGTAGGCACCTCGTCACCTGAAAGCCCGAGGAGGCTGAGGCTGTCCCCCTTCCTCCTTTGTCCCCACTCCCTTTGATTGTTATTTTCTGCACAGAGCAGAGAGCAATTCAGTCAGAACGTCTGCAGAGAAATCTGATGATGCACATACCTGTTATCCTTTCTTGATAATACCCATTTTTCCTAATCTACTGAGAAATTGATTAAGTAATTTCCATGTAAATGTGAAGTATGAGATCTCTTTACAAGTCATAAATTGTTAGATACTGATTAGTCTATGAAAATGCAATACAGCATGTTGACGCTTGGATAAATCGCCCGCCACCGTAAATACACTTAAAATTAAATCCTTCTATCAAAACTAATGAGAGTGAGTCATTGGCATTAATACGTGAAAGCTGATTGCTTTGGTCTGCTACCACCCTGGTACTTTTGTAAAGTGTACGTGGTCTGCATCCCCGATATCATATTTATTCTTCTTTTTAGGCTTTTTACTCTTGATTATAGTGCTGCCTTCCTACAATGCAGAAAGACTCTTGATGTTGGTGTTCCTCTCCCCAGGCTCCCAGTGACTTGGGTCCTAGCTCTCCACTTACGCCCAGCCGTCCTCTGTGGCCCACCCTGGAGCCACCAGCCCCTCTCCAAGGCCGGCCCTGCCTTCCCCTGGGGACTTCGTTCCTCTCAGTCTGCTCTGACAGTGAACTGAAGTCACTTTCACCCACAAGGCCCTCTGAAAGCCTCTGTCTGGACTGTTGCCTGTGGCTCTTATGTTTCTCCTGGAGGCAGACCACTGTCCGTGTCCCCAGGCTAGAACCTCAGCTATAGGACTGCATGCCCTGCACCCACCTGGGTCCTGAGCAAAGCACTGAGGACTTCCTTTCCCATCCCTCAAGGGCCTGATGTCACTTCCCTGCCTGTTCTGGGGCTTCCCTGAGACTCTTCTCTTTCCCCAACATTATCTTTCTTTCCCATGAAAAAAAGGGGGGGGGAGCCTCCACTCAGGTGTTCTCTAGTGAACCTCCCTGAGCGTGCAGGCTGTCAGGGGTCAGGGTGGACTGTCACTAGCACAGCATCTCTGTTGGTGGCTGTGCTCCCTGTTGGTGCCTGGTTGACAGCTGGCTCCAGTGTTGGGTGCTGGGCACCCACTGGGTGTGGAACCACACTGGTCATGCTCTCAGGAGGCCTGTCCAGTGTTTTTCAACCCAGCAACAGACTCTTCCTGCCGGCTTATCCCAGTCCTGGCTCTAACATGTCTTCAGGATAAATCTTGCTCTGCTCAGTTTCTCTTTCTCTCTCTCTCTCTCTCTCTCTCTCTCTCTCTCATCAGAATTAACATCTCCTGGGTTTCTCAAATTCATGTAAGATCTAAACTTGACACGGTGTGAGGCCTGGCTTTCCTGTCCCCTTACCTGAAATATTGAAGAGCTAAGCCACCTAGGATCAATGTCGTAAAGGGACTGCTCTGAGTTATGGTGTCTGATTCACATCTAATGGGTCGACGTGCAATTTAAACATTATAGGTTTAATAAGTTATTTTTAAGCATTTTTTGTGGACTGCTAGTCATGTAAACATCTTATTACAAGTCTGCAAAGAAATAAGCATTTTAAATATCCCGGACTGCGATTTGATCATTTGAGTCTGTTGGATGTGAGAATCGGGGTTCCCCCTGTGTATGTCTTCATATAATTCTTCAGCCTCACTTCTCTTATTTTCATTTACAGAAGTATCAGCTCTTGATTAATTGGAACTACCAGCCAGGGCTCCTTCCCCACAAACAGAAAACACAAGTTTAGAGTCAGAATCTTGACATTATAGTAAATGGAGTTGGCCCTCCCACCTCTCCCCTCCTGCTCCTCCCCTGGCCTGGCCTCCTGGCTGACAGCAGCACTGTGTGTCCAGCCGGCTTCTCTGCCCCTGTCCACCTCTGCCTTTCCTGCCTCCTCTAGGATACACACGAGGTGCCGCCCTCACTGCAGCCGCCTGGCACACATACATTTTCACTCCTGCATCTAGCACTAAACTTCAAATAAATGCATCCGTTTCTTGCTCTCCTTCTGTCTGTTCTCAGTGCGGGCGCTGGGATGATCCTGTTGGAGTGTACACCTTTCCTGTCCTTTCTCTGCAGAGAGGACGTCTAGTTCACCCTGAGGAGAGCCAGAGCCCTAAGGAAGCCCATGGGCCTGGAGGCTTGGCCACCTGCCCCTGGCCTTCCTAACTCGAGGGCTCCAGCTCCTCTCTTGGGTCCTGTGCTCCGGTCATCCTGGTCATCTTGGTGTCCTCTGAGCCCATCCGGCACCTCTGTGCAGGACTCTGTCTGAAAAGCTTGACCAGTGCTCCCTGCCTCCCTCGTCACAGAGCCCCCCGGCCCCTCATCCGTGCACACTGCAGCACCTGCGTTCCACCCTCTCACCTGGCTGCGCATTTCTCCTAAACTTATGCAGTACTCTGTTTTTCTTGTTTAGACTTCATTTTGTGTCTCCCACCCACGCACACTCTCCAGGCATGCACAGAGGTGTGCACACGTGCGTGTCCGTATCCAGTGGATGGAGAGTTAGCTGCACAATAAACACCGAATAAACAAGAAGCCTGCTCAGACCACGTCCCCATTTTCAGCACAAGAGAAAGAAGTTAATGTTTGCTTATTCGTGGCAGACAGCTGGGGCTGGTATGAGTGGTGACTTTCCTCAGAGCCCAGATCAAGTGTTAGTGAATCCGCTGTTTGATGGGGATCTTCATCTCTTTTCTGCAGTCTGATTTGTTATGTAATACGATCTTTTGAAACCAACGGTGACTTACTCTTCTACAAATTGTATAGCATTCACTTGAACGTTTAGAGGGACGTTCCATATCTCTGCAGCAGTAGGAAGCTCCCAACCTTCTTTTTGATTCTTGTGCTTTAGCAACATAGAGCCCTCACTCTACTTGCTTCTTCCTATGCATTTGTTAGTTGCTTTAACTCTGTATTTTTATTTAGACTGGCTCACAGAATCCCGTGATGAATTTTTAGCAGCCACCCATTTCACTTGTTATGTTTAGTGGAACAAATTTGAATTTTTCTATTTCTTCAATTACAAATATTTGAAGCAATTTGCAGCAATATGGTATTCCTTATTCTCTATACCTCCCATGATGATCTATAAGTCATATAATTTTTATTCTTTTCAGATTCTATGCATTGGTTCCTGAATTATTTCTGTCTTTCTTAACAGACTTTCATTGGGGATATCCTTCTGCTTGTTAACCCATTCAAGGAGCTCCCCATCTACTCTACCCTGGTGAGTATAAACTTAAAATACCTTTTAATGACACAAAGGAACACTCTCTAGGGATACACCTGTGTGTCAGATGATTGTTTAGAACAAAAGAAATAATAATGAAGGTCACACTTCTCAGAAAAACATTTTAAAATTCTCAATGAATGGTTGCATGTTAATTAGTTTGTTCTGAGGAAACTTTGAAAATCAGAGTTATTTATCAAAAGTATGCTTAGCACTAAAAGTATTTGATTCTTCTAAGACAGTACTCACTGGACAGGCCAAACTGATGGCTGCTTGTTCCATACTCTCCTGTTAACCTGGGGGATCTGTGCCTTAAAGCCCTTGCTTGAACTCTTCCTAAAGAGATTCTGTTGGGTTGAAGCGTGGGACAGGAAAGGGAAATAGTGCGTGTGTAGATTTTCCCAAACAACTGGCTAGTTTTAATCGTAAGACCTTCATGATAAGAGATACATCACTTTTGGAAAATTATTCCAGCCAACTGGAAAACACAGGATGATGTGGAAGCAGTAGTGGATCGAAAGCTGTCTCAGAGGGCTCTTAGGTGTTGGTGTGTCCGTGGGCCAGCTCAGCTCTACAGTGGAATTCACACTAAGGAGTAGGTGTGTGGAAAGTAGGAGATAGGGAGTAGATGTATCCTCCTGAAGCCCAGGCACACCCATAGATAGTGGGGAGAGAGGGACAGACAGACAGAGGTCACCCTCTGCAGGCCCTCGAGGCATCAGGTCTCACGGCACAGCTCAGGAGAACAGCACTGCGGCTCACTAGGACCCTCCCCTGGGCACCAGAAGTCAACTTCATAAAACTGCTGGAATTGTTGCTGTCTTCATTGTCCCAGTCCTACCCGAGCCTCACCCCGGGCAACCAAGAGTCCATGGACATGACAGACAAGAGCGAGAGGACTTTCCCAGTCATTGCAGAAGTTCTGTCCGAGGCTTAGCGTTGATCTGACATGGCTTCTTAATAACTCAGGAAAAGCTCAGCGCTATTTCTGCCACTTTTCTGTTGCAGCATAAATGATATTTCTGTGAGGTTTATCTAGTAATGCAGAGTCTTGGACCAGTGTCAGATGTTCTGTAGAACTGATTCATGCAAGGCAGTGGCATCCGAAACCCTCACGCAGGTCAAGGAACAGAGGGTCACTAACTCCGCAGATGTGTCTGTGCAGAATAGTAGGCGTTTTTCCTTTGTCCGACTTGTGAACATTCCCTTTTGTGGCTGTGTGGCAGTGTAATTCACCACTGATGGAAATCAGGTCTGTGCGAGGTCCTTGTGGCCTCCACCTGTGCACTCGTGCTGCTGGGCACAGCTCCAGGAGGGGACTGGTGGCTCCAGGTGTGTTGTGTGCTCAGTTTGGGGACATGCTGGCAATCTTCCAGGTGGTTGTACCAATTTATGTTCTCACCAACAGAATGTAGCAATCTGGTTGCTTCTCTTCTTTGAATAAACGAATCCTATTTGTTCTGTCTGCCATCCTCCTGGGTATAGAGAGGAATCTTATGTTGGTCTCAGTATGTGCTTCTCTGAGAAGCAGTGGCACTGACCACATCTCACATGATTATTGCCAATGACATCCTCCTTGTGAAGTGCCTGTTCAAGACTTTCACATTAAAAGTGTTAAAATTTTGGGGTCATCTTTTTCTCAGTGGTTTGAGGACCTTTAAGGATTCCGGATTCTAAGTGCACGTGGGAAACACCTTGGAAGAGGGAGGGTGAGATTCGACAGTTCTTTATGTGTGTTTGACACAGCCTTGTTTTGTAAAGACCCGCTTCCCCTCTGCACTCTGGGGGCCCTTCTGCCTTAGCCAGGTCTCCATAAGGAGAGGCCTGTGGAGGTAACGTCCCTCACCCCAGAGCCTGCTGTCTGCACGGCAGTGTCTCCACTGCAGACCTTCATGTTGGCCCTTCTCCGTTGGCCTGGGCATGGCTGGTTCTAGCGTTTCTCTGGCTTAGAGTCAGCTCATCAACTCCCTGGGGTGTGTTGGGGAGCGGAGTGAGAACCCCCTGGATCTTCAATTTTATTGCATGAAGCTTGAGAATAACTAAAATTTCCAAATCTCTTAAATATATGATTTCTTTTGAATTCTTCTCAGTGAATAATCTTTCTGCTTTTCTGGGAGATGTCTTACATAGTTTCATTCAGTGTTTTAAATGATATTATAAATAATAGTCTAAAATTTTTTTCTGTATCTAGTCATCATGTAAAAGTGATATTTTAAAGACTAACATTATCTTAAATCTAGTAAGTTATTAAATTCACTTGATAGGTATAAAATCATTTAATTTTTAAAGTGCACAAAATCATGTTTTCTACACACACAAAAAAATCTTCTTTTACAACCCTTCTGCTAGATTTTCCTTATTTTACCAGATAAGATAACCATAAAATTGGTAAACAGAAACTGTAGTTCAATTTAAAAGTAAAAAATTATTCCTGATTTCAGGGGAGACTTTAATAACTCCATATCAGGTGTGAAGATGGTTTTTTAATTTATAAGGTCAAGGAAACTCCATTTTATTGGTATTTTCATAAGAGGGTACATAATGAATGGAATATTTGATTTTAACAAATATTTGTGTGTGCAAATGAGATAATAATTTTTCTCATTTATTGTTTTGTTTATGAATTGTTTCCTTACTTTCAAATGGTAAGCAAACCCTCTTTTTAATGTTTCATTCATTTCTTTATAATATTGGATTCTATTAGATAATAATTAGAGATTTTTGTATTTATGCTCATGACAGAGATCAGCCTCTGATTTTTCTTTTACTATTTTTTTAGTCCTTCATATCAAAATTATGCTGAATTCATAAAAGTAATTGGAAAGTGTGTTCTGTTTCCAAGCCTGGAGAGAGTCTGTGTGAGCTCAGTGTTATTTCTTCCTCAGTGTTTGGAAGAACTCACCAGGGGACCACTTAGGCCTGCTGTTTTCTTTGTAGGGAGGGCTATCATTCTGGGTTTAATTTCACTGACAAATATGGGGCTCTTTGTGTTCTTGTTCCTTTTTATTTAAGTTTTTAAAAGTTGTGGGGGTTTTGTTTGTTTGTTTGGTATTAGGGATTGAACTCAGGGGCACTTAACCTCTGAGCCACATCCCCAGCTCTTTTTAAATTTTTATTTAGAGACAGGGTCTCACTGAGTTGCTTAGGGCCTTGCTAAATTGCTGAGACTGGCCTTGAACTTGAGATCCTCCTGCCTCCGCCTCCTGAGCCGCTGGGATTACAGGCGTGTGCCGCTGAGCCTGGCCTAATAATTATATTTTTAAAGAATTCTCTGACTTCGTAAAATCAGTGATCTAGGAATTTATTAATTGTATTAATATCTTCAAAGAAAAATATCTTGGCTTCTTTTCTTGTATAGCATATTTGTTCTCATTTGACCTCTCTGCCTTTGGCCTTCCCTTCTTCCTGCTTTGAGTTCACTTTGATCATTGTTTACATGGTATAGAAACCACTTACTTATGGCCTTTGTTAATAAAATAAGATCTTGAGGCTTTTATTTTACTTTCAATGCATCTTTACTGAATTCATAAATTCATTATCATTGAATTTAAGATATTTTCTGTTTCCATTTGTGATTTTTTCTTTGTCATATGACTTCTATAAAAATATAAACTTTATTATTTTTTCTGTTTTCTACTTTTGTTCTTGACGTATAATCTGGGCAGGTGGCCTACCAGGTTATAGTTATTCTCTCTTCTTTTGAATCTACGGATAATGTCATCTATAAATTGTGGACACTAGTTATGTTATTTTTTAAATGCTAAAATTTCCATTTTATACTCTTGATCTCTGATGAATTTCTTCATTGTTCTGTTCTTTTCTTGGCCATGTCAGTTGCTGATGGTTATAGTCTGATGGCTGTAACCCTGGGATTATTTTCGTGTGTGTGTGTGTGTGTGTGTGTGTGTGTGTGTTTTCTATTACATGGTGTATTTACTGACACTCATGGAATTTTGGGGTTAAACATTGAATGTTCCCAGTGGAAGTCTGCGGAGCCTGGGATGCTGTTACCTCCCCACAGGAGAACTTGCTTTTCCCTGGGGGCAGGTGAGCTTCAGGCAGGCCCCTTCCCCGCCCAGGCACTAAGGTTCTCACTGGCCCTTCTCGTGAGTCTGCTGAGAGCAGGGCTGATGTGCACAGGGCTGGTGTCCATGGGGCTGATGTCCGCTGGGCTGTCCTCCTTCCCTGAGTCTGGAACGAAGCTGACTTGTCCTCCGAGCCCTGAGAGACTGCTCCGATCTCTGCTTTACTCCTCAGACACTTCACTTCCTGCGAGGCCATTGAGCTTCACTCAGAAAAAGGACCATGTGTGATCAGAAAGGGTCACAGAAAGTCCCCCTGGCTGGTGCATCTGGGTTTCTCCACCGTCTGGGCTTCTTCTGTCTCAGCACCTTTGCTGATTTTCAGAGGCCTACAGTTTAGATGCTTAATTTGTATTTCATACGGTTTTTACAGCTGTTTGTGGTGGGAGAATTAACAAGTAAGCAGCTCCTGTAGATATAGAGTACCATGGGTCTTACCTGTATTTATCGCATCAATGTAAGAAAATCAGGGGGTCCTGTGCCTTCAAATCCTGAGCTTGATTGGAAGTTCATTGGGATTTAACTCAGGGTATTCCTTTTAGCAGGAATAGGGGGAGAAGAGAGAAAGTGGGAGAGCAAGCATGTGCTATCTTAAATGAACTGTGGGACATTGTTCCTGATGTAGCTACAGGATCACAGTTGATTGTAAAGCTGACAAAGATTTTACAGTGAGACAAAGTCAGTTTTGAAAAATGGAATGAAAAAAATACACAAAAATAACTCTTATTTAAATGCTCCTCTGAATGTAGGGGCCCAAGTTTAACATAATAAAGGGTTTGGGTATGACTTTTCTTTGTCATAAACTCTTGCATCTTGTGGTGGAAACAATCTATTATTTGGTAGGTTTGTTTTTTTTTTTAAAGTGTTAACAGTATGACAGTTTTATGGCTTCAAATAATATATTCATAGTTTTTACTGGACAAAAGGAGACACATGCTAAGAGGTATATTCTTTATTAATGTAGAAAAATAATGTAATACATTGGGTTGGCAGCCAGAATAGTTCATCACAACTTAAAATACAAGGTATAATGTCCAGAATTATAAACATATGGCTTACTGTATATTTAATAATTTACATAACTAAATTTAATTACATGTTTAATACACAAATATTAACATTTAATATATGTTTTGCATGCACACTTCACTCACGCTCATCATTTCTAAATGTCATGGAACATAAGAAGGAAATAAATAGAAGAATATATGAAGTAAAAGCACACTGATACAAAGCTTACCATACTATTATCTCATTCTACAGGTCCCAGGGAATTCCAAAGGGCATGGAACTTTCAGAGTTCCCCTCCATTATGCAGAATCTGATGGTCTACAAAACCTAAATAGGGGCAGGTGCAGTGATTCAGGTTAGGGTGAATTAGTGAGCATCCTCTGCAGCAGTGCTAGAGGTTAATAATCTAAAAAATTGCATTACAGTGACCGTGCTGTCCCCTGGACACGACAAAGAAAAGAATATCGTTTCTGTGTCTATTTATTATCATTATATGTGTGTCTTTTTTAAATGATAATTATTTCCCAAATGGTTTGGTTTCTTCCCATGGTGATAGGGTTATTGAAAGGATAAAATAGCATATTAGGTGTGATCTCACCTGCGAAGATCATGAAGGCCAGGAGAACAGTGTCCATGTTCAGAGTTACAATGCCCCAGGCCATCTGTGCTTCACCTTCTCCTTGTTCACACTGGGGATCTGTCTCAGGCCTTGGTGATGTCCGTTTCTGAGTTCCAGAAAGTCATTAATCGTGGGTGCAGGACCCTCTTCTTGGCCAGGTTTATCCCAAGATGAATGTGAACGTGCGGCAGCAGGAAGCCCTGTCCTTTAGATCCTTGCTGCTGTGGCGACGTCAATCTGACACTCACAGTCATTTGGCAGGCCAGCAGTGGGACTTGTGCTGTCCCTTCACGCTGAGGACAAGTGACATCGTCAGTTTTCAACATGTAGAATGTAGGAGAGAAGATGGAAAAGTAGCTAGATCTCTCTGCACTAGCTTTACAAAAAGCAACTTAAAATCAGAAGCAAGCAAGCTTTTATCAAGCCAGTTAACACCTGTGGAATCCATTAACATGATACCGTGTGTGAAATACTGAGAGACACTACGTTGTTGTCTTCATCCTTAAAATTGCGCGGACATTCTAGAGACAGAACACCAATCACACGAAAGAGCACCAAAAACAACACTTGTGCTGAGGACAGGAGGACAGGAGCACAGGAGCCGTGTTGAGGGTGTGCGCTGATTGAGAGTCAGAAGGATGAAAGGAGAGAAATGGGATCCAGGCTGGAAAGGCCGTCCACGGAAGGGAAATGGGAGTGGGCTGAGGCTCCAAGAATGAGGGAGATACCAGGGGAAAGGGCGTAGAGGGCTCTGGAGATGAGCAATACATGACCATGGAAGGCACAGTCCAGTTTGAGAAGAGCAAGGCGTTCAAAGGTTGAACGTTAACAGTTGGGCCTAGGCCTGGAGTATGAAGTTAGATTGGGGTATCCTCTCAGTAGATGTCCACCCTCGAGGATCTCAGAAGCAAATGCCGTCTTTACGCACGTGCAGATTCTTGTGAAAAACATGAGCTTTTCCACAATATGCCCCTGTACCTAGGTGCTGCACACGAGAGAAACATTGTCAGTAGTGTGTGAAGCCAGAGCCCATGCCGCCTCAAGCCATCGGCTCCTGGCAGCTTCCGTGAGGTCACCATGGTCCTGACAGATGGGGCCAGTAGTGAATGGCCTCTTCATAATCTGTGGAAGTCAGAGGCGACTTCAGGAGTGAACCCGTGCCGGGTGCTGCCATCTGCTGGCAGTTCACTGAAGGCATCATGTGTGCACAGAGGAGGAAAGGACGGAGCTGATCCTGATTCCCTGATCCATATTCCCAGAGGGCCCGACAAGGTCAGGGAGACGCAGCAAAGCTGGTCTGTTGCCAGCGCCCCCTTGAGCTGAGGTAGAATGCTTGACATGTCCATGGTCCTGGAGTTGTGTTGTCCCCAGTGACACAGAGGGGCAGAGAAGAAGGTGACATGGAGAGAGAAAGGAAGTGTCGGCCCCGAGCACCTTTGCTGGACACAGGAGCATGTGTGATCATGTCCCCAGTGGACATGAGAAGCAGTGGACAAGCTAGAGGCCTGTCAGTCCTCGGAGACTGGAGCTAGGTGAAACCCTCACTTTCTGACAGAAAACATGGAGGAGGGAATGTCATCATCCTACGGGGATCAGGAATCCCAGCACTGACCACCCTGAGCAGTGTCACCCAGTGGGATCTGGGGATCCTGACCTGCAAGGAGGTGGGTGAAGAGTGGGATCATTATGAAGACACCGTCTGGAGACGCCAGGTTCTTCTCCATGTCTGATCTCTAGTGAAACTCAGCCTGAGAGGAGAGGAGACCCCGAAGGGGTTTCAAGAAGCAGTGTGAGAACCGCATGCTTCTGGGTCTCTGCTGTCCCCTGTGCTCCCGGTACTTCATGACACTCAGCAGAACCAGATCACGCCCAGGGGACGGGGAAAGTGAAGCGGCGTTAGGACCGACGTCTGTCCTGCCAGGACGGGACCCTGGGCTGGCACTCCACAGCTGCACACAGGGGGTGTGTGAGGGCTGCGGTGTCATTGGTTTTACTGTTCATTTAGATTCTGGAATGATGAGAAGCACAAAAGTGTCAATAAAATACGCTAGACTGTGTGCCCGCCGTCCATGTGACTCTTTTAGATACTGCAAGTTACAGATGCCACATTTTCTCTCTTTACTCCTGAGGTGCAGCTGTAAAGATGCAGTAAGAAAACACGCCCTGGTCTAACTGCAGCGTGTTTTCTGGGTGGTACTCACATGATGCTGTGTTTTAATTCATGGGGTCTTCAGGGTCATGGACACAGGTGTGGCAGCTGCCACCACCCCACAGCTGCTACCTTTCATTCATGTTTACTGTACACATTTACATTCATGCATATCATCATTCAAAAACTGCAGATGCCATTATTTTTTAGTTTTTAATTTACCCAAATAACATATTAGCTATGTCTTTTTACAAAAAAATAAAAAGAAAAGAAACTAAAAAACTCCAATTAACTATAGGTTTCTAAAAGTTTTCCTTGTTGAAAGCTTTAGTCCTAGTTAGTGTGTTCTAAGTTAAAAATGCCTTTTTTTAAAATTAAAACACACAGTGTACCATTATACTTACCCATTAATCTCTACTGCAGATTTCTAAATTATTAGTGTTTTCTGCTGAGGTTGGTTTGACGGGTTTGTTTTCTGGTCCTGTTTGGGAGTTTCAGAAACCTTCTGAGTCCAACACCCCCCGCCCCACCCCCAAGCTCAGCACACAGTGTGCGATGATTCTCCTCTCTGGTTACAATAGCAGCTCTCGGTGTGTAGTGGGGTTTCCTCCCTGGAGACGTGGTTGAATTCTGTCTTCCTTATGTTTTCATTCTAATGTAATGAAATTCAGTAAAAACTCAAAAGGACAAACAGTGCTAGCAGCAAATCCTGTAGCATCATATATCACCATTAAGTGAATTAATTTGTATTTTTCTGATAAATGTGTAAATTCCTGTTCAATTCAGGAGCGACTAGTTTCTCATTCTTCAGGTTAGAAGCCTTGCTCACTTAGGCCATCTGCGCTCAGGGTGGCGAGAGATTGTGCGGGATGTGAATTGTCACGGTGTTTTAGTTAGCTTTTTGCTGCTGTGACTGAAGGTCTGGACCAGGACGATTGTAGAGGAGAAAAGGCTTATTTCAGGGCTCACGGTTTCAGAGGTCTTAGTCCAGGGAAGGCTGGCTCCATTCCTCAGGTCTCAAGGGGAGGCTGAACATCATGGAGGAAGAGCAGCAGAGGGAAATAGCTCACATGTGATCAGAAACAGAGAGACTCCACTCACCAGATGCAAATGTAGACCCCAAAGCCACACCCCGACGCCCATCTCGTCCAGCCCCCATGCCACTCCAGTTAATCCCATCAGGGATGGACTCACGGACTAGGCTAAGGCTATGACCCAGTCATCTCTCCTCCAGACCTTCCTGCATTGTCTCTCATGGGAGCTTTGGGGACACCACATCTAAACCATGACACATGGTTTTAGCTTCCTTCTCGGGTATCTGTTGGAGTTTTCTGCGTTGTTCTTATAGACAGCAGAATATCTTAAGACTTGTGAACCAAGAAATGAAGGATAAAATATAAAACTCAATATTATGCCTTGAAATGTGCTCAGTGGGTGGAACTTTGTGAGTGTTTTGTGGATCCAAATGAGATTTGAAAGGAGAGAGCCCTTCAGTTTTGTAGCAGATGGAATAGGAGTCATTACATCAGGGGAGGAAGGGTCCCGGACCTTGCAGAGTCCCGGACCTCACAGGGCACCCTGGACCTTCCACAGCGTCCTGGACCTTACACAGAGTCCCGGACCTCACACGGTGCCCTGGACCTTGCGCAGTGTCCCTGACCTTGCACACATGTTCTTTTTCCTGTCCCGCCTCCAGGTCTCTCAGCTCTACCTGAGCCACACGGGGAGGCCCAGCCCCTCCCTGCCTCCCCACCTCTTCTCCTGCGCAGAGAGGGCCTTTCACCAGCTGTTCCAGGAGCGGAGGCCTCAGTGTTTCCTTCTCAGGTGAGTCACCTCGCCCATCCCCATGCTCAGATGTGCCCCAGCAGCTCGGTGGGGACAATGTCCTCATTGGTCCTGGTTGGCACTTACTTAATGTCCTCTGCGGCTGGCGGCCAGTGTATCACTTCAGTAAGTACAATTGACTTGTCACACGGAGGGACATCTTTCCTATCAGAAGTAGCCCCAAGTGCAGTGGAATCAATACCAACAAACTTAACCTGAAACTCATTTCATTTTGAAGATTTAAAACCTAGAGCCACAGTGAGTCGGCTCTCAAGCCTAAGAAGCGCACAGACAGCAAGCTGAGGCTGGTGCTCCGGAGCCACGTTCTCGGTGCCAGCAGCGAATGCCCTGCCTGCGGCTCCGGTCGGTGTTGACTGTCCTCTGCTCATGCTTCACCAGGAAATATTCCCAGGGGTGTTCTTTTTAATTTGATTTGTAATGGTGATTTTTAACCCCATAAGTTTTCACTAGAGCAAAATTTCTTCAAATAAAGGGGACTACCACAAGATGTGGGGGTGAGGGACTGAGCTTACATGTTGAGAGATTCAAGAAATGTTTAACTATTAAACTCTGCGCCAGAGAATTATATCCGACACGACCTGTGCTGGAGGGAGACATCTGTCAGTGTGCACAGCTTGGCCTCCTGACTGCCAGTGCTGGTGGCTGGAAACCGAATGTGTAAAAGAAAGTAGCACGCAAGCCTAAATGAAGCACAGACAGTGTAAAGGTGGAACCTGCCTAGGTTCTTATTTAATTTTTTTAATTAAGCATTTATTTATTTTCTTTGACATCATTGATTTCATCAAAAATCCCTTGGAGGGTTTGATTAGTGTGTTTCAACTCTAGTGTTCTAGGTTTCAAGATGGCGCACAGCAGTTTTCACACTGTGTTGGGAAGAACTCCAGGGATGAGAGACGTAGGCTGGGGCCCCTCACCCATCCCTGAATGAAGCAGCTCTCTTTTGTCTGCTTTCCTATTGGGTTGCCTGGTCTTTATTGAAAAGGGAAACACAGCTAAAAACTGCTTAGGAAATATTGTAAATTGATGAGATTGTGGGGAGTGTAGAATGGCCTTGACATCAATAACTACTATTTACTGAGCACGTACAGGGTGCCAGCTCAGAGGCTTTCCTGAGCCTAAATGAAGCCAAACCCCTTGTATGGCCAGAAAGGAGTGCACCCCAACTTCCCATTGCTACCCAAGGGGACCATCAAGAGCCCTACTGATCTTCCCTAAAATGATGGTCACAAACACTCGAAGTGACTGAGATTCTTTTTGATCACTCAGTTCTGGAGCAGACCATTCGGCAGCTATCCATGAGTCGTGACGAGCACTGGTCCGAGGTGTGCTGGGTCAGGCAAGGGAGGAGCCAGTGACCACCCTTCTTTGAGGTCTGCCAGGACACGGTCCACGATTTCCAGCCAGTGCCTTTGGTGGAACATCAGGCTCCCTTTGTATAACCCGAGTTCTACATGTATTTGCTTATGGAATTTTTCTCCTGGGAAACTTGATAATAATTTATAGAACCAATGTTCCTTTGGGACATTTTCCAAGATTAATAATGCCATATCAATCGTTTCTTCTCTCAAGTTTCCAAGCAGCCTCACCGAGTCCTTGTATGCAGAACCAAGCCCAGATCTGAGCTCACAGGGAGTTCTGATTGTGGCCCTTCTCTCTTTTTCAAAACTCTGCATTGTCATGTGGCTTTGACCCCTCCGCAGTCCTCCTGTCTAAAGCAGAGGCTTTCTCCACCCCACCCAGTGGGGTTGATTCTGTGTGATTCATTCGCCGAAGTGGCTTACACATTGTTCTGTGCCCATGTTGTGTCCCGGAAGTGGCTTTTGCAAGGGTAATTTAAGACCTGGTGAGCAAGACTCAAATACTCCTGAACGGGTGTCCTATAACTTAGTACCAGAACAGAAGATTTTTAAGTCTACCTCTGAATTTTTTTTAATGTCTGATTTTGTTGAAAATCTGAGGTTCTCATAGTAAAACGTTAAGGGAAGGTTCAGATGAGGGGAGTAGAGACTTTCATTAACAATGTGGGACTTACTTAAGGACTTTTCTGGCAAAAGCCCTGCTTTAGTCAGGTTTTTCACTGCTGTGACCAAAAGACCTGACGAGAACAGCACAGAGGAGGGAAGGTTTATTGGGGCTCACGATTTCACAGGTCTCAGTTCACAGATGGCCAACACCATTGCTCTGTGTCTGAGCTGAGGCAGAACATCTTGGCAGAAGGATGTGGGAAGGAAGGACGTCTGGACATTACCATCAGGAAGCAGAGAGGGAGAGCTGTGCTCACCAGGGACAAAATACACGACTCATGTGACCTGCTCCTCCAGCCACACCTCACCTGCCTACAGTTACACCCAGCTGATCCAGTCCAGTAGATTAAGGCACTCATTAGGTGAAGGCTCTCACAACCCAATCATTCCACCTCTGAACTTTCCTGCATTGTCTCACACGAGAGCTTTTGGAGGGCACCTCATATCTAAACCATAACAGGCCTTTGAACCAACTCCATTAGAATAAAATTTTCTTTGCAGAAGTCTGCAAAAGTTCTAATAAAAGGACTTTAGAATTTTTTTGTGAGCTGGGTTTGGTAGTGCATGTTGGTAATACTAGCAATTTGGGAGGCTGAGGCAGAAGGATGGCAAGTTTGAGGCCAGCGTCACCAACTTAGCAAAGCCCTCGATAATTTAGCAAGACTCTGTCTCAAATTTTTTTTAAGGGCCAAAGATGTGGCTCAGTGATTAAATATATATGAATTTTCCATCTGAGTCATAAATAATGTCACTGAATACCGGGCTGTTTTGGTCATGATTGTGTAGGAACCTCAGGATGATCTGATGTCATTTGGTGTCAGGAATGTAGTGTGGCTACTGTTGGGAGAGATGCTATAAGCTCGTGAGGGTCATGGGGACGTCAGTGTTGTCATCATAAACTGCAAGCTTGGGGGTGAGAGCTCTCCCTAGGTTAGAGGAGAAGACTGATTATAGAACCACCTGGACTTGGGGAACCTGGAAAGGTCCTCTCTAGGACCCTCCGAGGGCCAGGCTGGCTGCTCAGGGTCCAAGACCTCACGCCCCAGGAGTGGCTGGGGCTTCAGGTTGTTTCCGGGAGAGGAGCACGTGCTGGGGAGGATGGCGACTTTCCCTGGGAGGTGCAGAGAGATTCAATGGCTTCCCCAGGGCAGCACCCCATGGCTCTGGGACACATGCCCTTCCCACTCTAGATGGCTGTCACCGCTGTCACTCAAGACACAGGGGAGGTACCAGCTGTATCCCTCCCATCAGCCTGTGCCTTTCTGCTGCAGCAGGGGCTGTGGCTCTGCTAGGTAGGTCACAGGGAGAGGAGTGAGGGCACCTCCATCTGTAGCCTGGATGTCTGGGACACTGTCCACACACAGCACACATAGGTCCAACAGACGTCTAAGGCCAGTGTGTCCAATGAGGAGTCACAGGACTTGTTTATGTCACTCCTTGCCATCTCTGTATCTGGAATCACCTCTGGTTATCTGATTTTTTCAGCGCCTTCTCTGAACTAGTGAACCTCTTTTCCCTGTTTTCTCAGTGGGGAGCGAGGATCTGGCAAGTCCGAGGCCAGCAAGCAAATCATGCGGCACCTGACCTTCAGGTCTGACTCCAGCAGGGCTGCATTCGACGCCAGATTTAAACACGTAAGTCGCTGCTTTGGCTTGGCAGACGCGTGAGTGAGCATGTTGAGCAAAGGATGGTGTCACTCACAAATAGGGGGGACGCTATCACGGGTAAAAGGAGGTGAAATTGGGGAAGGAAAAACAAGGGAAAGGAAAATCCTGATTAAGCCCTGGTGCGACTTAATGTTGTCCAAGTGAACATTTATTTTTAGTGCATTTAAAATATTTTGAACATATTCTTTTGTTACATTTGCTCTGAATGGTTGGACTTAGAATAAAGTCAGAGGACACTGATGCTCCTGTAGGAAGTGCCGGTTTGGAACTTCGGAGACACTGACCTGAGGATTCTCGAGCACTGATAATAAAGTCTCAAGGCATCTGAAAGTGACGCGAGGCAGTGATGAACCTAACCGCAGAGCTGATCCTGAATCAATCCGGAAGCCCCGGTGGCCTTGGGGTCCGTGGCCCTTGAGACTCATCCGCTCTGCATCTCCGAGGTACAGCAGGCCTCGAGGAAGACGCAGAGCACAGCCTGGCGTGAAGGTCAAGCTGGAGGGATCCTCACAGTGGAACTCGGAAGCTGTGCCCAGGCCTGACCGCTGTCGTCCACCCGCTGCCTCTTGCTGCTACGCGGTTCTAGGAAGTTTTGCTGCCGGGGCTTTCAGGGCACAGCAGGTGGAAGAAGCAGCTCATGGCCCCGTCGTTCTCTCAATTTTGCAACCATAAACCAGCACCCCCCTTTCCAGCCTCTCTCCCTCTGCACAAAGTCTCATGTCCCACCGTCCTGGCTCCCTTGCCCATCCAGCATCCCTCAGGTCATTGCAGGTTGATGCCATTGTCTCTCAATGGATGGCCTCAGGGCCCTTCCTCGTGCTTCCTGTCTTCCTGGTTCTTGATGATCTTCTGACGCGTGTCCAAGGAGCCACTCTTGGTGGGCAGGACAGCTGTGCTTGCCAGACTCAGACAGGGCCCAGGCCCTGTCCCTCAGCTAGGAGGAAGGGACAAGAGGGCACTGGTCCAGGGAGAAGGCCCACGTGAGGAGGTGAGCCCCACCTGCTCAGGTGCAGGCTGGACTTGGCAGGACTGCTGTGCTGTGGGGCGGGGGGGAGCCCCTGGCCACTCACACTGTCCATGGCAAGAGGAAGGCAGCTGGACTGTGAGCTGCAGTCATGTGACTTCTCTTCTCAAAACGCCAGAGTGATTCTGTTGCCTGTGCACAAAGCTCCCTAAGCAGGCACGGCCCAGCCTTCTCCCCGACAGCTGTGAGTTCTCCTCCAGCCTGGGGTGTGACTCTCCTGTCCTCAGCCTACACGGAGCCACTCTGAACCCAGTGGAACTCACCCAGTCTCTCGCTGGCTCATCCAGCCAGTACCTGTTAGCTTCCAGGTGAATTTGGCAACGCTGTCTTTCCCTGCCACGGGGCAGGGCTGGGTCAGGTGGTGAGTGAGAGAATGTGAGAAATACACAGGGGAAAACACTTTGGCCTAGACAAGGGGCGGTAGAGAGGACTGATGGCAGGAGACCATGGCATGTTTATGTCAAAACCGTGCTCTCTTCCTCCTGCGCCCCCCAGGGAGAGATGTTGCTAGAAATAAATCAGCGGGCTCCGTGTGACGTTACTTTAGATCCTTCCCCCAAACACTGCCGTCCGTCTGAGAGCCAAGTTAAAGTTCTGAGCCACTGGGCTGCGAATGTCGAGCTGTGTGCTTGCATGTCACCTGCCTGTGCTGCTGGCACTTCAGGGCGGTTATTTCCACTGTGGAGACGTTTGCTCAGGAATGTCCAAAAATGCACAGTATCTGATTCCTCGTCGAGAAGTGAGAGAAACTTTTGTTAAATACATGGATTAGTATTACATATGGTACTTTTAATTCTAAGTCTTAACATTTTAAAGCTACTCTAATGCATTCCTGAGCTCAGCCTGAGTCTGGAGATCCAATTCTCATGAAGAATGCATATCCAATCAGTCCTGCAGCTTACTTATCTACTCTCACGTGTGCTCATAAATGACTTCAATTTAGCAGAGCGTGGTGGTACAAGAGGCTGAGGCAGGAGGATTGCCAAGTTCAAAGCCAGCCTCAGCAACTCAGGCTAGGCATGTGGCTCAGTGGTTAAATACCCCTGGGTTCAATCCTTGGTACCAAAAAAAAACCCCACAAACTTTATGACCATTTATTGAGCTCGTACCATATTGAGAGTCACATCATTCTGTAACACAGTTCAAAATTAATGTCTGCAGTCAACTTGGGAAGAAGAGCGTAGCCTGTTTTCTTTGTTCAGATATGTTAACATGTTAATATGTTGATTACCAATACCGAAATGTCAGAGCATGAATAAGCAGCATGGTTATGACATGAGCTCAGTTAACTAATGGAAGCAACACAGCTGACTTAATAGGAATGACAGGGAAGAGTAGTTTCCCCTCTAACTTAGAGACTCAACGTTCATTAAGACGACAGTGTGAGGGTGCAGGCTGAGAAAGTTCTGGACTGCCCTCTGGATGCCTAGTGCACAGGGGCTTTGCTGCCAGCTCAAGGGAAGACACCTGAGCTGCTCTCCCCAGGCAGAGGTGGGCATGACTCTTCCAAACCAGCATCTGGGAGCCAGGGCCATAATGTCAGCAAATTCCAAGTGAAACTGCCTCTAATTCCCTTGTTCATTTTATTCATTCCTCATGACCCATGAAAGACGCCACAGTAAATGATTTATAATCTCATGGAAAACCATCGTGTTTGGGCAGTTACACTCTGTATATCAACCATGGTTTGTCGATACAGAGTTTGTTTCCCTTTAAATTCCCAACCACATGAATGTCATTCGGTAGTGGAGAGGTTCATGAAAATCAACCAGCCAGTTTTTATGAAGCATCCGAGGATGTGTCCAGGGATCAAATGCAAGTGCGGAATAGATCCATGAACATACTGAAAATCTTTGGGATTACAAGGGTTCGGTGAAATTAAGTACATTGGAGAGGTGGCAGTGCTTCCTCCGTGGAAGAAAAATCTGATTAATGAAACGAATAGAAGGAGCTCCCTTGCCACATGGTGATGTCTCTCAGGCAGTTGAAATCCAGGTCACGCTCAGTCGAGGAGCCTTCCTTAGGTGAGCCCAAGAGGAGGAGGACGGAGCCAGCAGCAGCCTGGGCCCTCCTGTGGGTGTGCGCAGAGCTGCCCAGGATCGGGTGGGGCTGCCCTCAGCACACAGGACACCTCCTCCAGGATGGCCGTGCAAGGAGAGGGGGCAGCGTGGCCCTGGGTCTCAGAAAGGCACGAGAGGAAGCAGCACTGGGTTATTTTGAGCTGCAGTTGGCAGAGAAAATGAAGCAAAAAATGGTAGAGAGAAGCCTGGACAGAAACTTCTTCCGTGGCCCCTGAGAGCCCACACAGGAGGGGAGTCTCTGGGGAGTGCAGGGGCAGAAGGCCAAAAGGGAGGGGTTGGGAGCAAGCTGCCCTGGACAGTGCCACAGTCACAGCCCAACATCATGAGAAGGGAGGAGGTGGGGGTGACTGGAAGGTGAGGGAGGGGCTGGCGTTGAGGTCTGGAAATGAGATTGGAAATCATTTTCAGATCACCTGTTAGGTTTTAAGGACCACATGGCTGTTTCTGAATTCCAGGCTTAGACTTCAGGTGCCACCTGTCAGAAGCCGAGGTGGGTTAGGTTCCGCCTTCGCAGCGCAGCAGGCTCCCTCTGCGTCCTCTGGTGCAGGGTGGGAACCTGAGGCCACACGCATTGGTCTTGTCCCCTGTGCAGTTTCAGATCTGCTCAGATCCGCTGAGCAGGGTGCAGATTCCTGGCCCCCGTGTGTGTTCTCAAGCATCAGAGCAGGGGATTTTCCATGCCATTAGAATGATTGGAACAGCAAAGTCATGTTTTGGAAAGAAACTGCCTGGAACTTCTCACCAATTTCAGCTCAAATGAATTTAAACTGTAAAAAAACAAAAAACAAAAAAACAAAAACCTTCAATTCCACTCAAATCACTTTGAAAAGCATTTATTGAGCAATTCAGAGTGTGGCGACTGGCTCGTTGGCGGCATCGCTTTTTATTAAGGAGGCCATGGATTTTTACTTATAGAAAATAAAATAAGCTGCTGCCACAGGAGGGTAGACTCTTACAATGGAGTGTTGGAGTGGGTACCATGGAATGCAGCAGGGAAAGCGAGGCGGATGAAATTTGAATCTTTAAATATGGGGATCCGTACGTTGACTCCTTCACTTATGTTTTCGTTTCAGATGCTGTGACTGTGGGGCATTCTCATTATTGTGTTTAAAAGTCAAAGGCGAGCAGTGGTACAGTGCCTGTTCTGTTTTCTTAGTCTCTTCAGGTATTTATTTAGTGCCACCTATTGGCCAAGGGGCTAATTGAATATGAAAACCACTGGCTTCTTCAGAGCTTATTAGTGTTTAAATCTTGAGCTACAGGACAGCAGGGGACAATGGATGAGCACTGCATGAGTGGTCACGGTTGCTACCTGACACCAGTGACCTTGGCTCATGTGTGGCATGTCTCCTGTGTCACTGCAGCAGTGGCCGCCCTGTGCTGTGTGGCTAGGTGGGCCATCCTAGGAGGTGACCCGGGGGTGACCAGTGCAGCACTCAGCTCTGAGACTGGAGAAGGGTACTAATCTGTGTCCCTGTTTGTGCATGGAAGGCCCAGGCTGTGAGGGTGGGGGGCATTTTGTGTGCATACACACCTCACTTTGGAGCACAGCCACGTAGTAAGCACAGAGGAGCCCTGGCTGCAGTGGTTTAAACCAGTAACAGAACAAAATTATTGTTTGCCGAACGTTTACTGGGTGTCAGATGCCATGAAGCTGAGGGTGTCACACGGGACACCACAGCCATGGGAGGAGGGAGTTACTCGTGTGTCAGAGAAGGGAGGGTGCATGGGAATGAAGGGACTTGCACATGACTGTCACTGCCTGAGCCCGTCCCAAAGCACTTCTGTTTACCCATCACCCACACTCCTGTTGGGCACAAGTGTAATGAGCTACAATGCTCTTTCATAGAAAGATAAAAACGTCACTTTATTATTGGATACCAAATCAAAATAACCAAGAACCAAAATGATTTCAAAGTCTCATCCTATTTTTGTGACTTTTGTGTAATCAATATCATAATTCAATTTTGTGTAATCAATATCATCCATTTGCCATTATTGATTTCACTATTATATATATATCATATATTTTAACATTTGGCTTTTTTAAAATAAAAAAAGTAAAAATCACGAGACTGATATGTACAAATTCAACTTTTTTTGGACAACATTTCTATCGCTTGCTCTCAAGTTACTTCTGATGGTCTTTGAAATACAGTTATTCTGTGTACACCCAGGCATAGAGTTTTTTAAGGATTCAATATGCTGAACTCCAAAACTACAAACGTCACAAGCAGATGGCTTCACAGACCTCATTCACCATTATCACAACTTTGGGCACTTTTATGGTTAGCATGGAAGTGTGTTTTATGATCTTTGGAAATGTAGTATACTTCTGGGAGAAATAAATGCCTTAGTACAGCAGATGTTAGGAAATTAAAAAAGTAAATTCAAAGAATTTTTTAAATTTTCATAGTAAAGTTCTTTAAATGTACCGTCACCAGAAATGACAGGGGACAAAGGAGCGGCCTGTGTAGCAATGGGTGTGGTGGTGCTTCCTCTTGTGGCGGGCTGGGGAACTGCGCCTACCCGGCTCCTGTCTTGAGGAAGATGCTCTTGAAGACTTTCAGATGGTCACTTTCGGGAGAAGGCTTGGCACCATGGCCATCACAGGTGCTGTAAGAAACAGCCTCGCCCGGATGGATGCTGTGTTCCTGGTTCTGTGGGAGAAAGCTGTTGGAAGGGGGCAAAACTGCAGTCAGGGGAGGCTTACGTGGGGTCTCTGGTTGAACAAGTGTGCGTGGACAGTAAAGAAATCTGTGCCAGTGTTCGCATAAGTTTATTGTTAAAAATAAGGCCCAACTAGGGCTTGTCTCAATTCTCATGCCTCCCCTCCAAGTCCTCAAATGCTGTTTTGGTCAAGTTTGAATTTTTGAATAACCTTTAAGTGTGGGTGTGTGAGTGATTTTTCTCCCGACAGGTATGAATGTACCATCCATGTGTCATTTTATTAACAGTGGCCACAAATTTGAGGCATCACATACTAATAATTTGCATTTGGGGAACAAGTAGCCTCAAAATGTCAACCTGGTGTTGGAAGTGTGGTGCCTGTGAGATGAGGGAACACTCCTGCCCCTTTGCCGACTTAGCTCCTCTGTTTCATTTTTAGATTCTGAATATATGGGTGACATTCTCCCTCCCGCTGCAGGTCACATGCATCTTGGAAGCCTTTGGACATGCCAGGACAACACTCAATGATCTGTCCAGTTGCTTCATCAAGTACTCTGAGCTGCAGTTCTGTGAAAGGAAGAAGCACATGACTGGAGGTGAGTGGACACGGGAAGGCAGAGCCTGTGGGACCCTGGAGATCCATGGTCACCTTCTGTCACAATCTTTTTTATTTTCCGTACTTGGATTGAACCCAGGGGTGCTTTATCCCTGAGCCATACCCCGAGTCCTTTTTACTTTTTATTTTATGACAGGGTCCTGCTGAGTTGCCCAGGCTGGCCTTGAACTTGGAATCCTCCAGCCTCAGCCTCCCCAGTTGCTGGGATCATAGGCATGTGCCACTGTGCCTGGCTACTTTCTGTCACATTCTAAGTAGGTACCCAGTGGAGGGAAGCTGTCCATAAAGCATCCCAGAGAGGAGAGCATCTGTATCTCATCGCAGATGTGTTGAAAACCTCCTGCCAACCCTGCAAAGCTTCATTGCTTTAGAAGTAGGTGGAGACTCAGGCACATGCAGCCGGGGGAGCCTGTGAGCCTGAGATATCCTCACGTGCAGGGTCAGGTCCTGAGTCTGAGATATCCTCACGTGCAGGGTCAGCCTTTTCAAGCCTGTAATGTAAAAACTATACAATGTGGAACCAAACGAAAGATAACTGACTCATACTTGCTGCATGTAGAAGGGAACTCAGATACTTACATAAATCACAATTTTATAAGATTTCTTTAACACATTTCTTTAACTCCATTTTGAATAAAACCAAATCTGAATTTTTAGAAAGACTGAATTAAACAAATCCAAACATTAAAATAATCACCCAACAAAACTTAACACAGAACCAGTCTCTTGGTTGGTTTAAATAATTATGTGTATTTTATGAAAAATTCTCATTTAAACTTCAATTAATTTGCCAGGAGTGGTGGTGCATTCTGCAATCCCAACAGTAGAGGGACTCAGGCAGGAGGATCACAAGTTCGAGGCCAACCTGAGTGACTTAGCGAGACCCTGTCTTAAAATAAAAATAAAGGGCTGGGGATGTGGCTGGATGAGAGAGTGCCCTGGGTTTAACCTCCAGTGCTGGAAAGAGATTTTTTTCAACTAACTTAGACTCTAATTGGAATCTTACCTCCTTCCAATCATGCAAATTAATACAAATACATTCGTTGGTGGAATGCCTAATCTTGGAGGGACTTTATAAGATCTGCGAGGACGCAAATATTCACTAATTATAAATGATTTTTTAAAGAGCTCAGATGCATTTAGCTTTTTCAAGATACCTGTTTTAGTCAGCTTTTCAACTGCTGTGACTAAAAGATCTGACCAGAACAATTTTAGGGGAAGAAAGTTTACTTGGGGGCTCACAGTTTCAGAGGTCTCAATCCACAGACAGTAGGCTCCATTCCCCGGGGCTCAAGGTGAGCAGAGCATCATGGTGGAGGGAAGTGGCAGAGGGAAGCCAGTCCCATCAGGAAGCAGAAAAAGATAGAGATTCCACTTGGCAGATACAAATAGAGACCCCAAAGCCACGCCCCAATGCCACCTCCTCTAGCCACGCCCCCAATGCCACCTCCTCTAGCCACGTCCCACCTGCCTTGATTACCACTCAATCCCATCAGGTCGTTAACTCACTGATTGGGTGAAGGCTCTCACAACCCAATCGTTTCTTCTCTGAACCTCTTGCATTGTCTCACACATGAGCTCTTGGGGGACACCTCACGTCCAATCCATATGTCCTCCTCCATCCCCTACCAGAAAGGTTCGTCTTGACTGTAATCTAAAGAAACACCTGGTTGCAGCAAGTGAAGGTAAAGATCAAATTTCTGCTCAGTTAAATCTGGTAAATGATGTGCACACAAGAGAAAGAAGAGGACTTTTCTTTTGGGATGTGAAGCCAGAGGCAAAGGCTTCCATTTCTCAGCAGGAGAGCTGTTATGCCCTTGGTCTGCAGCACCGGGTCCCAAGGCCACCTGCCTGCAGACCTGGCCCTCCACGGACAGGACAGGCCTGCCTTCTACTTACGACCAGTTTCCTCTCTGAGATTTGAGGTAGGTGTGGCCATGCTGGCTCAGTGGGCAGAAGACCCCAAGGACAGCAGGCTCCAGAGTGAAGGGTCCGCCCCTTGCCACACAGGCCTGTGGCCCCAGGACCAGCGCTGTTGGCAGTTGGTTGGAAATGCAGAGTCTCAGGCCCTCTTGTGCCTGCCTATCACATGTGGTCACCAAGGCCCTCGGGGTCCTGCTGAGTGGTGAAGGTGGAGAGCGCCCTGCCCACGCAGCCCTGACCAACGCAGGCCTCCTGCCCACACCTTGGCCAGGCAAGGAGCGCATCTGGGCATCAAGAGAGTTGCTCAACCCAGTGCTCTTTACCCAGGGGTGACAGCCACTGGCTTCTGAGAGTGGGGGCCATGACTCATTTGGCCCTTTTGGTCTCCAGGAGGACTCTTCCTTGCCTCCTCTCGGTCTCACACTTGCCACCCATCTTTCTGTTCCTCAGCTGCGGCTGCCAGGCACGGGTCTCTGCCTCTGTGGACACATGGCCTTCACCCTGGCTCTCCTTAAAGTACACCAGTCACATTGGTTCGGACCCAGCCTGCAGTGGCCTGTTCCCAAATAAGGTCCCAGTAGCGGGGCTGGGCTCTTTGGTGTGCCCTTAGGTAGGACACAATTCAGCCTGCAGCCAAGCCTGGGGGAAGAATTTTACTCTTCCAAAGTATCTTTGGTTTAAGGGAGAATACTGTCACTGCTCAGAAAAATAAGTATTGGCCACTTTAAGAAGCTGCATGTGTGATGCTTTTAAACTATTTAATATAAAGACCCTCTTTTAAAAAGCTGAGGCTCAGCCATTCTGATTGATCTCCCATTCAGGTCTTGTGAGTTTTAAATGCTCAGTACAACAGGTCTCCAGACTGTGGCAAGGCCGCGGCTCAGAGGCCACGTGCACGAGGCACAGGTTGAAAGGCAGACTCTGCTTCCTCAGGGCACCCACTCATCCGCTGGGTGATCAGTTCTTGCCCGTCTATGCCCGGGGAGTGATACCTTGCTGATTTTAGGGCTGGGAGATGCTGGATGTTTCCTCACCGTTGCTGTTAGTAACACTTTTATAATTTAATGCCAACACTTCCTTTGGGGCTATGACCACGCACCATGACACAGAAGATATAAAGCTCTGTTTTATGAGACATCGACAGTAGATAAAATTCTTTCCGTTCTGGAGTAATATAATTAATAAATAGCATTGAGTCTGGCTCTGGGCCCAGTGTGTTTTTCCTTCCGATTCTGTGTTTGACAAAGCAGCTGCTCCCAGCCCACGGTGTGCGCGGCCCTGGGGGGGTCTGAGAAGCACTGACCTTGCTCTGCCCACAGCCAGGTCGGTAGAAGGCAGCCGAGGACCTTAAGGAGAACTTTGCCAAGAAGTTCCCCCAGCCCTGGGGCCCCTCCCTTGAGACTTGGGCCACTGTTCTTATCCTTCACGGTTTGTGATTTCGTTCAAGAGCGCAGAGGTCCCCGTGGTGTGACGAGGGGACATGGTGAAGCCTGTGCGGGGATGTGGTGGACTCCACGTCCCCCATTCTCCTCCCAGGACCAGAGTATCCATGCGGCTGGGCTTCCTTTAGGGAGCACAGTGGGGTTGCCTTCGCGAGAGAGGAGCCTCTTCCAGTCTTGGGGAGAAGCCTCTTCCAGGTGCAGCGGAGGCACATCCCCGGCCACCTGCTCCTCCGAGTCACCAGCTTCTTGATGCTCAGCAAGTGTCCAAGGTCCATACTCCCAGTGGCTCTTGGCTGTTTCAGCCTAGCCGCTCCTGTCCCCGCTGTCCCCAGTGTCCACAACCTAGATTGCAGGAGTCCAGTTTGAGGGTTGTTCCTGTGAGACAGCTGGGCCATGGGGTCGGCTTTGGCACAACCTAGGCTCGATTACTGGTTGTGGGGCCCGTGCCAGTCCCTCCTTCTCTCTCATCCATGCAGCTGGACTGAGCTCGCCTCTTCCCCTGGGCGGGGTCCAGCTGCTCGGAGTAGCCACCTTTGACGGCCACCGTCTCTCCTCCTTCCTGTAAGAGCTGTGGTGGTCTGGCTCGACTGCCTCCCAGGGGGACACACCCCGGCAGAGGAAGCAACTGCCAGGCGACCAACAGGGCATTATCGCCCTAGCGCCGTGTGGCCCCTGCCCCTGGAGTCCCAAGTCTCAGTCCACAATGGACTTTCAAAGCAGAATCCTCTGTTCCTCCATCACACACCTGAGATGCCCACCAGATGGTTTTCAAACAACAATGGGATTTCTCCTCCTGGGTGTTCCTTAATGAAGAGAAGGCTGTGCACCAAGCCACCAAGCACGGAAGGAGGGCCTTCAGAGGGTGTCCTGCAGGGCACCTGGGGGCAGGGGTGGCTTCTTGTGCCTTTCCTGCTCGTCCCTATACAGCCTCCTAGGGAAGGGCAGTGGAGACTGGGAGGCCACCGGTCAGACTCTCACCGTCCAGAGTGTGTGCAGTGCCAGATCCAGGCCCCACCTGCACTCAGGGAGGTCCAGAGGGGAGGTTTGCAGGAGCCAGCGGGTCCCCACCTTGCTGGGGGAGCTGGAGAGCACAGTCCTAGAGCAGCCTGGCGTGGCCCTGGCTCTGCCTCCAGCTCGGCAGCCTCTGGCAGTTGCTTGACTTCCTCTGGAGCAGGGTCATCACCCCGAAACCTCACAGTTCCCATGAAAAGCCAATGTGTTAAGTGGTCTCCAGTCCATTTTGTCCAGGTGTCCCAGACAGCATGTCAGTTCAATGTCCTCTTCATAGGACAGCTTTAAAAGCCAAAATGGTATCGCCCCAGTGTTCTATTTATTAGGACTGCCTAGTTCCGTTCTTAGTGATCATAAAGGACATCTAAGTTCTGGGTCATGATTTCCAAACTATTTTAGTGCAGCTGGGACAATTTCATGGACATATTTGCAGAATTGAAAGCCTGGGACTGAATAGGTTAAATCACCCCCTTTTTCTTTCCCCTTCGCCTTCAAGTCAAATCTTACATTCTCTCCAGAAAAGTGCTGGAGTTAGCTACAAGAGGAGAGCGAGGGACCCAGTTTGGCTTTTTTGTGTTTTCTCTTTGGCTGTTTGTGTTTTCTGTGTCTGAAGACCCCAAATCTATTTAACTTGAAACTGAATTTGCTTAACGGCAGGAAATGCCTTCCGATAGATAGGCTGAGCCATGCTACCTACTGGGGAAACTTAAACCTTCAGAGTTAGCACAAATGATATGGAAAATAAATAAGTGCCTTTGCCTTGCACATTTTTCAGATCCTGATTTTGAAGAAACAAAGCAGAGATGTGAGCAATGAATACCCATTCTCACTATTATCATCAATCACCCTAATACTCCATGCTTCATTTGAGGCCCTCCGGAAGTTTCAGAGTGCTTTAATTGATCTTATCTCACATGAAGAGCAGCATCCTTTATTGCAATCAGCCTGGGCTTTGGGACAAGCCACTAGGTTGAAAGATGAAAGGCACATGGCAGGACTACAGGTCACCTGGCTCACAGGGCCTGGCATACAGTAGGTGCTTGGAATGGTAGGTCCTTCCTCATGAAGTCCAGAGGGGTCCTGAGACATTTCTATGTTTTCTTCCCTATATTGTGGGTGGGCAAAATGGCATTAAAGTGGTGTGGAGATTGGCAGTGTCTCATTTTGGGAGAGAATGGGTAGGTTTCATTCTCAGGAGAGCCCCCCCCCCCACTCTCCCACCTCACCTCAGTCTGAGTGACCAGGAGTCACGGGCAAGGACATGTGTGCAGGTGTGAAAGAGAGAGCATGGCTCTCTGCAGTGACAGGCACTTCTGGTGGCTGCCGGGGAAGAGGGCACAGTGGGCTTCCTGAGAGCCTCCCCTGCCCTGTGTCTCAGCGGCTTGATGGGTCGGCTGAGAGAGTCGGAAGCTGCTGGAAGTCAGAGGGGAGAATGAGGAGGCAGGGAAAAGCTAGCCAATGTAACCCCTTTGCTCTCGCGATGAACGGCAACGGGCAGAGCTTCGCAGAACGTCTATTGTGATAAACTGCATCACGTCTGCTCTGCAGACATGTGTTTTCATGGTACCTAAACATTTTGAGAAACACTTTCATGTACAGACACACATGAAGATTGCATGCATATCCCTAGTCATGACTATTTCTGACATAAGAGAGCTTTGGAAACATGCAAGTCCTGAGAAATCAGGACATCGGTAGCGGGAGGCTCTCCACCCTCACATGACGGGTCCTCTTGAACTTGGAAATGCACCACCTTCCTCATCTTATCTTGTATCATTTCAGACACAGCAGAAAGGGTGCCTCATCTCTGCTTGGGAAAATAGCAGTCTCATGACCACTGGGATAGGGGGCTGTTTTTTTGAATTTGCTCCCATCTAAAATCTCCTTCAAGACTTTTTTATTTTTTTAAATTTGAAACCCTACTGATTTGAATCCTGCTACTCCTCAGCAATTTTATTCGCTGCTGGAGATGAGCTAATGAGGATGATTAATAATCATGCTGCTTTTGAATCTAGATGGAAGGTACTGAAGGCGCTCCACGGCACACGACGTGGAGTCTGCTCAGTAGTGAGCTCTGCTTTCAGCGGAGTTGGAACAAGTCTGCATATAAGTCAGCCCTGTCTCCAGGTCCTCACCCACAGGCCCTCCTCGTACTTCCTTCTGGATCATGGCCAAGGGACAAAACAACAGTGTATTTCACACTAGTGTGGATTTTAAAAATTACCCTGTGCAGTAAATCATTTCAAGATTAATATTCTTAAAATTAAACAGAAAATGTTTCCAGCCAAACATTTATTTATGAAGAACAAATGAAGAGGAACAAAAAATCTTAAAATTATGACCTCAACTTGAGATTACTGCCCAATTCCTTCACTATGGAGACAGGTGCCCGTGGTGGGGGTCCTGGGGGATGCCCAGGCCCTGCGCCCATCCTTGTGTCTTTCTCTGATGCCGTGGAGCATGCAGCACAGAGTGAGCTGCAGTGTGACCTGGGGCCTTAGTTAACAAGAAGGTCTCAACTCTGTCCTGGGTTTGAACCCACAGATGCTGATAGAGAAAATAGCGGGTTGTGGGTGGGAAGGGGGCTGCTGGAACTCTCAGTGCCTTCAGCTCAGCACTTCTGTTAAGCCTAAGCCTGCTCTAGAAGACAGCCTGTTAAATTACAAACACGACTGTTGGAAAAGAAACTGCATTTTTATCTCTTGTAATGAATTAGGGAAATTTGTGGAAGCGAAGCTGTCAGTGCCATCTGACAGAATCCCCTTTCTTTCCTTCACCAGCCAGAATCCATACCTACATGCTGGAGAAGTCCAGACTGGTTTCCCAGCCTCTGGGCCAGAGAAACTTCCTCATCTTCTACCTGTTGATGGACGGGCTGTCCTCGGAGGAGAAGTACGGACTGCACCTGGACCGCGGCTGTGCCCACCGGTGAGTGGCTTCTGGGAGTGGACTTTGGCAGGCTTACACTGCCTTCTTATGAGGAGCAACTGTGGCTACCAGAGAATGGCCGGCTACCGTCAGGCGAGAACTATCCTTATCCCTGTCACAGGGCAAAACTGTTTATTGAATGCTTCGGTGAAGGTCTCTGTGTGTGTAAGAAATCGCATTTCTGTTTTGCTGCTTTTCTGGTCAGAATACCAAAATACAAGTTTGTGTGTAAACATCTCTCTTCCTTCTGAGTATTTTGGTATCATATCATATCAGTTTTGAAGTCCTGATTTTCGGTCATCCTTTGGAACAATGGGAACTGTCATTTAAATAGTAAGTTTTCATTAATGACAGATGAGGTTCCGTCGTGGGAACAGCAAAAGTGCCTGTGAACCAAGGCGCTGGTTTTCTTTACTGGAGGCAACAAGTTGTGTAAAAGGTGTGTTAAAGGGGGACTCTGGTCATGGGGGTGACACGTGAGTGGCCCCCACCACAGTGACATTCTTCTCAGGCACACCTTTCTGCTGCTGATGTGAGTCCCCACAGGCACTGATCAGATCTGAACTAGGATGAGAATTAGAAGCAGGAGGGGAGTAGACCCCACCCCGCTGAGAGGCTGGTGGGAGGAGGAGCAGGAGGATTTCACCTGGTTCCAGTGGCCGGGATGGGGACTGGACTCAGTGACCCGTCCGGCTGTGGCTGGTAGCACCCATCTGTAGTTCACAGCATGCTTGCGTTGGATCTAGAAGGATGGTATGAGTTTGCATAACTGTAAGAAAAAAAAAATTGTAGTAAAAAAGGTGCTAAAGGAAACCAACATGCCTACGTGCACACACATGTGTGCCCGCACGTGCACGTGCACACATACACGGCAGCTGCTTCACCAGCCTGCTTACAGTTAACACTAAGGCCAAAGTGATGGTAGAGAGGGCAGAGGCTCGGGCCTTAGTGACAGGTCACCCTGTTTCTCGCAGGCTTGCTCCAGTTCTGCAGAGGAAAGTCCAGTTGCTCCCCACGGTGCTGCGTTGATCTGTTCGTCTTTATCCCTGATGCTCCAGTGGGGGAGCATGGGGAAAATGTGGCTGTGGTCCAGGGCTGGGAGAGGGGTGATGGGAGGTGCTGTTCCACATGGGCTGGTTGGGGAGGGCTCCTTCAGGTGGCGTGAGGGGTAGCACCTGAGGAGCCTGGCAAAGGTCTGGTGGGAGTGTTCCCTTCAGAGAGAGAATGAACAGGGCTCAGAGGGGACAGGTGTGCACGTGAGGAAGCGTGAGGCCAGCAGGTGTGACCACAGTCGCACAGGTGAGGGAGAATGTTGGAGCCCAGGGGAAGGATGGAGTTTGTTCCAAATGCCTCTGCAAGTGGAGGGGGCTCTGGGTATGAACTGGTTTTCATCGCAAAGGCAGCTCTTCTCCATGGAGACGTCAATGTAGTGGTCACAGCTGGGAGCAGGGAACCGAGTGCCCATGGGGTTGTTGGGAAGTGGTACTGATGGGGTGGTATGTGGAGGTGGAAAGAAATGGTGAGGTCCAGATTGTGTTCTGAAGGTAGGAAGGTCAGGATTTGGGATGGACTGAAAGTTGGACTCGAGGAAAACAGTTTCAGAATGAATGGTTCCTGTGACCGCAGCCCGAGCAGCACGGGGCGTCATTCACAGGGTTGGTGTCTTGGTCTGTGTTTTTGTGACCTTAATGAAGTACTTGAGACAGGCTAAATGTGTAAAGAAAAGATGTTTATTTGGCTAGTGGTCTTGGATGCTGAAAGTCCACACGGTGTTGCACAGGCCCTGGTGAGGGCTGCCCCTGGCTGTGTCACCTCATGGCAGATGGCCATGGAAAAGCTTGTGTGGGAGCAAGAGATCACCTCCCAAGGAGGAGGCCAGCACGGAGTGGAACCAGGCTTCCCCCTTATGACTGTCCTCCAAGAACGAGCTCAAGTCCCAGAGCGCTGCCTAAGTCCTCCCAGGGCACACCCCAGGGACCTGAGGACCCCCGCTGGGCCCCACTTCCAACACCAGCCCCTGACAACCAGGCTCCTAGCAGTAAACTCTTGGGGGACGAAGCCAACCCGTATTCCAACCACCCAGAGACCATTTAGGAGGAGGGCACTGCTCCAAGGACCAGCTGCATCTGAGAGGCGGTGGAGCCCCCGGGGCAGTGAGCGCGGATCCACCTGGGAGCCGGGGAGGGTCTTCCCAGTGTGATGGGGTGATTCAGGCTGAACCTCAAGGACTGGTTGGGGCAGCCACAGGTTGTTGTCTGACCGTAACTGAGGTGTCCATGACTGTGAGCATGGGGGCAGGGGAGAAGAAATTGGCCGTAGACTAATGTCCTGTTGCATTCCTGGTCACCGTCATGAAATCCCATGAAAGGTCACATCCAGGTCTATAGACATGATTTATCCTGTTGGTGGCAAAAACATGATTTATCCTGTTGGTGGCAAAAACGTTGTCAAGAAGTTAAAAAGGCCCTGTCAGAATTATATTTTACTTACAGAAAAAGACTATTTGGGGTTATCTGGCCTCAACCTACAACAGAAACTTAGGCAAAGAAGAAAGCAGTAATACGGAAGTGTGGCAGCCCAGGCAGAAGTGATAGAGATGTGGAAACCCAGCTCCCAGGCCGTCAGAAATCCCATCGGTCAGATCCTCTCACTTTGCAGAGGAGAGAGTCAAGGGGTGAGAAGAAGCTCGTGCTGACAGGGATCTGCTGCTCAGCAGCGGTTCTGACAAGCCCACTGCCTGAAATTAGCTTCTCACTTTTCCACCCTGGGCCTCCCTAACTGGACATGCCCTGGGAGGAGGAGCACTGCATGGAAAGCCCCGGGCTGCGTGTCCAGGGTGGCCTGGAGGAGGGAAAGTGGTGGGGATTTCTGTCCCCAGCTGTTCCAACAAGCAGAAGCCCAAGCTCACAGCACTCAGCTGGTGGAGAGGTCATGTCCGTGTCTGTGCATGTCTGTGCACAAGTGTGCCTGGTGTGCAGACTTGTGAATGGTCCAGTGCTCCTGCATAGAGCAGGTGTTTGACTAACATGCACTGTGAACACCTCGTGGAGCAAAACTGCACTTTCCTCTTAAGATTCCAGATACATGAAGAGATCAGTTGGAGCATTTCCAAAGTGATCATTGCACAGAAAACTGTATTATTTAGCAATAAAACAAGCCTTTTCTGCAAGTCATAAAATATCATACATACAGTGCTTTGTGATTCTTGTGGGTCTTCTTATGTTTATAACAGCGGATCGTCTCACTTTTACAGTGTTGGTGAGGTTTGAGGTTCATATTGCTTTGATATTTGACTTTAGCATGGGGTCAAACCTTGGGTTAGTGGTTACGAATGTTAAGTACTGTGATTCTGGAAATTGACTTGTTTACCATCAGCACTATAGATCTGAATTTTCTGGCATTCTACTCTTTCTCAAAACTCCACCTTTCTAGCCTTTCCTTCTGAGTCTGCTGCTTAAAACTGATATCCCACGGGAAAGGAGATCCCTGTGGGTAAGGTGCTTAATACCGTGCTAGCCATGGGTGAGAGGGCCTGGGTACCTATGAGGCACAGGAACTTGCTGAACACACCTGTTATCAGGAGAGCTCTTACCATCAGCAGCACACCCACTTGCCTGATTTTCTCAACCACACGCTCACCCTTTGTATTAACTAGAGCTAGAGTGGGGCAGGCCATCCATTACCACCCACCCGTCTCTCCCCTCTTCACGCACTCCACCACGCAGCCTGGTCTTAAAGGAAGTTGAAGAAACATGACTTTGCCAGCTGGCTTCCTTCTAACATATCCTGTTTCTTCCTTTCCTAACAACACATTCCTTTGATGAATCAAGGTAAAATACATGTTTAACAGGAGCTGAGTCAAGGGCACACTCAACACTTATTTTCTGCTTCGTGATCATAAATCCAGAAAAAAAAATACCTATCACTATTATTTTACAATTAATGCTACAAATGTGCCTTTTTAACCTTGACCTGGTGTTTAGAATGAAAAGTTCTCAAACTATCACATAAAAACGTAGGTTTATGTCAGCATTAAATTGGGCCTAAAAATATTTCCCTTTTTGCATGATGAGGATGATCCCTGAAGAACAGAGGGACCCTTATCCCACTTCAGGATGAGGATGACTCTGAAGTGGCCATTGGCCCCACAGCTTGCCGTATGAAACAGTGTTCACGCCACTGTGTATAAGCATCCTCCTCCAGACTATTAACAAGGGGGAAGTCTCCAGTTCTCTGGTATTTTGAGGGGAGGAGGTACTAGGGATTGAACTCAGGAGCACTTGACACGGAGCCACATCCCCAGCCCGATTTTGTATCTCATTTAGAGACAGGATCTCACTGAGTTGCTTAGCCCCTTGCTTTTGCTGAGGCTGGCTTTGAGCTCATGATCCTCCTGCCTCAGCCTCCCGAGCCACCAGGATTACAGGTGTGCACCATTGCACCTCACTTACAGGTGTACACCACTGCGCCCCACTTCTCCAACATTTTAAGCTGCTGGGATAAGGCTGTGTGTGGAGTTCCCACAAGATGGCAGGCTCTCCACTGTCAGTTGGAAGCCAACCAGAGCCAACCACAAACCCCCAGCCGAGACCCACATGGAAACCAGTGCAGCTCCCTGAACATTTCTCCTCCTGTGTATGATTCTTCACTCTCTTTTCCTAGCTGTTTGTTTTTCAAGTACTATTTCAATTTGTTCTGTTTGTGCATAATAATGACATCTAGGAGATAAATGTAATTTACGATCCTGGATATTGAGATTAAATGAAAATGGCTTATAATAGCTTATCTTCAACTGCCTTTAGGCAGCTGTTGTGGATTTGTGCCAGAAGAGCTGGGCACCGAGTCCAGGGTGGCTTCTGGTCTCCTTCACAGGGATGGGTGGTGGGAGGGCTGGGCTGCACAGGAACCTTCTTTAGGGAGCTCAGGTCTTGAGTGGCACCCGGAAAGCCACAGTCATATGACTCAGAGCCTGTGACCTGTCCTGACCTCCTCACCTTGCCGTGGTGACAGGACGCGCTGA
This sequence comes from Marmota marmota marmota, assembly GCF_001458135.2. Classification (NCBI taxonomy): domain Eukaryota; kingdom Metazoa; phylum Chordata; class Mammalia; order Rodentia; family Sciuridae; genus Marmota; species Marmota marmota. The sequence goes on along the minus strand of NW_025999932.1, from coordinate 3,483,156 downwards.
CTCACCGGTGTTTGAACTGAGATCCTGCCAGCGCACCTGTCACAGGAGAAGAGAACAATTAACTCCCATCAAGGCTTGTTTTTGCTAAGGGATTATTTTGAATGTCGAACTTAACCCAGGCAAGTTCCATGTAATTAAAAAAAAAAAGAAAGCTGGAATGTTGCTTAAAGGTGATTCTTCGTAACTTCATGATGTAATAAAATGTCCACTCATCCCCACATTTTAGCCAGGCAAAGCTTGAAGTTGCTCCCAAGACAAAAACCGGAGGCAGGAAGCACTTGGACCTACTTCTAAGGGCTGTCATTAATAATGTACGTGAGAGTCACAGGGTGTGACCATGAATGGCTCACTTAACCAGGAGCCAGGTGCCATGCACGGTGCCACGTCCCCGAGCTCCGTAACCAGCAGAGTGCGTGCTGGCATCTGCACTGGACAGCGAGGAGCTGCAGACACCGAGGTGTCACCCAGGAGCCAGACCCGAATCCAGTCCCACTGTCTCCATGACAACCGTTGCCTCTACACCCTTGTGTCAGTGACATTTTAAAGAAAATGAAAGGGAAAGCACAAGGTCAGCATTTGCTTGTGTGTGGCCCTATTTGAAAGTGGTTCAGCAGAACTAATGACATTCTAGCATTTGTCACCCTTAGCTACTGTGAACAACAATTCCGCATCACGTTCGTAGCCAGGAGCATGATAAAGACGTTTGCACTGGCAGCCAGTGTTACCTCGTCTCGAGTTAATAACCCAGCAGCTCTAGAAGGGCAGGCCGGCCTCTGCAGAGGGCCAGGTGAGTTCCGCCATGCCAGGAGAACAGGCAGAGGGCCGGCACTGGCTCTCCTGCTTCCTGACGCTTCTGAGCCACAAGGGCCCAAAAGACAAGAGACTGGAGATTCGTGGACCTCACACCCATGCTCTGCCTGTGTCATGAGTCTTCCAAACCCTACAGGAGCATCATGACCATCCGAATCTATTCATAAGTTGAACAATACTGTAGAGAGTCCTGACTCACATCTCCCCTTGCCGCAGTCTGGCTGGGCACAAATCATGAGCCACTCAAGCAGGAACAAACTTTGTTTCTGAACTCCACCAGCACACTCCACACACGCTCCCCGGGAACTCTCCCGAACGCCACGCGGCTCCTCCAGGAATCACCAACTGGAAATCCCTCCTCCGGCACTTCCCCAACCAAGGCAAACTCTTCAGGAATCCCCAGGAGAGCTCAACCAGAACTCAACGCGAACTCCGCGAGAACTCAGAAGTCATCACCTTAATGGCTCGCTGGTGTCACCTCTCAACCACTACTTTTGGCAAAAATGCCATGCGTCATCCCGACTCGGCTGTGGCCCTCAACATCCCCTGGGGCAAAAGACTTTCTCTCTCTCTCTCTCTCTCTCTCTCTCTCTCAACTTGAAATGCTTTGTCTTTCTATACCCTCTGAGCAGAAAAAAAAATGGAATTCTCTTAGAGTGTGAAAACTTGCCCTTATCTAATCCCAAGTGGTGATGATGGCGTCAGTAACATTCAAACTGCATGAGTGGGTACCAGTCCCTGTCTCTCCAAGAGTGCTGTCCAGTTCAGCGAGGCGGGCATGTGTTCATGGGGATGGGGGTTGAAACTGGAGAACTCGTGCCTACCTGAGATCCTGTGATGACGCTTGGGGTTTACATGTGTGCGCAGGAAGCTAAAGTCACATCTGACCCCATGGGAATTAGGACTCGGAAGCTGACGCTGTGTGTTCTGGGCAGTCCATGGCTGTCTCTGAGATCGTGTGGGAAGCATGGGGGAACCCTGACACCCTCGTCCGTTGGCCCTGAGTTTACGAAGGGGCTGGACGCATCGTCACACTGTGTCCACGGCCAGTCCAGGACCAGGTGCCTCTTCGTGCTGCAGATGCCAAACAGCCTCCTGCTCACCTCTGGTTACCAAGTCACGTGCTGGGGCACAAGAGCCAGGGTTTGTCTGGGTCTCTCTAAACACCACTTTTCTGCCTTTCACACACTGAACTGGGTGAAGGAAGCCACAGGAGGCCTGTGACCCCTGGAGAGGAGGTGGAAGGGTAGGAGAGGCCTGAGCCCCTAAAGGCCCTGATTACACTTGGCTGCCTCCATGTGGGGGAGGGGGATCTGGGAGGAATGGGGATCACAGGGCATGTGACCCTGAGAGCCAGTAGGCTGAGCCGTCCCTGTTGTTAGCTGTCTCCGCCTCCAGGACAGGCGTTTTGGGAAGGAGGCCTGGAGAAGGCTGGCACAGGGCAGTGGGGGCCCTGGACCAGGCAGATAGCTAAGGGCACGGGGTCCTCTCTGTGCAGCATTGCAGACACAGAGGGTGGAGGAGGAGGGGGGAGCTTGACCCCACACTCCAGAGTCCAGCTCGTAGCCAGCCCCTCCATTGGACCTTCTGCCCTCGCTTCCCCAGGGACGCCATGCTTCTTGTCGAAAGCTCTCCACTGCCAGGTATTCTCTCTGTATTCTACCTTCCTAATTCCCTTCTCTCTCTTGCATCCCAGAATTTAGGCCAAGCCCCTTGGGCTGCTCCATCTTTGGCTTGTGGTGGGATTCAGCCACGTAGTGACCCCACAGTGACCTTCTCATCACTGAGCAGACGGGCCTTTTGTATTTGACATGAATCATTCCCATTCCAGATCTTCCCCAGCCAGCATTTGTGTACTTGATTCAGGGACCTAAGTCTGGCACCACCACACAGGGGCTACCATTTCATTTGCTAGACTATTTTTGTTGTTGCTCCGATGCTGGTGCCTCTTATTATCAAGCTGCTTTGGCCACAGGAAGAGGCCCCAGAGAATCTTTGATCCAGTAAAGGGCTTCGAGGTCCTCCCCCATCAGGTTAGGGCAGAGTCAGGAATAACCCATATGTTTGCACCCACGAGAAGTTCACACAGACGGGATGTGGCCTTGTCAGTCTGCCCAGCCGAGCGCTCCACACTAGGTGTGCAGCGCATCCTGAGAAGACGCACCATGGGATGGAGGCTGAGAGGCTGTGGGATGATGGAGTGCAGCTCCTTCCTGCGTGGCTCCTTCCAGGGGTGCCATCTCAACGGGACTCCAGAAACACCTCAGCAGCGCTGTGCTTCCTGAGTCAGGGGAAGTCAGTGGTGCTTCCTGCCTCCCTACGCCACAGAACAGCTTCCTCTCTGCGAATAAAACTCACTGATGGTTGCTTGGTAGAGTTGCCCTCACCCCATGGGCTGCAGGATCTCAGGAGACTTAGGAGAACCTCTGTGAAGGTCAGGCGACAGGATCCTGCAGCCCGCAGGGTGAGGAGGGTGGTTCCGCCAAGCACCCATCAGCCCTGATCAGCAAGTGCGGAAAGTCGGGAGCATGGCCCCACTGGCAGGGAGTCGGAGCGACCCGCTTGCTGATTTGCAGGTGCTGTGTGTTCTGTTGTTCGGTCTCGGTGTTTCCAGATGAGCACCTCCGTGTTGCTCAAAGAGGAGAGCAGACTCGATTGGTGGAGACCACGGGGCTGCTCTGTTGCCCCCCAGGGCATGAGCCAGTCGGTGGCACCCTGAAGTCTCTGGTCTAACTCCTTGTTAACTCGAATCAGCCTGTACGTGGCCGCGTGTCCTGTGGCATCTCTCTGGACTCTGTCTCTGGAGACTAAAGAATACCGGGACCTGGGGGGCAGGTGTCCTGTGGAATACCCTCCCATGGAGGAGAGAACCCTTTAGCTGTCCAGCTCAATGGTTTCTAGGGCCAGCAATGTCCTCTCTTTCCTCATGTCACCCTTAAAACATAGACTCTTGCCCAGTGAGTAGGCTGAAGGCCTCGTAAACTCTGAGGGTCAGGTTGCAGGTGCCCAGGACATGTGTGCACAGGAACACTGAGGAGAGAGAGGCTGGTTTTCAGTGGATCTGAAAGCAGAAGTTAGTGTATTTCCTCTTAAGAAATGAAGAGATTATTTCTCCTCAGTATAAATCCAGAATTAAGAGTGGTCTTAGGTTGTATGAAGATATCTGAGTTATCTGTAAATGTAGATGGATCACGTGTGTGTGTGTGTGTGTGTGTGTGTGTGTGAGACTGACAGACGGAGATCAGTAATAACTAAAGCAGTAAAACATGGCAAACAAGTATCCTTCAATCTGCTCAGGAAATGGATCATGGACCTCACTACAGCTCCATATTTTGACAAATTTAAGCACTAAACACTTCTCTGCTTACTTGGGGAATATTACTAGAAATGGCTAATCCAGAGCATTAGGCTTTAGGTAGACTAAGCTGACACTTTCATCTGGAATAAAGCACCCGTGGCGTCAGCATCAATAGGAGACACCGGGTGGCCTTGCCCGGGCTTTGTTCTGCCATTGCCAGTGACCCACCATGTGCCCAGGTCTGCATCATACCTGTGTGGCATCCAGAGGCAGAGCAGAGCAGCAGGGAACAGCTTGTCCTGTGCACGATGCAGTGTCTGGCCGGTTTAAATGATTCATGGTACACAGACCAGCGCACGGTGATGATGGATCATTTCTTTTTATTGTCTCTTCCATCAAATGCATCTGCTCAGTAAAATGATCCATGAGTTGAACCTGTAAGCCCTCACCACAGAATTCCTGCTTCCTGATAATGCAGAAAAGTGCATTAAAGAGAAAAAGAAGCCCCAAATACTACGAACAGCAGAGAAGGCTTGTAAGTGATAGAGGAGGTGAGGTGGCAGGATGGCGGTATTGCGGGTAGTTCTGCTGGGAATCCCACTGGGCAGCCTAGAATTTGGACGTTTTCACCCACAACCTAGGAAGGGTTGTTTTAGTATGTTCTGCTCAGCTTGGGCCCCTCCCTGTCTTGCTGTGGGCCAGGAAGCTTGGCTGGTGCCCAGGGTGTCCCTCAGGCTGCAGGATCTCAGGGTGCACAGCTCCAGGGTGGGGCTCTGGCAGGGTGCACCTGCTTCCTCAAGTCTGGGTGGGCCCTGAGGAGAGCAAATCTGCCTCAGTGAAAAGGAGCCCAGCAGGAACGGTCACAGCCAATGGCAGGAGGTAGGACCTAGGGACAGCTGGCCTGAAGTCACATGACAGACCATGCCCTGGGCTTGCGGTGTGTCCAGTGGGGGGAGAGTGCCCTCCACTCTTCTGGGACTTGGATTTGTTTTATGATTCCTCCTTCATTGTTTCAAGTAGTAATTTTATTATTTGGCTATTTATTCTCTGCCTTACATAATGTAATGATTATTACAAGCACCTTTACTCTTCAGCGTCTGCATGACTTCTAAGTTCACCTTCCCTAGACAAGGAGTTGTTTTTAATGTGTGAAGAATCCCCAGGATTATAAAAACCCTAAGAAAAGTGCTGATGAAAGTAAGCGCACTGCAGAACCTTAGCGTTTCATCGCCCTGCCCCTGAACGTGGCGTTCTATTTCAGATGATCACTATCGAACACACATTTCAGAATTTAAATCAACCAAAACGCATTTTAAATCTTGATTTGCCTTCTTGGACTTAATTGAATGATCATTGTTATTCTGTATACTACTGTTCAATGTAGTATTAGTATTATGCATTCTGAACATCTATCATACACAATAGATTTTGTCTTTGTGCCTCACTCTGTCTTTCTGGCTGGTTTGTTTGATCTCGCTCTCTGGACAGGTCCTCTGCCTCCTCCATCTTTGAATCCCACTAAGCACAATTCTTGGCAGATACAGAAACTCAGCAGTCCTCCTCTCTTGACTGAAGCTGTCCTTCTTAAAATTGAACAGTGAATACCAACAAAAGCTTGAAGCCGTGTTTCTCACAAGCGTACCTTTGCTCAAGCTTATTTTAGTAAATCTCTAATTCATACAAGCAGCATAGACTGCTTACCTCTGTTCTAGCAATTTCCATCATCCAGATTTTTTTTTGAAGCCTCCCTAGTAGTGAGCAGCAGGAGGTGGGAACTGGGAAAGTGTGATTGGGATTAAATTAAATATTTCAAAGCAGAGTTAGTAAATTAAGGAAAAGGTGAGATGACCTGTCTCCTATGTTAAGTATGTCCAGCCAGTGAAAGAAAGAAATATGCTGTCCTCACAGTGCAAGGGTGTGAAAGGAGACCATTTCCACGGATCCCCGTGGTTCAAACAGAAGCAGTGCAGGATGGGGAGGAAATGAATGGATGGCTGAGAAAACGCTTTCCCTCCCTTGCTGCCTGAACCACAGCTTGTGAGTTGGGCTGCGTCCTGCCGGCAGGCCTGCTGCAAGCAGAATGCTGGGGAATGCCGCCATGTTAAGTGCTTCTGCTGTCCTGGCCTGGGCGTCACCGGTGCAGTGCAGGTGTGTATGGGTAACATCATCGATATTGTGAACGTCCACGGTACCTGACCTTCTGGGGTGGATCTGGAGTCCTCTTTGTGTGAAATGTATGCTTGATTCCGGGGAGTGCTGATTTCAATTCCAGCAGACAGAGGTTTCCCATCTGAAGTTGGGGATGTGGGGAGTGAGGTGGATGTTGAGGCTGTTTGCCGTTAGTCAATCAGCTGACCCAGTTCTGAGTCAGAGCAATTAGCACGCACCCCATGTGGGGTCCACTGCACTCTGTCCGTGTGACTCGTCTCCTCCTGGCTCCTCTCTCCCAATCACTGCATCCAGACTCCTGCTCCAAGCAGTGCATGGGATAGGAGCCTTGCATGGGTGACGAGGGGACCCTTATTCCTAAACAGCGGACATCCCCCGCTCATGTGTCTGAGGGAGGCAGGTGAAATGCGCCCACGCAATGGTATTTGACACAGAAGACGGTGGCCCTCAGCCTTTGCCTTCCTTTGTGTCACTTAACTCCCCCTTTAAGTTTTGGATTCCCTAACACATCCAAAGTAAAGAGCTACTAATTTAAAACTTGGTGATTTTACAAGCTGCTGTTTTCATAACAGCTGAGGTTCATTGCTAACTCTGAAGTGTTTGATGTCTTAACTATAAATATTGAAATACCAGAAGCAGAAGATTAGAGTAAAAGATGCCATCGGGGGGTTGTTGTAATGTCTAAAGAGTCCACAAGACGGTGGATCCATTCACATGTATTTCTAAGGACATAAATGTTGTCTTACACATTTGAAAATTGAAAATAAACTTGACATTGACGGTACATCTGAGCATAAGAATAACTTTCTTTACAATTTTATGTTATTGAAATCTTTAATAATTGGAATTGGTTTAGACAACTACAGTCTTTCCCTAAATAAGAGTCATATTGAGTAGTAGTAGTAGTAGAAATAGTCACTGGGTAACTCAGTCTCTGGCCAGAAAATTATTTTATTTTCTAGGTATTTCAGAATATCAATTTCCAGGGTATATGAGGAACAATTTTAAGCAATGTTAATTTGTTCTTCTGAGTTGACATACATGTTCCATCCTACTGGTCTGGAGGAGTCCAAATCCATCTTTTGTGAAACAGTCTTAAATATCTTGCTGTAATCCAGAGCCTTTTTGAGTGACTGGCAGCTTCAGCACATTCATGTTCAACTTGTATGGATTTCACATCTTAGCATCTCTAAATTAGAATATCTCATCCTAACCTGAGGCACATCATTCTGACATTTCCTGATATTAAGTTTTCAGAATTTGTGACTTTCAGATAATTTTTCATTGTAAACGTACAGTGACATTTTGGTGGTATGCTGGTATTTTTCTAATGTAGAAGTGGTTTTGATCTAAAGGCACAATACAGGGCCAGGGCTGAGGCTCCTGGAGTGTGTGGGTGGGTGTGGGTGGATGGAGGTGAGAAGATCAGAAGCCTTCGGGTGCTGCAGTGAGGTCAGGGAGCCGGGCCTGCTGCTGGGGATCATGGAGGGAGGCGGCCCCCAGGTCACGGAGAATGAAGACCTGCCCCCTCAGGTAATTTCCACGAAGCGCAGCAGAAGAAAGATGTTTGCCCATTGATTGTGGGTATTTGAGTCGATGAAATTGGAAGAAAAGAGAGAGAAATAGGGTAGATGATAGAATGTTTTGAAAGGAAAATAAAATTTTTTGGACCTACCTGATGAAACAGGTTGTTTGAGCCAGGTACAGTGGAGCACACCTGTGATCACAGTGACTTGGGAGGCTGAGGCAGTAGGGTTATAATTTAGAGGCCAATCTCAGCAACTTAGGGAGAAACTGTCTCAAAAAAAAAAAAAAAATGAAAAGAAAGAAAGAAAAACTAATAAAGGATTGGGATGTAGCTCAGTGGTAAAGCACCCCTGGGTTCGATCCCCAAATCCCCATTACCAAAAAAAAATAAGAAGTAACTTCATATACCAACAGCCAGGTACTTTTCACACAGCACCTACTCCTTGAACATTTGCTGCAAGGTCCAGGGTGTGTCCCAGGTGAAACTGTTCAGCAGCGCAGCCCTGATGGGTGTCTATCCGGAAACGGTGAGGACTCTGAATCCAGTACCCTATGATTTCTACATGCTGCAGAAGTCCTGGCATAGACGGAGCCTCAGCCCATGTGTAGGATGTAAGGTGTGGGGGCCCGTCCTTCCTCAGTGTCTTGGACACTTCTGACAACACCCGGACAGCTATGGCCTCTGAGGAGGGGCTCAGCACCTGGAGCACCCCCTGCTGGCCACAGCCTGCTGGTACATGCAGCGCGTGGGAGGTGGCCTGGTGTGAAGGGAGAAAGCTCAGCCCTCCCCAGGCCTTGTTAAAGGGACCCCACCATCATCAAAGCCAGGCCAGTTCCACAGATCCTGAGCACAGCCTGCTCTTTCTCCTTTTCACTGACCACTCCTCTAAGTATGCACAGCTCTTCATGAGAGACTCCATGAGGAGGAAGCAGGGCCCTTCCTCTGGCAGAAGGAACCGCGACTGGACATTAGTCCAGGTGGGTATACACCTGGCTTCAGCCCCCAACCTTGTCCAGGGCCAGAGAGCACAGCCATACCTCCTGTCCACCAGAGGTCACCCAGTCACTCACTTTCAAGGGACACATAATTGACCATAACAAGGTCACTGTTTACAGGATGGAGGGTTGAGGACCAGCTTCACCAGATGTTTTGGAGAAATGTTCTGTCTGATGGGAAAAATGCAGATAAATTCTTCTGGGAATGTCACAAGCCCCTAAGTCTGAATGTGAATCCTGTTCTTTTCCTGGGGACCATTGGCAGGGCTTTCTCTTTCCAAACAAAATGGCACATGGTTAATAGACCAATATTTTCATTGGTGGAGATTTATGTATCTAAACCTGTGATTAATAAAAAGTCGTATTGACCTTCCACTGGGAGGGATTCAAAATCAGCTAATATGTTCCAGGTTGTTCAATAACAATAAAGAAAAGAATTTTCTTTTGAGGAGCAGGGTGGGGTGCAGGGGCAAGGGCTTGCCCTGCCGTGGGCTTGGCACTCTGTGCTGGCCTCCTGTGTGCTGGCCTTCTGCGTGCTGGCCTCCTGGTTGGCCTGACCTGGTTTTTTTTACTTACATGTGAAACATCAAGTAAAAGGCAGCTTTGCCACAGTGGAGAAGACGTTGTGCTTTTGTATTCACAGGGCAGGTAAAAACAGAGCAAAAGATAGTATTTAGAGTCTGTGGACAGGCTGTGCAGTTTTGTTTTTGAGGGAATAATATGATCATTTATTTCTGTTTGAGCCTCCAATCTCTGTGGACCGTGGGTATACATGCAGGCTGAACAACACCGAGTACCCAGACAGCTGCTGCTGTTTTAATGTGCCCGGTACCACCCTGAGATGGTGTGGGCAGAGAGAGGACACAGGCCTTGAAATTTGGTGACAGTGTTTTCTGCAAACCATCATTGTTTGTGCTTGATATTCACATCAGATCACCACTATCCTGAATTCCAAGTCCTCAGAGGGTGCCACAGGCTGTGCAGTAGCATTTTAATTTGCTCTTCTACACCGTGTATAGAAGAGTCCCAGCATGGACTCTTCAGCTAACAAGGGGAAGCTCTCCTGTGATTTACTGAGTGACTTACTGTGATTTATCAACTCTACCCATATGTTCTTAGACAGCATAAGAAATTTATTCCAGAACCTGTTTACCTTACCACAAGCAAAGCACGTGCACACGTGCACACACACACACACACACTCACACACACACTCACAGCCCACATGCACATGGGAATTATTTTGGCGATATAACTGACCTGCTTAGGATATCATCAGCATGCCCTTTGTTGTTAGGACAGTGAGCTAACTGGAATAATGGAATAGCTGATTATAAATAGTGCATGGCCAACAATTGTAGTTGCTGGCCAACTTTAAGCAAATTTAATTTGTAATGAAAACATTTTCTTATTATATGCCTAAGTAGAATTTCTCACAATTTTAACATGTATTCATCTATATATATTTTTTTTATTTTCCTGTAAGAGATAGCAAGAAGAAATGTTGGGTAAAGGTGTGCATATTTTTAATATTAATCTATAAAAATTACATTTGTAAACTTAGCTGAAAGAAAGCACCATCAGATTTCATGATGAGAAAAGGGGATGAGAACTGAGAAAACTACATAAAATCACATTAAACTAATGAGTGAGTTCATCAGGTCTAAGGAGACAAGCTTAGTGCACAGAATCAATTGCAAATATTAACTACTATGAATTAACATCAAACATGTGGAAATCAAACTTAAAAACATTATACCCTTCCCAGATCCTCCAAGAAAGTGAACTGTTCAGATGTACACTTAGCAGCATATTTACAGAATTTGTATGCTACAAATTACAAAAAACTGATGAGCGAAATCAAAGAGACATACCATGTTCATGGATTGGAAAACTCAATATAGCAACAATATCTGTATCCCTGAGATAATTTATAAAGTCAATTTCCTATTGAAATCTTCACAACGTTAAGACACATAAATAATATCTTCTAAAATTTATGTGTAAAGACACAGGCCTGGAATAGCTAAAATAATCTTGAAAGAAGAATAAATCAGAGGAATCGGTCTACCCAGGTTAAGACGTATCATGTGGCTACGGTGATCCTGATCGCATGGTATTGGTCGGCAGACAGACACACGCATAAGGAGAGCCGGACAGAGACTGCAGGAATGGACTCACACAAATATTGCCCACTTGATTTTTGACAAGTGCAGAGCAGTCCACGTGAGGAAAGAGAGCCTTTGGCAGAAGGTGCTGGCTCAGTTGCACATCCATGGCCAAAATAGAAACAGGACAGAAATAACAAAAGCAAAGCAAAAAAAACCTCACACCTTATATAAAAAATTGGAATATATCATGGACTTACAGGTAAAACATAATGCTCTACAAAATTTACAAACGGGAAGAAGGGAATCTTTGGGATCTAGGACAAGGCAAGAAGTTGACACCAAACACAAGAACCCTACCAGAAAAAAATGGATACATTGTATTACATAATATAAAGCTTTTATTCTTCAGAAAACTCCATTAAGAGGATTAAAAGGCAAGCTGTATCCTGGGAGAAAATATTGCGAACCACGTATTTAACAAAGGACAGAGGTTTAAGATGGAAAAAGAAGTCTCCAAAATCAACAGCAGGAAAAACATCATTTTAAAACCATGAGCAAATGACCTGAAGACAAGAAAAGGTATTTCACAAAAGAGGGGACTCAGAGGCCTCATGCACATAAGAGAAGGGCATGCTAAGCCAGTGACATGGCTGATGTGACTGGTACAGCCGCGGTTCCTGGCGAGACTGTGGGGAAATTGCAGCCCTCTGCATTGCTGGTGGACGCAGGGGAGCGCAGCCACGCTGGACAGGAGTTTGGATTCCTCATAAAACTGTGCAGCTACCACATGAGCCAGCTCTCCCCCCGCCCCGCCCCCCCCCCAGCATTTGTCCCAGAGAAATAACGTTGTGTTTGCACAAACACCTGTGCATGCATGTCCATTGTGGCTTTATTTATAACAGTCTCAAACTAGAGAGAAGCTTGATGTCCCCAGATGCCAAATAGTTACACTAAAACGTCCAGTCTGCAGCAGGCTGCCCAGGGAAGCACTTGGTTCACACAACCGCCTGGGCAAGTCTCCAAGGGACTGTGTTCCCATTTTTGTGAAATTCATACTTTTATAAGTCTTTTTATTTCTTTTTCTATGTGATATCCATTGGTTTTTAGAAGAATTTATTAATGTGGATAAGACCAAAAATTTTTTAAAAGGCTCATGTGCACTTTGTTGGTTTTCTTGGGACTCTTTTAACTAGTTCATGGAGAGACACAAACACCAGAGCTCCATGATGTAGGGTGGACTCAGGGACAGTACAACTGTGCACAGTCACAGAGGTAGCAGAGACCTGGGTGGTGCTGGGGCCTGTGTGACCGTCACCATGAGGGAAAGCCAACGGGGTTGGATGAGCTCCCTCCACGGGGCCAGCTTCCTCCCTTCCTCTCTCCCTCTCCTTCCTTCCTTTCCTTCCTCTTTTGTTTTCCCACTGCTCCCTACGTATTAAACACCTGCTGAATACACACATTGTCAGGTGATACTTTTTATATCAATTAGGAATTTCCTGTCATCTATGGCTTTAAGAACACAGACATTTTTTTTTCCTCTAGAATTTGCCTCAAGAATTAATGACTGTCCCTAAATAGTTAATTGACGTTTGGAGAGAAAGAATGAACAAAAATAAATAAATGAGTAGGGGATCACAGTTGGGTGGGCAGGTTTTTGCTGAGATGACCTCAGAAGTCTCCTTTCAGTCACCAAATGAACTGGACATTTAAGGTCAGGAACTTCTTTTCACTTATTAAAAGAAATGGCTGTGTGCTTCGTAGCAGTGACTCTGAATGTGTATAGAATTGCCCTCCGGACACCCCCCCCCACCGTACTTTCCATGCTCTTTCTCGTGACTGGTGCTGACCCTCGGCGGGGAGCAGCCACAGGCTCTTGCCACATCCCCCTCCCCAGCCCTGTCCCCACAGGAACCTTGTGACTGAGCCTCGGGGTTCTAGGGTCAGGAAGGGTGTGTGCTGGTTGATCATGAGCTGTGCGACCTTGAGGAGCTCCTGTTCCCTGGTAGGTCACATGGTGAAATGATCACTGTTTTGCAAGTCACTGTGATGACTGGGAAAGTGCCACAGTCTCTCAGAGGAGGACTTGGAACTTCAAGGGATATTAGTTCCTGCCACAGTTCTTTCAGAGTATAATTAGTCAAGCTGAGTGAACCGAGCCTCAGTTTTTCTCCATATACGCCCTGTGCTAATCCTTCACCCCTTGGCAGAAACACCTAGAGCCTCCCCCCAGCTAGCCAATCTTATCAAAAGAAAGCAACAGATGCCCTTAAGGTGACCAGTTCTGGTATTTCTGACTCTGGACACTGAGATACTTCTGTTTCCAAATAGTAGTGTTTCATGTCACTATGAATTAAAAGGAGATGATTAAAATGCAGATGGTTTATGCTGCAGGTGTGAGACTTTGATTCTCAAATAACAAAGAAGACATGGAACGTTGAGTCTTAGGGTTTGGATACATCTTGAGACCACAGGTCAGCAAAACAGAAAACCCTGGTCAGATGATGGAGGGTGGCTTGATACCACTGTGCTATGATGGTTTGCGACATGAAGTTGGTATAGTCACAGCTGAAATCCGGAAGCCTCTGGCCGTAGTCCACACCATCCTGCCTATCTGGAGTGACAGACGTCTGCAGAGGCCACTATAACACTGCACACGTGAATCAGCTTTCAGGCGCTTCCTGGGGCAAAGCCGTCAAGTGAGAGCTACGGTCTTTTATCTATTTATTAGTTTATCTGAGAATAAGCTAAAAGTGAGTTCTTTGGAATAAGATGTTCTCCATTGCTAGTAGCATTTGTTTCTCAGAATGCTCCTTCATTTCACTTGGCTTGGTTATTTGACAAAGAGCTTCATTGACGTCCAGGCACATGGACTAAAAGTTCCTGTTGTGGACAGTAGTCTGTCCAGGGAGCAGTCCTGTGCAGTGTGTGTTTGGAATTCTGAATGCAGAGCGTGTCAGCCTCTTAACAAGGTACCCACAGAATCATCATGACGCACAAGTGAAGAATGTTATTACTCTATTTCTTTTAATCCATGTTTACTTCATCTTTCAGATAATAAAATAAAGGTTTAAATGTTTCTACAAAGAATCAGCTCTTTTGATTCTCAGTTTCATTATTTTTCCATGAATATTTTCCCAATATTTTTGCCCTTATGCAAAGTTTCATGGTGAATAATTGTAAAGGGGGACAATAGTGCCTTTAATCTCCAAAATATAAGTGTATAATTTTTTTTCATGACATTCACATTTTAAAATATAATTTTATGCTGATAATTAAGACATGTATTTCAGTTGAAATCGTCTCAAATGCTATGAGCAGCAGAAAAAAATTTCATTTTTTAATATTTTTTTCTTTTGTACCAGGAACTGAATCCAGGGGCACTTCACCACTGAGCCACATCCCTAGCCCTTTTTAATTTTTTTTTTTTTAATTTTGAGACAGGGTCTCTCTAAGGTGTTTAAGGCCTTGCTAAGTTGCTGACGCTGGCTTTGAACTTGTGATCTTCCTGCTTCAGCCTCCTGAGCCACTGGGACTATAGGTGTGCACCATGTTGCCTAAAAAGACTTTTTTTCTTTTTCTTTTTATCATCATTATGCCAACCAGTTTTCCTGCTGCAGAGGAAGGTGCTTCACCCCATATGAAAACATCCTTCCTTCCATGAGGCAAACCCTCTTTGCCTGTTCTCCTTCTGGTCCACTTCATGCCTAGAGCCTGCCTGTAACTGCAGCATGGACTTTGCGTGGCTGCTTCTCCCAGAACCAGGAACACGTCTGCTGCGGTCCTCGCGCCCCACATGGGACAGGGCACAGCCGCTGCTCCTCCTGTACCACACTGCAGGAGCAGTTTCGGGTGACCCTTGAGGGAGCCCAGGAGGAGCATGCTGGGTTATTTCTTAGGGAATTTCAGAGAAACGGTGGCCGTTGAACTTTTAACTCCACAGTTAGAGGAGCCAGTTGCTCTGTGATCACCCCCAATACGATGTTAACCTCACAGTGATCAAGGGTGGCATCCGACAGAGGCATGGAAGAAGCCTCCCTTTGACGCGCGTTGTGTCTGAGGTGGCATTATGGAAACATGGTGTTTGGCTCAGAAACTGCCAGATCTGAATGTGGGTAGCTGTAGGGAGCAGATGGAGTGCTTTATCCCCATCAGAGGTATCACCATTGTGTGTGTGTGTGTGTGTGTTTGAGTATGAGTATGCATGAATGTGTGTGTGTGAGTGCAAATAGGAGTATGAGTGAAAGTGTGATATGTGCACAAGTGTGTTTTAGTGTTTGAGCAACAGGAGAGCATGTTAGGGTGAATGTGTGTGAGTGAATGCGTATGAGAGAGAGTGTTTGGGTGTGTGCATGATTGTGTGTGTACATGAGTGTTAGTGGATAAATGTATAAGTGTGCATAGGTACATAAGTGTGAGTGTGCCTGTGAGTGCATGTTTGTGTCAGTGTCTGAGAGTATATGAGTGTGAATTGAATGTGTTTGTATGTTAGTGTGTACATGAGTATGTGTGCATCAGTGTTTGAGAGTGAGTTTGGGTGTAAGCATGTGCTTACACATCAATGTGCATGTAGATGCAAATATGTGTGGGTGAGTATGTGTGTATGTGTGTGCATGTGTGAAAATGTTTGTGTTTTGTATCCATGAGTGTGTCAGAGTATGTGAGTATGTGTGAGTGTATTAGAATGTGTGACTTTGTGTGCATGACTATGAGTGTGTTAGTGTGTTTGTGGGTTTTGTGAGTGTGCACATGTCTGTATGTGTGATAGTTATGAGCGTATAGGAATGTGTTTGAGCATGTGAGTAGGAATCAGTATTTGTGAATGAATATGTGCATGCACTGGGGTATGTGCATGAGTGTATTTGTGTGTGATAATTTGAATGGGAGTGTGTGTATGAATGCACCATTTGTTCCTGTTCTGCGGCCCTGTCCGCAGACCACGGCTCCTCCTGACTGTTCCTGCCTGGCTCCCTGCTCTCTGCTCACCAGGGTCGGTCACACCTGGATCACCTGCTACCCTTAGTTGTCTCATCTCTTTCCAGGTGACCTCCCACCAGTGTGCAAGAACGCTCCTGACACTCCAAGCTGGTTGTGCCTCTTTTCTGTCCTCAGGCTTCAGAGCTCCCATCCCTCCGGAACCTGCCTGAGACCCTTGTGCAGGGTGTACAGAGCTCTGGCGCTTCTCCACCCTAGCAGCCCCTGGCCGTCACACGTTAGAGTGCAAGTGCAGACTCTGTGCTCCTCATGCACCACGCCCACAACGCTGTGTGTCTTCATACTGTTGTATCCTGGGTCAGCCTTACGGCCTCTGTGCTTGGCCAGTCTTGCTCATGTGCTGCTCTTTGGAACCGGAGCCCACCCCTCCCAAGCGTTTCCTCATTGTCCACATCTGGGTCCTGCTGCCTCCCTACGCTCAGGCACTGTGCCGTCCTCCTTTTCCCCACCTGCCCACCGCCATCTTTGCTGCCCCTGGGTATGTTGTGTTTCACAGTTGAGGTCCCAGGAAGGATTCCTTCACCTTCACATAGTCCTCAGCTGCCTGCTGTTTCCTATATTTGGTAGGTGATTCATATATGTTTGTTGAATGAAAGGAATAAATTAATGAATTAATCAATACCTTATAATTAAAAGGTACCAACAAGAAAAACGTGAGTGTAAGTTAAGTCTCTTTAATGCACATATTAATTACAATGCATATGATAGTGCCTGCTGGATTCTGTATGAAGAGCACTGAGTACTTGGAACTTTCTCCTTTCACAAGGCAGGGTGCAGCTAAGGTGAGAGTCACGTCACGCAGTTCAGTTATGTTCTGGTACAGCCAGAACCGGGTTTCTTCCTTTCCTGAAACAGCATGTGCTGTTACGTACTGAAAGCTTTGTAAACACGCCAGTACACAATGTCCAGGCGATTTCCATTATTATGGAGACCAAATATGGCTGAAGTGTCTTCCAACCACTCGAGTTTCACTCCAGGCCAAGCCCTAATGCCGTGTCTTTGTCCCAACAGGTACTTGAACCACACCACACAGGAAGATGTGTCCACAGCAGAGCGCTCTCTGAACAGGGAGAAGTTCGTGGTTTTGAAACAAGCTCTGAATGTTGTTGGCTTCAGCACTGTGGTGAGTGCTACTGTGTGTTTCATGGAGTGAACCTCCCTCCACCAGCCCAGGTGTCCACTCAGAGGCATTTCTCGACCCCATTAGGTTCCAGATATTGCTGTAGACACCAGTGGCCTAGCAGAGCGCAGATTCTCTTGCCCCCGGCGCTCACTAGAGGGTCAGGAGACAAAGGAGACGTGGATGGTGGCAGGCACTAGGAACCGTGGACAGAGTGGGACAGGAGAGGGCACACTGTCAAGATGGTGGCCAAGGAGCCCTGTCCATGTCCAGAACAGATCCAGCATCCCTGCCTGCCAACCTACCCAAGAACTGTGGATTGAGCAGCTGCCCACTGCTCAGAATCACTGAGGAACAATGTGGGCACTTTAAAATAAATGTCTCCTCAGACAACAGAAAACATTATTCTTAAATACCAAGTCGAAGAGCTGCCCATTTTCACGGAAAAGCCGCAGCCTGCCGCTGCGACACGTGTCCCACATCAGTGCTGGTGTCCCCATTGGTTGGTGGGCACAGTGTGGTGGCTGGGAGCCTGTGTGGCTGTGGGGTGCTTGAAGTGAGGTCAAGGAGGTGAAGAAAGGACTTTAAGTGATTCCTTCTTTTAATTAATTTAAGTGAAAGAACCGTATGTAGTTAGTGGTCCCTGAACCGAGAGGCCCTGGTCTAGGGAGTCAGAGACGTGACGTGAGCTGAGCCTTGGGGGACACCCTCAGAGGCCCCGACCTGACCTCTGGTTCCTGGGTGTGTTTTCTGCATGCCCTTATGTTTTGGACTTTGGCCAAGTCCTCAGAAACGAGGAGTGTGAGGTTGCTGGGGTATGCCAGGAGTCCCCCGATTTCGTCACCCACGTAAATGCCATCTGTCTGTCTGAAGCCAGTGTGTGGACTCATGCGGGCCTGCCTTTCCCCTGACCACAGGTGTGGCTGATCGGTGGTGTGGGAGGGGGTGGGAGAGCACCCGGGAAGGGCCAGGAATGGACTGTGGAATCCTTGCGGGCTCCTGGCCCGGCCCCACCTGCTCACCACAGAGACGGGCTGAGCTGAGCCTCTGTCTGGGTAGAGCTGGCCGGCAGCGCCACAGTCAGGCCGCGCGGGCCCTCTGCCCTCCTCTGCAGTCTCCTCTGCCTTCCCTGGCTCCAGCCGCTCGCACGGTCCTGTCCTCTGGCTGCTGCTGCTGTTTTGTTTCCCTCCCTTCATGCCTGAGATGCCCACCTCCCCTATAGGAAAAGGGGGCACAGACAGGGGCAGGGAGCCGTTCTGCCTAAAGACCAGTTGCTTGGAAACAGGACTTTGAAAATCCGTGATTGATCCTCAAAGGCAGGGCAGGCAAAATATACCCGCTGGCCCAGGTAGCTAACAGAGAATCGGGCAGCCTTTTTGGTAAAAGACATGTATATTTTAACAGAAGACATGAAATGCACCTCTTCGTCGTGATCCTTTAAAGTGACTTGAATGGGGACAGTTATTTCACTTAGGAGGGATATATAATTTCCCTTACCAGTCAAAGGACAGTGTTTCTGGGCTGAGCACCTGGGGTCAAAATGTGTCAGGCACCATGGTCCCCAGAGTTTTGTGCATAGAGGTGCCTCCACCTCCGCCCTGTGTCCCCAGTGGCCGCAGGGCAGCAGGGGACCATTACTGAACACAGACACAGCCTAGCAGCCTCCCTCCCCCAGAGGGCCTGATTTCTCCCTCTGTCTCGGAACTCACCACCTCACAGTGGGCACCACAGGTGGCACCCACAGCTCTGTCTCCACCCTGAAGGGAAAGACCCTTGAGGACAGTGCACATTCTTCTTGTCTGTCGATCCAGAGGCGTCCACTCTGCAGGCTCCAGGACACTAATGAAGAGTCATCAGAATTAATGAAAAGGGAAACCGCTGTAGGAGAGTTTCATAGGCTGGGAAATGCTATTCCAGGAGGCAAGATGAATTAAATTGGAAGCCCTGAGTTGGGGTTTAGGGTCAGTAAACATGTTTTTGGGTGACGACCATGATCACAGAGTGGTGAGCCTGGAGAGTATCAAGGTCACCCCATGCTCTCGTGCCCCAGATGATCTGAAATCATGGCTTTCCATGAAAACTGAGCGTTTTGGAAGAAAATCACGGAACCCCAGGGATGCTGATGCTTTGATCTGTGTTTGTAGGTCAAAGAGATTGTTGGTAGGACGCCTTCCATGTGGGCATGACAGGAGCTTACTCCTGAATTAGGAAACTGAGAACTAAAGGGCCCTGGCCTCTGCCCTGGGGCTCAGCCTCTTCCACTGTGGACAGCATCGTGGTAAAGACTGGGTGCTCTAGGGAAGCATCCCTTACTGCAGCTCTTTCTTGATTTTCCATTCTTGCCACAAAACGCCTTTCCTCACTCAAACCCCAGGTGTCCGTCTTCCTTCTGCAGAGGGGGGTTCTCAGAGCTCCCCTCAGCACACTCTTTCTTCCTGAGCCTCCTGCTCAGGCAGTTGGGGCCCACGTCTGTCTGTTCCCTGGTTTTCCTTAAGATGCCTTGAAACACAACCAGCCACTTGTTTCTCTAGCTCTGTAACCACCACCTCAGTTTGTGTCACGGGGAGGGAAGGAGGCTCCTGAGGAGGGCAGCCACAGTGCCGCCCAGCTGGGCCCACTGGCCTTGGCAGGCTGCTGGCCTTGGCAGGCCGGAGTCTGCCTTAGAGGACCCTAGTGAAGTCTGACCTCACAAGTGACGCCCAGCCAGTGAGACCTCAGCACAGAACATTCATGTTTGGGTGTGACAGTTATCAGAACCCCTCGATTTATATCAGAATAGCACTTTCTCACTGTCTTATGTCTCAGGAACAGAAACATTGATTTAGAGGAAATGTGCATTGAGCCATGAGATTGTGATTTTGAGGCAGACATTGGTGGTTCTTCCACCAAACATTTAGAATCTGAAGCCACAATCCCATGAACAGAGGCCACACCCCTTTTGTACCCTCTGAGACTTTTAAAGGATCTGTGTTTCAGTCTTTCCTCTAAGCAAGACTGTTGGTGCTCTCTATTTGTAAACTGTGCAGGAGGTGGAGAACCTATTTGCTATTCTAGCAGCAATATTGCACCTTGGAGACATCCAGTTCACCGCGCTGACGGACGCTCACTCTGCCTTTGTTTCTGACCTCCAGCTTCTAGAACAAGGTCAGTGAAGTGGTGGGCAGGAACCTCACTGCTGTGCAGTTTTGCCAAGCTGCCAGTAGATGGAGACACAGTACAGAAAAGCCCGTGGCACAGGCCCTTCTCAGGAGTAGGGCTCAATGTGGGGAGCATCTACTTTGCTTTATGAGTGGCCTGGCTCTGATGGCCAGTGTGTGCTGCAGGGCTCTCTTCCAGCAGCTCTGCTTCTTCCGCACTTGAGTTTACTTTTTATTGTTCATAAGTGTTCTCTGCCTCTAGCCATGGCACCCAGCTTATATGGGGGAGATGTTGGTAGCTAAACATTTTAAACAAGATGTAACGGCTTCCCTTCAAATGCTATCTTTTCTACAATATATGTTTTTGGCAACTTTGTCTTAGTATGAGACCTTGCCAAAAATTTCTCTCATCTTTGAAATGACCTTTCTAGTCACCCCCACTTAAAAAAAATTACCATAAAACTAAAGGAGCCTATCTTCACTATGTCAAAGTGATCTAGTGAAGAATATGGAGAAAACAATTCATCACTATCTGTGAGAACAGCAATGCCACCAGACCTGTTATGATTTCATGTGCAGAGCCACAAGAACTTAGAGACGAGTTGATTTCTTTAAGATGTTTCTCTGGTTGAATTTGGCAATTACAGTAGTAGTTACTTTTCTTTAATACATGTGTTCTCATGTGTCTATGTAAAGATGTTCTCTCTATATAAATGTTCTGAGTATCAAACATACACTAACTTGAGTTTTATAATACGGCTTCAATTTCAGTGGCTGGAATGTTACAAGTGTCCACAGACGAGTTGGCCTCTGCCTTGACCACGGACATCCAGTATCTTAAAGGTAAAGTTTTCTGTACTCGGACTTTCATCCTGGTGCAACTCAAACATAGAGCCCAAATACAGCTTGGCCTGTGCCCCCTGGGTGAAGCTGATCCTGGGATTGAGTGCCTGTTTGGCCTCTGGATATGACTGCATTGTAAACCCTGTGCTCCCGGGAGAGAGCACAGGGTCACCCCTTCTGGTCAATCCATCAGCTTAGAAAGACAATGCTGTCGACCCAAAAGGATTGATCCCCATCAAATGTGGACCCCTGCATGTGTGAGGTCACACTGCCCTCCTAAGTGGGGGCGGCTACCTTTCCTTTTCCTCCTGGGCCATACATGGCTGCCCCTTACTGGGCGTTGATGGCCATAGCATGGTGCCAAGTGCTTCTCCGAGATCATCACAGATGGGCATAACTGTTTCCATTTTAACTACAGGTGATGGGAATAAGATTCAAAGAAGTTAAATAGCTTTGAATATCAAATGGCTAGTGAATGAAAGCTGGGGTGAGGACCTCAGCCTCCTTGGCTCCCAGATAGCTGTTGAGAGCTCTCTGCTGCCTGGGCCCCCGCTCATAGGCCAGGCACCCTCCTGCCTGGGAGCTGGTTAGTCGAGGCCTCAGTCAAGGCCTGCTTTCCTGGCCATTTCTTGGTTTCCCATGAAGCAGAAGCCTCTGAGGCCAAGGCTCCTGGCCCAGCGGAGCCCTGCCGTCACACCTCCTATTCTCTGTGTTTTAGGAGACTTGATAATACGACGACACACTATACAGATTGCTGAATTTTACCGTGACCTCCTGGCCAAGTCCCTGTACGGCCGCCTGTTTGGCTTCCTGGTGAACACCGTGAACTGTTGCCTGCACAGTCCCGAGGGGCAGGAGCACAGAAGGTAGGTACCAGGCGGCCACCCGCTCTGCTCCTGCTGCAGGAGACTGCCAGGCTCTGCTGTGACAGATGCTCCCTGGTACAGTGTGCCAGTTCCTTCTAACAAGTCCCTGTACTTGAAGGTCTTAGGGATTGTTCTTTAGAGGTGCGGACCCCCCCCTTCCCACCCACACACCTGTTGAAGGGCTGAGTCACCTGGTAGGCACAGATGTGCCCACGTACTCTCTGGAGTGAAGGTACACAGGCCTTTCGCTCCAAGAAATGTCAAGGTTCTATGAACCTAGGAGACCGTCTCAGGGCACCTGCAGCTCTGGTGTGTGAGTAGTCCAGATCTCTCTCAGAACTATTCAGTGGTGTGCGTAATTCCTCCTCTTCTTTCTCTACTTGGATTATTTGACAAGGGTCTCTGAGGTAACCATCTTGGCTCATGCCCCTAATCATCTTTAAGCAG
Source organism: Marmota marmota marmota (assembly GCF_001458135.2). Lineage (NCBI taxonomy): Eukaryota > Metazoa > Chordata > Mammalia > Rodentia > Sciuridae > Marmota > Marmota marmota. The sequence goes on along the minus strand of NW_025999932.1, from coordinate 3,460,840 downwards.
AGGCTTTTCAAGGCCATTTGATCATCTAAAAAATTATAGATTTCCATGGCATCTTGTCAATAGAAAACTTTGTTACTGTTCTTGCCACTGATAATGACCTTGAGCAAACAATTAAAAGGAGAATTACATCAAGCAGTCTTCACAGTGTGCTTGTCTTTGAATGAAACCCTCTGAGAATTTTCTTTTTGTCCACTAGGCTTCTTTACCAAATTCCTGACAACTGCTGGCTTCACAAGTTTATTGGAAAACATTAAAACAACAACATATTAATGGGAAAGTTCTCAAGTAAATGTGGATATCTCCAAAAAGGTTTCAAGTTCAAGGGGATACTACATTCTTATTAAAATGTGCACATTTAAAATCCCACTGCACATTGATCAGTGTATTCAATACATGGCCTGTGGTTTAGGGTAGCTGTGGAATAATCTATATTTCAGCAGAAATACCCTAGTGTTCTGTGTGATGAGGACTCCAAAGTTTGCTGTTATTTCAGTTATTTGTGATTTTCCTTTATGATGATTATTCATAGAATGTTACTTATGTGCTAAATTTGCCAAATGAAACTTGCATAAAATTATTAGCAGCCTTGCTGAAGTTGTCATTGGGAAATTAATATGAAATTATTATATAAATGCAGCTGTACATAGAAACTTTCATAAAATTTCCATTTGACATTTAAATTTTACAGAGCCTTGTATTTATGTAATTAGAAATATTTATACATGGTCTAGACATTTGAAGAAGTACGTGCATGCATGCAAACCCTCCGAAATGTAAACATAAATGAAGAAAAACATGATTTCCCTTCAGTGGGAAATTTGCTAAACCAAAAGGAATGAGTTCAGGAATTAATGGGGAAATATAAGTAAATTAACATCTGCTGTGTGTAACTTCTTAGAGGGAATCCTAGTTGGAGTCATGACTCCTATTTTCCCCATTCTCCCTCTTCTGTGGGTCGCCCAAACTTGGATCTGTATCCACAAATAATGCAAGGAAAGGTTGTATTTGCCGCAGTCTGGCTGGGCACAAAATAACCGAGCCACCACAAAGCCTTGTAGATTCAAACAGCAACTCTTTATTCCCGAACTCTCACCGACTCTACACGCACATTCTGGGAAAAATACACTCCCTCCACCGGGCTCTGCATAACAATACTCTCAGAACCCCGCAAGAACTCAACATGAACTCAAGGAGCGGGCGCCTGAGGCAGCAGGATATGCCCTATTCCCAGCAGGATCCACCCTAAACCTGGAGCCACCCTAATCCCTGAGCAGGGTCACCTTTCAACCAAAAATGCCATGCGTCATTCCTACTTGGCTATGGCTCTCAACATCTCCCCCCTTCTGTTTAATTAAGCAACAAGCGATGTGGCTTAGGGACCATGCCTGTTAGGTTGTCCAATTCAACATATGGTCCTTACCCGTCATCGGATGATCTGACCTCTAGGCGTCAGCCTCCTGTCTTAGGTTGGTACCACTGCAATTGGATCATACCCGTCACCCGTCACTGACTACTGGTCCATCATACAGCCATACTTGTGGATAGGCCTGTGCACCAGTGGGGAGGGGGTGAGGTTCTTTGCCTCACCTCTGTTGGCCCCCAAATTTTAGACCATCACTAGTAGAAGGGAGGAGGATACAGAAATGCCACGACACCAAGCCAATTGACGGCTCCTTTGAAAAATTGTACCACCGGTGACACCATCAGCAAAGATACGCCAGCACTACCACAATTCGCTGCACCAACAGATAGTTCACAATGCATACAAGTGATACATAGTCCAGGCAAGTTCTGCAAGCAGTTCAAAGCGGAGGAATCTATCAATATGTCCATTTCCTCCCAAAGTAAATCAACTCCTTGATTGAGCATTACTTGTTGAGTTATATTCATTGATGCATCAGTTTATACAGTTTACTGTGATAGCTATCATAGAAGCTATAGTTTGGTTTTATCTTTGTCTTCACTGGCACTGGGATGAAGATAGGAATTCTGGCAATGATGCTAAAAAGAAATTATGTAACATTCCAACAGGTACTAAGAAAACAATTTTCTGAACAATTTACATTATCCTGAACAGAATTATTAAGTATAATGAAAATGAAAGATGAAAGTAAACAAACAGATCTGTTAACCTCCTTATTTGTACACATATTAAAACAATTTTCAACAGCTGTTTACCCAATCTAAATTAAACCATTAAAATCACGTGAATAAAAAAAATTCAGATCCATTTATACATGAGCGCTCCTCATATATGATCTATGGACATACGCACATACAGACATACAACACAAAACAGAAGTGTGCACACATAACATACCACACATAAGACAATAGTAAAGGCCTTGTAGCTTTACACAGGTGAAATCTCCATTGCAATGTTTAAAAACTCCACAGTCAAAAAATAAAACTGATCAGAAAAACATTAACCTAGGTCTGTATGAGCTCAAAAAATAAAATAGAACTTTATGATGTGGGAAAAGGCAATAATAAAATAGATATTGAAAAAAGCATCCTGATTAATCACTGTCGCAACACGGGAAACCTCACCTGGCCCGGACACGGACAGGATTGACAGATTGATAGCTCTTTCTGGATTCCGTGGGTGGTGGTGCATGGCCGTTCTCAGTTGGTTAGAGCTTGGTGCTGATAACGCCAAGGTGGCGGGTTCGTTCCCCGTTCCCCGTACGGGCCACCAAATGCCACAGTCTGTCTGGGCACAAAATAACCGAGCCACCACAAAGCCTTGTAGATTCAAACAGCAACTCTTTATTCCCGAACTCGCACCGACACTCTACACGCACGTTCTGGGAAAAATATACTCCTTCCACTGGGCTCTGCATACCAATACTCTCAGAACCCTGCAAGAACTCAAAGGAACTCAAGGAGCGGGCGCCTGAGGCAGCAGGATACGCCCTATTCCCAGCAGGATCCACCCTAAACCTGGAGCCACCCTAATCCCTGAGCAGGGTCACCTTTCAACCAAAAATGCCATGCGTCATTCCTACTTGGCTATGGCTCTCAGCATGTATTTGCAGTATTCCTAACTCACAGAGATTCAGGGGAAGCTTAAGGTTTTGCAAGTGTACAGATCCACTTTTAAGTCACAGAAAGTCTCAAAAATTTGGATAACTTTAGACTTTTATTGTTTATCAATCCCTTGAAATTTTGTAATCATGTCAGAAAAGATGATCAATTTAAAAATGTTAACCCCCATGGCTGAAGTTGGCAGGCATGTTGGAATCGGTGGCACAGGCATTTCTATACTTTATTGGCAAATTTTCAAGAGAGAATCAACATAAAGAGGATCTATTCTAATAAGTAACAAAGGGAAAACAAGTGGAATCAGCTGTCTTCTCTTGGAGGGTAACCCATTTCCTGGGTCACAGCAAAACAGGTTCAAGGTGAATAACACGTTACATTTCAAACAGTTGTCCTTCTCCTCCTCAATTCCTAGTAGGTTTCTTTCTAAGTGAAAACCCTGGGGGGTGGCCCAGGTGAAGTTTGATGAGCAGTTGATGAAGAGGAGGGAGTGGCTCCACTGTTGTGGCCGGGCCTTGGCGTCTGGGCAGCTGCCTGTCCTGGACTCTGCACACGGGGCCACCTGGCCAGCAGCCACTGTTCAAGGGCCATGTTTAGTGGTCTCGGTGATTCAAGAATCGAAACACACGGACATTCACTAGGTCTAATTCAAAATGATTTAGCTCAAGAAGGCAGAAAGACATCATGATAATAGCAATAAGAACAGCAACAGACAGACAATGTATTTTATTTCTTTAACACTTTATTGTTGACAAATATAAATTACCTTCAGGAGGTTTCCTGTTAAACGGCCAAACATGACCTCTTACTGTTGAGGAAGCCACAATGCGGGGAAATTGTGGGGGGAGCCACTGCCCGCCGCCTGCCTTCCTCCCAGTGCTCTGCCTCTGAGAAGCCCACTTTAGAACCAGGGCAGCAGTGTGCTGGCCATCTCCCACACTGTAACACTCTGAGACAGAGGAGACCATGTATCATTTAACTTTTCATGAGAATGTCATCGCTATAAAACTCGCTATTGCAACCCAGGGTGATGCACACAGGGCCCCACGTCTGCTCCCCAGCACCCACACATGGCCCCATGGCGGTGCTCTCTGGGTCCCCTCCCTAGGCCCTGGCCTGTCCCTCCCTGGCAGATTCCTGGAGTTCACTGGCTTGCTCCTGGTGTATGTGAGAGACGACAGGCGGCGCCCATTTTCACCCTGCATCTTAGCTGACAGATAACTTCATGAACTAAGGCAGACGAGGTAATAGCAACTCCATGTGGAGGTAACAACTGGGACTATGAACAAGCCGCGTCCGGCCACAGCCCCAGTTAGGCTGACTCATTCACCAGGTCCCCTGTCCCTGAGATGGACAGTGCCACGTGGTCCTACATCAAGAGCGGAGGCTGTCACTCACTCTCTGGGAGCCCAGGAGGAGACAGTCCCGGGCTTTCCTGTCCAAGTCTGCTTCCAAACCCCAGTGGAGACCCTCAGTGTTGGGGAGGCAGCGTCCTCTGTGCAGAAGGGAATTGAGGGCTCTGGGTGAGCCGCTGTGCCTGATGCTCAGGCCCTAGGTCCACAGCTGGAGGCTGGGTTTTGAGATTCTGGTTGGGAGAGCTTGGTCTCTGTTTCTAGTGTTTGTGGAAGCAGAGAGCTGAACCTGGCTGCCACTAGATAAACGCAAGACCCCTGTACTTTGTTCATTCACCTCTTGCCATCAATTCACACTGAACTGATAACGTTTCATGACTAAATAAGATTTTAAATGATGTTAGGTAAATTCTAACGAGTGACTAATGAGAAAAGCTGGATCTGACTTCTTGTGTATCCTTGGACTGCACACCTCTGTGAATCGCCAGCTGACTCGCAGTGCCCACCACAAGATCAGCAAAGCCCTACGTAAGCCACACAGAGAGCCCATGTACAGCTTCCTGGGATCTCACACACAGGAGACCAGCAAGCACGGCTGGGCGTGGAAGATGGGGTCTTCCCTTCCTTCTCTCCCTGGGAAGGTTCTCCTGGAAGCTGTGTCTTCCAGGGAGACTTCCTTCTCCCCAGGCAGCCACCGTCCTCCCTGGGGCCACAGGGAAGTCCTGCTGTGCTAGCTCTTCCTGGGAGCCACTGGGAGGGCTTCCAGGGCCTCTTCTTCCCGGGTCTGCATGTGTGACAGGGAGCAGCAGTCCCTCCTGTCTTGCCAGTGTCAGGGTGGAGACAAGAGCACGTGCAGCAGGGTCCCCAGCCCTGACTCCACGGGGTCTGCACAGGTTCCATCCGGGTTCACACTGGGCCTCACCACCATCTGAGCAGCGAACCTGGTGAGAGAAGAGGGTCCCGCGGCCCTTCCTGGGCTCTGCGCTCTTCCTGGGTTTACTTCTGCCTTCTTGTCATGGAAATCTTTCCTTTCTGTGATCCTGCTTGGCTCTTCCTAATGTCATTCAAAGCTCACCCTTCAGTATTTTTTGTTCCATTAACTAAGAAAATTGCAATCATTTGGGGAAAACCTGGGTGGACATAATAAAATCATCTTTGATCTGAAGAGAGCACAGTAGGTACCAGCGTGGGGGTCGCAAGGCTGTGTGTGGTGCTTCTGCCCCAACGCCGCGCATAGAGTCCTGCATGGCTCTCTGAACCGCAGCTGCATTCCTGCTTCTTTTGGTACCGCAACTTTGAACAAGAAGGATGGGTGGTGAGAAGACGCCTTCCTGTGCCTCCCTCCCTTTGCAGTGTAATTGGGGGTGAGACCTTTCTGCCCCCGAGGAGGAGCTCCGGCTGGTCTTTGGCTCACTTGTCAATCAATCCCAGTTCTTTAAGTTCCCAAGTACCCAGTACTGGGGTTTCTAGGGCCAGAGCCAAGGATGGTGCTGGTTGTCCTCAGGATCGCAAGTTACAGTGCCCCAGCCTGCACTGTGCTGCTGCTTCTGGGAGAAACGGGGACCAGGGGCAGAGGGGAGGAGCTTCTTAACCGAAGCACTAAGGATTCCCCGCTGCAGGAGTAGACCTCGCTGGCCCTGCCTCCCGTCACTCTGCCCCTCTCTGCCCCAGCCTCCCTGGGTAAGAAATGCTGTCCTGCCTGGGCAGTCACTCCCACTACTGGCTTGCCTCAGCACAGCCCAATGGACTGGGGCTCACATGACCAATAGATTGTGTCCTGCAGTTCCCCAGCAGTGCCTCCAGGAGAGTGGACTCTCTGGGTTGAGGGTGGAAAGGGGATTGGGAACCAGATTGCGCCATGAGAAGCAGTGGACCTTCCAGGTGCCCACCTTCAATAATCAATAAACAAAGGATGTGCTCCCAGCACGTCAGGATATCGCCTGTGTGATTCTGAAATTCTGAAATTCTATTCTCATTTCAGAGATTAGAGACCCCAAAATGTAACCAATAATAACAGAGCTCTTTCTAAAGAGATAAGTGATATTTTCTAATCCTTAAAATTGAACCTATCTCATAATGAACACTTAAACCACGGACATTCAGCAATCAATGTTCAATTTAAAATTATTTTTCCTAACTTGAAGCCTGCATCAGAATTTTGCAAGAGAACAGAAGATTGGGCAGCTATAGGATTATTAGAAACTTAGAATTCTTTATATTTCTCCAGACACCAAACGTGCATTGATTTCAATTCATTTGCTTCGTAAGTTATGAATAAAAAATAGAGATATACATATATCCACGTATGTAATTATATATAATAATCTTAATGCATTACAATATATTTCTTGGATATCCATACTATATTCATACTTATATTTTATTATATTTATTATTTACCGTAAATAAGTACATGGTATACACATCTAAGGTTGTAGTATACATATCTAAGAACTATAACCTACAGAGCATTCCCCCATTTAGTATAAGTAACACCTTAAGAATAAATAGATTGAAGTTAGCAATAAGTGAATTCGAAGATACAACTCAGCAACATGGCAGAGGAGTATTGGAGATACTGCTTTCATCGATTCGGTTTTTGTCTGCATGACTGAAATCCACATTTTTGGCCAGCACCATTTGACCTGTCAATACAGTATAGTAAGTAAATTGAGTTTTAAACATATGCATAGATGTGGTTTTGCTTTCCGTTTAGCTCTCAGTTTCTGAAGGCTTCTTGTACTACGTCTTGCCATGTCATTGACATGAGCACTTCAGAGCATTGTTATTAACTGCGTGAGCTTGAAGCAGGCATTTACCAGGCTGATAGCTCTGATAGCTCATGTGTTGCTCATGGTTATTTGGAGGTTAAAGAGACTGTGCACATGAAATGGCTATCACAGTACGGACAGTGGTGGCCGTGGCTGGTAGGGGGACTTCCTGGTTATGTTCTTTGTTTATGAAGGAGGAAAGGTTTTTAAAAACATAGATGGCGCAGAGGGAAGCCCAAGGTACCGTCCAGTCTCTTCCTTCAGATTTTGCACTCAGTAATCGGATTGTTTTAGAAGCAGTAAGTAGAGGAGATGGTTTTGTTTTTAGAAATAGAAATGTCACTATTCACCTAACACTGCTGGGGCCTTAAGGGGCTTCACGTGGGTTCTTGGAGGTGAGCCATGATCGTGGATTTGCGTGGACAGCTTCCCACAGTTTGCTTTCTGTCTTACACAGGTGTAAGGTGTTTGCAGAGCGCCTGACTCAAGGCCAGAGGAGAGTTTGTGGTCTTTGATTATTGCAAAGAGAAGGTGCGCGTGGGTGAGAAATTTCTGTCTCCCTGTCCACAGAAGTGTCTGGAGGGAAGGAAATAACAGGGCAGGGTGCTCCTTGCAGTGGAGGGACTGGGGGCCTGGTGTCCTGACATAGAAGGCCTTCAAGAGCAGACAGCCATGCTGCCGGGGCACAGGGGCCAGGCAGGCGGCGAGGTAGAGGGCAGAGGGTCTGAGGTGTCAACATGAAGGTGATGATCTTTCCCTGGGAGGCCTGGAGCCACCATCCCTGTGATAGTCCAGGTTTGGTCTCCTCCTCCATATCTTAAGGTTGACTGTGCCGTTGACCAAAAAATGTCACTTTTGAAATTTCTCTATTAAATATCCCCTTTGCTGAATATCTGGACTATGGGTTTAAGTAGCAAAAGGAAGTGCTAAACAGAGGAGAAGGAGTATAAGGGAAACTATTTTCAGTCAGTGTGGAATTCCCCAGAGGCCCAGCAGGATGCCATCAGCACATTTCCCAAATGGCCCGTGTGTCCCCAGCAGTCCAATTGATGGAGTCGTGAAAGTTGGCAACTTAAGCAGTATCTCAAAATTAATGACTCACCCTCCAGAATGAGCAAGAAGAATACATCCCAAAGGCTGGAAACTGAAGTCCTCTCAGCATATTAGGCTGGTGCCCCTGGCCCAGCATCCACAGCCTTAAGAGAAGGGTCCAGATGCAAGTAGGCCATCTACACCAGCCAGAGAGCAGCCAGCACACCCGCCTGTGACCCCGCCACTCAGGAGGCTAAGGCAGAGGATCCCAAGGCCCAGGCCAGCCTCAGCAATGTAATGAGGCTGTGTCTCCAGGAATAAATAGGGCTGGGGGTGCACAGTGGTAGAGCACCTCTGGGTTCCATCCCTAGCACTTCAGGGAAAAGAAAAAAAGAGTAGAGCAGCCACTGAACATTCTTCGCAAAGGTAACTTTCTTAACTAGATGGGCCAAGTATTTTAGGAGAATTCATTATAGCCTGGAAGAATCATGCAGACTGGTTTTTACAAAGCGGCCATTAGCATTTTGGAAGATCAGCATTTGGTCTGAAGACTGTCTCTCTGCCTCAGGACGCTGAGGGCTGATCTTTACCTTGAACTCTGAAAGGAAGGTGGATTAGAGAGGATTAGGTGAAGCTGGTTCAAGTTTCTGCTTCCTAATTCCATGCACTTCCTTTGTTCTCCTAAGGCTCAGTTCCTGCGCTACTAGTTTAGACAACTTGGTGTTCTGTGTGCTCACCACTGTTTGGTTCCTGAGGATTTTATGTCAAGGGAGTATTGCTGCTCTTCATACTAAGTGATAGATTTCCTCTGGCTTCCATTTGTTTGGGGTTGAATCAATCAGGTAGCACTCTGTGCTTATGAAATGTGTAGGGTTTCCCCACTTCTTCAAGGTGGCCACCCAGTGAGTGGCATGAACACCCATGTGTACATCCATACAAACACAAGTTAATGGTTTTCCATACCAGTGCTGGGAATTAGTTGCCCCCAAATCCATATATGTGGGCTGTAATCATTTCTTAATTTATTAAATAAATTCATGCATCCTGAATTCATACCTTCAGTATTATTGATAGTTTCCTGATATTCCTGAGGATTTTTAAATGTAAGTAATTTTGTAATGATTTTCTAGCTGACTTTTTATTTTTAAATCAAGGAATTATCTTTTGAAATTTTAAGTAAAATTTATTATTTTAAAATCATACATAAAATACCTCCAAATATGCCAATACTATTATTTAAATACTGACATGATGGTAAGTATGTTAGTCTATTTTATAAGAGTTTTTTTTTTTTTTTTAAAGTAGATAGGGTGTTTGGAGTATAATGAGTGTCCAAGTTCTCTTCCATTGGAGACAGAAAACCAGAAAGTTTGTCTGTAAACCGCTCTGGCCTCAGGATGGGGTGATAATGAACCCTACATGTCCCAGGGTTGAGGTGTGGGTCTGCCCTGCTGGCACAGGGCATCTGTGGCTTCACCACGCATCCAGTGACAGCTTCAGGTTTCATCTTGAGGCTTTTCGTCTTGTTGCATTTTGCTTTCTCTTCAGGGGCCTTCGCCGTTACTCCTGCCACCAACTTCCCAGGTCAGTGCCCACCCTGGCTATGCTGAGCACAGTAGCAGGTGGAGGTGTGTCAGTGTGCTCTAGGCTGTGGTTGACTGTTTTTTTTTTTTTTTTTTATTGAAGTGCAATCAGTGATCAGCAAGGCACAGTAGGTCTGAGACTTAGGGATCAGAGAGCACTGACACTGAGGGGGGCTCACCGTCTTGTTTTATAGGATGCAGAAGCATAAAATTCAGGTCAAATGTGTGTGTGTGTGTGTGTGTGCGTGCGTGCGTGTGGTGTCTCTGTTTTATTCTCAAATTATTTCACCAAGAAGTTTTGTTTCTTTTTTTAGAAATGTCAGATTCTAGGTATGATTTTTAAAAGAACTAGAATATAGCCATAACGGATGTGACAAATTGTTCTTACCAGAAAATAATAAGTTGTTCCTACCAGAGTATAACTGGTTTATCTTTTACAAGGAATTGAAATCGTCTTGGGCAGGGTAACTCTTTTGGTAAAAGTGGGACAGTTTGCTGGGTGTAGCTCAGTGGGGGTGGGGGGTCCGGGCGGGTGTGAGCTGCAGGTTCCATCCTTGCACCACACGTGAAAGAGTTTGAAGATGAACATGTTCCAAGGGCGGCAGCCACTGCAAGCGCTGGGCTGCTGACTCTGTCCTCCACCATCACTGCACCTGGGCAACCTCCCCAGCGCACGCGTTCATTCCTCGGGAGGGACCAGTACTGGGGATACTGTGAAGACATTCCTGCCACTCGGGGAGTCCCAGGGGGTCTTAGGGGGTCTGTGGCAGGATGGGGAACAAAGATAAAACATACTTCCTGTCGTTCCCAGGGGACTTGACACGGTCTGTTGCTTCCAGGTCCTATTTCCTTCCATCCTCGAATCTAGTTGAGGGCCACAGAGGAAGGAGAGCACATTGAAAATCAGCGCTAGGTCTGGGGACGGGTAATTAAAGAAGGTTTAAAGGGATCATCACTAAAGCCCTCATGTCAGACTTGCCCTGTCTTGGCTTGGCATGCACATTTCCATCTCTCTGACAGCTTCTTTTACGTGTGCATTCCCCAGACATGCTCAGAGCCTCTCCACAGCTCAGGCTTCGAGCGCCCAAACAGCCAGCAGAGGAGCAATTTTCTGTTCCTCCCAACTGAATTATCCCAACTATCACCCTGATCTCCTGTCTCTGACTCCTGTGGCTGCAGAACCTGCCTGCAGTTTTTGCTCAGTCAGGATCAAGAACCACACATTGCAGGCTCTCCTTAGGATGGAAGTATGATTCAGGGCTGCCAAGGACCCCTGCAACCCCAGTACCCTAGAGTTGGGAGGGCGGAGCCACAGTAATCAAATGGGAGGTAGGTGCTGAGGGTGGGCTCACTCCCTCGGCTGGGGAGCCTGCTAAAACTCAGCTTCTGCATCCTAGTCATGGGGGTGGGATCTGAGTTTTCATTGATAGCAAGTCCCAGGTCATGACGACCCTTCAGATGAGTGAGCCTCATGGGGTTAGCCAGACTCTAGAGCGAATCAGCACAGTTTGCACTGTACCTGAACTTCATAGCATGTCACACAGGCATTACATGTTTGAGGGTCTATTTGAATTTTTCAAATATCTGTTTCCCCAGCATATTGAACAACAACACAACTGCAGAGTTTTGAAATTGTAGCCCTCAAGTCTAGGCAGGTAGTGAGACCACACCAGGTCATTTAATGCAAGGAATTTAATTTAGGAAACGAATTACAAAGGTATTGGACAGACTGAGACAGCCCAGAATTAGACAGATGCAGAACACTGCCATCCCTAGGGCTCTAAGGACAAGGATTGTTTTGAGACCTCAAGGTCTAAGTCACCTGGCGGTGGTTGGGGTGGGGGTGTGGGGCTGGAGGCTGGAGCCAGAGCATCCTGGGGCAGATGGTAGTACATTAGAGTAAAAGGGCCTTGGGGCTTTCCAGAATTCGTCCCCTTTCCTTGCTGGAAGAAGTTGGCACAATCATCACCAGATTTAAGTGTTTTCTGCTCCTGGGCCGGTGGCCATGCCACTCCTCACTGACCTGTGCTGACTTGGGACTCTGTGGCCATTGCAGAGCGGAGCAATGTTAAAAGTAACTTGCGTATTTTACACAAGCTCCTGTTGTACTCCCAGAATCCCACAAGGGAGCCCTTGATGCCCTTCAGATTTCCAGAATGCAGAGAGTCAAGAGACTTAGCCCACAAAGTGGACCAGGGGGTTGAAAAGCAGAGGAAGAAGGAAATGTCCCAAATGCATGGGTTTTGACTACTATTTTGATAACAAAATTGAAGGTTGATTTGCCCAAGAAAACACCTGACCCTATGATGTATTTAACAGCATTTGAGAATCCTAAATAAAATAGCTTCCCCCACCCACTCTCCCCCTCGTTTGATCTGATTTTTAGAAGTTCAGGAAAGGACAGGACCTAGCATCTACCCTCATTTTACAGACACAAAGTGAAACTTGCCAAGGTCACCTGTGTACGAAGGCATCTGGTTAAAACCCATGTTTTAATTTACATACCAGCGTCAATCTCCTCCCATACAGCACTTATTGAAATGATTATAAAGATTTCAACTTTCTGGTGGGAATTATAAATCAAAGAGATGTCTGCAGGAAAGATAAGAATCCAGAAATCAGCTCATAAGTAATTAATTGTTGGTTAAAAAAAAAAGACAATTTGATTATTGCCTTGTTAATTATAATGAAAGTACTTAACTCTTAATAAAGGGGTTTATATTATTAATTTTCAAATACCTCATAAAAATAGTAAAACACCTGCTGTGCATTTGTGAGGAAATGAAAACAGACTTACCCAGTTTTCCCATTTAATGCGTAATATCTTTTTTATATATCAGATTTTATTCTTTTTGAAAAAGTTTTAATAATCAAGAAGAGAACAAAGTAATATAGGAGGAACCTGTCTACCTACCACCTAGAATTAACACCATTAATACGTCATAACTTTGGCTTTGGATTTTTATACAGCTGAAAAAAGCAGAGAAGTGGAACTAAAAGTGGAGATCCTTTGTCTTCCTGCGTAGACCCTTTCCTGGCCTTCCCTCCCCAGAGACAACAATATAATCCATTTTATAAATCTCCCAGATTTTGATTTTTTAAATTCCTCTAGCTATTGGTTTTCCATAACAAATATAATGCACTGTGAGTATCTACAACTAAAATAATATATGTATTTAAAATAAGTATGGAAATGCTAGCCTACAAGATGTCGTCTGTGCTCTCTTGTTCAACCCCACCCGGTTTTTGAGGTTTAACCTTATTATTACATCCAGAGTTAGTTCCTTCTTTTTCCTTGCTGTGTGAATTCCCAGGGACAGGAATCCAGGGTCTTGTCCCTGGCTCCCTGCTGAGGCACATGGAGTCTCCTTTCACTTGTCTCTCGGGTCACCAGTGTCCTCGTCCTGTACATGTCTTCAGAAGTGAACGCTGAGGATTTTCCCCAGGACATATGTTTAGTAGCAGTTCCTGCGGGGAGAGCATCAATCTGCATTCTCTGATCAGGAGGAAAGTCGCATGCATTCAGGAGAGCAGCTGCACCCTGCGCCATGGTGACGTGGGCACAGTGGACACATTTTCTAGTCTCCCCGGTGGTCTGACCGTAGGGCCTTATTGTGGACATTCTTCTACTCTAGGGTCATCTTACATTCCCCCAAAGCCTTTAGACTTTCCATCCTTGAAGAACATAATGGCACATGTGAGGAATTCATTTGATCCTGTATTTTTAGTCAGGTATTCAATGATCTCTCCTTATGATTGGCGATGTTTGTTCATGCCCATCCTGATTTTTAATCTAAAACTGTATCAGTGATGTATTGTTTTAATGACTTAGTTCTTTTAATAAGTTGTTATTTTTCTTATTTGTTTTGATTGTCCCTAGGCCTTTATTTTTATATTTGAATTTTATAATCACTTTGTCTACTTATGAAAAATTCTTTTGGGATATTGACTAGAAACACATTTATTTATTAATATGGGGAAACTGTCCCTTTTAGGCTGCTGATTCTTTTCTTCCACAAATATGATCTGTATTTCCTTTGTTCATGTTGCTTATTCTTTTAATAATGTTCATAATTATTTTTTGTCAGTTTATTGCCCATCTTTATTTGAGTTTTTTTTCTACGTACTTTTTACTATGTATTGCTACAATGAATGCCATTTTTCTGTTACATTTTAATTTGTTTATTGGAATAATGAATCTTGAGTTTCCTTTGTTGATCTTGTATCTAGAAATCCTGCTGACTTTTCTTATTAGTTCTAATAATTTTGCTGTGGTGTATCTTACTAAATTGTACTGTATGTGTCCACAGATATCTTTATTCGCTGTTTTCTTGTGTATCTTGTTTCTACTTATTTTATTGCATTGGCTAGCACCACCAGTTCATTGTGGAAAATTTGTGATGGCAACAGATCTTCTGGTCTTTTTTTTTAAATTTTTGATTTGTTTTAATTAGTTATATGACAGTAGAATGCATTTACGCACTTTGATATACATAGATCTTCTAGTCTTGTTCCCAAGTGAATGACAATACTTCTAAAGATTTGAAAGATTTGTCATTAACAATGTACCTTCTTAGAGTTCCAAAGGTATTTTGTGACTGAGACCAAACCTGCTTTCTAAATAATTCCCCTTCTGCTCCCTTCCTTGCCAAAACTCTCTTTTAAATGGATGCTAAGTTTCTTCTAGTGTTTTTCTGTACCTGTTAAAATGATCACAGCAATTCTCTCCTTTTCTTTGCTTGTAGGTGAATTACATTGATGTATGTTGTGATGTGACGTCGTTCTTCATTCGTGGTGAAGACCCCATCTGGTCATGATACACTAGGTTCTAGTTTGCATTTATTTTCATTAGTGAGATGAGAGTCTATTTTTTTCTTCTTATATGATCCCTTGCTTTCAAATTTATGTTAAAGAGGAAATGGGATAACTTTCTCTATTGTTCTTCCTCTAAAATAATTTGTACTAAATGAATATATTTCTTTAATGTCTGGTGAACATTCTAGGAGTTGGAAAGGGCATTGACGCTAATCAGACTGTATTCTTTTTTTCTTGAGTCACAGAGATTTTAAACTTATTGATCATCTTGATCATAGCTTTGTTTTATGTTGTTTCAGTTGATATTATAATTGTAGTTTGATGACTTCTGCTTTCTTGATATCATTTAAACATTTTGCCCAATATTGTGAAGTCTAACACAAAACTTACCTACAAAAATTATTTCAAAAGTCAATTTTTTGTTTTATTGTCATTTTTCATGTTTATGTTATTTTGTTTTTCTCATTTCTACAGCTTGATTATATCCCTTCTTCTGTTTTTTGTCAATTTTGCTCTCTGTCTTCTGAATTCCGGAGTTGAGTCTCCAGTTGAGATTTCCAACGGTTTTCTCCACCCTGAGCCACAAAGGGTCCCTAAGTGCCTCTTGGATCATTCTAGAACTTCCACTGTAGTGTTTCCTTTCTGTTTAGTTCTAAATATGTTGTCTTAAGTTGCTTCAAAAATAAAACAACAAGCAGTTTGTCAGAAAAGTGCATCTGACACTCCATGTTTCCCTTCCTTCATCCAAACTCAGGGATTTTTACCATTAAATAATGAGACTTTTTGATTCTTATGAATACAGGATGAGTGACTTCTATTTCTGTGTGGACTTACTTAAACTGTGCTGCTCATTGCCATGACAACTAAAAACCTCGCAATTTAGCAAATATCTGAGACAAAACCTGCTTTCTAAATAATTCTCCTTCTGCTCCATTTCCTTACCAAAACACTCATATGTGTAACGATTTCCTGAAGAGCTAAAAACCTTTTCTCTGCAACTGTGCATTTGTTTTTCATTATTTTATGAGACCATTTTTATTTTCAAATAGAAGAATCCAAAGAAGTAGAAAAGACTGTGGTTTTACCAAAGCATCTTGCACATTATAATACTTAAAAATTTAAATAACTACACAAAAATGCAAAATACCAGTGAAAAAATGTGCTACTCTTATTATAAAATCACCATGCATTATGGACAAAGCAGTGGTTAAATTCGAAAATTAATCATAATATTTGTGAAAAATTGCTTCAAGAATTATGTAGTTTATTGAACCAAGAAAAAGCCATGTATTCTCACCTTTAATACATGTTCTCGAGAGAGAGCGAAAATAGGCTTATCAGATCTATGAGAATATGACATTTTTGCTATCAAACAGGTTTTTTTCTTTTTTTTTAAATTTTTTTATTGTTGGTTGTTCAAAACATTACATAGTTCTTGATATATCATATTTCACACTTTGATTCAAGTGGGTTATGAACTCCCATTTTTACCCCGTATACAAATTGCAGAATCACATCAGTTACACATCCATTGACTGTTGTTATGTCCTTTGCAAACATTATTTGGGAGAGTTTCAATGCAATATCTAAGAAATTCAGTGACTTAGAAGGCTAATAAACCCCTCTAGCTTTCTCCTTCTCTAGCTCTTTCTTGGGCCAGGATCCCACACAGAGGCTGAAGCCTTTGTGTCTTACACAAAGGCTGGAATTCAGGGTGATGCCGCCGGCCTGCTCTGCCCCATTCCATGCATTTGGCCTTCCAAGCCGGGATAACCTGTCTACCTGGCAGGGTTACCCCAGTCTCTTGATGACGCCACAGTGCCTGTCACTTGGGCCCAGTGGCAGTTCTGCAGGAATAAGTAAAGCTGCGGAGCCGTTCAGGGGGGAGCAGAAGGTCCTGTTCTGCCTGTGGTCCCTGCCCCTGGGAAAGCCCACCCCAGGAGAGCTGTCTGCGCACTGTGTGAGCACCCTTCCATTTAGCTTTCTCACAGAGCTGGACGTGCCTCGCAGCTGAAGGACATCCAGCAGTCTGTCACCTCTGGCTGGCCCTCGCTTCTCTTCACAGTGTCCTGTTAGGAGCAAGTCCTCCTCGCCCAGCTCTCCACAGGTACCCGAGTGATGCATGGCAAAGGAACAGATTTGTGGCTCTCATTTGTCGATTGTTCCCAGAAGTAATCAGGCCTGAGCGAGGGTGACTGCATTGCATCGGCCCTGAGGTTGGTGTTGTTCTCTCCCTTGTGCACGTGAAGAACCTCAGAGAGGTTAAGTCAATGGTCCAGGTTTCACAGTGAGCTCGTGATGGGTTAGGGTATGAACCTGATGTGCCCGACTTCAAACACCTGAGCTTTTCCTTCAGGAAAGTGAAAAAAGGTACTTGTTTTAAAGCTAAAAAGGTTTTGAATCAACCCTTTGAAACTTGGTAATTTTCTCCCTTCCACTGAAAATTTTATCGGGCATGACAATTATGAATGATCGTGGGATTCATTATGCCCTATCCGACACCATGCCATTTTCTGCACCGTGCCATATCCTGCATCACGAGGTATCCCTGCATTATGACGTCTCCCTGATTATGCTGTATCCTACATTGTGCCATATTCCTAGGGCACATAACACATTTTGATCACTGTCCTTTCCCATACCCTCCCTTCCCTCTCCTCCCATCTGCTGCATGTTCTACTCCACTGATCTCCCTTCTATTATTAATTAGTATGTTGTAATCATATGTCACACACACATGATTCACTCTAGTATATTCATACATGAACAAGTATATTGTGATAGGTTTGGTTCCCCAGTACTGTCCATGCCTGCCCCTCCTTCCCCCCTCTAGATGGTCTTCCTCTTCTCTATTGATTTGTCTTCTATTTTTGTGAGGTTCCTTTTTTATTTCTTTGGTTTTTTTCCTCTCTGGCTTGCACATATGAGAGAAAACATTCAATTCCTGACTTTCTGAGTCTGGCTTACTTTCCTTAGCATAATGTTCTCTAGTTATTTCCATTTACCAGTAAATGCATAATCTCAGCCTTCTCTGTGGTGAGTGAAACTCCATTCTATCTGTGAGCCACATTTTCTTTATCCATGCATCTGTTGACAGGCACCCAGGTTGGTGCCATAGCGTGGTGACTGTGAATTGTGCTGCTATTAACCTTGCTATGCCTGTATCAGTTTAGTAAGAGGACTTTAATTCTTTCAAGTAAATAACAAGGAGTGGGATAGCTGGTCATATGGGGGTTCCACTACTAGTGTCTTGAGGAATCGTCATACTGCTTTCCAAAGCTGCTGTACTAATTTGCAGTCCCACCCATCCTGCATGAGCACACCCTCGCCAGCCTTTGTTATTTGCATTCTTGATGACTGCCCTTCTGACTGGGCTGAGATGAAATCTCAGTGTGGCTTTGATTTGCATTTCCCTAAGGATGTTGACCACCTTTTCATATATCTTTTGCTCATTTTTGCTGCTTCTTTTGAGAAATGTCTTAGATCATTTGCCCATTATCATAAAGTTAAATATCTATGGATTTGACAGCCCTGAGTGCAGGGCTCTTCTGTGTTCCTTTGTGTCTGGGCCCTGGCATCCAGCACAGGGCTTTGCAAAACTAGGTGCTAAATCCACGTTTACTGGAAATGACTGAAGTAAGACCTTGCTTAAAAGCTGCTTCCGGGAGAAGAGTCCTGTGGTAGGTTGGAATGAACATACAGAGTCCTGTATGTGCTGTGATGCCTCCTTCCTGCGGGGGTTCAGACTGTCACCTCTCCCTTTGAATCAGAGCTGGCCCACTGATGTGCCCAGACAATACAGCAGAAATGCTGGTGTCCGTTTCCACAGCCTCAGGGTCTCAGTCGCTCTGTGCCTGGGAGCCTCAGCTGGCCTGTTGGAGGACAAGAGACGCACACCTGAGCTGCTCCAGCCAGGAGCCAGCCTGCTGTGAGGCTGTGGGCCACGTCCTCCTAGACTTGCCCATGCCTGTTGGGCTGCCCCAATGACACAAGAACAAATGTCTATGTCACTGGTTTAGGTCTTGGAGTCTTGGGGTGCTTGGTCATCCAAACACAGCCACTTTGCTAGGTCACTCTCGAATTCAGAGCTCTTTGTGGCTGCCCTGTGGAACCTCCAAGTTCAAGCCACTGCATCTATATCTGACTGTGGAATAGACAGTTCTCCATCCCACAAGTGATGGGAGGAGTTCTGAGGTGCTCCCCCTTCCAGGGTCTTTGGCCTGTCATCTTCTGGGCCATTAACATCTCAGCCCTTTGGATGATGAAAGTGCTTATATTAAATTGCGAAGATCCACAGAAGTGCTGGACAATGTGCAGCAGCCAGAACCTCACCTCATGGGGGCAGGAAATGGGGAGCTGCTGCTCAGAGCTACACAGCAGCTCAGGCAGGATTTGCTGGCAGAAAGACTAAAGCACAGGCGATGGCCACCGTGGACAGGGTGCTGTGTCAGGGTGTTTTCCCCACTGAGTGGACTAGAGCTGTTCTGGCCACAGGGACTGGGCATGCATGTGAGAAGATGGACGTGTTCATTTGTTACACATGTAAAGTCAGATCGTTTACCTTAAATACACGCAGCACAATTTATTTTTAAATTCCAGTAAAAATATGAAGGAGGGGTTTGGACTGGAAGTGAATGATCACGAGGGGAAAGGACTCGGACCAGGGAGCAAGATGAGTGCAAATCTGAGCAGCAGGCTGTGCCGCGGCCACACGAGGGTGGAGAGGGACGCGGAGCCCAGACTTGGTGCATTACGAGTGTGTCTGGTCACAGGGTCAGCAGCTCCTGGTGTAGTTGACTCACCTCTTCGCTAGGTTTTAATGTTTTTAATGGATAACAGCAAGCAAAAGATCTGGATTCCTATTCTGAGCCTACCACTTAACATTAATGAAATCTTTAGTAAGACATGTATGTCTTGAGAATCTTAATTCTCTGGGTCCCTGAAACAGTGCTTGTCGCACCCCATCTGCCTGTGCGGGGCTTAGCCTGCTTGTCTCTGGCTTCATTTTGATTTCAAGACCTGTGAGTTTATAATTCCCAGTCAGGGTGAGTTTGAAAATGTCAGTCACATCCAACTAGCTGATGCTTTAGAAATATATTTTGGATCCATCAGACCAAGTCAGTACCTTACGACACCCCGACTCAGACCGTTTTCTGATTGGAGTTCCTGGAGTTGAAATGATGGCGTGCTACTTTTTTTTTTCCAAAATTTTTTTAAATCCACATTTTCCAATGATATTCTCCTCCAAACTGACAGTAATTTGAGATTTTTTTGTTGTTGTTAAAAATATGTGTTAGCTCCAGACTAAAGACTATTCAGAATAATCAAGGTGAGTCATAAGTATGGCTTTGAAACGTGGCCTACATATCGTTTTTCTAGAAACAAATTCCAACTATCTCATGATTAGGTCTCCTGTTCTCTCCCTCCTCTCCCTCAGGGCCACCTCATCTTCTCCCTCCTCCTCCCCCTTCTCCTCCTCCTCTCCCTCCCCCTTCCCCTCCTCCTCTGCTCTCTCCTCCTGCTCCTCCTCCTCTCCCTCCCCCCCTTCCTCCTCTCACCAGTGCTTCTCCATCCCAGCTTCCTATCAGAACCACAGAAGAAAGGGAAAGTTGCTCTCAGGACGGTGTTGCCCAGAGAGTGACCTGGGACATACTGATCTGTCATATTTGTAAACAAATCTAGCAATTCAAGAGGGGGCTTTCTGTCATCATGAGAGAGTTGTGCTTTCTCCTGGGGCACCTCCACACCCAGGGCCCTGAGCAGCTTTGCTCTCAAGATACAGCACAGGCAGATGGAGTTGGCCAGCTATCTGGGCACACTTGAGAGACTACAGTGTCCCATTTTAAAAGACACAGAGACAGATGTTGAGGCCCAAGCACCTGTGCCCTGCTAGACTGGTAACCTCTGCATGTGGATGTACGAGCAACGTGGAGATCCTGACACCGAGGGTGACCTCTCTCAGCTCACTGCTGCCCACGTTGTCTGAAGGAAGCTGAGGACAGGTTCATGCCTCACGCTCCAGCGTGAGCAGTGACAGGCGTGCTGAGGTGTCATAGTGCTTTCTAATCGACATGTCCAAACAGTGAAGAACCATTCACAGTCTTCTCTTTCAGTTTGCAAAGCAGTCATTTTAAGCTCTTGGTCCTCTCCCACTGACAAAAGTTGACACAACTAGCCATAGAGGTCTCACTGCTCTGAGAATTCTCCTAAAGGACCCTGAATGCAGCCGCCCATCCTTCCCACTCTGCCAGCAGTTCTCTCTTCACAATGCGGTACCCCAAACCTGCTCTCTGCAAATGTGACCTCACTATTCTCTGCTACATGGGTGACTCTGAACTGCCTCCTCCGACTCCAGTTATGCAGGAATTTATAGGTCCCTGAGTCTTAGCGGAAGAGCAAGCACTGAAGAAGTTGAGACCTCCAAAGGAGTCCACCTCCTGCCCACGTCACAGTCTCTGTCCACACTTGCCACGGCTGGCTGTCCTTCATGGAATAGCATGTACGTGCCGTACCGTCCACCCACTCACCCAGGGAGTCCACACTCAGGAATTCCTCGTCCCATGAGGAGCACTCTCACCTCCTCTTCAAGGGTCAAAGTACCTTTCCCACTCCACCCCTGACCCCACGCACCACTGCTGGGGTCCACCCTGCACTCTGTCTACCTGAGTCACTGGCCACCAAACCAGACCCAGTCCTCTGAGTGTCCCTCTGATTGGTCCTGAGCTTTTTCTTAGGGTCCTGGACCATCATCTGTGACTCGCCATCTTGTCTGTGCATCTCAGGTCGAGGAAAGCTGAGACTGACCACGTGGGCACTTGGGAGTTTGCTCTGCTCTCCGTCCTGTCCCCTTTTGTGATGTGCATGAATCCCCTGCACAGATCTCCTAGACATCACAGGGGACCTGACTGCAAACCCCGAATCTCACTGATGAGCACTACCCAGTGGGCTCCAAGCTGACACATCAGGAAAGGGAAGGATATGACTGAAATTGGTGTTTCTCTGAACAGTAAGCCCAAATTCCTGCATCATCACATAGGCTCTGTGTGTGTGTGTGTGTGTGTGTGTGTGTGTGTGTGTGAGAGAGAGAGAGAGAGAGAGAGAGAGAGAGAGAGAGATTTGTCATTTTACAAAAAATAGTGCAATCCAGTGACGCAGGATCCTGGTTAGAGGGGTAAGGTGTACCCTGCCTGCTGCACAGCACACTAACAGGGTGTAACAGACTCACGGGGTCAGCACTGCCTGGCAGCAAGAGCCAAGCACAGCCAGAGCCTTTAGACTCCATTGTCGCTGCAAGTTTTATTCCCAAAGGTTTTGCACTGTGTGCTTCCTGGGCTGCTGTGCACTGTTATGACAAGAGACATCTGTCACAAGGAGCCGCCCTGCAGTCTGTGGCTCCGACCCTGTCATCCAGGTGCCTGGAGGAACACGGGAGACTGTTCTCTTTCCCTCTATGGAGGAGTAGTCCTTGGTCTGGAGGCAAGCCCAAGAAACCAAGAGCAGTGGGTAGTTGCCAAAGGTGTCTGGAGACAGGGAGGAGGGCAGATCTAGACTTCGGCACCAGTGCAGACAGCGAGGGGCTAAACGCTGCTGTGATTGTGACCAGCATCTCGAGGACATGCTTCCTTTCTCCTATAAGCTCCGTCCACTCCACCATCTTGTTTGCAATGCCCTTACCTGCTGAGAGGTTTCTGTTCATGAACGGTGCTTGAGCCTCTGGCAGGATCCAGGGTCTATTGTAATACAGTTTCCCATCCCAACATCATGTTTGACTCTGCAGAGCCAAAATAAACACACGTCCAAGTGCCTCTTGCTTGACAAATATTTGAGTAGTAATCTTTGTCCTCTGCATAGCAGTGATTCAAGTGAGCAGACAGCTCTTTGCCATTTTATTCAAATGTAGCCTGGCTCAAGCACGCAGGTTACATAGATGGTTCGGTGACTTCTACACCTGTCACATGACCCTGTCACCTCCAGCTTTGAACTGAAGTTTCCAGTGTACCAGCACTCAGAGGCTCCTTCGTGCTTTGGTTGAATGGGTGGCTTTGGCTCAATGTCATATGTGAAATGCAAACAGAATGTTGAATTCAGCAGGAATTCATTCTTCTTTTATTCCTTTGTGAACTTTTCTTTGCAAAAATGTGAAGGAACATTCCATTACATACTGGTATCTAGTTATTTAATCTACTCTCAATGGGCACTTGGATTTTATCTAGTTTTTATTGTGAATACAGCATCTCTGCATATTCTTGGGCATATCTTTTTTTGGACATAGTACTTATTCTCTTGGATATGTGCCCAGAGAGGAATTTCTGGGTCATTCAGTAGTTATGCGTATAATTCAGTAGATAAAGCCAAACCATGTTCCAAATTTCAAATTTAAGCTACCAACAGCCATGGAGGAGGGGTCTAGATGTTCCATATCCATACATTCAGTCTGTTTCTGGCAATTTCTCTTATGATAACTATTTATCCCTGTTTCTATTTTTTTATCACCATCCTTTTTTAATAATCAACTGTACAACAATTGGTAGCCTAATAATGTTATGTTTATTTAAATAGTCTACTATTATACTAGAATGAAAGTTGATTAAGACTAGGAATGAAAGCATTAACATAGATTACATGTTATTTATGGTTTTAAAAGTAATTAAATCATGTGGTAGGTTGACATGGTTCTTGTTTCTAAAGATACTTTTGGTAACATACATATACATCACTGTTATAAACACAGCTTCTAATGAATAATGACATATGTTCATTAAAAGTATTAAATATTTATGCTTCTAAGCTGTGAGTTGTAAATTCTGCGGATAGGAAGAGTGTAAGTGATGTTTTATTGTCTGTACTCTTTTTATTACCACAGTTTTTGATTAAGTGACCATTTTTAAACCCAGGTGGGAACTGGTCCCTCCCCATTCTGCCTGGGGTAGGGTCAGACCCATGTGTGACCAGCGGTTGGGAGCTGCCCGCGCTGTCCTCAGGGGTCTCCAGGACTAGCGTTTGGTTTGGTTCTGGATCCTCAAGCACTGATGCCTGTGCCTGGGCACTCGCTCCACGTTCCCTCTCGGTGTCCCTCTCCGCAGAACAGAGGCGATTCTGGCATTCGCCTCGTGGCGGAATCAGGGAGTTGCTTGGGTGAAGTTGGGTCAGTGTCTCAGAACACAGGTAGCAGTGCTGGCGCACAGTGATCAATGAGACATGAGCTCCAGCTTCCCCGTCCAAGGCCCTCTCCACGCCCGGGACCCTCAGCTGTGCACTTCCAAACTTCCACATCCAGTGCGGGAAGCGGGAGGAAGAACTGACCTAAGAAGGAGTCGGTTTGCACAGAGCCTCTGAGCAGAGAGGGGGCTGGTGCCTGGGGCCTCAGGGGTCCCCCAGCGCCCTGCTGCACTGTTGGCAGCTGTGAGCTGCTTCCACACTCCCTGGCTTGGTCTCCAAGAGAGATGGGCCTCATCCTTTCTTCAGGTAAAGAATAAAAGGGGCTGGGCGTAGTGGCACAAGCCTGTAATCCCAGTGGCTTAGAGAGGCTGAGGCAGGAGGATGACGAGTTCAAAGCCAGCCTCAGCCATGGTGAGGCACTCAGCAACTCAGTGAGACCCTGTCTCTAAATAAAATACAAAATAGGGCTGGGGTGTGGCTCGGTGGTTGCGTGCCCTTGAGTTCAATCCCCAGTACCCCCACCCTCAAGAAAAGAATAAAAGGGAGGCATCCCCACAAGTAAACAGTGCGGGCTCCTGCTCCTCCCTCCCAGGTTCCTCACGTAGGCTAGGGAAACCTTGCCGCTTAGTGAAGCTGAGCACCTAGACCGGTGGCCTCCACAGTGAATGCACCTGGTTAGTTAAGAAAACCAGCAAACTGCAACCTGCTTTAAGTGAATCTGAGAGCACGTGGACAGCACTGCCCACCTGCACCAGGCCTCAGCACTGGCCCATCCCTAGGGACATTCCATGCTGGCCTCCACATGAGCCCTGCTGCCCCCCAAGGCCGGGAAGCTGGGCAGTGAGGTTGCTCAAGTCATTGTGTTGGTTCCCACCCTGTTCCTCAGTCGGGGCACGGTGGGTCGTGATCAGCCTAGGCGGCTGCTGCGCCTCTGGCTTCTCTAAGGGTTTACACCAAGCAGGGTCAAGCTCTGTGACAGTGGACCAGGTGCTCAGGCACCTCTAGGGAATCTCACCCCTGGGGATGCTGAGGACAAACCTAGGATTCCTCAGCTCAAATGAGGGGTTAGCCCAAGACCTAATGTAGGCCTTCTATTCGACTCAGAATGTTCTCTCTCATCAGTACCTACACACAGGAAGGTCAAATAAAACCCAGGCCAGCCTGATGAGGTGGCTCTGAGTACTCGTGTCTTAATAATCAGCTCACTCCTGCCGGACAGCCTGTTGGCCACTGGGGAGCTGTGGGGACAGTCACAGCAGAAGGTGAGCTAAAGCAGCCCACTGTGGGTCCTTAATATTGCCTGAAGGGCCGAGTCCTGACTGGCCAGAGAGCCCCTTTGTTCCTCCCTGCCAGAAACTGGTGGTGAGTTCAAGTCCTGTGTAAGGAGTGAGACGCCACCGAGGGGGACACCAGTGCTGGCTGCTGCCCGGCACAGGCACCCTGTTGTCACCTTCCGGCCCAGGGTGCTCCTGGGACCACAGGCACATATTTCCTTCACTGATAAGAGACACAACAGACTTTAGAAATGAACATGTTCTGTCTGGAGTAACTGCTAAAATCATCCTAAAATGCTTTAAACTTGCACTTTTTTCAGGGACAATAGATTTTCCTTTCTTATCGTTCTTTTCAAAAATATCTTTATTTTGTAACCAAATATATTTGGAACCCAAAAACTGAAGAAAAAATCATTTAAGAGAGTTCCCCTTTCAATCAAATGTGCGCTGACGCCATTGCTGTTGATCTGGGTCAAAAGCCTTTACACACCTGGGCCACCCAGGCCTGGGGCAGTGCGTCTTACCCTGTGCCATGGCACCACCCTGACATCCTGCCACAAGGGGCGGTGTGGAGGAAGTGGCCTGGTGTCCTGGGGTCTGCGGCCTTTTCCTGAAGTTCTACCAGAACTGTGTGCCAAAATTACAAGGCCCCCATTGGCTAGGTCAGCTGGGAGCCCCTTAGAGGGGTGGAGATGACAGCCGGAGGCATGCCCTGAGACAAGAGGACAGAGGAGGCCTCCGCTCCGAGATGGGCATGTGGCTTCCGCAGAGTGACCTCCATTCTCTCCTGATTTCTGGGATTCCTGCTGCGAACCCTGTCATTGCAAAACCAGCTTCTCTCCCTGCCACTGAGGACTCTACCTCCCTCTCTGCCTGCAGGTGACTGAAGTCCATCTCCTCCACAAGAGGAGAGTGCCCCAGCAGGTGTTCCATCACCTAGATTTTTAATATAAAGTTAAGGGTAGTTCATTGTAGTGCTCAGTGTAGAACACTTGGAAGGCTAAGAAGCCCCTCCGACTTGCCGTCCTCTGACATCTTTAATCTCCCTACTCCTAGGTTCATTTAATCAGGGTTGGATCGTGCCTAATATTGCTGTGGGGTATGCATTTGTTTCCAGCTTTTATTTAGCTTAATGTCGTCCATGAACGTTTTCTGTGTTTTCATAATACCTTTGTAGAGATCCCTTGAATATCTGCTGCTTATCAAATAAACGTGTTCCAATGTAGAAAGAGTGGGATAGCAGGAGGAAGTGACCCAAACCCACCCACCGTCTTCTCTGCTGGCACCGGCTCTTTCTGGTCTTCTGGGTATGCAGTTGGGCTTAGTCCTGGCACAGAATTTATCTGTTGCTTTCTGTTCACTTGGCAGTTTCATTAAATTAATCTATCACATGACGCCTGCTATTTAATTAATTGTCTTTAGTGTGGGCTATTTGTTATCCCTTTGTGCGGCTGTTGCTGTAATTAAGATAACAATGAACATCCTTGTTCACAAGTCTTCACTGCATTTCGTATCATTTTCTTAGCATATGCTCCTATATGTAGAAATATTGTTTCAAATGATGTCAATATTACAAAACTGTATACTAATAACCAAATTGATTCTGAGGAAGCCTTTATCAATGTAAACTCCAAAAATGTGTAGGGGGGGAATCTTTTTCACCCTAATTTTAAAAATTTTATTTCCTTGCAATTTTGAAGAGATGAACATTTTCACCTGCCTGCTAGACATTGATGCGCCTTCCACTTGACCGTTCTCATCCACTCCAGAAGTTTATGCAACAACTTTCTCTTTAAGGTGACTTCAATTTGCTAGAGACACATACACCAGCTATTATCCTGGAATATCATTTATATCACTTCTAATTGTCGCTACCATCTAGGTGGATGCATTTTACTAATCTTATTTTTATACACGAGAAACTGCAGCTCAGAAAATTTAAGTAACTTATCCAAAAAGCATTTGAACCAGGATTTCTATCCAAGGCTGAATAACTCTTAAGGCCCAAGAAACTTCATAGCCGAGTCTCAATAGGAGAAACAATGGGGCTCATTAGGGAACATGAAAGTACGCATGTGCCCACAGACACACAAATACCCATGTCGCGCGCGCGCGCGCGCGTGCACACACACACACACACACACACATGGTGAGCACACACAACCAAAGCAAAAGAACCACCCTGGCTCTTGGCACTACAGCTGATGTGAAGTGAGCTTCATTCCCAACATCTCCCTGTACTCATTAAGAGGATGGAGGTGTCGGTGGATTCACAAGTCTAACAATGAATGACACACCTTTTAAATAAAGCCTGCCTTCAACAGAAACTAATTTCCACAATTTATCTTGCAAAAGACTTTCATAGATGCTAAAGTGTTTGAAAGATCCCATTTGTAGCTTCTTGTGTTAGCATTTAACTCTCTAAGGCGCTGCAAGTCCACTGGAGCACATTCTGTGCTATCTTTTTCTTTTTCCTTTCAAATAGTAGGATGAATCAGACATCATTACCCTGTGTGCATATATGAGTACATAGCCAGTGTGATTCTACGTCACGTACAACCAGAAGAATGAGAAATCAAACTCCATTTATGTAGGATGTGTCAAAGTGCATGCTACTGTCATGTATATATAATTAATTAGAACAAATTTAAAAAAAAACTTAATCAACCAGAGACATACACTGAATGGTTCCTCTGTCTTTTACTTCCTTTCCTACTTTGGCAGGGGAAGTTAGGGTAAGGGGCTTTCAAACGCTCTCCTTGCTACCTATGAATCTCATCTTTTTACAATCTGCAACAAATAATCTAATAGAAAATCATGGGATCATCACTCTACATTTTTAACAGAGGGAAAAGCTCATTTAAGTGATGTATTACAGACTCTAAAGTATTATAGTTGTGTATGTTTGTTAAAAACAAAATACAATTGCAAAAACAGAGTTGGCTGCCAATTTGGTTCTGCAGTCGGAAAAAGCAGCTGGAGAGGAAATAAGGAAAATTGAGCCCCAAACATGAGGGTGGAAACTGGGAGAGCTCTGGGGTACTGACTCAGCGCCCCTACAGCTGAAAGCCAAGATGGCAGGAGTGGCCCTGACCTTGAGGTCAATGTGGGGGACAGGTGTGGTTGCCCTCCTAGGTGGCCGGAGGTCCTCGTGGTCTGAGGCTCCTTTTGCAAGAAGCCACCTCAGGCTCGTGCCCCTGTTGCAG
Organism: Marmota marmota marmota; assembly: GCF_001458135.2. Classification (NCBI taxonomy): domain Eukaryota; kingdom Metazoa; phylum Chordata; class Mammalia; order Rodentia; family Sciuridae; genus Marmota; species Marmota marmota. The sequence continues at coordinate 3,432,606 of NW_025999932.1, read as the reverse complement.
CCCGTGTGCCCGTCCTGTGTCACGCAGGTGGTCTTCCTTCCGTACCGTGGGTGCTCATGTCTAAAACAGTCATCCAGGCTGTCACGAATTCCAGGAGTAACAGCTTACACTGAACGACAAGATTGGTTTTTTAAAATTGCCCTTCAAAATTTCCCTTTCTTCACTCTGTACGACTTCCTCTTTGAAGATCGAATTAGTTTTCAGGTGGCTGAGTTTGATCTATCCCAGGGCCTGATGTTATGTGCCTTCTTGTAGTCAGGCTGCGGAGGCTGGACAGACCCAGGAAAGTAAGCCTCTAGACAAAGGGTCGTGCTTCCCAGGGAAAGCGAGTCAGGTCTCCAAAGACGGACACAGGATGGTTCAGAGAAGCAAATACTATCCCACCCAGGAACCGTTACCTTGTAAAATTAGGAAGCAGAGTGTTTCCATGAGGGCATCTGTTGGCATCAGAGCCTTAGCGGGACACTTTCCTTTTGGTAACCTCAGACTCCCCAGACTCTAAGGTACCTATTTGCATGTTTTTATCCCACATCGGCCTTCCATGCTGTGTCGGGGCTCTGCTGCCCTGAAGGAGCGGGGAGTCGAGGGGCGTGTAGGAGTGCTAAGCGTGCCCGGCTACTCTGGTGTCTCCTTTTCTTCCAGCTTGCAGACCCTGGATATTGGAATCCTGGACATCTTTGGTTTTGAAGAATTTCAGAAGAATGAGTTTGAACAAGTAAGTAGGCTTTCTTTTGAACTTTAATTGCTTTTTCAGGTATTTATTTATCAATTTCAATTTTTGTGGTCTAGTAAACAACTGGCATACTCCAACACCGAAAAGAGTCACTTGTTTTCAAAGACAGTGTGAGACGAAGATCTGAGCTCTGCTTATTGAAATGCAGTTTCAACCAGGTCAGGGAGAGAGAGAAAGAGAGAAGGTGCCGGTCTCAAATCAGAGCAGAGAGGGCCCGACATCGTGGTGGAAATCCTCTGTGTCATTGTCCCAGCTGTTCTCGGTAACTTCTTCTCCATGCAGCACTCATGCACAGGACTCTCGGAAACTCAGAAAAACTTGTTAGAGAAACATTGTTGATTTTCAATCCAACCACAATTTAGTGCATTTTAAAAGCATTGAATTTCTTAGGCATCTTAATAATGCTGCATGAATAGATTTATCAAATTAAGGAGAACTAAAAATTAAACGTTAAAGAAGAGTATAGAAATACATGTTGCCTTAGCAAAGTGGAGAAGGAAAATAAACCTGTGAAAAGCTACAGGTGGACAGACAGAAACCTAAGCTGCATGTTGTTAAGGAAGAATTATAATTGCCCAGCATTTGGAGGGAATTTTTAATTTGTTATTCCTTTATTATTGAGTTTTCTGTCACCTGAAATCTGGGATCTGTTTTCTTAAAGTATACATGTGGTAATCAGTGACATTGGACAAGGATTTGAATTGAGTACATTTGAAACCCAGTTCTGTGGCTTATATTAGCAGAGATGTCTTGGCCAAGATGAAGAACCTGTAGTAAACACTGGTCTCCTCATTGTAAAACAGGGGGGTAATGACACACGCACAGAGTTGTGGGAATGAACATAATAGCAGTTCTGATGCTTCCGCCAGACACGGTACATTTTGAAGAAATGTTCACAGCTGCCATTGCTGTTGAAAGTGGGAAGGCTTATAAATGTTAAAAATTCCAACAATTTTAGTTCTACAAAAGCTGTGAATCATCTTGCATGTAATCTGACATCTCGTGCTGTCTCACCTGATCTAAGGAGTCAAGCTCGAACCTCATTCTTGACAAAATTTGACAAAAGTCCAGTTTGAAATGAAACCATGGGTTTCTTCTCTTTTCATGTTTTTACATACATGAGAAAAAGTAAAGCTTCATGTATTTACTTGTGTATTGCTTACTATAAGAAATATAGTGGCCAGGATTAGAAAGAAGGCAGTCAAGTGTGACCAGGAGGTGACACAGTCATGCAGGGACATGGGCCCCTGTCAGCTCAAGGTTGTCCCGCATGGGTGACAATTCCTCCCATCTTCACCTTAGGAAATGCACAAGTTTTCATGTGTGTAGTAATTGACTAGCTTGTCCACGTCCTGCTAAGGGACATGAAGGACTCATAGATGGGGTGATGCTGTGTGACGTCCTGTGTTGGGGGCCTGGCCTCCCCCAACTCCTCCGCACCAGACTCAACCATCCAAGGTCTGTGCAGATAGACCATACGTACACCAGACTCACGCTGACTTCTAATTAAGTACGTTTATTATTCTGCAATTGCATGAGCCCATTATTCTTTCTGTCTGCTAACTGTTTTAATGATGTATTTACAGCCTGAAAATAACATTTTTCTGAATGTAAAGAAAGAATCCCTGTTAAATGATAGTTTTAGGCAATTGGGAATAAATGTCAAGATCAAGTCTTAGACTGTAGTTTGCAAATAATAAATATTTGTTTAAAAATGTCATTATCTTAGCAGTTTTGCTTGGCTATTGTGTACAGTAGCAAATAGGAGTCATTTAGAAGGTAAAATCATTTTCGTAATGATGAATGCATGTCTTGTCTCAAGCTGGCTCAGCAGTTCCTAATTTCTCTTGTGAGCTGTGTTCATAAAGGCCATTGGCTTGAGTCGTGCATTCTAGATTCCCCTGCTGCCCAGGGAAGGTGGGCTTCCTCATTCTTCATTCTACCACGACTTTCAACAAAATGCTTAGCAAATCATTGCTCTGTTCAGAATCAGACCTAGAAAGACCTTGGAGCTCTTCTAAGTATTTATTTTACTCTGTTTTGAGCTTATTGACTGATCTGTCAGCTGCTCATGAGAATGTCAACTCCTGGGGGGTTGGAACTGTGTCTGATTCAGCATTTTTGTATATAATCGAAGTTTAACAAATATGTTTTCCGTTGAAATTTAAAGAAAAAAGCCCATAAGAAAGAGATCCTCATCGTAGATTGGCTGGAGATTTTCCTTGCTCCCAAGTCAGGTGCCTGTGTGTTGGCAACTTTTCCTCCACAGGAAGATTGACAGGTGTTTACAAGAGGGACATCCTTGAGGAGATGTTAGGGTGTGCCCCAGAATGTCAGCATCTCCAACTTCAGTGTCCTCTGCAGGATTAAATGGCTGCTCATGGGGCTCTTCACAGGGAGTGTTTTCCGCTAATAGGAAGTCCTATCTCCATTTTTCTTGGTCTTGCATGGTTTGTGCCTCTCTAACAACATACCTCAGATTGATCATTTGTAAACAACAAGTTCCTGGCTCAAATTCTGGAGACTGGGGAGCCCAAGGTCAGGGGCTGGAGGTCATATCTGATGAGGGCTCTGTCTTCATCTCCTTTGAATCTTCAGACTGTGGAAGGACAAGAGCGACTCTCTGTAGGGACACTGGTCCCATCCAGAGGAGCATAGCCCCGTAGCCCACCTGTCCTCCTAGAGGCTCCCCCTCCTCGTTCCATCTCACCAGGGGTAGGAATCACACAGACTTGTGGGGGAGACTATGGTTCACCCATGGCAAGGTTCTAATGATCCACGTCTCTCCAGAACTCTGTCTTGTATTAATATGAGAAAGAGTTTTACAGTTGATGTCAGTTGGCAGGAGAAAAGTGTACTAGAACCCTACAGTATGATCTGCCCCTTAACTTGTTAACGTTATCGTGGCCTCACTGTCTGTAACCAGATTCCATAGGTCTCACTTCCTTTATTACGAGAGTCACCTCTAGTGCTGCAGAAGATTCCTCCACCCTGGAGGACTGGCTCTACAGTCCAGCATGGACCAGAGGGCGAATCCCAGTGCCCAAGGTGGCAGGGGACAAACAAGGCGAGGCCCAGGCTGGCACATCACACTGCCCAGCGTGCCGCAGAAGGAAGGCCATGCAGGCACAAGCATTGGAGAGGGAGTGAGTGATTCTACTTACAGACACTGTGGTTTACAGAGCGAACCTCAGAGAATGAAGGAGACCATTGCTACAGACTATTAGAGAACTTGGCAAAGAAGCAAGCTGAAAATCCATGTGGAGAATCAAAAGCATATTGAAATATTATTAGCAGGTGTAATAGAAAGGAAGAAAGCATGTAGAATCATTATAATTAGATAAATAATCTAAGTGAGGGGAACTTTAAATGTCCCTGAAAATCCAAATTGACCTAATAAATACAAAGACATTCTACATTAATAGACGGACTCAAAATGACCATGACGCTAGTCCCTCGAAGAGAATTCACACCTAAGAGGAGGCAGTGCCACCACAAATACGAGCTTGCAATCAGAAGAAGCTCCTGTCATACCTTCTGATGAACAGTGGATCTGGGCAATGGGTCTCTGGTCACCAACATTATAGAAAGAAGGACGGTAGGTTCAAGGCACCTCCCAAGAAAGGTTAATACCAAGGAAGAAAAGAAAGGAAGGGCGGGGGGAGGTTGGAAGGGAGACGGAAAGGGGAATCTAATATAATGAATCTTCATGTATATCCACTAATTAACAAGAACCAAAGTCAGAGGAACATGATAAAATAAACCACAAAAATGCACTCTGGAAAATGTGGAAAGTGTACAGAACACACTACCTTATACCTTAAATACCTTAAAATACAGGGGGAGATAAAGGGAGGGGACCTACAGATCAAAACCTATCTAGAGGCATGCAGTGAGTTCATGTGTGAGATTGTTAGACCTGATTTGTGAAATTAAGTGTAAAACATAGTGATTGAATTAAGGTAATGTGCAATCTAGATATCTGATGTAATTTTAAATTTACTTTTGAATATATTATGTATGATAAAGGTATTGTAAATGTGTTTAGGTTCTTTTATCTCATAGACAAAATATTTGCTGATTTTGTGATGCAAGGTCTGCACACTGACTCAGATGCGTCTCCTTTGGGGCCACAGGGAAGTGGAAGGGTGAGGATAGGCCGGGTGGGAATTGCTGGCAGTTGTTGGAGTTCACCAAGGAGACCTGGGGGTTAGTTCATCACAGCACCACCTTCACTGCTGGATGCATTAAAGTTACCTGTAAGGGGTCTTTTTAGATAAGTGAGAAACACTGAGACTATGCAAGCATTGTTTTGATATGTGCTGGAATTTGTCCTCTGGCCTCAACATGACAGAGCCATCATGCTACAGATCTGCACCTTAGAGCAACGCAGGGGACACATAGGGCCCATGTTCAGGTATTTCCCTAAAACCCCCACTGAACAAATTTGTGAATATGCACACAGTGAACCTCTTGAAGTTACAGACCTAGGGAAGTGACTGTCAGAGACCTGCTGGAAGGACTGAGAGAACTGGGGTAGAGAATGCCCTTACCCAAGGTGAGCTCTCAAGGTGTCCAAGCCTGTCCAAGGTGGGGCTCTACCTTCAAGCCAGGGTCCACTAGCCTGCCTGGAGGGCATTCCCAGAGCTGGAAACCTCTCTCTGCTTAGAGAGGTTTTCCAAAGAGGGAGGTCGACTGGGGAGTGTTCAAAGAACTGGGGAAAATCTAGGTATTTTGATTTATAAATCTTTGGGGTATGATAGTATATAATTTGCCAATCACAGCCTTAAAAATCTAAAATTTTTCTTTGTCAAATCACCATCCTAGAGTGAGAGAAAGATAAATCAACTTAAAGATAAATTGACTACTCTTGGTTGAAGTCTTGCTGGGAAGTGGAGTGCTGCAGTCTCTGCCCCCTATGAGTGCAGCAGTCCCCAGTCACGTCTGTTTCCTGGCTCCTTTGCATCAGAGTCTCAGCAGATGCTTGCTGTGTATGTAGCAGGTTCCAGGCCCTGTGTTGGGCACTGAGGTCATGCAGCCTTTGCAGCATGGTTGGTAATAGACGGATGTTACAAGAACTAACGTATTGTTCTGTAACAGATCATGTGCTCCCACTTCTGCTCCGGTCACTCTTTTTCTGACTTGTCCATTTCCCAGAGTTCCAAATTTTTATGGCTATGTAATGAATTTGCTGAGAAAATTCATTACAAATCCATAAAAATAGTGGCACAAATAAAGTGTATAATGCACACTAATTCTCTAGGTCAGGAATTTGAGCAGGGTGGAGGGACATGCCATCTCTGGTCCACAGGCCTCAGCAGGACAACTTGTTTGCCCACTGAGTTTTCAGTCACAAACCTGAGGGTGACGCTGCTGGCTTTGCCTCAGTTCCCCTTCCGCTGGCCCTCTCCAGTGAGTCTCTGGGCACGGGCCTCTGCAGAAACTGGTTTCTCTCAGTGTGCTGGTGATCCCCACAGTGGACCCCCAGAGAAGAAAGTCACGTGGTGCTGTGTGCTTGTGGACAGCCTCACATCAGAAGCCATCAAGTAGGAAGTCCTCTGTAGGTTGGAGCAATCACGCGCTGCCAGGTCCAGTGGGGAGCGGAGTCCAAGTCTTGGTGGGGAAGCTCTGTTCTACTGGGCCTCGTGGAGAAGGCTGACATGAGCGTCCACGCATGCATGATTCACGCAGCTCTAATCACAGTGTGTCTTCTGGTAGCTATTATGTATTGATGTAGATCTGTTTGCCTATTAACTGATAAACAGTAAAATGTTGTCCTGGTTATTCTGAATTGTTTCACATGAATTCCCAAACCAGCTGTGTATGATTGTCCAGCCCTGCCCCAAGCACTTTCTGCTTTGACTATCTTCTCTGTACATGACCTTGAATTTTCCAAAATCCATTCAGGACCTCTCCTAGCTGCTTATAACACATTCAAATAGAAATTTGGAAGAGGAATTTTTAAAATTTTTACTGCATGGGAGTACCCTCATAAATGCCACACAGATTTCTATAGAAAAATAAGTAGTAATTAAATATCCAGATGATATTTTTGATGTGACTCTTAGAATAATTTTGGATTCTGTGTTCCTAAATAATGTGGTTATAAGTCATCCTTTCATAGTAGTGTGTGTATACACACACACACACACACACACACACATATATGTATACATACAGTATACACACACATACATATATATGCATTTCTCTTAGGACATACATTTTTATTCTATTAAATATAAAATCAATAATTTTTTGAGTACATGTAATGTTCCCTTAATCATCTTTTCCTAATGGGATTTGTAGAAAATCCACTTAACATAGACAAGTTAGATTAAGAAAGTATGCCATATTTCCTGTCTAGTGCCAGGATGGCTAAAAGGGAAAGACTGCAAAATAGAAGGACTAGTGCATTTGACAAACGTATGGAATCCCTTCCTGGAAGACGGGTTGAGCTCTTAGGGAAGACTCAGGGCAAGCTCGGGGTGATCACTGTGACTGTCCTGGTAACTGTCCCAGGTACCAAATGCACACAGCAGCAAAATGCTTCCATGTCATTTTCTGCTAATGATTGACAGCGGCACAGTTTCTTGGGCTTCTCCTCTGAGTCATGTTCTTTTCCTGTCTGGCCCCTAACTCTTGAAGCAGCTCCCAGGATGTGGACAGATAGCCCAAAGCCTGGACGGGCCAAGTGGGGATCTGCCGAGACTCCCAGGGAGCCACCCAGCCCGGTGCTTTATGAGCTGTGCCGTCGCTGGCTAGTGCGTGGCTCTGAGCCGCACCTTTCATTCTGGGTGTGAGGATGACTGGAAAAAGGACAGTCATTTCAGGGAGAGTTATATTAATCGTTGTTTTAGGCCTATCTAATTTCTCTTTTTTTAAAAAAACAAGGCATATTGATTAAGTTGATGGTTTATTGCCAAAAACAAAACAAAAAACAAATTTATTTTGCTTTTAAAAATGACAAGTGATATGATTTAGTGGCTGAAGCTCTAAAATTACAGCATTTTCACCAAAAATCGTGTTTCCAACTCTTGGGCATGACCTCTATTTAAATGGAGAGGTATATTTTATGTGTGAGGTGCCCTCCAAGATAACTAAAATATTTTTCCTCTAATTTCTATTTTTCAATCTTGATCATAGCATATTATTTATTATACAGAATTTGGTAATAAATTCAACTGAATGTGGTGGTTTGGAGGGTGGTGTTGTCTTGCTCAGCTCCTGTTAGTGGCAACAGAATCCCCAAGGCTGGATAATTTATAAAGAACAGAAATTCATTGTTGCATGGCTCTGAGGCTGAGTTCCCCACAGTCCAGGCACCGGCTGGTTGCTGTCTGGTGAGGGTCTTGTCTCCATTTCCAAGATGGCACCTTGGACCCTGTACCCCCAGAGGGAAGGAGTTCTGTTTGGGTGAGGGAGGCAGAGGGGAACTAGACTGGCCCTTCTATAAGGAACCCTCTCCTGAGACAAGGAGTTCACATCAGCAACGAGGCATGGGTCTCTTCCTGGACAGAGCCCCCTGTGAACCAAGCACCCCTTAAAGGCCCCACTCCCCAACACCTCCACACTGGTAATCAAATTTGTAACACTTGAACTTTGGGGAGCACATTCAAACCACCATAGGGTATCATCAAAATTGCTGTTGAAACTGAATTCCCAGTGCCATATGAAGAGGTATGGCCTTTAGGTTAAGCCATCAGGGCACAGCCCTCGTAACTGGGGTTAGCAGGCATCCCACTAGAGTGCTGGAGGTGGCAGAGAGGACACTCTTGCCCTTATTTCCTCCCACCATGTGAGGTCACAGGGTTCCTTTACTTCCTTCCAGAAAATGCAGAGGGCACCATCAGAGAAGCAGCAGGCAGCCCTCTTCAGATGCCAATCTGCCAGAGATTGATCTTGGAATTCCCAGCCTCTCAGGAGAAGTAAATTTCTATAGTTTATAAATTACCCTATGTGTGGTATTTTGTCATAGCACCCCGAACAGACCAACACAAAAATTAGCGATTATTCATGTAAAAGGAGAAGAGAGCCATGAATCATACCTATCAAAATGTTGGATTTGTTTTATGAATTTATGTTACTCTGAGTAAAGGAATAACTGGAAGAAATGTAAAGAGTTGCTTAATCTGTATAAAAAATGTTTTTGTGTCTGTGAAGTAATTCCCCTTTAAGTTCGCTTGAATCTATTATATATACAAGGATTTAAAAACATCAAAGGAAACCCAGAGAAGGAAAGGACGTTTGGTTCATTGAAGAAACGGAAATTTCCCAAGAAGGAGAGTAGACTGGTGAAGAAGTCAAGTGAACCAATGAACACACCCACGTGGGGGCCAGGTCCCAGGAAGCAGGGCACGGCAAGGTCTGGGCTCAGCTCCCATTGTCCTGTGGGTCCCCTTGTGGGAGGCAGTGGGGGAGCAGCCCCACCCCACAGCCCCGGGCAGCCAAGTCTTGTCTTCAGGTAAGGTCAGCCTGGGGGCAGAGGAGAAGGAGCTCTGCGACAGAGGAAATTTAAAGATGTAAAACCATGGCCAACAAGAGAGACGCTGGCCTTCCCCAAGCACTCATGCCCGCCATTTATAGACAGTGCTTTGGCCTCAGGATGATTGGTTAACTAGGACAGCTCCTGTAACAGTCTGCTGAGCCCAGGGCATTCTTCACAAGAGTTGGAGGTTCACAGGGTTTGACTCACTAAAGGTCCAGAGAAGTCCTGCACGAAGCCCATTAACTTAGCTTGACTCCATGTTTCCCGGTAGGCTGCTGGCTGTCGAGTGTGTTTTAGACAATAGCTACTGACAGCTCCTGTAGTGAGAGCTCTGCTGGACAACGTGGAATACCTGAAATCTCACACCATTCCTCTCTCTCCCACAACATGCACGTTAATATCATACATAATTTCCACATATATCAAGATTGACTGATGAGCAAACTGGTTAATGGACCGTGGTATTCTCTGTCCCATCTTTCAGCTCAGTGTGTTCAATCATGTCTACATAGCTAAAGCCACCTGAAAAGCTTTTAAAATATATCAATGCCTGGGCCCTACTCCAATTTAATGGATTAGGGGTCAGGCCCAGACATCAGCCTTTTTACAAAAGCTCCCCAGTTAATCCCAGGGTGCAGCTAGGACTGCAGATCCCTGTCTAACGCCTGCGGCTCTGCCTTCAGCCGGAGTCAGCTTTAATTAATCTTCCACTTTAATTCTGTGATGTATATGTCATGCTCTATTATATTTTTGCTTCGGATATATTTCACTGAGTAATAAAAATAAAGGGAGAACAGTTGGTGAAAATTTACTCAAGGAATTAAGTTTGTCATTGATACAAGTGACGGGCCATCTGGATACTCAGGGAACTTCTGCTACCAAAGAGAGTTTTCAAGGGGCGCGTGCTTTTTATTATTAAACCTGTTAGCGATGTGCATAATGTACAAGGCATGCATTTTAATTAGACAAGGGTGCATGCTAATCGAGGAGCTCCTTGGTAATGGTTATCACTCATGAATACTTACGCGTTCACCCACATTCGAGTCTGCTCTGAGGAGTACCTGGCCGTCCAGTGCAGCCCAAGCACAAGGCCCATGGGGAGAGCTGAGAAGCAAAAATAATGGTGGTTTTACTTTGAAGTCAGGGACTTGCTCAGTTACTGCTACCAATTTGTGCTTCTAAACACATAGACTAAGGTGCTGGCAAGTTCCTCCTGATTGTTGGCCCGTACCCCCGTGTACTCATTGCCACACAGACAGTGGAGAAAGTGAACCGCGCACTAGTGAGTTCTGGCCACCCCTTTGGTCACCATTTGGTTGGTGAAATGCCTTTGTCCAGCTTTCCAGCAGGTAGCTGGCTTGGAATGCTGGCCCATGTCATTAACCTTAGTGACATTTGCTGGCAGCTTTGAAGTTCATGTCCCAAATGGAACTTCTTTATTTTATCTTTGAGTGCGTTGACCAACTTGCCAACCCTTTGGTAAAACACATCGATGTGCACGTTACATTTTGAAGGATTTTGAAGAACCTCCTGCCTTGAACTGCTCATGTTCCCAGAGAGTGAGCTTCCCTCTCCCCTGCTACACACACAGACGCCGGCTGAAGTCCCGCAGGTGCCACTGTAATGGGTGCCACAAGCTCCAAGTCAGCCGCCTGCAGGCTCCATTCTCTGCAGCAGGCTGGGATGTTCCCCGAGGGATTTTACCAAATTCTGTGAAGGTTTTCCTTTTCTTCAGAATACAATAAGACGTTCAGGTGTCTTGTAAAAGTCACCCTGTGCCACAAAAATGAACGGCCACCTGGCACTGCGGCTGAAAACATCACAAGTTCAAGACAGCGGCTGGAGGTCTTGTTAATCACTTTGACCAGAGCATGAAACTCTGCCAAGGCACCCTTCATCGGGTGGGCCCTTGGTCAGACTCCCAGCCACCTAGACAGTAACGCACGTTGCCTACTCCAGGCCCAGCGCTTGCTCCCTGATCAGCCTGGGTGCTAAGGCACCTCGTGCCCAGCACGTGGTACAGCACAGCTGCAGCCGGTGCCGAGGCATAGGGCAGACTTGGATTTTCTTAAAGGCCTCCGTATGTTGTTTGATCTCAGAAAACTTGAGGTGTTGCAATTGTTTAGCTCACATCATCAAAGAGAATAATTTCCAGTGGTTGCATTCCAAGGGAGAAATTATTTATTTTTCATACATTTATGGTAAATATTTCACACCAAATTTTAAAGCACTTAATATTCCTTAGCAATAAAATTACTTCAGCATCGGAGAATTTTAACAAGCTTTTAAATTAAGGTAATGTATCACAATATCACATTTGAAGCAAAGTGAAATAATTTTGATCTTTTACAATAATTTTCAAAAATTTTTATTTTCATTTATAATTACTTTGTAATTATTTCATTTATAATTATTTTCATTTATATTAATTTAGCAGAGGGATACTATTGTGGACAGTGTCTACATAATTTTATAGACTATGTTTTGTCTTTCTGAAACCACCACTAGTGATTTATATTCCATAAGATAAGATAAATATGGAAACTGATCCAAAAATCTGCATCTGTTTGGTATCACTTCCTTCTGATGGAATCATACAAGGGAATTAATGTGCTAAATCAGTTACAAGAAAGAAAACATTTTACCTGATACACTGAAACCCTGAATCCTTCCCTCTGCCAGCTGTAGCTCCAAATCCACTGGACTGCCCATATTTTTGAGTTTACCTTACAAACATTTAGCTTTAATGACATAAAGAACTTCCAGCTTTGAGTATATCCCAGGAAAACTAGTTTTCAAGGAGAAGAGAGGAGAAATGCTAGTTAACACTGACGCAACAAGATAGAAAATTCTAGAAGTGCCAGTGCCCATGGATGGGGTGTAGGGGAGAAATTGGTGGAAGCGGTGGGTGGGGGTGGGTGTTCAAGTCTAAACAAACCCTCCTGAGTCCTTCAGGGTTTAAATGCCCGTAGGAGAGCAGCAATGTGGCGTGGTTCTTAGGCCTTGTGCTGTAGCAGATTGCATTCGGGAAACTCATTCAGTCTACAGAAATTCACTTAATGCTCAATGTGCTGACACCGTCTTATACCATGAAATCAGAGATGCAAGAAAAGCGACCAGTAAGAGTTATAGTCCTGAAGCCATCACTGGAGCAGAGAAGAATCGTTGTATTGCGTGGGTGTCAATGTAGGGCATTTAGATCTTATTTTAACATAGTTACATCAATTAATATTTCATTTAGTGTATTTCTACTACACTATCATTCTTTACCTATTATCTTAATAATGAAAACAGTTCCCCTGTCCATTCATATTTAAAATAACTCATGTCTGACAAGTCCTAAGAACTTCCCAGCTCTGCTTCAGTTGGGGCTCCCCATGTGGTCTTGCATGACATCCCCCTGTGTCTGAAGATGCAGATGCTGTCTGCACCCACACATTGAATTCTGGTTCTGGCAAGAAGTGGAGAACAAAGCTTTAGAGCAGGTCAACACAGTCTAGTGACACACTGTTTCAGCCTTTTGACCAACACTCTGGCTTCTGATAGGTTTGTTCCTTGGGGAAGTTTTCCTCTGAGACTTTTCATACCCCTAGATTACCGTGACCTCCTACCCTCTCCAACATCTGAGACACTGCCCCCTTTCCATCTGTGTGCATGCGTTTCTCAATCATTAGCAGCCACACAGCAGGCACAGACAACTGTATGGAGAATTAGATCCTCCTGGGGTCTGTCACCTGGGCGGGGGGATTTGTCTGGCTAACTGGGGCTGGGACGTGGGGATTAGTACCACAAGGGCTAGTGAAAGGATGTCTCCCACTAGGGCAGAACGTCCTTCAGGGACATCGGGCTTCCAGGTCGTGTGATAACACTGGATCTGGGGGGCCTGGGGTACAGGGAGATGAGGACCCAGGGAGGTCTTTTCCGGGGAGTCTCTGGTGACTGTTTCTTATGTTCTTATGTTCTGTATGAAAGCACTGGCATTTCTTCATAGGGACCCAGGAGCTGTCGTGTCAAATAGGATCCTAGATGTTGTTCCTTTCTGACATCCTTTGAAATGTTTCTCAGCTGGGTTCCTCATTATTTATAGTGAGTTATTGACACTGGATGTTTCCACCTGGTCTTTGGACTTGATCTAGTGTAATGCAGCAGCTCAGGGGACAGGTGGAGGAGCATGAGTGTCTGTGAGACCCAGTGAGCCCCCTAGGAGTGGCTGTAGGCAGAGCCTGGAGCGAGCCCCAGGGCTGTGTCCTGGAGTGCTCCACAGAAGGGGCAGGAAGGGGGCCAGGAGCAGGTGGAGGCCGGAAGACTGCCCACCAGGGTTCCAGGGAAACAGGAGCCAGCTCTGTCACACGTCGCTAGGGGTCAAGAAGAATGGATACTGAGCCGCAAACACTGAATTCAAAAAGGCACACATCAGTAGTGACTTCCAGAAAAGAACCGTAGGGACAGAAGATGTATTAGAGTAGTTTCAAGAGAGGATGAGGGTAGAAGAATTGGAAATGTAAGTAGAAACACGTCTTTTGTGATTTTTTTTTTTAATACAAAAGGAAGCAGAAAAGTGGGAAAGGGCCTGGAAGAAGTAAGATCTCATTTTGGTTAGAATTCAGTTTATTTTCTACTTTTAAAAATTAAAGGACTTTTTTTTTTTTTAAAGAAATTTAAGACTTTGGAAACATTTGCTTCCTGGTGGGAATGTTCTGAGCAGGGGCAGTGGACAGTTGGAGGAGGAGTTTGTCAAGAACCCTGTCTTTCAGTGAAGCCTAGAGGCTGTGAGCTCTGGAGGAAATCCAGTTCACTGTCACGCGTCGCCAGCGCACAAGAAGTGAGGCACGCAGGAAATGCTCGCTCCCTGGCATCTCACGCCAGACCTGCCTGTGTCTTCGTTTGTTGGCGAGAGCCCAAAGATATTTTCCTTTTGGAACTATTTCTCCAGTGCTCATCTATGTTTGCGATTCCCCTTTATAAGTCAATGCTGTAATTATGCTCCCTGTTTTTAACCTACTCCCTTTAAGTTGAGCAGTCAGGCAGAGGGTGCCAGAGGATACCTGTTGGACCCAGGCTTCTCAGCCAGGCTGCAGGCTTCATCTCGACACACTAAGTGGTTGGAATGTCCCTGAGTCCATTTTTCAGCAGTCTGAAACTGTGTCATTGAGCGAGTGGGCTGCGGGACGCGTTATCTTGTGTATTGTTCTCTTCTTCCCACAATAGCTTTGTGTCAACATGACCAATGAGAAGATACACCACTACATCAATGAAGTGCTTTTCCTACAAGAGCAGACAGAATGTGTACAAGAGGGGGTTACTATGGAAACGGCATATTCTCCTGGTAACCAGGCTGGAGTTTTGGATTTCTTTTTCCAGGTATTCATATAATATAATTAGATACTTACCAGCATACAGGCATTTAAATGTACTGGAGACAGATTTTCCTTCAGAAGGCCTTGAATTTGAGCTATCTTTACATATGAGATGCTGCAATGTATTTATAATCTTTCAAAACCTATTGAGGAGCACAACGTGTCTTTTTCTGAAGGGGCATTTGAAAGAACACAGATTCATTGGAAGGACAAGAAATATCAGAACATTTTGATATAAAAATGTTCTGTATTTTGTACTTCCATGACTAAATTCTCAGCAGTAAAGAGGACAGTGCATAAAACCAGTTTTTCCGCAACATAATGTCTATGATTCTATGACTAATGACACAATAACACAAATTTAACATAATTTTAAAATTTATCTCCCAAGTTCATAAGACTTAAATTTGGAACAATTGGCAGGACAGGTACATGTGCATGTGTCTGTACTCCACTAAAACCAGGAGTCTGAGGGCCTTGCAGGGGTGTGTCCCCAGCATTGCCTGTCGACTTACAGGAAGAGCATGGCACTCCGTGTCTCTGTCCTATCAGTGAAAACCTGTCAGAGGAGCAGAGTTTCTGTCCCAGCAGGAAGACGTGACATGGACTCATCCGCAGTCTCTCTCAGATACCTCAATGCCCCTTTAAACAGGCCATGCTCAGCTATGTGCAGAGCGGCGTTCCGTTTCTACCTTCTCTCACTGAAGGTCGGTGTCCCTGTTATGACACCGTGTCCCTTTTCCTAATTCTGCAGCACTCTCGTCCCTGCTATGACAATGTCAGGGCTGCTGACCTCAGAGCTCTGTGAGGGGCGGGGGCCCACCGTGAGCACAGGCAGAGGTGTGTTCAGGTAGAGGCTGATTTCTCTTCCGAGGGTCTGGGTGAAGATGGAGGGAGGTGAGCACTGATGGAAACCTCCCTCTCTTCCTGCTTTCAGAAGCCGTCAGGATTGCTCTCTTTATTGGATGAAGAAAGCCAAGCGATTTGGTCCACAGAACCGAACCTTCCCAAAAGGCTACAGAACCTCCTAGAATCATCGAACACAAATGCTGTGTACTCCCCCACGAAGGATGGGAACGGCAACTTGGCCCTCAAAGGCCAAGGTGCGGCGTTCACCGTCATGCACTATGCAGGAAGGGTAAGTGGATCACCGTGGGGTTGGTGCAGCCCTGTGGACCAGAGCCCAGGCCAAGCCCGTGGGCTCCTGCAGCACTCAGGTGGGTTGCTGGGTGGTGCTACTTCCCTAAGCTAGTTGTTTTCCCTCTGGTGAGGAGTTAACTTCTTCAGGACAGTGCAGGTGCTCCACACGAGGACCTGATCATGTCATTACACAAGTACAGGAGCCCTGGGCTTGAAGAGCCTCCGCTGTGAACTCCAGGATATTCTCGTAACGCAGACAGACTCTAGGCCTCTGAGCCTGCTCTTCCTGAGTGCGCTTCCTAGCACTGAGGGGTTTTCCTCGGAGCCTGTTACCACTCCTGGTCCTGCAGCCAGGCTCCTAAGGCAAGCTGCTCTCCCCAACACCCTGGAGGACGTCCTTGGGCCTGGATCACGCTCCTCCATCTAGACCAGCGTCAGGATGTCCCTGGCTGAGGGCATCTTTGCCCAGCCAGGGCTTTCTTTGCGAGACCTCCACCGAGGTCATTTTTCTAGTCCACTCCCAGTTTTCCTGCACCCCCACCTTCACACTCCAGATGAGGCCCCTCCTTGCCTTCCTAACAAGATCAGGTTCTCTCCATGTTTCACTATATAAATCCACTCCCATTTATGCTCCATCCAGCTCCCATCTGCAGTTAATGTCTCTCTGCTTCAGGTTTGTAGCCATCTACCCACAAGTGACACCGCCACTTACTACCACCTGGGTACTGCAGGGAGGACTCCCTAGTGACCCTGCAGTGTACCTCAGTCACATCCACCGGTGCTCACCGAGACTGCTGTTCACCAAAGGAGGAGCATTAGAGGGTCCAAAATAGTCCTTGCATCAGAAAAGGGAAAGCAAATTAACAAACACCAAAATGCGGATATGATTATGATCTTTTTAAAATTATGTATTCCCATGGAGAAGGAAGCAGTCATTTGGCCAAAAATGTAGAAATGTTTTCTAGAGGAGTTATGATATGACCCAGGCCGACTAGTGTTGGTTAACACTCACTAATTACAAAGAGGGGGACATTTTGGGAAGACATTGGATTGTGAAAGTGGGCGCCATTCGTATTGCTTAGGACTCAGTGGCACAGGACAGAATCCACTGTAGCTGTTTTCTCTGTCTTCTTCACTGTAACTATTTAAGCAGAAAATTAATCAGCACAAGAAAACATTGTTGGGAGACTCTAAGTTGAATTTTCAGAAGTGCTCCTGGACTGGTGCAGTGGCCCATGCCTGTATCCCAGAGGCTCCGGAGGCTGAGGCAGGAGGATCACAAGTTCAAAGCCAGCCTCAGCAATATAGCAAGGCTCTTAGCAACTGAGAGAGATTCTGCCTCTAAATAAAATATAAAAAAGGCTGGAAATGTGTTGCTCAATGGTTAAGCACCCCTGTGTTTACTTCCCAATACCAAAGAAAAAAAGAAGGAGTACCCCTAAACCACATCTCAGAACTGAGTCACCAAGGTGTGTGTCTCCAGGTAAACTGAGATGCTGCTGCTGTGGTTTCTGACTCATTTACTGCTGCCACCAACTCATTTGAAACGCCCGTACCCTGGCACTCAACATCGAAGACACCAGTGACTAGCCTGTGTCTCCCCAGTGCAGAGCAAGGATGAGTCCCCTGCACATGGGTCACAGAGTGTGACCTACACCCTTCTGCCTTCTAAACCTGGGTGATGGCACTCAGTGGTCGATGCTGAGGAATGGTCAGCTCCCAGATGCAGAGGGTCCCGGGAAGGCAGCTCTCCTTCCAACCTCTGCAGTACAAGAAGGCGAGGCAGTGGGTGGGCACCATCGCTCCACATCCACCCACGTTGAAGGCTTAGAAAAGGGCAATATTCAATTTTTAGACCTTCAGAATCTAAGTGTTTCATGGAAATCTCGAGGTGATACTGGGATAATGGAGGTTGTTTCTACGAACATGCTTTCATGCTTGGAAACATGTTCTTGATTTTGTCCAGGAAGAACAGGGAAAAGGGAGAGAAAAATATTTAAAAAGAGAAATACATCAGAAACCCAGAGGAGCAGAGACTAGCAAGCACACCTGGTGGCCAGCAATGAGGCCACGGTGCCCTCCCCAAGAGGCCTCGGAAGTCCCTTCAAGGGGCCCATGGGTGTGGAAAGGAAATTGGTGGAAGATCTTCTATCTGTGTCCCTGGAGAGCTATTAACACTCTCTTCTATTTGAGAGATTTAGGCTTTGCAAGTTCTTGATAAAGATAGTGATCTTTTAACCTTACATTCATATTTTCAATCTATACTTTTCTTTGTTAACCATTTATTGAATTTGTATAAATTAAGTAAACATTCTTAATAATATTTAATGATTTCAGAGAAATTCTTTTCCTAAAAGTTTTATGGCAGCTGGGGTAAGTAGTCACATTCTTGACCCACCTTGTAAGCCTGCTTTGTGTATTGGACATGAACTAGATGTTCAATGAATGTTAATTGTGTTAAAATGAGTGAAAATGTGGTTTTAAGTCAGAGCTTTTTGATTATCTTATGTTCAGTTTCAAAAATTATTCTGGGTACAGTAAAATTTTAATTCCAATTGTTTTTGGAAGAATTGATGAGAAACTATCATTTAGTAGTTTAAATTAATAGAATTATTTTAGCAAGTTCTGCTAGGAATGAGGTACAATAGGAACAACAATTGATTTGTTGTTTCTGAGCCAAAGCTCCCCCAGAATCATGAAATTTCCTTTAAAAGTACCTTTATCTTTAAGCAAGTTTTCCATAGTTGAGGCCAAATTTGTGGCGTTGTAAAAATCTTTCATTTCAGTGAGTTGAACTAATGAGTCTGAGCCAAGGGACTCCCTAAGGACTCATTCACAGGTTACTGTATAGATTTTATAATTTGTGGCAATATGTCAAGCCATATGCCATTTGAGTGATCAAAAAGTCCCATACTCTTCAATTTTGAGATGTTGCATTAAAAAAAAAAAAAGCTAACTACTTATTCTGCATCTCTTGTAAATCAAGAGATGTAGAAAAAGTTAATTGACTTAAAAATCAACATGCAGTGGGCAAAACATTCCTGAATAATCTTTGACAATAAAGTCAGTCCCCGGGGCAGCTCTCCGGTCCCCTCTGCTCTTGAGTTTCTTTCCATCCTCTTGTTTGGCCAGATGGGTGGGTGGAATGGAGCCTCGGCACCACCTGCTCCTCCCCAGGGTTCGCCTGGCCCTCTTAGTGAACACCTCCTACACCTCCTAGGGAGACCTTGCTACAGCCAGTGTTGCTGCTGACATCCAGCCCCACCTGGGTGCTCTCACCTGTCCTGAGCTCTGCCCGGGAGATCCTGCAAGCTTCTGAGGCTCTTTTGAGCAGAGGCTCAGAGGTCCTTTTAGAAATGTTTAAGCAACATTATTTGAATTACAGTTGAAGATCTTTCCTAAATACATTTGAATTTTTCATTACTCATAGGAGCATGGTGTATTTTCCAATCTCCATTACAGAAATATTTTAAAGTAAATGGGGAGATGCTGTGCATGAAATATTAACCAGGTCTCGTTAATGAGCATGGATTTGAATTAAAGAAGGCTTGTGGGGCTTGGGGGTTTGTTTGCTTGGTTGGTTGCTTGGATGATTATTTGTGTTAGCAAATTTTAAATCATATATGGGATTACCTGTTTTAAGGGTGACTCTTAAGCTGCTGATTTAAATGACAGATAAGCATTAAATCCTAAAAGTATGTCTAATTTTATTGGCTATTAAAATTAAGACTGTTGAAGGGAAGAAGAATTATAGCTTGACAAAGACATTGGCTCATAGGAGAGTTGAATTTCCATTAAGGTGATTCTAAAATAACTCCAGTAGGAAATAGTATTTTAAAGTTCCTAAATTTTGATGTGAAAAAGTGAGTGGATTAGGAGATAGCAAAGTGACCCGAAATAATAAAAATCAAATTAATGAAAATGTAAATCAAAATTAATAGTTATGTATTATCTGCACTTGCATATATGACCCTTGCTTCTTGTCTGCTCATACATCTTTATCTGGAAGTTATTAAAATTTATTTTAGGATGCAGTTGTTCCTTTTGGGGCTCAAATAAATGTCCCACTGTGATTGGCCTGGGTGATTTATAGATATCAAGTTATCGCTGTTCTTCTAGCTTAAGATGATGGGTCTGTATTTCAGGTCCATTGCTCTCCAGACAGTTATGTATTGTAAAGGTTGAATGGTGCAAACCCGCTTCCTGAAGATATGTCCAGGCTCTCATCCATGAAGTCTGTGACTGTGACCATGTTGGAAAGGAGGTCTCTATATATGTCATCAAGGATTTAAAGAGAGGGTCACCCTCAGTCACGTGGAAGGCTCTACATCCAGCCGGATGTGTCCAGAGGGGAGGGTGAGGGAGAAAGTCACCTGATGGTTGGAGGCAGAGATGGGAGCAGTGCAGCCGCCCCTAGGAGAGCACCTGGGTCCCCAGCAGGAGGAGGTAGAAAGATCCTCCCCTGGGGCCTCCAGGAGCTCAGGCCTGCGGAATCAGGAGAGAATGCATTTCTCTTGTTTTGAGTCACCCAATTTGTGGTTATTTCTTGCAGTGGTCTTAGTGAACAAATGAAGCATTCCTCTGATTCATTCCATGTTTAGATTATGGAAGTGAGCAATTTAAGCTTGGAACATTGTAGGGTTTCTTTTTACATCATTTGACTCATTTCAAGTGACTCCTGCCTGTCTCCTTAGGTTTTTGCTCCTGTGGTTTTCCTCACCTGGAAGTCTCATTGCCCAGTCATTCCAAATCTTGTCCATCCTCCCAAAGATCAAGTTCTTGGCTAATCTAGATTTCATTGATTTCTCCCTGACCTCATCAATAATGATGCCCGATAGCCTCATGCCATTTTACAATTTAAAAAGTACTTCTGAAACGTTTTTTATCTCATCCTTGTATATAACATCTCCACCTCAGTTTTCCTGCAGTCAACTTTGGTGCCTTCAGTGACACCCCTACAGATGGAAAGCTCCATATTAGTCTCCTCTGCCGCCACAACACCACCAGCAGCTGAGGGCTTGAAGCGATGGCAGTGTGTGGTCTCACAGGGCTGGAGGAGAGAGTCCAGACTCCAGTGTCAGCTGCAGGGCTTCCTGCTGGGGACTCGGAGGGAGGCATTCTCCAGGTCTTGTCCTGGCTTGGGCATTCCTTGGCTTGCCAACCCCACTCGAGGTGTGCCCCATCACAGGGCCTGCCCCTCTGTGGGTCCTCTCTTTTTGTAAGAATTTAGGCCCATCCTAACCCCATATGCTCTCCTGCGGGTTGACTGACTACATCAGCAAAGACCCTTTTGCCAAAAAATAGGTCATGTTCTGTGGTTCTGGATGGACAAGAGCTTGGGGACATCACTTAATCTGAGACAGGTCAGTAGGTGACAGCACCCTAGCTCATTCCTCAAGTACCCGTTTTTCTCTGCTAACAACATAGTGGGCAATGTTCTTAAAGTTTCGCTGTCTTACTCATAGGGTATGTGTGGTACAGTGAAGAGAAGAGGCTCCCCCTGACCCCAGGCCCCCAGGCTGGGTTTGAGTTTCAGCTTCTCTGATGTGTGACTGAGAAGGACAGGACCTTCTGTTGCTGCATCCATGAAATTTACAATTAAAGAAAGTGAGATTATGACTCTCATAAAGCTTATTCTGAAAGTTCAGTGCTGAGCTAGCAATAAATGCAGGGTGATTATTTTTAAACAAGGCTTCAAATAAGCAAGTCATCTCCCCATCAGTTTTGAAAGTCTTCAGTGCAGGAATGGCACAGTGTTCAGCAAGACCTGGAACTCATCAGTCAGCAGCCCCAAGACCAGAAAACTCGTGAGGGATCATCTGCTCAGCTGTCGTATTTTCAGATGAATGTTGGTGGGCCCATTGGCTTACTAAGTAGGTGGCAAGACTTCCTTGGTTTGGTCTCAAAAATCAGTTGATTCTTAGCAATGTGCCCACGTGACAACAAGGAGTATTTTATCAATCACATTATAAGTCCCTGTTCTTGTGTACCCCAGTGTAACCAGTTTCACTGTAGTAGGTGGCAGGCAGGACAGCTGTCACACTCCAGTCCCAATGTGGTGTTCCCTTGCTTCTCTATCACACTGCAGAGACTTCTGTGAGAGCTAAGAGCAGAAAATTTAGATACTACCCTGTGGACACTCTAGTACTGGGCTAAAGGGGAACACCCGTGGACATGTGTTTGAATTTACATTAATGTGTCAGTCTAGTTTTCATTGAATAATATGGGCTACTTTTTGATGAGTAAGTCTACCCAGATCAAAAAGAATTTTTTAAAAATTATGTTCTTCACCATTTAGTTTCAAGACTAATATTTTAATTGAGCATACAGGTGTGTCAGATTTGACTGCACATTTAAAAATCATTTCAGTGTTGTTTCTCATACGAAAATTAAAACCTTCTCCATAATTTCATATACATATTCTGCCTTTGTGATTTTGTGATGAAATAAAAATTTACAGCCCCTGGATCCAGCACACTGGCAGATGTGTCTCTGTGGGTGGATTTTGATGGTGCTCCTCCGGCTTCCTTCTCTGCCCCTAAGCCATACCCTACAGATACCTTGGCTTCCTGGACAGGATTGTTCAGGTCACTCCTCATCAGAGGCCTTTGTGGGGATTCAGTTCCTAAATCACTGCTGATAGAAATGATGCAGGACAAGAATGTTATTGATCTGGAGCCTGTCTATGAAACACCTGGATTTTTTTCCTTCTCCTGGAGAAGGGTACACCCATCTTTGGAGGTGGTGGGCTTGGGAATCATCTGTAGTTAGAGGTATGCTGTTGCGCAGAGCACTGTCAAGTCAGATCTTCATCTCCGGCACTTTATTATACCCAAGAAGGTTCCGGGTCACACATGACGTGGACTCTGTGCCCTTCAACATATTGACAGAGAAAGAGTACAGGGAACATCTTGGCTCCTCCGTCTCCTGATTCCATCTGTGTTGGTCACACCATTTATTGTTGGCCTTTACTCCCTGGAGATTTGTGGGAGACACAATGTACCCAAGAAGACTCTGAGAGCAAACCTTTAAATCAAAAGACAAAGCGGACAGACCAATCGATGGGCAGCTTCCATTCATTTCTCTTCTCTCCAGGCAGAATCCCCAGACAGAACAATCAAATCTGTCTGGTCTCAGCCAAACTGATACTATTAAAGGTTATTTGACAAAGATATTTTGACCTACACAGAAAGGGCTTAATTTACATCTGCAGCTGTTCACCTCTTGGGCAGACGTTCTGAAAAATAAAAACTAGCTCCACAGGGCTCCTGATGCTCCATTACTGATGGCACTTTGACCTTTGGCAGCTTGTCTGGGGACCAGGATCAGCATTTTCTTTCTGCTGGGGCAGGAAGGAGAGTAGGGATCTCAGGGAGAATCCCCCTGTCCCTGCAGAGCTGGAACACACCCCCAACTGTCAGGGCTGACAGAAAGCTGTCAGTATTAGATTTCCTAGAGCATTGCCGTTTTATTGTGGGTTGATTGGTATTTCATTCCTTAAAAGGAATGTATGAAGCATATTTATGAATTTCAACTGTGTCAAGTTCAAGGTAATGTCCAAATTCCTAGGTGTCCAGATAGGGACTCCTGACCAGCTTACTGGGTGCTCCTGGTATTCACCTTCTCTGTTAATTAGTATCTGTCGACTGACAGGGCCCAGAAGGAAACATGCAACACCAGTGGACCGACTCTCTTCATTTTTCAGCCTCTGCTCGTAAGTGTTGGCAGCGGATAGAGCTGATTCACCACGACTCAAGGAACGGAGACCCTTTTCATCAAGCCTCGGGTGGGATGTGGAAGCCAGGCATGAAAAATACTTGGACACGTTGTATTTGCTGCAAATGATCATTTATTTATTTTGCTAAAACCAATCTCCACATATATTCTGATGTGATATATTGAATTCACGAGTACATTTCAAAAAGTTTGCATTTTTATCATCTGTTAATCCTAACCACTTCTTCTCTGAGGATTATGTTTTGCGGCATGTAAATAACATGATGCAGGAAGGGATTATAAATACGAGGGATGTGTTAATTTACTTCTGTTCCATAAATATTGATGATCTCGGGGTGGGAAGCAGATGGACCCCCGGGTTCAGTGTGGTAGGCAAGGCAGCCACCAGATCTCCAGCTCCTTGTGGGCTTCAGACCCCTCCCCATAGCTTCTCTCTCTCTTCTCACTTCAGAAAGGTAAACAAGTAAAAGGGGTGGGGGGAGATGTTGGCATATTTTCCTACAATTCTCCAGTTGAGCAACCCTAATCTGAAGACCCCAATCCAGAATGCTCCAGAGTCCAAATCTCTTGGAGAGCCACGTCTGTACTCAAAATGCTTTCTTGAAGTTGGGAGCTTTTCGGATTTCAGGTTTTCAGGTCAGGGCGCCCTGGCCTGTAATGACCACACGCAGGCTCCTCTCCTTCCTGTTCCTCTCTCCAGGGCAGGTGCTCCGCTTCTCACCCAAGGCCTGCTCGCATCCCAGCGCTGCTCTGCTCTCTCTCTCGTCTCGCGCTACTGGCAGAAGGAGCTCGGATGGTCCTCAGGAGGGAAGGCAGGCCCTTTGCTTAACAGCCCTGCTTCCGCCCTGCTTCCTTCCACGTGTCCGGAAACCTGGCTGGAAATTAAACGTGACTCTTGTGGTTTGACTCGCTGGCAGCAGGTCTGAATTAGTGGCACGAGAGGGGGCTTCCCGAGTGGCTCATCACCCCTGTGTTGAGCATTTCTGTCTCTACGTCCACTTCTCTGGGGAGAAGTATACACCGTGCTTCCTCTCTCCACAGTCAGCTCTCCCAGAGTTTCAGCCTTTTGTTCTTCATGTACCTGGGAGATGAACAGGTGCAGCACAGAGGATGTGCCACGTTTTAATTCTGGTTTTGGCTTGTCCTGGTTTTCGAAATGTGATGAGCAAGGGTAGTTCTTTCCCTGTAACTGGACAGACTCCTGGGCAGCTTCAGGGTTGTGCCTGGCCTCTCCAGTAGAGAAACTTCTTTATTTGCTTTGCTTGGCACTCACAGACTCAACTCAGAGATTGAGAATTCTAGAACCCAATAATAAATAATTAAAACAAAATAATAAAACAGAAAAACAACAAAACCAGTTGACAGTCCCCACGCAGGCAGTCTCTTTTGCTCTCTGCGGTAAGCTTCCTCCCCTACAGGCCGGCATGGGGAGGTAGGGGCTGGCCTGTCCTGCACCATCCCAGAGTGTTCCGACTCACAGAGCCTCCAGATAGACAAGGCTGATTCTCCAGGGGGTGCTTGTACCTGCCGTGTGCCCAGCCTCTGCTGGGAACTCAATGGTCCTTCCCAGGATGTGGGTGAGGCTCTTTCCTGGGCTGGATGCTCCCCTCCTGGTGGTTCTAGGTCTCTGGCATTCATCCACACAGGCCTTCCACTGGACTCCATCATTCCCAGCCTCCCCGTGTCCCTCAGCGGGAGTTAACAGGGCTCTGCTTTGTGCACATAAGGAGGCGTCTCCACGTCCTTTGTCTTCATCGGGAACAGACTCTGTTCTCTCATAGCTGACCCAGAACCTCTGGTGCACCACAGCAGGCTGCCCATCCTACAGCACCCTCTCCTGCCTGTGCACAGTATTTCCCTAACTAGAGGACAGGCCAAGGGTCCCCAAAGGCTGCCCTCCCTTGACCTGGAGGATGGGGGCAGAAAGTGCAAAGGTGCTTGTGGCCAGCGTTTTTAACTGAGGCACGGTTTTGGCAGGTCTTTGTGGGTACATTGTGGCAGTTGGACCATGTGTGCAGGTGGTGGTCATTGGGTAACAGGCACTTCCATCTCTTCAAACGTCAGTCATTTTTCGTGAGCTGGGAATCCTGTTCTTCTGGTCGTTTTGAATACACTGTGGATTGTCTAACCAACGGTTACCCGATAGTGCTCCAGAAACCCAGAGCTGTTCCCTCTCACTGAACTGTACCAATGTCACCTACCCCTTTTCTGTCCCAGTCTTTAATTACCACTATTCCATTCCATTCTATGAGGTCACTACCTTTTATCTTTCACAAATGAGTAAGGACATTTGGGATTTGTCTGGCTTATTTCTCTTAACCTAATGACCTCTAGTTCTATCCAGGTTGCTGCCAGTAACCTGATTCCATTCTTTTTATGAGGGAATAATGTCCCGCTGCATGCACACTTCATTCATGCACTGATGGGCATCTAGCTAAGTTGATTCCATATTTTAGGAATGAAGAACAGTATTCAATAAACACGGGAGTGCCATCGTCTTTGGCGGGTAATTATTTTACCTCCTGTCGATCCACACCCAGCAGAGGGACTGCTGGGCCAGGTGGTAGCTCTTTCTTTGGTTTCTGAGGACTCTGCACTCTGTTTCCATCATAGCTGTGTTGATGTACATCCCTCCTCCCGGTGTGAGGACTCTCCTTTCCTAGGCTGATGTACACCCCTCCTCCAGGTGTGAGGACTCTCCTCTCCTGGGCTGATGTACACCCCTCCTCCCGGTGTGAGGACTCTCCTCTCCTGGGCTGATGTACACCCCTCCTCCAGGTGTGAGGACTCTCCTCTCCTGGGCTGATGTACACCCCTCCTCCCGGTGTGAGGACTCTCCTCTCCTGGGCTGATGTACACCCCTCCTCCAGGTGTGAGGACTCTCCTCTCCTGGGCTGATGTACACCCCTCCTCCAGGTGTGAGGACTCTCCTCTCCTGGGCTGATGTACACCCCTCCTCCTGGTGTGTGAGGGTCTCCCATTCTCCATGTCCTTGATGGTCCTTGTTACTTCATCTTTTTTGATTACAAAGCTGAGGTGAGATGCTTCTCTTGAAGTTTTGCTTTGCATTTCCCCACAGTTAGTGAGATTGAGTGTTTTTTTTTTCCCATGAACTTTTTGATGATGGCCATATTTGGACACCATTTAAGCAATAAAACAGTCACTATGTGCACTGATTGGGCACATGATCAAGAGATCAACAGGTGGATGGCTATGTACACAGATGCACCCATTACGCATACTATAGGTAGAAGGGCACACACACAGGCACACTTGTAAGTCCTGAACGTAACTTATCCACGCTGTGGTCTGGTATGGAACCCTGAGATGCCTGAACTGTCACCAGGGGTGGGTTTGTTAGAGGTGTTTTAGCTCTTAGCATTTTAACTAGGTGGAAGTGTGAATGTTCATAACAGAAGCAGTGTAGTTGTGAAGTCGTGTAATTAGCCAAGTGGTCTGACCTCTACATATTGCTTTATAAGGTGGGGGATGTAGACGGTAGAAAATGACCGAATTCAAATGCAGTGGTTTGTGTGAGAATTATGGGTAGTCTCCGGCCAAGCAGCAACAGGGGACTGCAGGAGGCATATAGAGCCTCAGGAGTGGCCCTCAGGAGTGAACCCCGAGGGTCTGCTGAGACCCAACCCTGATTTTGCCCCTCCGAAGTGTCTGCTGTCCTGAGTCCGGCCTGAACTGAGAAGGACCAGGGTGTGTGTCTCGTGTGTACTTGCAGCCGATGCCCCTTGTTCTTTTCTTTCTTTCTTCTTGTCCCACCCTGTGATGGTGTGCCCTGCCCAGCATGCTGGAACCTGCTCTGCTCTGGCCATGTGGCACCCTGTGGGGACATGAGCTCTTCCTTCCCACTCAGTTCTCCTGCCATGAGCCTCCCTTACCACTTGGTCTGCTTTCTGACCTGGGGTCCTTCTCTTGGCTTCGCTTTACAGTGAGGTGCGGTCCCTCATTTGGGGAGTCAACACCACCTCCACTCTGTCCTCTTGGAGCACCTTCCAGGTAGGAACTGCCAGCCCCAAGACAGGGGAAGAAGAGGCCAGCAGGGAGGACGGCAGGGTTGGCACCATCTGCTCTAGAAAAGAACTGGTGCTGCAACTGTACAGAGAAGAACATGAATATGGCTCCTGGTGGAGGAGAGAGAGCACCAGAGCTTCCGTCCCCTGCCACTTCCCGCCTTCTGCCAGTCCTCCTGGCACAGCCTTCTCTGGAAGGCCCAGCAGAAGCTCTGAGGAGCCCGGGGCCTGCAGAGCCCTGCTGAGCTGAGCAGTGACCAGCTTTGTACCAGCTGACACATGTCAGGAAGCTGGGCATCACTAGGCACATGGGTTCCAATCTCTGAGAATGCACACACACACAAATAGATTTTATAGACAGAAACACATCTGGGTTGACTATCTGTGAAAATGGGAGATAGAGGTCATGGTTTATCCTATTACTTTTCCTATTTTCCAAGTTTTATAAATATACTTGTGTTATGACTAGTCTCTGCTACTTTGCTTGATTTATTCCAAATTTAGTTCTTGAACCCTGATTGAGGTCCAATGACAGTTACCTTTTATAACCCTTGACATTAGCCACACTAAAAGCCATTTGGAAGTCTAAGTAGATGATGTCCACTCAAGCCTGTCTACTATCCGTACTGTACAGTCCCTTACAACAGTGCTTTTATTGGTGGGCTGTGCTAATCGTGACACTTGTGTGCAAACTGGCCAGAGTTCAACAGCAAATTGAATTGAGAAGACAGCTTAGGGGAAGCTCAGTGCTCACACCCCACAGTTAAGGCCCACAGCGTACCCCAGCAGTGACTTGCAGGCTGACAGGTCGAAACGAGCAAAAGTCCCCTCTGCCCACCCTGCAGCCCACTGTCCCTTCTCTGTCCCTCCTCACACTCTCATTCATTTTCTGTATCTGCGAGTCTCCAACTTGAATGTGCATCAGAATCAATGGGGAGCAGGTGGGAAATGCAGACTCCTGATGCCCGCCCCCCAAACGAGGTTTCCCGAGTTTGGGGTGAAGTCTAAAGGATTTGCACTTATGTTAATAAGTGCAGATGTTCTGCAGGGGTCCTGAGAAACACTGGAAATGTAGCCACGCAGTGCCTCAGGTTGGCACAGCCCCCACAGGCACGAGACCCACGCAGGGCTGAGCTGCAGTGGAAGAGCTCCCTGTTCCAGCATGGGTGACCCCTGCCCCTTCTTAAACAGGGCGGGAAGGGACTCCAGCTGCTCCAGTGCAGGGAATGAGAATCCGTGTTGGTGGGCTGAGCTATTTCTGTGGCACTCTCGCCTTTGGATTTCGGTTGCCTTGGTGATGAGCCAAGCCTGAGCCTGGCAGCCTTGGTTAGGAGGAGAATATACGAGGGTTCCGCGTCGTAGCTTCTCCTTTCTTTGTGAAGCCAGGAACCTCGGTGTCTTGATGAACCGTGATTCACAGCCGTGGAAAGGGTTCGATACCCCCCTTTCTTCATCTAGAGCTGACATAATTCATCTTCTAATTGTGTTTACTGTGGTGCCAGAGTGTTGCAGCAAGTGCGTCCCCAAAGCAGCCTGCTGTCACTGCTCTCGCTTATGTCGCACCCTGCGCTTGGCATCCACGCGGAAGCACTCGAGTGAGCGCGGCTGAAACACAGGCAAAAGCCGTGGCTCTCTTGAGTCATTTAGTGAACAGAATCGTTCCAAAGGAAATTTTTGAATGCATGACAATTTCCTTAAAGATTTGTAGCAGGTTGTATGCATATAAATTTCTCTATTACATGCCCGAGGGAGGCTGTCACCCACAGCATGAAACCCACCTTCCAGTCTTGAGAGGGAGGGAGAATGAAGGCCTGAGGATCCATCATGTAAAGATGGCGGGGGCCGGGGAGGACTGGCCTGGCCTCTGTCTTTGGTTCCTTTCATGTCTTTCTCCTTTCATTCCCCAAATAATGAGCCAGCAAGAAAGAGAGGGACAGAGCCCAGCGGAGCAGCTGCCCCAGTGGCCAGAAGGGCCTGCCACCTAAAATCTGCTTTCCGCGGCTCCTGCCGCCTGGCGGGCCTCTGGGAAAAGGACCTTTCTCTGTCCTCCCACCACCCCAGACCCAGGTGATTGCTGGGAGAGATTGTGTTTTCCCTACATAGAGATTCTATGTCCACTCCCCTGGGCTTTGGGGCCTACTTCCCTTTGAATTACCCAGGAACCCCAGTGGGGGTCCCCACTGTTTTGCATCTTCTTTTGGTGTCTTTTCTATAAACTTGTTGCTGCATGGCTCAAGGCCACTCCGGCTGGAGGCCAGTGACCCATGGATGGCTGGTGGCTTTCATGTGGCTCCCTTCTAGGGAGGATCCTTCTGTTTGGGAGCAATGTTCGTAAAGGTCTAAATTCATTTCATCCAGCAAAACCACAGGATGTCATAGAATGACTCCTCGTCGGGCAGGCAGTCCATGCGGCAGCCTCAGGTAGATGGCCGGGTGAGTCCATGGGTCCTTCTCAAGTCCGTGACGGAAACAAATCTGGACTGAGAAGCAGCACAGGTAATCGTTAGAAATAAGAGCTAGAAAACGATAGGTGTTGTGCTCAAGTAGATAAAAATAAGCCTTTCCCTTACTTACCTTCAAAATGAGAGAGACAGAGAGGGAGGGGAGAGAGAGCTGGAGAGGGAGGCACCCGTGTAGCTTGCTCACCTGCAGATGAGAAGTCAGGCATGGTCAGTAACTGGCCCAGCCACCCGGGCACTGAGAGGTGGCAGCTGGAGCCCAAGCCTGCCCTGCAGGGCCCCGATCCTCCTCCGTAGCTTGACACCTCCGAGAGCTGGGCCTGTGTGGTTGTGATCGTGTTGGATCCGACTAGGCCGTGGGATGCCCAAGAGCTAGTTCATCAGGGCGAGTGGCTCTTTCTGCAGTGTATGCCTGGATGAGAACACCCCGTTGTGCCCAGTTCAATCATTACTTGTCAGCTAAGGATTGGGATATTTTTCCAGCTAAGCTTGGAATATTTTTAAAAAACAAGTTTGGGTGTTTGGGGAGCAATCGGCTTGGATGGGGTTGTGTAGAACTGATCTGCCTCCCAGTGTGGCTGGGTCCCATGCCACCTCTAGGGCCCGCAAGGACGAAAGGTGGAAGAAACTCAGATTTACTCTTTGACTGCTGAGCTGAACATGGTCCACCCTGTGCTCGGCACCCTGGATTCTAGGCCACTGACCCTCCGACTGAGGACTTTATACCGGCTTCCTGGTTTCCAGTTTGCCGATGGCAGATCTCAGCCTTCATGATTGCTTGCGCCAATTCCCCATGATGTGTATTTTAGTATCTATTACCCTATCGATGCTATTTCTCTGGAAAGCTTGACTTATACAAAGGTTGTCTATTCATTCAAGACAAAAAGAAGACATGTCGACCATTTTAGCTGTGGCCAACTAAAACAACATCTTTAAAACAAATCTTTTAATTATGCATCAAAATCATAGTTTTCTTTTTAGCATGTACAATTCAGAAATCTGTAGGTTCATCAGATTTCAGCACAGTGCTGAGTCTGGGTGTGTGTCACCCACATCTCCCTGCACTGGGGCCAGGTCAGAGCCAGTGAGTGGGGTCAAGACTTCCAGCTCTGCCCAGGCAATGCCTCCCCACGTCGGAATCAGTGCAGAAGTACTTACCCGGCACTGCTCACCCCATAGCCAGAGAAGCACGGCAGTGGCCTAGTGGGCAGACCTGCTGTCCCCACCCAGCAGTCGTGGGAACCCATGCTTGCCAAGGAGGTGGAGAGGGACTAGTCCTCCCTGCCCAGGGCTGAGGTGATGCCCTGCCTCCTCCCTGCGAGGAGAACTAAAGGGAGCCCATGAGGGTTAAGCTGGAAACTTCAACACCCTCTTTGCAACAGTTGCCTGGGAGGTCAGCAAGGATACAGGATGGCACCCGCCATGGAACACAGGATCTCCCAGGGTTACAGAACACCTTGGGCTACAGAAGCAAAGGTCAAGATGTTGAAGTCCCCATGGAACATGTATCAAGATAGGCCCAATGCTGGACCATAACTCAGAACCCAACACATTTGAAAGAACCGTCAAGAAATGGTGAAGGTCTGCCTACCACAGTGGGTGTTATGGTTTGATATGGAGTATCCCCAAAGCTCATGTGTTAGACCATGCAAGAAGGTTCAGAGGAGAAATGATCAGGGTGTAAGAGTCTTAACCCCATCAGTGAATTGGTCCCTGGTGGGATTAACTGAGTGGTGGCTAGAGGCAGGTGGGTGTGGCTGGAGGGAGGGGTTACTTGGGGGCATGGCTATGGGGCGTATATTTCGTATCTGGAGATGGAGTCTCTCTGCTTCTTGATCACCACGATGCGAGCTGCTTTCCTTCGCCACCCTCTCCCACCATGATGTTCAGCCTCACCTCGAGCCCCAGGAATGGAGCCGGCTTTTTATGGACTAAGACCCCTGAAACCGTGAGCCCTCAAATGAACTCTTCCTCCTGTACAGCTGTACTGGTCAGATCCGTTAGTCACAGCAGAGAAAAAGCTGACTAAAACAGTGGGACTAAACTAAAAATCAACAAAGGCTTGGAAACGGGCAGTACCCTGTTATATAACCCACGCATTAAAGAGGAAAGCTGAGAGGATTTTAAAAATGTATGTTCAATGGAATGAAAATGAAAATGCAACCTAGTAAATTTGTGAGTTAAAACAAGTCGAAAAGAGAAAATGATAGCCCTAAATCCACATATTAGAAAATAGGGCAAGTTTGAAATCCATCATGTGAGCTTCTGTCCCAAGAACTAGGGAACAAAGTCAACCAAAGCAAGCTGTGGAAGGTGGTGCCAGCAGAATCCAGTAGAATCGGGGAGAGGCGAGACTCTTCCCAACAGAGCTGGCCTTTGGAAGCACCAGTAAAAACGATAAACCTCTAGCAGGACTGACAAAGTAAAAAGAGAGAGAAAACGCAGGTAGCCAGGAATGAAACAGGAAACATACCTACGTGCCTCGCATACATCCAAGATCAAAAGAGAACACGACCAATAACCCCATCGTGAATTTGACCGTTTCATGAAATGGACCTGTTCCTCCGAAAACATACACTACCTCAGTTCACCCAATATAAAATAGATAATTTGAATAGGCCTATCAAGAAAATGAATCTGTAATTTAAAGTCTCCCAAAAAAAGAAATCTCCCTGTTCCAGATGGTTTCACTGGAGAATTCTACCAAATGTTTGAAGGAAAATTAACACCAACTTTGTACAAACTTGTCCAGAAAATAAGAGTGAGAACACTTCCCAGTTTGTTTTATCAAGCTGGTATTATCCTGATACCCAAACCAGGCAAAGGCTTTAACAGGCACACGCGTACACACAAGAAAACTAAAGATAAATATCACTCATGATTATAAATGCAAAACACTGCTAAAATATCAGCAACTACAATTCAGGAATATATGAAAAGAACTGTCCACCGTGGCCAATGGGCATTTTTACCCAGGAGTGCAAAGCCAATCTGATGTTTGGAAATCAATCAAGTAATCCATCACATTAACAAGCTGAAGAAGAAAAACATCACAGCATCACATCAAGGAATAAAAAAAAAAAGTTTCGATAAAATTCAATAACCATTCATGAGGAAAACTCTAAGAAAAATAGAAATAGTAGGGACAGCCTCCACCTGATAAAGAACATCTGTAATAATCTACTGCTGGCTTTGTTTTAATGGTTGAAAACAATGTTTGAGCCCAAGATTGGAAACAAGGCAAGGATGTCTGCTATGTTCTAGCAAAGTGTCATGAGGCAGGAAAGGAAATCAAAAGTGGACAGATTGGAAAGGAAGAAGTAAGAAATTTATGTTTATTTAAGACATAAATTTCAGTGTGCAAAATCCCAAGGAATCTACCAAGATTAAAAAAAATAAAAACCAAAGAAGTAATAAGTGAGTATCGAAGAATCAAAAGATACAAGATGAACATAAAAATTCCATTGCTTGTCTATATACTAGTAATGGGCACTGAAATTAAAAATGCAATAACATTTACAGTCGCTCATCAACGGCGCAATACTTGGGTATAAATCTAACAAATTATGTAGAGAATGTTATGCTGAAAACCACAAAATGCTGATGAATGAAATCATAGTCTAATTAAAAGGAGAGACATGATATGTTCTTAGATTAAAAGACAACAGAGTAACTCATCCACTTGGTCATAATGAACACAGCCAAGTCTCCCAGAATTGGCATTCAGATCCAATGCTATTTCTAACCAAATCACAGCAAAATTTTTGTAGATGTAAAAGAAAATGTAATATAATTCTAAAAGTCATATGAAAAGGAGAAGAAGCTAAAGTAGCTGAGGCCAGTTTTATAAGTAAAGTGGGCGGAATCAGCCTGTGGGACTCGACATTGTGGTTTAAAGCTTCAGTGACCAAGACAGTGTCCAAAGGCCAGACACACAGATCAGCAAAGCAGAATAAAGAGCCCAGAAGTAGAGCCCCACAAATAGATGGCGATTTCTGGGAGGTGAGCAAAATTGGCAACACACAGGACCAATGTGCTGATGTTGTGTTCTCTGTTTTCACCATCCTAATCAATATCTCCATTATGATTAGTTGTAAAATGCTATCCTTGTAGGAAACTGGAGAAGAGTACTCATGATCTATCTGTATTGTTTTTTGCAACTTCATGTAAATCTAAAATTATCTCTCCAGTGTAGTGAACAAGGGGAATGAAGGAAGGGTGGAAGGATGGGATAAGGAGAGAGAGTGGAGTGGACCTCACCTACCTTTTCTATGTACATGTCGAATATACCACAGTGAGTTTCACCATCATGTACATCCCCAAGACACTGATTTTAAAGACAAAATGTCTATAAGTAAATAGGAGAAAGGGTCAGTAGAGGGAAGAGAACAGGGAAGAGTAATGGAGGGGAAGGGGAAGTACTAGGGACTGAATTAGAACAAGTTATATCCTATACTTTTATAATTATTTTATAATTATCATAATTACTTTTATTATCAATTCTATTCTCATGTATAACCAAAAAGAACCAATGAAATATTATAATTAAAAATTATATTTAAATTAAAATGCTAATTCAAAATATTTAAAGGTGATGGGAACACATTATTTATGTATATAATAAATGAGCATGAAGGGGTACCATATATTTAGATTTTTTTTTTAAAGTAAAAAGGGCCTTTCCCTTTATTTATTTATTTATTTTTGCATTATGATTCTTAATACACCTTTATACCACAATTTATCATATCTCTGATTGTATATGAGGTATGTTGACTCCAAATTCACATCTTCATACATGTATTTTATATAATGATGAGGGTCTCCTTTCACCATCCATACTATTCCCCTTCTCCCTCCCTTTCCCTCCCACCCCTATTCCCTATCTAGAGATTTTTAAATTGCCTTTGACAAAGCCAACACCAAACTTCTTTAGATTGAAGAAATTATCATGGCTAAAAGACCAAATATGGAATTCAGTGACATTTTACCTTTGACTATAATGAAAAGTGCGTGTGCACCTGCCTGCCCGTGCACGGTACGTGTTCTGTATTGCGGTACGTGTTCTGTATTTCTCAGCTCTGTCCACTAAGACCTTAGAAGCACCAGTGATCCAGTGGCAAGGTGCTATGGTATACCCAGGGTGCTGATGATGATCTTGAGTGCCATCTCTCCATGACAGTATGAACGATTCCTTGAAGCAATACTTGATTTCAAATTTGGGGCCAAAAATAAATATTTAAAACCACATGTCAATAATCCACTAATGCCGATTTTATGTATTGTGTCATCAGTCATTTGATTACAGGGGTAATTACGATAAAATAAGTAAGCTGTTTTGGTAGTGTCTACAGCCCATATCTACAGTGGGCTGTCAACCCAGCCTGTCAATATGTGTCCATTTGTATCTTATGAATAAGGTCAGAGGCTTTTAGAGTTGGAGGGCCCTAGAGAATACGATTTAACACCGGAAGGATTGCAGGAGTCGCTAGAGTTTGCCCAGTATCACAAAAGTGATTAAGTTGTCCTGCTTTGTGGTTCATTAATTATATGCAAATGCCCTACCAATAAAATACATTTACATGAA
Organism: Marmota marmota marmota; assembly: GCF_001458135.2. NCBI lineage: Eukaryota > Metazoa > Chordata > Mammalia > Rodentia > Sciuridae > Marmota > Marmota marmota. The sequence goes on along the minus strand of NW_025999932.1, from coordinate 3,397,080 downwards.
TAAATAAATGTAAATAATATAAATAAATATATAATATGAATAAATAAATAAAAGCTGTGTGCCCGGTAGATATCAGGATGCTGTCTGTGGACGTCTGTGCCCTTGTTGGGAACAACAGGGGAGCTTTGCACTTCGGTTTTAACAGGAGACCTGGAGACTCCTGTGGCTCAGGCTCCCGTGACATCAAGGAATCCACACAGAGCTTTACTGAAGGAGGACACGTGAGCCCTGGGACTCAAGGCCACGTAGGGACATGGACCACCAGGGATGGGGTGGCCTTCTCTAGGTTTCCTCCCACAGACCAAGTGGACTCATGGCCTCTCTGTGTCTGTCAATCCCCTCCTGTCCCAGACCCTGTCCTCCCTGGGAATCCCCAGAGTGGCAGGTCTAGCCACTGTTTCTCCCTCTTGATGTCTACCAGGGGTGATGGTAGGAAGAGACAAAGGACAGCCTCTGGCACCCTGCCCAGGGTTCTGTGCCACGGGATGCTTCTGAAAGGAGCTGATATTGAAATGGACAGGCTTCCTGATGGAGGTGTGGCTGAATGGCTTCTCATGACCCCTCTGGGAGCTCATACTTAGCTCAGACAGATGCAGTAAAACTGTCTCTCTAAAGATCAGGTCTCCCAGCCACATACTGGATACCAATAAAACCAGACAATTAAGTCACCCAAATGTGTTCTTCGATAATTGTTTCTCATGTTTTCTTCATTCAAAAGACATCCGATGAACTGGCTGTTAAATGATCTAACAGCAAGCAGCCCTTAATAAAGAGACCACGGGCCATCTCAGACTGCCATCACTACACAGGCTCAGTGTCAGGAGCCTGTACTTGGTTAGCTGATTTTTGAGTTGCAATCCTTAAGAATAAAGGGGCTTCAGGGTGTGAGTCATCAGCCTTTGCCCTTAAACTCAGGATCAGAAGAGAGCCTTGCGAAACAGCAGAGGAGCAGTGTCCGCTCTTTAAGTACAGAATGAGAACATGCAGGCGATAGCTTTGAACTTGCATGCAGTGTGAGCTCTCAGACCTGAAGACACTTCTTTCATGAATAATTTAAAACTTCAGCTGAATTGAATTATTCTTTAAAGGAATTTATTTTCATGGTCATGATTAATCCTTAGTAATTATGCTATTTTCTCTTATTATAGGTAATGTATGAAATTGTTGGAGCAATTGAAAAAAATAAAGACTCCCTTTCACAGAATCTTCTATTTGTAATGAAAAGTAAGTTGATTTCTCCCTACACTGGTTAAAATGCCATGCATTCCTTATTTCTTGATTTTTTTTTCCTACAAAATATGCTACCAGCAAAAGGATAATTGAAATATCTTTTGCATTGTAATGCCCAGAATAATAAGGAATGTTTCTTGCCATACTGTGCATTGGTTACAATTTAATTTGGAGTCCAGTAGAAACCATAATTTAACTAAGCTTTTAGCAGATAGGAATGTAAAACACCTTTACTACTTCAGTGGTATGAATATAAAAAAGCTATTCTGTGAAGACTAATGAAGATGAATATGGCGTCCAAAGTTATTTAGGCCACAGTAGGGTGAATTCATTACTTAAGATACCGTGAAGCACAACCAGGGATGGTCTTTTATTCTTATGCACATCCAGTTATAGAGTATTAATGCCACTAAGTAGAAGGAGCCAGTACGTTTATAAATCTGTGTGTATGTGTATATGTGTATACATGTATTTACAGATATATAGAGAGATAGATAGATAGATAGATAGATAGATAGATAGATAGATTGATTTATCAGTTCCTTCTACTTAGTGGGCATTAATACTCTACATATATATTGACTATGATTCTATACTATATATAAAACAATGTATTAAATTCATATATATTCCAATTGTATATGTATGTGTCTATATATGATTCTGTCTCCTCTAGTAGTTATTTTCTTAGTGGCATTTCTGCAGTGATTCACATTTTTCTAATGACCCCTTTAGTGAATGTAAGCTCAGCTTCTTTTGTGCTTTAAGGTGCTCTGGAAGCAACAGAGCATCTGTCTCTCCTGGGACAGGAAGCCTATGATGCCTTTCATGAAGTACTTAGGTGCCTCTGAGCTGGAGATCAGACGTCCACGTCACTTCTGGTCTCAGGACACATCTGCCTCAGGTTGCAGCAGCATGGTTGTTTCAGAGTCTTCCCGGGGAAGGGGTCACTCTGCTGGCCTCCCAGAACATGCGCTCATTGGGAGTTGTCTTAGCAGAGACCAGTGTTGAAGCATGGACTGGGAGGATATCATGATCGAGGAGGAATCGCGGTAATTGATCCGACCCGTTATCACTGGAAATGCCTTGCTCCTAGTATGCAGTTACCTGCACTTTTATTTTTAATGCCCTTTCCTTTGGTCTTGTCTTTTAGCGAAGATCTAATATATAGCATGTTTTAGAAGTTGGCACAATGCTTTTTTTTTTTTTTTGTATTTCATGGTGGTATATTATATCTACCTATCAATATACATAGATTATATATAAAATAAAAGGGGATCAGGCAAACAGTGTGGTCCATGTTTATGACTGGTGTTTTCAGTTTTATTTAAGGCTGTTATCCCTCAGTTGGAAGATAATGTGTTGCATTATTTGTGTGGTCCCACACACATTTAGACTTGCTATACATATGAATAACAATTGCTTTGTTATTGTTTACGAGGGTCATGGTATATACTTGTTGTTTGTTTATTTTGAAGTAGTTTCAATAAAGACAAGTTATAAAGTTAGTACAGAGAACTCCCAGTTTCCTCAGATCAGGGTGTTTGGGGCCTTCTTTCCTTCCCTCCCTCCATCTCCCTCCCCCCTCCCCTTCCTCCTCCATGTGTGTATTTTCTGAACCACTTGAGAACAAGTCACTCATCTGCTAATGTCTACATGTCAATGCACATTCCAAAATGAGGACATTGTCTTACTTGAACTCAGTAAATTATCAGAATATTGATCATTGATACAATGCTGACATCTAATCCAGAGCTCATATAAAGCATTGGCAATTGTCCCATTAATGTCTTTTATAGCGATTTCCCACAGTTCAGGGTCATTTCACTTCAATCTTTGATCTTGGACATTTCCATAGTTTTCCTTTGTTTTGCATGACATTGTTTTCAAAAATTAAATATCAGTTATTTCATGCAGTGTTCCTCAATTTGGGGATATTTGAATTTTACTTATATCAGAATCAAGCTGAGCATTTTTGCCAGGAACCCCCCAGAGGTGGCATATGCATCCTCAGTGCACCAGAGGCAGTGACCACCATAAATGTCCCCGAAGCTGTGACTCGCGACTGCTTTGATACGGTAGTGTCTGCCAGCCTCTCGGTTTCCAGAGTTGCTGGTTCCTCTTTGGCATTGATGAGTAACCTGGGAGGAAGCACTTGGAGACCGTGCGAATGTTCTGTTCCATCAACCTCTCCCAGCTGGATTTGCAGGCATCTGTCATGCTTGCGTGAATCAGTTATTCCTCTTACGGTTGCAGAACGCCGTCCCCCCACCAACAGTGGCCTTCTGCTATGACACTCCATGTCTCCTACTTCACTGGCTCCTTTGCTTATATGACCGGGTGGACTCAGGTGTTCTTATTGTATTCAGTGAGCCATATACCACTACATCATTATTTTGATGCTAAAATTCTCCAAGGCGTGGCCTGTTAGAACACCTTTAGGCCAGCTCCTGTGTCCTTTTGACAAGTTCCCGTGACTTTTTTAGTGTTCCCTCATAACTGGTCTTCCAAGAAAGTGTCAGATCTAGAATCAGCCTAATTGGTCTTTGGGAAGTCTGGAATTGAGGAACACTGTGGTCTGGGGCCTGGGTGAGCTCACTGCTTCTGTAGTGTCTTTGATTTTAGGTATTTTCAGACCTCAACATTTAAGAGACAGACATAGATAATATTTAGATATGCAGCTGTGTATTAAAAACAGTGGCTTTCTCCCATAATTTGAAGCCAACACCACAGGGTCCCTTCCCACTCCTGCCTCTGTATTACGTCCTCCTTCTTTGACCGCTCTCCCGTTTCCCTGCTTGTTTATTAATGTGACTTTTCACTGAAGGCGATGCAGATTTAGATTCTATCTGCCTTATTTTGTACCTGGGCAAGCAGAACCCCTGAGTGTGGGAAAGGTAGCAACTAAACTACTTCACTGTTACACGCTGCTCCCTGCCCGATGGGCTGAGCATGATCTTAAGTGATTGATGCATGTTATTTCACATTTCAAGCCTTGCAATAACCGCCAAGGTACTGTCATCATCCTTTGATAAAGAGGGAAACTTAGGCTCCAAAAGCTGTCTACATACAGAAAACCAACCCCAAGAGTTCTCCCTCTTGTCTTTACCAGCCATCCACATTGTTTTCAAATTGCTGTTGAAATGTGTGATCCAGACTCCACTCGTTCCACCTCCTCTTCTCCCTGAGATGTCCAGATAGGAACGTGGACCTAGAATTTCATAGTGTCTAAAATGTATCAGTTCACTTTGACCCTGGCATCTTGACTGAATTCAGCAAAAGGGGTTCTCTCTCCCCTTCTTTAACCTAACAACAGGTGCAGCCAGGTGAGGGTCTGAAATGGTCTACTACCCAAGGTACTGCTTTCCTGGAGTGGGATGGGGTGTTAATGACCAGAACCAGATGTCTTCATGAGTTGGTCAGCTGCACCAAAGCCCCTCAGGTCTGAGCTGGACAGTGCCCATAACCAGGAGGCAGTGCCAGGCAGAGAGCCAAGGGCCAGGAGCTCAGGTGGAGAACAAGGGGTCAGAACACCTGGCCCAGGGCAGCTAGGGTCAGGGAATGAGACAGGACCGTGGCGGGGAGGGGGCAGACCTGTAGCACCTTTTACATCTCAGCACAGAATGCTTTAGTGGTTAAAGTACTTTTATGAGGAATAAATTTAACATTCAAGTAAATAGTGATTTTAACAGCACTTAACAACGTCCATTTACTTATTTCCTAGCTAGTGAAAATGTCGTGATCAATCATTTGTTCCAGTCGAAATTGTCACCAACGGGATCCCTCCTATCTTCATATCCTTCCTTTAAATTCCGAGGACATAAATCTGCCCTGCTCCATAAGAAAACGACAGCTTCCTCAATTGTTGGAGAGAACAAGAATTATCTCGAGCTTAGCACGGTAGGCACCTCTGTGATTCTTGTTTATTTGCTTCTAGGTTGCTTGGATATTTTCTTTGTTTAAAAAAAATCATAATTTTGTACAATCATGTAAAGAAACTTATATTTTAATAGAAAGAATTAAAGGAAAGGATACCCACCAGAACTGTCCAAGAGAGGGGACGTTACAGGAAAGTGCAGTGGGGTGACAAATCAGTTGTCTGTGTGACATCCCATTTGCATTTCATCTGCCTTCCTTTTGGATGAATGGGGACTGAAGTGGGGACAGAAGGCTCTGAGGGTATATACTTACCTACCTTATCATTTCTGAGGTTTGGGGTTTCTGAACCATGAATATTTACTTCTCTTTTAGACATACAGCATTTTTGATCTTAAAATATTTTTATTGTTTATTTGTAGATTTTTACCTTAGTTTTTGCTAAGCTAATTTCAACATTTGTTCCACATAAATTTGAATGTCCATATAACCTAAAGGTTCTAATTCTAGAAGAGAACTAAAATCTCTGTGAAGAGTTATTTCAAACTGATAAGGAAATGTTTGAAGCTTGTTCAGCTTCTTACAAATACAGCGCCAGACTGCATTCACGTTATTTTGCTTGTGTCTACCAAAAGAATAGAAGAGGAGGCGTTGAGTTGGGAAAGCATTCAGGACAATCAATTTTAGAAATGCAGTTGTTGCAGCCTGCTGGAATGTGTCTTGGTTTTCCAATTAAAATAAAGGCATAATTGAATCAACTCTTTTAGTAGAGTGGTGGGGAATGTGAGTGTGTTTAGCTAGCAGGGCCTAGAAATTAGCGACCCTTTGATGTACTTGTCCAGAGCAGGATGAGCACAGGAAGTCACTCTCACTGCATACAAAATGGCATCTTTTACATTAAAAGACAAAGGGTTGTCCTTTAGAAGCACCATCCTCATTCCCGCTGCTCTTCTGCACCTTCTGGCTCTTCCTTTCTCCATCCTCCTGCAAATCAAGAGCAAGTGATCCCTGCACACCGCTGAACTGTCCTCCGTTATTAGATATTATTAAGCACTGTGAGGCTGAGAAGGATTGCAGAGGGGAGGAGTTTGCAGTGGCTCCTCCACACAGAACGGAAACCTGAGCACTCATGCTCAGGGATGGAGATTTGTCTGTCTGACTGCCTTGTGTGTTCCATCCCTCACTTCCCTAGCCGTCCCCTTTTTAATGCCCTTGTCCAGCAATCCGCCCCTGCAGCCAGGAGGACAGGCTTTGACCTGCGTTGCCTGGGCACTGCGTTGGTAGGAGACACCTTGAAGTGGGACCAGTCCCTGCACAGTGCCTTCCCTTGTTGGTTACAGTCAGTCCTCCTGCTCCAAGGTCATGTAATGGGAGGAAGGGGGCTACTGTCATTGCAGCAGCACCAGGCTCAGAGGACGCTGCATCAGGAGTCCTTCTTGTGGTTTAGAGAGAAGTGGCTTTCCATCAATCTGTGTGTTGGTCTGGGTCTGCGTGGTGCTGTGGATGAGGCAGGGCACTAGTGGCCGAGGTTTCTTTTAACCCCTGCTGGAATCTGACTATCTACCTCCCGCCCTTTTTATCTTCGTCCATTGGCCTCATTTCCACTGATCGTTTTGTATCTCCATTATCTTCACTACATGTGATTATTTTTCTTTTGAGAACGTGTGTGTAATTACTTATTGAAGAAAACAATCTATTATCATTTTTCACAAATAACTTATTAACCTCTTTTATTAAGAGAGAGGGTGGAGGAGAGAAAGAGTCCTTTCCTCTTTCTCTTTCTCTGAGGTTTGGGGTTTCTGAAGGAGCACAAGTGTCCAGCCCATACCCACATGCAGTGCTGCTTATATTTTAAATTTAAGGAAGCACACGAACACTTGTGGAAGCATCTGCTCTTTATAACCTGAAATCTCCTTCATCCCCACTGATGTAATGACCAGAACACTGCAGGGAGGTGATTGGGATCTATGTGTGTTCTCAAATGAAGATGGGCGTGGATGGTGGTAGGCCTGATTGACAGCCTTGCCCTTGAAAGGGCAGCAGCTGGGGCTCTGTTTGACCTTCAGGTGCCATTCATCAAGTTACAGGAGCATTACGGAAAGATTGTCTGGTCCTGGTTTTTATAAACTGTTTTATGCCTTTGCCTGTGGATTTACATGGATGTAAACCTTAGTTTCTATTTTTTCCTTCTAAACTGAAATTTAGTAATTAAAATTTGAGCAAAGCTCACCCTTTCCCTGTCTTTCCCTCCCTCTTTCTTTTCTCATTACAGATATTAAAAAAGAAAGGAGCGTCTACATTTCGGCAAAGACTGGAGCGCAGCGATCCCACCAGCACAGCGTCACAGCTCAGGGTCAGTGAAAATGCCAAGGGCCTCGTGAGTCTGTGTCAGCCACACCAGGGTCACATGGAATTCTTTTCCATTTCTGAAAACTTGAATACCTCCAGGGAAAAGTAAATACACACACACACACACACACACGTACACACACAGTAAGTGAATATGTGATATACAATAGAGTCAGATTGGAGATAGAGATTTGTATTAAGAAAACAAAAACAAAAACAAAAAGCCGGATATAGTGGCATATGCCTATAATCCTAGCAACTCTGGAGGCTAAGGCAAGAGGATCACAGGTCAAGGCCAGCCTCAGCAACTTAGCGAGAGAATCTATATCAAAATAAAAAAATAAAAGTACGAAAACCAACAAGAGCGCTCAGAGTTTCCAGCCAGGTTCTCTGGGTGAGTCAGCAGGTCTTTCTTTTCCTGTAGAAATCCCTGGCAGATATTACCAGGAAGCTCCAGCGCTGCACCCCGCACGTCGTTCACTGCATCAAACCCAATAACTCGCAGCTGCCAGACGTGTTTGATCACTTCTACGTGTCGGCTCAGCTGCAGTACCTGGGCGTCCTGGAGCTGGTGAAGATCTTCAGGTTCGGGTACCCCGTGCGCCTTTCCTTTGCGGATTTCCTGTCGAGGTAAATCCCTTGCCTGCTTTGCCTGCTCTTAGCGCTGCATGTGGCCGGGTGGAGACTTGCCTACCATTTCGGCTTTGCCTTCGCCGCGTATTTTCTTCTCTTGAGGACGGGGATGCCGTGAAACACACTGGTAGAGCCTTTGTCAAAAGGTACCAGACTCTGCTGGGGACACTTTGGAAACCGCCTTCATGTTCCCTTAAACGTGTGGCTTTCCCTGGATTTAAAGAGTTACGGAGTTAGGACATCTAGTGTCTATGTGACGACTAGTTAAAAGTAGAAACAGACGTCTGTGGTGATTTCCTCCTTTTCATCTGTGAACAAAATCCCTTTAGATCAGGGTTAGCCAGCACTCCTGGTCACACCCCTCACCTCTTGTTTTTGGAAATGCTGTTTAGTTGGAACATAGCAGATGATATTCATTTACTTATTGTTTGTGGTCTCTTTTGCACTACAGTGGGTAAGAGGGACAGTATGCCATAGTGTAAACTATGAAATAACTGTGACCTGGCCCCTTAGAGAAGAAGTTTGTTGGCCCTTCTTGTAGATAGGAGCATCCCCCACACAGACAGGGCGTTGTGCCCTAGGAGATCTCCAGGGGTGTGGCCACATCTCCAGGGTGGCCCTGCTCTGCAGTAGCTTCACCTGGGCAAGTTGCAAGGAGTGCCTGACCCACCCCCACCCATAACCTACCCAGCCGAGTATATGTTCATATGTGTTTTTATTTTATCAGAAACATTAGTCTGGCTTTGATCAAATTGATAATATTCACTAATAAAGCCAAATTTAGAGAATTAGTTGGTGAGTACTAACTTGGTTTCTAAGTCTATGCTGGCCGGCACATTGCTGGTCCAGGTCTCCAGTGTCTGCGCTGCCTTGTCTGCTTGCTGAGGTTGAGGACTTCGGCTGACGAGATAGGGGGTGCACATATGGAGAGAGGCCCTGGGTGCTTTAGCAGTCGTCTGTGGACAGAATGCTGCAGAAGCACAGGAAGGAGCGTTTGGAATTGATGTGGCTTTCATGTGAGGCTGGTATGAGTCTCCATGAAAATACGATAATATATGGCTGTAGACATTCAGGAAACAAAAGCGAGGTGGGAAAAAAAACAAAACCAGACAGTACTTAGCAATCTTACACAATCTAAGATGAATCTTTAAAGTAATACTGATGGAAAATAATAAAAGTATGACATCTAGCATTTATGGTTAAAAGATTAATATGAATTAGTATGATAAACCATTGACCTAAAAAAGATTTTAAAACTTTTGTTGCCAGTTCAGTGTGAGTCACAAGTTTAAAGAAGCTGCTAAATGAAAACAAAATTTAAAAAAACTTAAATTGCTAAATTAAATATTAAGTTCAGAACAAAGGATGTAATATTTAAACTATTCTGTTTAATTTTTATAACATTTGTTTTTTCCAGAAGAATAAAATAGCATTTTTTTTTCATTTGTATAAATTTCACAAAGAAAAAAAAATGAACATCATTGGAGCTCTACTGGAGCTCTCCAGAGAACAGAGACTGTCAGAACATCTTCAGAAAAAGCTCAGCCCCAGGGGAATGGCGATGTTTAACTGATAGAATACGTACTTCCGATAAACAGATATTTGTGTTCAAAAACTTAAATGATGCTTATAAATGAGACAATAGACACACTATCTATCTCTTAGTTCACTGGAATTAACAGTTGGACTCTCCATAGGAATAACTCAGACTGCAGGTAGAAGTAGATGTTATAGTGTCTCCGAGTGGAGGGGGCATGTCCCTGGATTGTAATGAAGGGGGCCAGTTAGGACTGCTGTTTTTCAGGAAGGCTCTTAATCTGCCTTTCTCCCTCCCTGAGGTGTAAGCACCTTCGGGCTTCGGGCATCTGGCGTATTAAGGAGGATGTATTTCTCACACATCACGTCTGCCAGCTGAGGTCAGCCCTCCCACACTGTTAAGTGCAAGTGGCCTTGGAGTCAATGAGTTCTAAACCAGCCCGTGTGTGAGTTAAAAGGAAGACATTCCCAGGTGTGCTCCAGGCTTTCTGAATTGGAACTGATTGGGGGGTGGATTTGGGGATCCTCTGGGGCGCAGCTCCATCTGGGATCCAGTAGGAAGCAGTTAGGAAAAACTGTCCTGGGACTAGGGGAGTCACCTGCCTCAGCCTGTGACAATGAGCTTCAATGAGTGGGAGTGGTCATTAGGGCCAGTCTCCTGCCACAACTCCTGAGAACAGCAGTGTCCAGTATCGGGCACAGGGGAATCACCCGGACTTGGTACTGTGCAGATTCCCAGGCACCTGGCCCCAAGTTCAGATCTGAAGGTTTAGGGGAGACCTGTGGATTAGCACTTCTAATGAGTTTCCAGGTGATGTTAAGTTGCTGGTGTCTGACAACATGTTGACAACCTTTGGTGTCGTCACTTGGGGACGATGTATGTGCTGTGTTTTATTTTTCCCCAGCCAAGTCTGCCCATACCTGGATAAACAAAGTGAATTTGTGGGGCATGTAAAATCCCCAACCCACCTCAGATTGACTGAACCAAGATATACACTTGGTCAAGATGTCTAGGTGACCTCTCTGTACTTGCCATGTGCCCAACACTGTGTATGAACTCCTGTGCTGGACAACAGATGGTCCCTCTCACTGAGAAAATCATGAAGCAGTGTGTTTATGCCTCCTCTTCTGCTGCCTTGAGTTCTGCCCTCACAGCAGCTCTGCACTAAAGGTTACTTGGCTGTTCCCTAGAGCCACCTCAGACGACTGCAGAGATCTTTGCAGCTCTATTCCACAAGCAGTCTCCATCTGGCACCAGAGGATGGGGACCATGGCTGTGTGTGTGTGTGTGTGTGTGTGTGTGTGTGTGTATGTGTACCCCGTCTGGGTCCCTCTCCCTCCCTGTCATGCGAAGACACCCCCCCCACACACGTCCACACACAATGTATCAGAAATAATCTCAAAAAAGTATATGTAATTAGTATATTTTCAAATTAAACATAGTTTTTATTTTTATTTTATGTATTTTTTTGTATGAATGCATCTCCTGATAGATTGACTGCTTTATGCTAGGGCCCTATCTTAGTCATAGGTTGGTATATATTATGGATATTAAATAAATGTCTTCAGAACAAATCTTGCATTGGAGGTTCACAGCTGTTCAATTTGAAGTGCTATTTCTGCACAACAGAGACCATAGCCAAACATTTAAATGTATATTAGGTGAAAAAGAGGAGTGGGGGGAGATGAGACTTTTTAGTGACTCTTTGCATTTCTTTCAATACTTCCTTATTAAAGGGGGATTTAATTTCTTCTTCATTTTCAATGGCATAGCAGAGGAAGTGAGATCACTGCCTTAGTTAGGTGGAATTTTGTCACCATCTCTCTGAAATGAAGGAAACCAGTCTAGAATAATACCACAAAAAACATTGATCCATAGAGAGATTATCTGTTTCCATAGAGCTTGAAAGAAATAAGCCAACCTACTGCTACATCAGGAAATGGCGCAGTACGGAAGGCCCACCAACCAGGGGTTTCGTAGGCCCCCAAGCAAGGTAGCCTCATCATAAAGGCAGAGCCCAGAGCTAGAATGTGGTAGATATCTGGTTTGTCCCGATTACAGTATCAGAACAGATCACTCCTGGGCCAAGGGGATTCCTCATACTCTACTGGTTACATTCCTATGCGAAATGTGTCTTTTCTGTTCATATCCCTCAGTCTCCACTGTTAAAGAATAAAAACCTGTCAAGACAAATGACTCTAATATGCAAAAAGAAATATGGTCACCACCAAAACCTTGGATGAAAGAAGAGAGAGGTGTCTATTAGCATCATGCTACTTATTTGAACAGTATCCCCCGGTTCTGAAATCCAGCAGGATGATCTCTTGAGACGTGTATAATGACGTTTCCTTGGAATTCTTGGTGGATTCCAAATTTACACCGTGGTGTCTGGCCTTGGTATCGTTGTCATTCCAAGTCCTCCAGCCGAGCTGGAGCAGTGCCCTAGGAGAGGCTCCTGTGTCGACTGGGTGCCACAGTGTGCTTCTCCATTCCCTTTGCTGTGCTGCTTGGGTGACTCTCAGTGCTCGAGGGGGACAGAACAGATTCTCAGGCTGTGGCCTTCAACATATAAGTAGCTATTTAAAGTCCTCAGTTTTACCTTTTGGCATGAAAGTCTAAAGTGCTGACACCTTGGCCCTTTACATAAAAAGTTTGCTGTCCTCTGTGCTAGACTGTAAGAGGCAGGCATGGCCTCCAGCAGAAGGCTGGTCGCCCTCTGCACTTCTGCATCCACTGTGTGGAGGAGTCTGCTCTTTTCCTCCATCTCAGTGACTTTCTCTCGTGGTGTAGGGCTGAGTCCTTGAGTGCTGAGATCCTTTACTGATGGGGGGCGAAGCCAGCTCTTACCAGTGTATTCCACAGAACAAAAGGACCTGGATCTGTGGCTCTCAGCAGCGAAGGCTAATTTCTCTCCTCACTGTGTTTGACTGTGGCTCAGAAGTAGCACAGCTTGGCCTAAGTCAGTGCTGGTCTTAGTCTGTGCTTCAGATGGATCTAAGGCCCAGCCTGGAGCGAGGACATGCTGCTGCTGAGCCAGAGGGAAAAGAGGGATAGGGAATCGGCTTATGAATCCTGCTGACATGGCGCCTGTCATTCTCTGCTCTTCCCTGATTAGTCCCAAGACCACAGGGTGGAGAAGGAGCCTGCTCACAAGGTTCTTCTAGCCCTGTGTCTATTGCTGTCAGCACCCCAAAACTTAGTGACATCAAACAGGATTTTTTTTTCCTATTCCAGGGTTAAGTGGGACTGGTGGGGCAGGTCTTAGGTGACGTCTTTCTACAGGTGCACAAGAGGCTGGAGTCAGTCCACCTGACTGGCTGCCTGGGTGTCTTCACCCAGATGGCTGGTGTCTCTGTGTCCCCCCTGGCCCTCCTCTCTAGCAGATTAGTCTGGACTTCCTACTTTGGCTCAAGGTCTCAAGGGACAAGAAAGGAAGGTTTACAGTCCTCCTAAAAGCCAGGGCTGGAGCTGCTATAGCAAACTCTCCCTGGGTTCCATTGGTTGAAGTTCCAGACAAGCGCTTTGCAATGGGAAGGAGGCCACTGGTAGCAGTGGGGGGCGGAGGCCCCACGATGAGCTAGCACACCCTTCCTTACACAGGGAGAACCTGAGCAGGCCACCGTGCTGGGACTTACCAGTAAACGTAGAGTTAGTTCAATATGGAAAACTATGTGGTTTTTTTTCCAAATAATAGAAGTGAAGTAAAGAATCCTATGAGGTCATGCTGAAAAAAAAAAGTGATTTTTGAGAAGTTTCTTTAATACCCTTTCATTAATCCATTTTTTCCCAATTGGCTGATCCACTAATATGCCATATTTCCTTTCCTTCCCTTCCCTATCCCCACTCCCCTCTCCTCCCCTCCTGTCTCCTCTCCTCTTCTCTCAATTTCCATCTGCCTGCAGGATTAGGAAGGAAGTTCTGGAGTGTGACTCTAGATCCTGTGTGGTGAGCTCCTGAGTCATGCTCATGGCTCATCTGAGGGTTTACTTATGGTCAGCAGGGAGAGTAAAATACATCATTGAATGGAGGGGTTACTGTTTAATGAGGTGAACATATTTGGAAAGGACAGAGGACTTGACCAGTAAAGGGAGCAGGGTGTTTGGTATTTTGCTTGGCATGGGGAGGGACCCTGAGCTATGTTTGGGGGTTGTTGTGGATGAAGCTCCACTTAGAAGTATTCTGAATCACTGAGCTGTTTCAATGACACAGCTCTTGCTGAAAGGCCACACCGTAAAAGAACGTAGCCCTGGCATTAAATTGGGTGTGGGGCGACAGGAAGACAAACTTGTATTTATTGAATTGAAGCTAGTGGGCAGCAGCTGCCCCATGAAGAAGACACCCTCCAGAGTGGGCACTTGAGCTGAACCTTCTACAAGTCCCCCGTGTTATGTGTCGGTTAAGAGAAAGGAGAGTTGATAAGGTCAGGAGATATTACATCTTCTAAAAGCCTTCACTGGCAAAGGATGGATGTTCTTCAGGGTACCTTTGCCAGATCTAACTGTATTCTTTCTGCTGAAACTGCTCTGCAGGAATGGATGGATGTGTGGGGTTTAATGAAGCCAGGAAGAAAGAGGGCTTACGACTTTTCAGTGAGTATAAGATATGTAAAGAAACTTACCTAACAGGCTCTCCAAGTCCTTTCAGTGTGGACATGACTCAGCGCATCTCCCTTTATAATTTGTTATACTGCTCCATGGATTATGGATCAGATGTCCCCCCACAGTGTACTTTAAGGATTTGCAATTTTTTTTTTTTTTTTTTGCAAACAGGGAGAACTGCAGACTCACAGGATATGTGGGCTGTGACGTACCTGCTCAGCCTGGCCTTAGGCAGACAGTGTGCAGGCCTGGTGTGAAGGAGTGGGAGAGGCAGGGCCCAGCGCAGGCATAGCCGCAGGTGGCTGGGTCTCACCAACGGGCAGCCAACCTGTGATGTAGGCCAACTCGCCTCCTTTCTGATAGGGAAAGGAGGGACCAAAACTCTTGAGAAATGGGACAGGGAGGTGACTGGAGCCTGCTTTTGTGGTCTGGCTCAGGTCCTTGTTTTCACTATTCTGAGTTTTTAGGTCTCCACGACAGTACCCCTCATTCACCCTCCTCTCTTCATTATATATTCATTCACTTCTCTTTGTTCTCATATTTTATTGAATCAGGGAGTCAATATGACTTGGGAGTCCCCATCAGCTGTAGCATCGTGGTCACATCCCTGGTGCCAAGGGTATCTACCCGTGGTGGGTCAGCTCTAAAGTCCTCATTCATCGTTCTGTTCCTGATAGGACCCTTTAAGGTGACCACTGGCACACAGCTATCAACTGTTGTATAAATGATAACTGCCACATCTTTGATTAATTTTTCCCTAAATGATACTTATCGATGTTTACGAGACTCTGGGTACTAGGCCGAGCTCTTTACAAGTGATATCTCATTCAGTCCTCATTGCGCCTCTGCGGGTTCTGTTGGTACCTGCACTCCTGTTGTATAACTGAGAAAACTGAGGTTCCAAGGAGTTAAGTGCTGGTCAAAGCCTCACACCTCATCCTGAGGGGGTTCCTAGCCTCACAGCGTACAAGACGGGAACTGATGCTGACCTCATTCCATTAGCTGCTCTTTCAACGGCTGAGCTATTTCTTGGTGCTTGATTGCCGTTAGGATCCACAGGCAATGGCTGCGACCTGCCAGAGCAGCACTGTGACGCCAGAGAAGGAATGAAGTTTCTGGAGATTCATAAAATTCAGGAGTGGTTCCTGGACTCTGGATCGTCTTTGCTCTGTTGATTTGAGAACAGTCCAGTGACTCTGTTGAGTATCTTGGACTGCAGCCAATCCCAAGCTCCTCTCCTGCCATCTTGCAGACTCCTTGAACCGCAGCAGGACAGCTGGTGATGGAGTGAGGCTGGACGCCTAATGATCTCTGGAAAACTAGTTCAAAGAAGTCTAAGGAGAGTGCTGTTTAAAACAGAGACTGCTCTTTTCACTTAAAATATGTGAAAAGTAAGAATAAAAAGTCTTTCATAGCTGGATGCAGTGGCACACACCTGTAATCTTAATTACTGGGGAGGCTGAGACAGGAGGATCACAAGTTCAGGGCCAGCCTGGGCAATTTAAAATAAAACAAAAAATAGGAAAGGGTGGGGGTGTAGCTCAGTGGTAGAGAATCCCTGGGTCAATCCCCAGTACCACACAAAAAGTCTTTCATAACTTCCTAATAACCTTGGGAACAAATTCCCAAAGCTGACCAGCCCAAATGATTTAAAATGAATCCCCTGAGCAAGCATTCAGTATGAAGCAAATGAAACCAGAGTGCTTATTGCTATTCCAGTAAATTAGAAAGCTATTTGCAACATGAGTTCAACATTTTGACAATTGCATTGTATTTTTAATGCAATAGTAAGGTCCATAAAAAACTAAATCACAGAATTCTGAATTTTGAGCTTGTAAAAGTAGAAGAAAACAACTTTTTTTTTTTCAATCAGTATGTTCACAAGCAGCCGAGAATACTGTTTCTTTTCCCTGAAGACACTAATTAGATTAGACTACCTCACCTTCCCTCAGGAAGCAGGAATGGTGAGGAAGTGGTGCAGATGGCCCTGCAGTTACCTTCCCTACAAGTGTCCTTGCCTAATCCTGCATTCTCTGCCTTCTGGAACCACTGGACTCACCCTGGGGACCCCAAGCAGCTGGGGTGTCTGTGCCCTGGTGGGCATCCTCAGTCTGTCTTCCCTCCCCTCTTGAGAGCACCCACTGCTTCATGGTGCAGCCCCGGAGACCACTGGTGGGCAGCAGAGGCTTACTGGCCCAGGAGGCCTCCCTGGTTGGTGTCACCCCTATTCAAGGCTCTGAATGCGTTCTACTTCCAATACCAGGCCTCACCCAACTCACTCATTGCTCAGCATGGCTGGCTCCTGAGACGTCCTGCACCATAACAGAGGAAGATCTTCAGATACAATAAAGGAGCGATTCTCATAATGAAATCCAGTGGCCTTGATAGCCTGCGTATTTGACTGTAAATCTTCTTCCATGATTAAGTTCCCTGTGACAAATCAAAGTTCAGAGATTAATGCTTCTTACAAATTAGAAGTCCAGAGATAATTCAATTCCGAAGGACTTGAAATCCCAAATATGATTATGGTGCCTTTATGACTTTTAAAGTCTAATGTTCTATATGCATTGGTTAAATAGTCGTCTCCTGCTCATCCTTTCCATGTTCTCACTTTGCTTAGTTGTAGCTGAAGGTGTCCAGATGTCTAGGTATAGCTGGGGTCTCCAGCACTGTGGTCTGTGCTGTCAGTCCCTGTGTTCATGTGCGTGGCCTACCATATCAAAGTACTGCAGACGGGGTGGTCTACACGAGAGACAGACGTCTTCCCACGGTTGATGTCTGGCAGGGACTCTCCTGGGTTGCATATGACTGCTTTTGAATATGTCCCCACGTGACCTGGTGGCCATTCCTTGGTGCTTGCCTGGGGCAGGGAGGAGGGCCTTGGAGAGGCAAGAGGAGACTAGCTCTCGGTCATCCCTTCTTGTAAACCCACTGATTCTGTTAGATGGGGCCCCACTCTTACAATCGCATTTAATCTTAGTTGCCTCTCAAGGGCTTCACCTCCAAACACTGGGAATCAGGACTTCAATGTATAAGTTTTAGAGGATCACAGATATTCAGTCCAGAGCAGTCTTTCAGGGCCTCACATTCTGTGTTAATTCAGTGCAGTATCTTGGGATCTTCATGCAGAAAGTCCAATGAATAAATGATAGATATAATAATTCATGCACTAATCTCATACCCACTAATTTAGAAATTGGTTCCTGGGCTGGAGATGTGGCTCAAGCGGTAGCGCACTTGCCTGGCATGCGTGCGGCCCGGGTTCGATCCTCAGCACCACATACAAACAAAGAAATTGGTTCCTATTCTCTGGTGCAGTGTACTACCAGCAGGGCTATTCCAAGACACTTTGTGTTTACTCTAATATTTCACATTACCAAAGACAGGTGACCATATGGTATATTGACCAAGTCAGGCATGTTCTATAGTGAGACAGGTGTTGTTAATAACTGTGCAGACTCTCCCTGGCAAACCAGGACATATTGTCCCCCTGATGATGCTCTTTACCCTGCTCCTTCTTATAAGTCTCATCTTGCTGATTTACCAGGATTGCTCCTCTGCCCTTTCCAGTGGACTGCAGCTCTGGTAAGGAGGATTGGCAGTGTGGTGCCTGGCACATCGCAAGTGGCCCGCAGGTTACTGGCTGGATGAACTAGGTGTGAGTGGCCAATGTTGAAGTTTTCTGTACTGTTTCATAGTTGAACTCTAAATGTTGAGCGCAAGATGCTATGTTTATTAAAGTTCCGTGCCAAGCGTGTTCATATGTCGTGAAAATAGTTGCTGCCATTGTCTTATCAGTTAAGAAAGTTTGATTCAGCTAGGCTTAAATATTTGCTCTTAGGGTGGCCAAAGAGACTTCAGTATGACATAGTGATCCCATAGAGCTCCATAACATTCTCACTCCCAAAACACATTCTAGACCCTTCTCTGAGATTTCTCATCTGTGGTAAGCATACAACATGCATGGACAGGTGCCTTTATTTTACATTGAAAGGAGGCTACATTTTATGTTTCTCAATTTTTAAATGCTTAATTAGCTGAAAGCATTCTCTGTAATATTCTAAAGGTAGAGGGTCATTTTAAGTGGCAGAAATATTTTTAAGAATAAAACATTGAATCACAGTAGATAGACACTGTATTGATGGTCTCCTCTTCAGTGAAGAAGCTATTTTTAACTAAGGAAGATTCACATAGCTGACCCACTTTTCAGTATTTCTACAAAGTACAGAACCTTCTTTATCTCCATTTTATTCACCTCTGTCTTATAAACTTGAGAACTTACTTTTGTGACAACTTAATTAGTAAATATTTAGATTATATGAAAGATGCTCACTTTTAGAGGCATTTAATTTTGGAATAAAAATCATTAGTTTTTAGTCAAGAAATTCACAGTTTTAAGCAAAACCACATCATTTACTAAGTAATAAAAATGGTAATGAAAACATAGTTTTAAAGTGTAAACTAATAATCTTATAACTATCTCCCACTTATAACTAAAAATATGTATTTCTGCTAGGACCTCAACTACTCTATCTATAGTTTTCAGAACTTGGAGAATTTCAATTGGAAATGAACCTTTAGCATATTACAAAAAAATTAAATCTGAAGAAGGAAGAAGGCTTTTAAAGAGTGTCGTGAAATTTTTCATTGTTGTAGTGAGGCAATCAACAGGAGAATAGAAGGACTGATGCAAGGATGTCCACCAACGAGGACTGGCTAGAGAGCTAGGGAGCTCAGCAGGGTGACATTGCTCCAGCTCCAACCACCGTGACACTAAAAATCAAAGCCCCATGGACTAACAAGAGTACCCGATGTGGCTCATAGTCATTTTCTCTCTGTTTTGAAGAAACTTCTATAAGACCTCTGCAAGGCTAAGAAATAGAAGTAATCATTATACACTAAAGCTAATTAATTAACCATGATTTAACAATACAATAGAACAAGAAAGTTAAGCCTATATGTTTTTCAGTAATGAGCCACTTTTTATTCAAAAGTGACTTTATAGGCAGCTGGGCACAGTGGCACTCACCTGTAATCCCAGCAGCTCTGGAGGCTGAGGCAAGAGGATCACAAGTCAAAGCCAGCCTCAGCAAAGGCAAGGTGCTAAGCAACTCAGTGAGACTCTGTCTCTAAATAAAATCCAAAATAGGGCTGGGGATGTGGCTCAGTGGTCAAGTCCCTGAGTTCAATTCTGGGTACCAAAAAACAAAACCAAACCCGCAGTGGCTTTATAGAATACCAGGGAGAGACTTGTAAAAGGAGGTCATTGCAGAAAGCTACTTAAAAATTGACTGGTCCTGCATTTGAGGCAGTGAACAGAGGACAGTGCAGGGTTAGGCCCCACACCCAGTGCCTTTCAGCAGTGGCTCAGAGCGGCTCATCCTCCCACATGGCTCAACAGCTCAGAGCTCCAGGACTTGCTCTCTCTCACCCTGCAGTGACCCTTGCCGCCCTGACAGCCTCTATGCTCTGAGAAGAGGAAATGCGCTCCCTCAGTACCCTTCCCTTCTCCTCTCGGGCCCCCTGGGTTCATGTGTCCCCTTCCCCGTCTCTTGGCTTTCTCTTTTACAGTCTCTGAGAGTGGCCCACCTCTACAGTTCCTGTCATGGCTTCCTCAGAGAAAGCAGAAGGGGAGTCTTCCCCTTCAGCTGTCAAGGGAGTAGAAGAGATTGAGAGTGGAGGGTGCGTGTGCTCTTCTGTCTCTACGTCATGCATGCTCTTCACCATCTGAGCCATCAGTCTTCTCATCTGTGGTTTTACTCTGTATTTCACTATCACTAACAGTGTCCTGGATCTTTCCAGGCGCTGGTTGTCAGCACAGGTCTTCTGCGGTGAGCTTTCTGTTCAAGCATCTTGCTTCATGAACATTGTCCTGGGTTAACTTTTAAGAGCTCTCTATGTACCCTGAAGACACATCTGCAGTAGTTATTTACTTGGCGAATGTTTCCTCCAGGAACGCGTCCTGTCTTCTGTGTTGCCGAGAAGATCGAGTGGAGTCACGATCAGTTCTTTTCAGTGTTTGGTAGACTTTGCCAGTGGACCCTTTCAGCTATGGACAGTTCTTATTTGGAAGGTCTTTAAAGACGAATCCAATGTAGTCACATGCTCCAAGAGTCCGCATGGTATTCCGGCCTGGTTGTCATGGTAGGCTGTGGTTTTGCAGAGCTGATCATTTCATCTAAGTTCTGAGTTTGTGGGAGTTAGTTGTCCTGAGTACTTCCTTGCCCTTTTCATGTCTGCGGGGTGAGCAGCGATATCCTGTCTTTTGCTCCTGAAATTGACAGTTGCGTTTTCTCTCTTCTTTGCCTGTCTTGCTAGAGTTTTAATCAGTGTATTTATTTATTCAAAGAAACAGATTTTGATATCATTATCTCATTTTCTGCTCAAGTGATTATTTAAATCATTGTCATTGGTCGCAGCTCGTACTTTATTACTTCTTTCCCTCTTCTTGTTTTAGGCTTACTTAATTTTGCCCTTTTTTTCCAGTCTTAAGGTGCAAGTTTAGCTTAGCAATGGGAATGCTTTCTTCTGTTCTAAGGTAAGCATTTAATGCAGTTCTCCCCCATCTGATTAAGCAGCACAGAGCAGTGGTGAGTTCACCGTCCTCCCCTGTGTCCTGGGCCCTAGAACCAGGAGCTACAGCAATGGCTCAGAAGGGGCGTTGGTGCAAACAGAGACGGGGAGGAGAGGCTTCTAGTTCATGCTCAGGGGCAGGACATGAAGCTCCCCCAGGAAATGCCCTGTGGGCTCTTTCCTCCCCTCTCTAGCCCCACCCCAAGCAATGCTGTTGCAGAGGGCCCAAGTCACCTAGCCCTCCCTAACAGGATGTGGTCCTAGGGCACAGCAGCCCCTTTGCTGTCCCCTTCCTCTGTCCGCCTTCAGCATGGCCGCAGATGCAGATGCAGCCAGGGTGAGTCCCAGTGGAGAAGAGAAGCCCCAGGAGTCTGGCAGAAGGACAGGAGCAGGAAACGTGCAGCCAGCCTGGGAGGCAGGAGGAGTGCTGGGAAGTGACTCTGGTTTTTTATGGACTCGCAGGCTCCCTCCATGCGCAGGGGATGCATCTCATATAATTTCACTTCCTTTTCTCCCCCCAGTTTATTGTTAGAGACTATTTTTTAGGGCAGTTGTGGGTTTACAGCAAAACTAAGCTGAAGGTGCAAAGATTCCCACAGAGCTGTGTGCTCTGCATTCACGGCCCCTACCATCAAGGTCACCCACGAGAGTGACAGGCATGTCACAATCCACACCAGCATGGACTCAGCACCACCCAGGGTCCTGGGCTGCATGAGAGCCCCCCTCAGAGTCTTCAGTCTCACCTTTGGGTTTGAAAGACTTTTCTAAGAAGTAAGGAAGGCAGTTTAGCCTGACGTGTCTCCTTCCAGTATTTTGTGATGCTGCTCCTCTGCGTTGTGCTATTTCCGAGAAGAAATTGGCTGTCATCCTTGGCAGGGTTCTTCTGTATACAAGACACCTTTGGTTTCTGTGTGCTTTAAAGATTCTCTTTGATTTCTGAGCGCTTTGCCAGGGTGCATGGAGCTGTGGTCCCCGTCATGATTCTTGGGCGTGGCCTACCTCGGGTCCTTGGAGTCTGCAGCTCTTATCAGATTGGGGAAATTTCACATGGATGATTTGTAGAATGTTTTCTCTGCTCTCCTGTGTCGCTTCTCCCTTGGAAACCACACTTTCCCACATAGCAGGCCCTTGAAGTTGCCCCACAGGGTGCCAAAGCTCTGTTCATCGCTTTTGGTATTATTTCTCTAGTTTTAATTACCGACTTCAGGTTCACTAATCTTTTCTTCTACAAAATCTGGCCTCTGATAACCCAATTCAGTGATAGGTTTGGTTTCAGTTATTACAGTTTTTCTCAACTTCAATTTGGATTTTTAATAAGTTCTTCGTGTCCTTAAGGTGTTCTGTCTTCCGGTGTCTGTTAGTTGACTAATTTGATGGACAGTGTCTTCTGGGCCAGTGCTGATGGATCATTTTCTCTGGGTTATAGATGATATTTTCCACTTGCTTGCCTACTCACTTGGGGCTGGCCACCAGCCATCGTGAGTCATGGTCTGTGGGGTGATATGTGTGCCTGCTTTTCTGTGGGTGCTCTGGAGTTGGGTCAGGGACACCACATGCTGTCTGGCTAATGGAGCGGCACTCCTGCCTTCCTTGTCTCTTTGCCCTGACACTAGTTCCCTCTAATCCATCTGGGTGGTTCTTTTCCCGGACTTATTCACCTTCATGGGCTGATCTGCTCACGACTGCTCTGGGGTTCTCTAATTCTCTCTCTGATCCTCTGCCCTGGAAGCTCCATCTATCTACCATGGCACCCTTCCCTCCCAATACCAAGCCTTCAGCTCACACCTCGGGCCCATTTGGGCTTCCCCTCTCTGTGCTGAAGTCTGGGGATTCCCCAGGAAGTGCGCTGGGGCAGCATCGGGCTGATGTGCCTACACTCTGACCTTAGGGTGGCTGCCTTCACCACCTGTGGTCTTCTGTCCTGAGAAGCCCTGCTTCACACTGTTTTAGTCATTCCAGGGCAGAGACTCACGCCAACCACCACGCCCTTCTTATTGATGTTTCCTACTACATGGGAACTTCCTCTATTAAATTATCCTGGGCTATCTTGGAGTACCTACCATCTAATCTCCTAAGAGAGAACTTCCTACAACAAGGTTTTTTTTTTTTTTTTTTTTTGGAACATTTGCATCTTAAGGTGATTTTTACTAGTATAGATAATGGTACACTTTTCTGCTTTGATTATTCAGATTATGTATACCAACTTTTCCTAAACAGATTTATATCTCTCTATAAAAATTAACATAGAGCAGCTGGTATTTTATAAAATGATGATGCTAGACGTGAGTTTGGGATAGGAAGTGGAGGCGAATACTATATTTGTTTGAATGTGCATGGATTTTAATTAAGTTAAAATTAAGCATACTAGAAATTGTTCAGGAAGCTGATGACTTCCAGTTTATTTTTAGGGAAATCTGGGTTGGGGGCTTCTATTACCAAATGGTCAAAAATGCATCTTTAAATGCAGGTTTTTTGAACAGAATTCTGAACATTTTGTACCCACCCCCGCCCCTGCTGAAGAAGAGTGTTTTGGCTCAAGATGAAGTGCCAGCTGCTTTGCCCACAATAGAATTTAAGAGTCAATGAGAAAACTTCCATTCTCTTATTGATGATCTATTGGTGATTTAACCCAGGGAAACCCTGAGAAATTTTATAAATTCTTAAGGTATTTCAAGATCTATACATAACTAGAGCAGGAGGCTGTGCTTTTTCAACAATACCTGCTACTTAATTTCTCATATATTATCTCAGAAATCTCTACAGCAGCCCTTCCCAGCAAGTATTAACATAAACACTTAAAAGACATTTATTGGGTCAGAAATAGGGCTCAGCCTGAAGCCGATGCTCCGGCCTCTGTCACGTGCTGCTACCATTCAACTTCAGCCATGGGGGACATCACATGCCATGTCATACTAGCAATAACTGATCTGTTTCAAACAAAGAAAAAACATTAAAGTAGATCTTGAAAAGTGTAAGATGTCTACACATGCCTGTGTCTTGCACATTCTCTCCTTGGAATTCCTGCACAATATTTACTGGTGTAAAAGATAAAGTTTTCATGGGAAGCTGCAGATGCACATTCTCAAAGTGATTCACTGGAGTATCTAAGTCACTTAGGCAGGGTCCTACCTAAGATCTGTCAGAGTCGGCCTGCGTCACGCCTTTCCTTCACTTCCTTCTAAGTGTTCTTTCATCTCCTGCTCTAAATCCCACGGAGCGTCCTCTCGGGACCTGAAAGCATCTCCACTGGAGGGGTTCCTTAGAATTGCTGCTGCCTTCCTGCCCACCACCGGCTACTGCTCTAGTGCCCAGTGTGAGAGTCCTGCCCAAGCCAGAGCGTCCCACAGTCAGGTGGGGGACGGCGTGGGAGCACTGTGGGGTGTCCCCAGAGCCAGGCAGGAAGCATGTCACCTGGCCAGATGGAGGGCCCACGCAGGTTCCTGGAGACACCTTGAGCAGTGAGAAATGACCCCCGAGGGAGCTGAGGAGGACCTGAGGTCAGGGGAGGGGCCAAGGCTGCTGAGAAGCAGGAGCAGAAGTGAAGCCAGCAGATCCCTGGGGGTCAGAGGAAGGGCCACCTGGCTGCAGGAGAGAGGGATGGGGGCGAAGCCAGGGCCTGTGCAGCTACAGGCATCCGACACATAAAACAACGTGAGAATCTGCTTTTCTTCGTGCTGGATCGGTAGTAGGCCATCTTGGCCCACAGGCCCAGTCAGCCGGCAGCTGGTGTTTTGAATGGGTTTTCCTGGTGCACACCCATTCCCCTGGGTTCCTTCCCTGTTTCAAAGGCAGGGTTGAGTATTTTGGAACAAACCATAAGTCCCATGGGGCCTAAAATCGTCACTGTCTGGTTGTCACATAAACTGTCTGTGGACTCCTGAGAGCGATGGCTCTGCATGGTTTCTCATCCTGGTATCTGACATTGGGGACAGACCATGCTTTGTCACGAGGGGACATCCTGTGTTTATTTAGCTCCTTATCTAGAAGGGGTCAATAAGATGTGCGAGCCAGTTCAAACAAGGCCTGACTTTAAGGATTTTTACTCTCTGGTAACAAAATGTGAGCTGCCACCACCTGTGTGGTGTGCCTTGCTTCAGGCAGGGCCTGCGGGCCCCATCCTGTGTTCTGCAGCTTAAGTGCTGTGCCAAGGAGCTGTAAAGCCACCTACTCAAAAGCAGTGGGACCTCACTCCTCAGAGGATATGTCCCTTCCCAGAGGGCCACCTGCTGGTGTCCAGCTACTGAAAGGACATGCGAAGGCCGGAGACCTCGTTCATCTTGTGTCTAGTGCCCGGCGGTGTAGCTTGTGTGCTAGTGGTTATTGAACTTCTGGGGAGGCAGGAGCCTAGGAGTGTGCCCCTCCAAAGTCATGCTGTATGCTAATGAGCTTAAAAGACAGCATTTCCTGTGTTGCTAATTCCTTTAGGGCCCTCATTAATGCCTATTTTAATTGTGTCTTTTTTTGAATTAAGACTTTCCTTGAAGCCCTGAGTGCCTTTCACTGATAGGCACTTACATTTACATTTCCAAGTTACCTCAAATAGCCTGCATCTTTTGTCACTTGGACCCATCGGTGTTTACAAATAGTGGAAATAAGTAATCAAGATTCAATATCTCAATTAGATGCACAAGTTATTTTTTGCCTCAAAATATAAATATCCCAGAATCTGATTCTTCATGTAGCTAATTATCCCTCCTATCACCCATGCTTCTTGGATAAAAGCAACATATCAGTGTTTACAGTGTCTCCCAGAAGACCAATTCCACTCTTTACTTTAAACTTATCATTACGATGATATGATCCTAAAATATGCATGTCACCTGCATTTCTTGTCTCAGTGTGACATGACCCCGTCACCTGACATGAACATTCACTGCCCCTCATGTTGAGCTCCTCACTGTCCTCGTGTCTATTCTGTCTTTATAAGTATCGGTTGGCTGCATTTTAAAATTGATACTTACCCAAATTAGCAAACGTAATTAAGTTCGTGTGCCAGACCTGATCTTGACTCAACTCTGTCAGTCACACAGTTTCAAAAGTAGATGTTTAAAGGAGAGTGTGGCTCTCCTGGAGCAGGGATCGCTAGTTTTTGTGCCCATCTACTGGCTCACAGACAACTGGAATTTCCTTCTGAACTTGTCAGTGACCTGCTGGCCAAGAGTAAAGGCCATGAGACAGTGAGCAAGCAGGAGCCTCCCATGCTCCTCTCTGAAGTAGGCGTGTCCTTGGGTCAACAACATCAGTCCTGTGGTGGCTCCGCACAACTTTCAGCCATTTTCAAGAATGGCCTTCTCTGTTCTGTAGGGAGAGGAAACGCAGGACAACCTGTGTTGCAAGAAGAGCGCTACCTGTTCTAGCTTTCTGTTCCTGTGTAAAAACAGGAGGTCAGCATGGCCCTGGCGAGTGCTTGATTAAGGAGCAAATTGCCTTGGGAGTGGGATGATTTCACCCCAGCCAGTAGCTTCAAGAGGTCTCTTATTTGGGCTTAAACAACAACTGAGCATCTGTTCCTCCCAGTTTAACTAAACAAGCTGTTTTTGTACCTGATAAATACAAGCTCTGGTTCAGCCAGTAAATCGTGGAATACATGCAGGCTGAGGAAATGAAGCCCGTCAATTTGCACGTACAGAACTGGCTGTGCTCTGGAGTGTGTGCAGCCGGCTCGGGAGGTAGCAGGACTGGCTCCCGCCCTGTGGCCATTATTTCAGCTCCACCACATCCATGTCCCCCAGGGGCACAGTTTCTGTGCTCTGTGGTAGAGGGCTGTGGATACTATGTCTTACCCATAGAGAGTTTCTATGTGCAAAAATAGCCTAGGGCTGTATCAAAGGACAGACCTGGAAACGAAATAGATGTGTTGGGAGGTGGCTCAGGAAAGGAACTCTGTGCACATTCCACTCGGAGACAGTTCTGATTTAGTTTCACTTTCATCCATTTATTGAATAAATAGAATGTTGTTACACTGCACAATTAAGATGAAGCGGCAGGCCAGCTCTCAGTAAGGGAGTGTGAGAGCATTGTCATGTAAGTCCTTCACAGATGCTGGATTCATTTATCACCTGCATGCTGGTATCGCCTGGTCCCGGGAGCTACAGTATGATCCAGCTCTTTTCTACTATTCATCCGCCATATTATGTGGGATGGGAGACCCCCGCTTAATTACATGAAGTGCAGGAACGAAATCCGCAGGATCAAGGAGAATCTCTGGGCAGCTTGCTTTGCCCCAGGGTCTGGAGTGAGAGGCACGGGAGGAGGTGGAGATGGTGGGAGTGGAGGCTGGGAGGTCCTGGCCTTGGGCACCTACCGCCTCCTCTGGCACCCGCGGCAGCTGGGCAGGGCTGGAGCACACAGGTGGGAGCCGCAGACTCCATGAAGGTTTCGGATGATGCTGTGATGGCACCGAGGGCTGTGGCTGGTGCAGGAGTTGCTCCAGAATCCAGTTCCCCTTCTCCATGCAGCGCCTCCCGTGCCCTCTGGGTCTCCACCAGCAGTGTCTAGAAGTTGAGTCTCCTTTTGGAGGCTGTGTTTGCGGGTCTTAACAGATAGGAGCTTGACAAATGCGGCGTTCAGACAATATCATCAACAATGACCTCCGCTCTCGGGTGGGGGAGGGGAAGAGCACGTGAACGGTGGCCTTGATGTAGAGGACTCACAATGAAGGGAGTGGCCGTCATGGAGGGTGAGAGACCACAGGGACCACCTCCACTGTCTGACCACCTTCCCTCACTCAGTCACGACTCTGGCTGCCTTTGTCCTTTCGAGGACAGAGGTGAAGAGGGCAGGTTCTACCCCCATCCCATGTGATAAGTAGGAGCTGTGTCTGACCCAGGGCCCCACAGTCAGGCTGGATGCCAGCTCT
The DNA here is from genome assembly GCF_001458135.2 of Marmota marmota marmota. Taxonomy (NCBI): domain Eukaryota; kingdom Metazoa; phylum Chordata; class Mammalia; order Rodentia; family Sciuridae; genus Marmota; species Marmota marmota. The sequence goes on along the minus strand of NW_025999932.1, from coordinate 3,369,425 downwards.
GCCCTGGACAAAGCCTCTTCAAAGGTCATCCTGGGGCTGTGGGGAGAATTCACGTTCATATGAGAAAATCGACCGCCTTGCCTGGACCTGAGAGGTGCTTCATAAACCTTCCTTTGTTTCCTTCCTTCCCACCCCCGTTCCCACCCCGGAGAACCGCAAGTGGAAGTTGGGAAGTCCCTGCCCACGCCCACCTCCCACAGCCTACAGAACGCCTGGCTGGAGGCCACGTCCAGGGCTGGCTCTTTCCTCACTGGCCTTCTGCCACACATGGCCACTACCCCCAGCATCTTGTTCCAGGCCCCATAAAAGCCAGCTGCCTGGAGAGACCACCATAGTCCTCCCCATTCACCCTGCACTTCACGACTGCAGGAGGCCAGCTCCTCAGAGTCTTAGGAAAGACTCAAGGCCACGGGAATGGCCTAGCTACACTTATATGGGGTGACGACATGTGTCCCCCCCGAATGTGGAAGGCGAGGGAAGTCAGCCTTGACCCATCGCATCAGCAGTGGCTGGGTCGGGCAGAGCAGCAGTGCAAAGACTCCTTCCCTTTGTGGAGACCTAGTGGGCCATTGTGAGAACTCTCGAGCCTCATGGGGATCCCAGTGGATGAGAAAATAAACTCAGGCCAAATTCTAGGCCTGAATGTTGGAGGAGGCTCAGCAGCCAGTGCAAGTTCTGCTGGTGTCCCTTGTCTTCATTCCTGTGAATGCACAGGAAGGGGCCCAACCCTGCGGGGGTGTGCATGTTGTGGAGAAGCTTGTGTTGGTGGAGAAGCTCCAGGCAGAGGCATGGCGCCCACAGAGGAGCCTGGGGGTGCAGGAGTGGACTGTCCGCCTGTGGGCAGGTGGCAGGAGCCGTCAGGGAAGCTGGACAGGGGCACCTGAGGAAGCCTCCCACACGAGCCGAGCAGCGCAGCTCCTGCTGAGTGGGGTGTGAGGAGACCCCAGTGCCACGGTCAGCCTGAACTAAGCTGCAGTGGCCAGTGGGGTGGCTGAGCCAGAGTCACAGGAAGGAGAGGCCATGTGCACGTGATAACACAGAAGACTCCTCTGTGAACCAGGGGTCCTTGACAACCTGTCTATTTGCTTTCACATCCTTTTTCTTAAAAGAACAAAGTTGCGCATCTTTGCTTTCTCTGACTCATCCCTACTTCTGATCCGAGCCCCACCCTCCTCGTGAGATGGGTGTCAGCTGTCTCCCCAGCCCCAGTGCTGCCTTCTTCATCCTTCCCCCTGCGTGCTCAGTGCATGTCAGTCCTGTTGCTAGGCAGCTGTATGGGCATCCCGCCACTCAGCCTGCCCGATGCTGGGAATCAACGAGAAAATCACCCTTCTGCACCTGTGCTGTGTTTACTGCGAGAGCAGGGACAGGGAGAGCAACACTAACAGGCCAGGAGGACACATTTGGGTGTCCGTGGCAGGTACAGACACCATGCTGTGCTCCAGGGAAAATGTCAATAGAGCCATTCTAGAAGAAAGTACGCCCTCATCCTAAAATGAACATACAGAACCGGGGTGAGTGCAACGTAGGGTTTGTGCTCAGACGTTGCCCGTAAGCTCTGTGATGTTCACTGCCTTTACAGAGCAGAACCTCCAAGGAACGCTGACCACTCATTTCCCCCTCAAGCTGTATGTCATGAGCCACCAAAGCTGAGCCTCGGCTCATCGCCATCTGCTGAGGCCTGGGTGCCCCACATAGGGATGTGTTTCTCCAAGGTCCCGGACACTGGCTTTGACCCTCCAGTCACCGAACCCTTCTGGTCCCGTCCTTGCAGATGCCCTTTAATCCCTGCAGTGCTCCTCACTGCTGACCGCAGCTCGACTCTGCCGTCCCACGGGTGTCTCTCACCATCCCTCTCTGCTCTCCTTCCCTCCTGTCCTCTCCATCAGTCCTTCTAGAACGTTCCATGTCTCTTCCCATTCTCCTCTCGTCATTGACTGTCCCCTGTGTTCCTGGGGGATGAAAAGGTAACTGGTTTTCCCCAAACATTTTGTGGTCCACAATGAAGTAAAAACATGACCATAATCAGATGGATTCCATCAGGCCCGGAAACAAGAGGGCCACACCTTTTCTGAGGTCTGATGTTGGCCACAGCGAGTCGTGTTTCACACTGGAGTGCGTGCAGGGGAGTGAGAACCTCACCTCACACACCTCGGGATCTAGTGTTTCCAGGCAGAATATCTTGCCCATAATAGGAGCTCAATAAATATTTCTTGAGAGAATTAAATGGTTAGGGGGTTTCAGCATGCAAAAAAAAAAAAAAGAATTTTTTTGAGAATGAAGAGATAAATTCAATATTCAGCAAAGAGAAACAAATTCAGAGAAATTGTCTGAGGTTAAAAAAAATGTTTATTTACATATCTTACATTTTTTTAAAGAAAATGATTCCCCCACTTCCTGGTTGACCTGTTAAAACCATCAGTTAAAGGCCATCATGTTCAGCCTGAATTCTGAGGTCTCTGCATTAGCTCATTTTCGTCTCCAACTCCATCGTTAGGATATCAAAGCTGCTTATTGTCTGAAACAGTGACTCTTGAAGGGAGAAACATTTACCCCATCCTTTTCCTGAGGTCCTACTCCATACCTCTCAGTTGTTGCTAGCCTCTTGGTGTCTTCCATTGGGTCCTTCCATCTTCAGTCAGGGACCTCAAAGTGAATTCAGTCTGGGGTGTCTCACTTACGATTTGTAAGATACCATGAGTTTTTGAATTTTTATGTTATCCCAGTCCTGATGCTGAGTGCACTGAGGGGAGTGTCCACCCCCTGGACAGTACTCTATGAACAGTGCCCATGTTAAGGACGTTTTTAGGAACTTTGATCCCCCACCCTTGCTACAGACCAGCAACTCAGGATGCAGAGTGACAGGCAGAAGGGCAAGTCAGAAGTGGGCAGAGCCACAGTCACAAGAAATGGGAGATGCCTGAAGCCTCCCACACGCCTTAAGGCTTGAGTTCCACAAGGACACCAAGGACACCTTGAAAGAAGTGAACTCAGTTTTCTAAACAGTCAGCACCAGCCCGTCCAGTCACTGTAAGACCATGGCAGGGAGGAAACCATCCTCAGCTTAGTGGCAAAGGAGGCACTGGCCGACATTGGGTCCTTGGCTCCCTCTGGGTTCCCACTGGCACCCTTTCCCTTCCATCTGTGCAGCCCTGGTCTGGGGAACAGTGTTCTTCCCTTTCCACTCCATCTCAGGAAATGTCGAAACCTACACCACCTCTTGGTGTCATCTCCTCTCCTTTCACCTCCACCCTTCCATCCCTCAGAACATCCTGTCGGGTCCACAAGCTGGTGCCAAGTCCCACTGGTTCTCACCCCCCCACACACACACTGCTACCATCTTGGTTCCATGTCTCTCCCCTGGGCTTGGGAAGGGCCCCCGTGGCTTCCTTGGCTGGCCTGCACCCTGCTGCAGCCTGCTGTCAGCCCGGCCGATTCCACAATGCTTTCAGCACCAGGCGAAATGGCTCCACTCCTCCCCTCCACTCGCTCACCTGCAGGACTCGGAATCAAAGCCAAGTCCTGCCCATCATCTGCAGCCCACGCCCTCTCCCATGTGCTTATCTTTCTGAGCTCACCTCCTGCACCTTTCTCCTCACTTCTCCAGCCACACTGGCCTCCTCAACATTCCCAGGGTGGGCATGTGCTCCCTCAGGGCCTCTGACCTCAGCCTGGAGAGGCCAGCTTCCTTCCTGTCTGGGATCTGCACACAGTAGGAGCTTCCTGGCTTCCTTCCTCTGAATCTTTGATATAATATCTGGCACACTTCCTTCCTTAATTTTGGTGCCCTCTTTGTGGTAGAATATAAGGACTTAGCCTTTTTCACTCCCCATACATTCTCCGTGCTCGGGAGAGTCCCCAGCACATTCCTGTGCTTAGTCAGTATTGGTGAGTTGATTGACTGAGCTGGAATGCACGGGCCACTGGGACCCGGTTCTAGAGGTGGAGCAAGATGGTGGTCATTCCCCTTGTTCTAACCCAGGCTGAGACAAGACTTGATTCTTACCTTTGATTGTCAGTTGATTCATCTAAGATGGGGGAAGGGTGGAAGCCTGAGAATAGGGGTCTCCAGTGGACCCTGGTGTCCTGGTCTGGGACAACAGCAGTAGGGGGTGTGGGGACCAAGCGCTGACAAGTCCCATCTGCAACTGCTCCTCACTCAGGACCCACTTGCTGCTGCAGGCCGTCGTGGCCTGAGTCTTAGACTGAAGTTCTTGGGTGGTCTCCTCTCAGCTCAGTGATAGAACTTGGTCTTGTTCTCCCACCTGTGGATGGCAGTCACATCCCAAAGACACAGTGACCGAAGTCTCACTGAATCAGGGTATCTCGCCCTGCCTGAGGTGAGGTTTTTGTCTTTCCAGTGGAAATGTCAGAACGATGCCATTTCAAGGTTTGAAAGAACAATATAAAGTGAGAAAAAAAGCATCAAGTGCAAGGTTTTTCATTCTGAGTTGTTAACACTGTATTCAGATACTTGAATTATATAAATCAAATTTTTGGTTATAATTAACAAAGCTCCCAAATGAGACAATTATCAGAGAGAATAAAGAGATGGTTTGAGTGCTTGCATGTCACTGTGTAACTGCCTGAATGGAGGGGATGCTGGGTGCTCCGAGGTATGAATGAGTCTGCATTGCCATGAGCCCACTGTTAAAGAGGCCCAGGGGCCCGGGGGCCAGCAAACCCAGAGTCCTGTGGGAACCCTCACAGTACCATGATGGCCAGCGCTCTTTCCCCGCTCAGTTCTGCATGCTTGCTCTTCTCCTGCACTTTAGGCCCCTCTGGGGGCAGGGCAGGCTGTTCTCACCCCGACTGTGGCAATGGGATGGAGGGACGGCCTGTAGTTGGGTCGCCCTGGGTTCCAGTTCAGCCACAGGTACCCCCTGTGTCCATTTTCTGGTGTTGCTCTAACAAAGTATGGCAGGCTCACCCTAACAGACTGCAGCCTGAACAGAAATTCACTCATACTCAGGAGGCCAGAGGCTGACAACAGGCGGGACCCCGCTCCCTCTAAGAGTGGGTACAGCACTTGCTGGCCCTTGCCGGCTGCTGGTGGTGGCCACAGGCCTTGGTCCTCCTTGGTCTGCAGCCGTATCACTTCCTCTTTGGCGGCCACTCCTGGTGCTGGTGCCTCACAGGGAACTTTCCTCTTCTCTAAGGACCTGAGTCGTGTTGAAGTAGGGCCCACCCTCGTGCTCTCATAGTAACTCCCACCCTGCAAAGACCCTGCCTCCACAGATCCCGTGCGCTCACCTCCTGGAGAGCAGAACTCAGCCTGCAGCATCACCTCCGTGCACACGGGCGAGGGACTTAACGTCTCCGCCCCCCACCCTCTCCTGTCAGGTAGGATTGTCACGCAGGCTCTCTGCCTCTGTGCAGAGCATGAGTGGTGACGTGAGAGGTGTTGGCATTCATTCCCTGCCCAGGAACTGCCGCTGCCCAACCTCCACTCCCCTGCCCAAGCTCATGGCCTCTCGTCGCCCATTTGCACCTGCTGCACACAGAGGTGGACGCCATGAGATCTACACGATGGTCACTGACCCTGGAGCAGTGCGTGCACTTTGAGGACAGATAGGAGTTTGTCGGGAAGGATGGAATTTGCATCTCATCCAGAGAATGATGAGATGATTTATCCAGAGAATCCCGGGCTATTGTCATGTCCTCCCACACTGTGAATGTGACATAGGAACAAAGCCTCTCTGTGAGGACAGGCAGAGAATCGCCTCTAGGTCACTGGCGTGGGCCTCGGAGAAGTGGTGCAGCAAAGGCAGAGCCCGAAGCCTCACTTCAGCTCCCACCCTGTGCTTCTGTACCGCCTGTCCCCTTCAGGCACTGCAACACCACCAACATCACCCAGGCTCGCTCAGAGACGTGCTGCTGTCACGTGGCAGCATCATCTGGTGGTCCCCACTGCCCAGTGCAGTACCCCAGCTCCTGACCCTCCTCACCCACTCAGTGTGCCTGTTCGCTCTGCTCTGTCACACCCTGGACATCTCCCTTTCTTTTCTGCAGCCACCACAGTAAGGTCAGGATATAACAAAGATGCCACCCTGAAAGCCTCGTGTATAAGAAATCACGTTCTTAATAACCATCAGAAGTCCAGATTGGCTGCTTCAGCCTTCCACACTCACGTGTGCACAGTGTGGGCAAAGTGATGAGCAAGAGGGTCCCTGCCCCAGCCTCTGGCATCGGCTCAGTGTCCAGGCTCGGTTGTGAATGATTTGCTATGGTCATGTCCTCCCACACCGTGAGAGTGACATGGGAGCAAAGCCTCTCTGTGAGCAGGGGGGCTGCTGTTGACCTTGGTGGAGTTGTCTGCTATGACTAGCAAGATGGTGAAGATTCTCCATCCAGGAAAAATCGTATACAGAGCTTTCAGTGACAACGCTAGGAATTTAAGAAAGGAAATAAGAAGTGTCTTCTGCTGAAGGGTCCACCCGGTGTTATCTTGGTCAGTTCAAGCCACGATGACAAATTTCCATAGCCTGCATATACGGAAGAAGCTGGAAGTCCTAGACCAAGCATCTTCTCACTGCAGCTTCATGTGGGGAAAGGGGAACTCTGGTCCTTACAGTATCTGCTAAGGACACTGATCCATTCAGGAGTGCCCCACCCTCATGACTAGTCAAAGTCCCCTCCTCATGCCAGGTCCTCAGGGGTAGGTGGTGAGTGTGACTTTCAGGAGGTGAACATTCAGTCCACAGCCTGCATTGTGTGCCAGACACCTGGTTACTGCAGCAGGGCCCCAGGTGTGGCCCCTCACTCACCTGCAGAACTGCAGAGGTAAGGCCATTCACAGGGGTCTGGCATGGCTGTCCACGGTGCACGTCCCCTACCTTCACAGCCACTCAGAGGGAAGCGGTGAGTCAAGAGGTACAGGCGGTTTGCCCTGCCCTGTGTCCTGACCACCCAGAGGGAGCTGAGCACCCATTTTAGGAGATGTCAGAGTTGCTGCTGTGTCCTTGCTCTCAGCCCTGAAACACTGTACAGAAGACACAGGTCCCAGTGTAGGCATTGATCCCCATCAGCTTGCAGACCCACAAGAGTCCACAGGATGCAGTGCACGGGCTGCTGCTCAGCTCTGGCTTTCCTCCCCCTGCTCCTCCTCTTCCTCCTCCCTCCTCCTCCCCACCTTTCCTCTTCCTCCTCCTCTTTCCTCTTCCTCCTCTTTCTTCTTCCTCCTCCTCTTTCCTCTTCCTCCTCCTCTTTCCTCCTCCTCCCCACCTTTCCTCTTCCTCCTCCTCTTTCCTCTTCTTCCTCCTTTCTCCTCTTCCTCCTCCTCTTTCCTCCTCCTCCTCCTCCTCTTTCCTCTCCCTCCTCCTCTTTCCTCTTCATATTCTTTCTCCCCGCCCTCCTCCTCCTCCTCTTCCTGGGAAGTCTTGATTATAGTTCAGGTTAAATACCATAAGTGCAGAGGAAGTTTTATATAGACTTTTTTGAATGGGTGCTATACTTTTGAAAGTCATTTTTGAAAAATCTATGTAAAACTATCATGTTGCTGCAAATTTCAGCTAAGGAATGCAAGTCAGTTATTCAGAGGTACTTGAGACAGTGTACTTTGAGAACATTTAAAATACCCAGTCCCTAATATATGAGAAGGAAGCTGTTCTACCTCTTGTTTAAATGGGATTGGCAGTTATTTTCATGTCTCTTTACTATGGACTCTAACAACAGCTAGATTCACTCTCAAGTGGTCATAAGAAAGATACTTAAAATTCTTATAATGTGTATTTTTAAAGAGCAAATCAAATGTTTCATTAAAACTAATAGAATGATTTTTTTCTCTTCAAATTTTCTTTGAATTAATGGTTTGTATTGCTTTTGACAGTTCTAAACATAAATTGAAGGCTTGGAAAATATTTCTGACTCATTTGAAAAATCGCCTTCCCTCTGGAAGGTGGGGTTGTTCACCGTTGGCTGGTGGGTGTGCAGTGGACGGGGACTTGGGTTCCTGGGACTGTTAGGGAGCTGAGCAGTGACGTGAGGAAGACAACCCTGAGGAGTGTGGTCGCCTGCGCTGCACGTCAGTCACTCTTCCTGTGTCTGCTGCTTTTGACAGGTACAAGCCATTGGCGGATACACTCCTGCGTGAGAAGGAGGAGCAGCCCGCAGAGGAGAGGTGCCGGCTTCTTCTCCAGCAGTGTCAACTACATGGCTGGCAGGTTGGTGGCCAACAAGCTGGGGATCTCCAGGGTAGGACTTTAAGGACTGAGGGGGTCATTGCGGGGAGCGACGGGGTCTTTCTGTCGGAAACGAGCTCCCGGATGCGTGGATAAGAACAGCTCCCTATGATGCAGGGGTGTGGCGTCTCGCCCAGCACATGAGGCCGTCCAGGAGACTTGGTCACAGCCACAGTGGGTGGCCCTCTGTTTGCCCAGATTCCACGTGGCCTTAGGGGCATGTACAACATCCGAACTGTAGCGGTAGGAACTTCAGAGAAGCCAGACACCGAGGCGCTGGGTCATCTGCTGGCTTAGACCTCACAAGCGTTCTCGAGGCCAGGGTTTGCAGGCCGGCTCAGGCCCTCCCCGTCTCCCTCTGCCTGGCCCTGCTGCTCACTGGCCATGGAGTGGAGCTGCCTACCTCGGTCTCGCTGGTAGCAGAGGGGTCACTATGAGGAGCATTTGTCTGTGGTCTGGGATCCCTGGGGAGCAGAGCCCAGGTCCATCCACTAGGCCAGCAGAAGTAAAGTAACATGGGGCATGCCCACCTGAGGCAGGAGGGGACAGTTCCAGGTGTTGTGTGACTACTCAAAGAGCATCAGAATCTCACCCTGACTCCCTTTAGGAAGAGGGGGTTTGAGAGGAGAAGGTAAAGTCAGAGCAATCCTGGACATGACACCGGGGCCGTGGGGAAGTGTCTGACCATGAAGTACCACTAGGTGCATAGGTGGCCAGCAGCATGGCTGGCAGCTGATAGCTTTTGTAGACAGCAACTACTGGGAGACAGACGTAAGCCCCTTGGACCGTAGATAGGCCAAGGAGAAGCCTATGGTTATTCAGGAGACCAAACCCAGGCCTTCGCTTCAGGGGTGCGAGCAGCTGGTCCTGGACTGCAGGCTCATGGACACAGGCAGGGACTACTGCAGGGTCACAGCAGACTCATCGGTCCCCAACGAGGACCAAGAGCCTGCTGTGGGGCGCTGCTGAGTCAGGACTCCGTTGTTCCCCCTGTCCCTTTCTTTGCTCTTCTTTTTTCTCACTGATAATGGAAGTTGAACTTTAAATAACAGTCTGAAGGAGGAAGCTTACTCACTCAGTGGTTGTCAGAGAGGCACACAGTGCCAACGTGGATAAAAAAGGAAGGAGGAGGGGGATTACTAACGGGCCTGATGTCAGTGAGCCACACTCGAGGCGGTGACACGGTGTGGGATGCACAGACCTGTGATTTCCAAGCCTGGAGGCAGCTGGAGTCACTTCAACTGATTCATCCCTGGAATCTTTTAATAAGCGATTGTGGAGGAATGGTTCCGGAATAACGTAACACCAAGGCTTTCTTATCGTACACTTTTCTTTTAAAGAATACACACAAATGAAGAGTGTGTCTGTGTATGTGTCTTCACATGTATGCGTGCATTTCCACACATACGGGGAGAGCAAGGGAATCCGGAGCAGATCTCCCATGAAGACCGTGGTGGGCACTGACCACAGCCCCTCAGCAGGGCTCCCTGCAGCTCATTGGAAAGAGGCTGTGGGAGCAGGCTGGGAGACACTGGCGCACACCGGCAGCCGTCGCTCCTTCTAGATCTGTGTCTGTGCTGGGACCCTTGAAATAGCAGCTGAGGATGGTATTCAGTTGGAATGCACACAAGAACTTCGAAAAAGAACATCAAGATTTTAAAAATGGGAAAGGGTTCCCATTTCATTGCACAAATCCATTTCCTCCTCGTTTTTAAATTCCACACAAAGAGGCTGAAAATACAAGATGAAAGAGGGAGAGAGTCCTGCGTTCACTCAGAGATCACGTTGCTCTCGTGCCCCGTGTCCTCCCATAGACTTTATGCCGTGAGAAAAGTAATGGACTTCGTGGAAATAAAGCTCATTCACGTTTCACTTTTACATAGACAGCAAAGTAGTTTTTCTCAAAAAAAAAAAAAAAAATCACTTATTCCTGACCCTGCATTCAGACTCCTCAGTTTCAGGAGCAGAGCCTGTGTTTGAGATGTGGGGATCGCTGCAAGGTGCTGCTGTGTCTCTGTTCCGCCTTGTCCTGAGTACGGAGCTATCTGCCTGAGGCAGCAGCAGGTGGTGACGGACAGCTGCTGTACCTGTAGCATAGTTGCCAAATGGCCAAGGGGTCGCGCTGTTTTTTTGTTTACTAGTCAGTGCTCAGGCCTTGTCCCTATATGCTTAGCATAAGATTAATGGCTGTTCTTTCTATATTTCTAAAAGCAATGCTAGAGGAGAGAAGAGATTGGAATCTTTTTTTTTTTCTGTGTGAACCTGCCTATGGTCTTAGCTAGAGATTCAATTTTCTTAAATAAAAACATTATCCTTTTATTGCCATTATAATGAGTCTTGGAAATTTTGTCATCCTTCCCTAATTTAATAGACCCTGTTGAAGGACAACCTGAAGTCTTCAGCTCCCCAGTGACACAGTCTGTACATTGTGCAAAAACAGACATCAGTGTCTCCTGTCCCAGGTGAGGGTAGACACGTCCTGTCCCCAGTTGGGTTCACACATGACCCACAGGTGCTACCCACTTTTTGCGCATGCGTGTGTTCCTGTGCGTGCCACTCACTCTTCATGTGTTCATGAGTTTGGAGTCAGCTAGAGGAACTTCAGTACCACGTAAATCAGAATGCCTCTTGTCCCCACGGGTCTCACACGGGTCTTACGACTAGCCAGAACTTTCCTAACTTTATTTAATGTGAGCCTAATAGCAATTCCACGCAGAAAGGAAAGCAGGCAGTTTATGTAGTTCTGACCCCAGTTCAGATACGAGGAAATTGAGTCTCCAAGGGCCCTCGTCCTGGGGACCAGCATACTGACCCAAGCAGTAAGTGCAGTTGAGATGCACCTTTGTGGGAAGGCCACTTTGTCAAGGCCAACATGTGACTCTTCCTATGCTGTGTTCTTTCCTCTGCATTTAACTCGATATGTAATACAAACAGCACAAGACCCTCACAAGAGGCCAATTCTGAAGTCATTCCATTCAAATTCCAGAACTCGAAAAGCCTGAGTCCATTGCAGTTCTGCTTTGATTGGAGCACCTGTGCATTGCCCGCTTACCTGGGTGGCCTGCCCCGTGGTCTGGTTTGTGCTTACTGTCCCAGGAGGGAAACCCACCAGGCTACTTCCCTGTGCAGGCTGACCCCATCAGGACCTCCCTAGCCCAGCTGCCAGCCGGGAGCACGGAGCATTTGTACGCTTCTTCCCAGATGTATTTTGGAAAGGAGAGGAGGAGGAGAAGACAGACCAGGAGTGGGGGGAAGAGGAGAGGAAGACTGCAATCACGTGATGTTGGATATCAACTCTCCTTCAGAGCCAAGACCTACACGCCACCCTGGCTGCCTAGAGCAAGCAAGTGGGGGAGGCGATCCACGGTGGAGATGCACTAGGTTAGGGCGGCGGTCCCTGCTGAGCAGAGGCAGTTGGAACCAGTCTCACTGCACTGTGTGGTTAGCTCTGTAGCTCCCAGCACCAGCGCTGCTCACTGCCAGTTCCCAGGACTCCCAGACGCCAGGTGGGGCTGTGCTCTCCTCCCTGCTCGCTCTCCCCGAAGCCCCAGGACCTTCCTTAGCCTTCTCCACATCTAGCCAAGGACGGACTCCCCTCGCACCAGGGATTCTCCAGAAGGGACCTGTCTGTGGGGTTGCCGGCCACCTTTCTACCCACAGAGACGGAAGGACGCAGCACAGACTCTTGCCTATCTTTATGAATAGGAAGCTACCAACAATATTCCACCTTTTATATAGATACATAAATATCTCAGAAACTATAAAATCTGGTATAATTCACAACAAAAACCTAACTGGTAATATCTAGAGACTTTTTTGGAGCTGAGAATCAGACATAAATTTTGTTTATAGCTACGTTTCTAATTGTATTAATGCATTACTTCCATGATTAAAAACAATTTTAAAATGTATAATTGCTCCATAAATATACCTTAACTGTAGGTTATTGTATTAGACCAAATTAAACATTTTAAGCATTTTTGGAAAAGAAAACATAAATCACATTGTTTTGCTCCAAAGCACTTTGCCTTCCGACAGCTAATTTCCATTCCATTCTCCACGCATCCAGCCTTTACCTCTCCATGGCCCCCTCAGGCCTCTTTCACGGGGTGGGAACGGGGAACCACAGGTCTTGGCCAACTCCGGGAACCACTGTTCTTATACCCAAAACTGTTGTTTCCACTGTATTTTTATTTTTTAAAAAAAGTAAAGAAAGTCAGAGGCTGTGGTGGCGAGGAGGGCATCCTGCTGTTTTCCTACCATGTGGGCACTGGAACGGTGCATTTCAGATCAGGTGGACCAGGAGGGCTGTGTCCTGATTGGCAAGATGGAACTTGGCTAGCTCGGGAGAAATGGAAGTTTCTTGAGATGATTTGAATAGAATCTACATGACTCACTTCTCGGGCTGTTTTCTGTTCCACCAGATATATTTTTCTTTATGAAACAGTCCATGAATCACTTCATTTGTGGAAAAATGATCCAAATACTTTGAATTAAGTCATAGTTTGGAAACAGTTAAGCCGCTATTTGTTAACATCTACTGTTTGTTTTATCATCGTCGTCATCAGATCTTATTTATCTACATAGACATATTTTTAATTCAGGGCTATTTCAAGTGGCTTTGAGGGTCTTCCCTCTGGATCCCTGGTCTTTAATCCGGGGCTTTCTGCTCCGCCCACCCGGAGCAGCAGGAAGGTGCTCAGCAGGCTCTGGGTTGCATGTGGAGCATGCTTGTTGTGCATGTTATGTCATTTATGTAAAATGAAAACCTTTGAGACTCATTCTTAGTGGAAAAATAAGTGGTATAATCTGATTTTCACACATTTTCTGTGCATCGACTGGTTATAGGACGGTTTCTGCTGTGTGGTTTTATTTGAATGCTATATTCATTTTCCAGCCATCTGGAGGGATGACGGATAGAGAAACAAATCTGTCGGAGCGGGTTCCTGCGCTGCCAGGGGTGCCGCTCAGAAGAAGGCTGTGAGCGAGCGCAGGGGGAGGTGGGGGAGCTCAGATGTGGAAGGAGAGTCAGGGGGACACTTGCCATTGAGGTTACAAGTGGGTTCCTACCACTCCCTGGGGTGGGAGCTGTGGACAGGCAAAGGGACATCCTGTGCAGCCCCTGTGAGGCAGGTGCCCCTGACATCTGCCAGAGGTGGCAGAGGGACAGTTCAGAGTCCACCCTGGATAACATGATTGTCACTGAAGAATGAGTCAGGCCCAGGGATGCTTCTGAGGACACACTTGGAGTAAGAGACGAAAACAGGACTTCTGCACCCCAGCGGCCGCCATGGTTGATCCCCGTGTGCAGCCGCACAGTGTGAGAGACGGACCTAAAGAGGCAACCACAGGCACTCACCGCGACCAGCCCGCGTTTTAATGAGATCCACTTTTCCTATGCATGTGGGTTCACTAACGACGATCATCATCGTCACTGTCTTCCTGTACTCTCATGGGACGGTCTAGATTTCATTATGTGTCAAGGTAAAATACGCCATCTTTAAAGGATTTGCTTGCATGGTGCTGAGAAGTACGAGATTAACATTTTACCATAACCTTAAATAAAATCAGCTGGACGAAGGATTTATTATTTCATTAGTCTAAAGTAGTACAGTAGAGAAAAGATAATAAAAGTAGCAGCAAAAGCTGCTGCAGTTTTAACCACCCCTGCTCTTCTGCACCTTCTGAGAGGAGACACTTGTGTTGGGGCCCTGGCTCTTATTAGTACAATAAATTTCTTTTATTACTCCGGGAGCACTCCATAAATCAACTGTAATAAAGCCAGAAAATAGCCCATGAAATCATCCTTTCCCTCATATTCCTTCTTTTTATGGAATTATCAATGTCGAAAAAGTAAACATTAGGGGTATAAGGGTATCTCGTGAAATGATGTATACTCTAACTGAAATGGCCATGTATGCGTATATTTTAATTTCTTTTCTTGCTTATACTGAACACATACCATGCACAGATATATCAACACAATTTTTTAGAAAAATGGTATTCTTAATAAGAAATTTAAAAATAGAAAAAAATTAAAGAAGAAAACACAAACTTCTCAGAGCTAAACTACCGAAGGAAGTTTGGTGTGTTCGCTCCTCAGCTTTTAAAAATCATATTACATGCATGTAACCCAGGTCACCCATCTCTCTCCCTTTTCACCCAGAGCTTTGTGAGGACAGATCTCATACATTTTCATGTGTGTGCGCATGTCCTTCTCTGTCACGACCCCTGGAGTCTGGCACATGTTAGGCAGTCAACCAGTACTTGTTGAATGAATGCATGCATGAGCAAACCTCCTGCTTGGGATCACACTTTCCCTTTGGAAATGAAGGCATCTGCAGTCAAGTATGGGTGACGTGTGACAGTTTCTTCCTCTAAAGTAACTTTGTAGCTTTCATCTCAGCTTCATTATGCAAAAGGCTTAGAATACTATCTGGCACTAAGTAATTGCTAAATAAAAACCGTGGCACTGCGTAATCCAAGTTTCATCTCTTAGAAATCCATCTAATCTCTTCTCCTCCAGACTCACCGACTGATCCAGCAGCATTTATTGAGTGCCTTTATGCTTCTGAAGTTACACTTGGTGATTATGATGCCTTACAGCCCAGTGGGGCGTGGGGGGGAAGGGGAAATAAGTAAACCCAGATGAGGATCCACACCGACAGGGAAGCAGCAGGGACACGTGGTGGCAGATCCATTTAGACTGGTGCTGAGTCCGGGGAGGAGCAGGATGTGCTGATACCTGAGATGCAGGCAGTCACAGGGAACTGGGTGGCTACAGCCCAGAGAACCTGGTGTGGTGGGAGGAATAATGCTGGAGAGCAGAGATTCTCAGCCCTTGTTTTTCTACTAACTGTCCTACAAAGGAGAAAAATTAATGAGAGACTTACTAAAGAATTTAGTTCTGGGGAGGCAAAATGACCTTGGCTATTACAATAATTGATCTTTCAAACATCCATCCTACTGGGCAGCAAGCGGCTCTTCACAACTCAAAAATGCTGTTCCTCTTATGCCCATCAATCCCATCCCCTCTGTACTTTCCCCAATTCCAGGTTTATTTTTTACAAGTATTTTTGATCCCCTCTTATGCTCTAAAAGTCTTATAATAGCTCAGGTATCTTGCCCATCAAGACCCAGTTCATCCACTGGGGCAGAAGCACCACTGAGAATATGTCAGGGGCAGCAGGGGACCTGGTGAGACCAAGTTCCCTTTGCAGTTCCCTGGGGAGCTATGGAGGAGCTTAAGAGAAGACAGCGCAGGACCTGGTTTATGCTTTGAGCAGGCTGATATTTAAATAAGAATTGGGCCAGGAAGCCAGTTGGCAGACTGCGAGAGAGAGCAGAGGTGGCAGCGGAGGCAGGGAGGGGAGGGGACAGCACTGCTGGTGGCCCTTAGTAAGCACAAGCGTGAAAATTCAGTGACTGGAACAGCAGAGTCTCTTTTCAAACCAAAATGTTAGTGCAGGTTAGGAATATACTCAAGCTTTTCTTAACAAAAAGGAATTTGCTGAAAAAAAATCGCGTGGGAATTCTGAATGATGGAGAAGACCCTGCCTTTCCAGGATGGAAAGGGAAAGAGAGCTCACCAAGATGGATGGCGTGTTTCAAATCAAACGCAGTCGCACCACCAGACTCGGGTTTGGAAGATCAGCAAGTCATTTAAGGAATTCTGAGTATCTAAAAATGTGCCTGAGGACAAGCATGGAAGTCAGACACCAGGGAGAAGTGCCACAGGCCTTCTGGTTTAGAAGGAAAGCAAACATGGAAAGCCAAGCCACCAGAGCACGGTGGGCGCCAGGGCAGGAGGTGACCTGGGTGCAGACACTGGCCCCGTGAGCAGGCGGCTGCACTTATGTTATCCGCCCTAATCCCCTGTTAACGTACCCTTCCACAGGTCAGGTAGTAATTATTGACATTATTGGGGCCATTTGGTTGGAGATAAAGATTAAGAGTGCCCTGTAAATGAATCCTTTAGTTCATCACGTGCATCGTCCTCTGACTCTGAAGCTCATGGTCCCATTGAGGCGCGGCTTTGGTTTGATTTTTACCATGTGTCTTTGGGAACAGGGAGTTTTTAACACTCTTGACCACCATCGATACGATTCCCATAATTAATGAGGTAATATAGAATGGCACAGTGACTGATTCAACAAGCTCAAAAGAGTGCTTTTTACTCATCCCTGCCTGCTGTGCAGGCCACACTGTGAGGTGAGAGTAATTAATTTTTCCGAACCTATAATTATGTGTAATTCAAGCCAAACCACTTTCTTCAAATACCAGAAGATACAGTACTCTATGAGATGTGTGTGGCTGTAATTATCTTCTCTGTGTTGAAGTTAAACTTCAAGAATAGTCTATTTATAACAAAAAGAACTTGCCTTTTAGTATAAATGTATCCTTTGAGGATGTTTAAAAGTACATTCAGACGTTTCAGAACCAGGCTGCACAAACATTTCCTTTTCCTAGGTTTTCAGAGCTACCATGAAAATGTGACCTGCTGTGATCACAGCAAAATGGACGGGGCAGTGGGCACCCCTGGAAATTCAGTGAACGGAGGCCTCGGGTGCGGGGAATGGGAACTCGGCCTGGAGAGGAGAGTCTTGGTTGAATGGATGCTTTCTTTACCCGGCTCTTGCCATGGTGCACCGTGTTCCGCTCATCCCTGGGTTCCTAGAGGCTGGCACGGCCAGACGTTTGAATTATGAATGAATGAATTAACGGATGGATGTACGGATGTACAGTGCAGAGAGATGAAGGATGACAGATGGACAAACGTGAGACCAGGAAAATCAGGAAAAGCCTCAGTAAATGCACCCGTGCGAGGAAGGGCCAAGAATGGCTGGAACTTGGGCAGAGTCCTGTGCGTGGAACACACGGCCACGCTGGGTTTGGTGGTGTGCTTGTCTTGGGAAGAGATGACCTGACAGGCACAGAAGCTGCTTGTGTGGTAAAAATGGAAGGAACAGTGTTTGAAAGAGCACAGTGGCATCTCAGATCAGCAGGAAGGAAACGGCTCTGGGAGAAAACTCACGGCGCTGGAAGAGAGAGTGCACTGTTCAGCTGCTTCTCAGAGGCTGGGAGCAGATTTCCATGGGCAGGGCACTTTGAGAGGTGTAGGGGCATCCTTCTGGAATGCTAATGCTGCAAGGAGAGGTTGACCACTTTGATGCAGCTGTGACCGGGTGTGTCCTGTCACACTCAAAGCATTTGCCACAGGGATGCTCAGGTTTGCAGAGTAAGGGAGATAAAAATATTTAGATGAATTTCTGACTAGTAATAATGAAAATAAAGTGTTTTGTTTGCAGCAAAGAAACAGTATTCACAATGAGATGATTCTCTTTAAAATCCAATCTGTATTAATAGTACATTCCAATAGTGCAAGCTCCCAGGGAGGCCATCTAATGTAACTCCACCATGGTGTGAAGCCAGGGCCAGCACTCCACTGCACCAGGTGTAGGCCCTGCAGCAGTGCAGGAGGAGCCCTCCACTGGTGCTCCTGCAAGCAGGAATCTGAATGACAGAAAGTGGAGCAGAGGGAGCCCCCTCTTCAGAGATTTGTGAAGACCGTATTACAGAGGGCTCTAAGGGCTGACCTCAGAAGCATGCCTTGTAGCCTGCAGGCCACACACAATCATCACAATTTCTAGAAGATTAGTAAATTGGGGACATTGTTCAAGGTGAGTCAAAGGACAGGTGAAGAACAGAGAATGAGTTAAGTTCTGGACTTGGGTCTACAATAATCCTATAGGCCAGGCGTACTAGAAATTTGAAATTATGAAATGTGAAATTTAATACCTTTACTTATTGAATCACATTAGATTCATTTTAATAAATTAGTCAAACAGTTTTACAAGATTTAAAGTGATTAAGATTTATTTTAAATGAACAACTTTTTAAATATCTGAGCTCATGTGATATAGCTAGAGTCTACCAGAATCATTCTTTTTGAAATTCTTCTTTCTCCATCTTATTAATACATTTATTTTAATTTTTTTCACTTTAATATATCTAAATTGTGACCTTTATGTTTTCAACATTGTCCTTTGGCATAAATATCTCATATTTAAGTTGAATAGTAGAACAGGTATACAAGTAATGACAACACCAAGATTCGGTGATACTACAGATACACACACACACACACACACACACACATACATACATATACATATACATATACATATATATGGCACATTAGTGACCCAAATAAAATGAATTTATTATTACAAGGTACAAACGGAGCTGAGAGTTCACTAAGTCATGTGGGCTTTAAAGGATGAACAAGGGCTTACCCAGTAGACAGGAGCAGAAAGAGGAACTGAAGGAAAGAGAAATGGCATATGTGGACCCAGAGGAAAAAACAGATTCCCGTGTGATGAATTCTGAGCATAGGTGAGCCCAGGTGTACTCAGTAAGTTCTAGATACCTGCTGTACAGCATTGTGCACTTAAAAGTTGGTTAAGAGGGTAGATCTCATGTTAAGTAAAATTGCACAGTTAAAAGAAAGAAAAAGGGTAGGGGAGAGAGAAAGAGGGAGAAAGGGAAAGGAGAGGGGAGGAGAATGAAAGGGGGGGCCTCAAAAGGACCATGGCATAGAGAGTCTAACAGCTATTTCAAAGGTGTCTGAACACAATCCTAAAAGTCATAACAAATCATTTTGAAATTCTTCCTTCTCCATTATTAATACATTTATTTTAATTTCTTTCACTTTAACATATCTAAATTTTAGGAAAATAGAAATAACATAATGCGGTTAATGTTTAGAAAGGTCACCTTAAAGATAGTTTAAGGTGGAATCCATGAAGCCCTAAAGCAATTCCAGGAGCTGGAAATATCAATAGAATTATGACTTAATGGGGCCCAAAGGAAAGGGGCCGACAGACTGTACGACACTCAGGGTCCTGGCTGAGTGCTAAGTGGCAATGTCTCCACTAGCCCAGAAAAGGAGCCGTGGGCAGGGATGGGTGGAGAGCTGTGAGGAGAAGTGGTCCTGATAAATATCTTGGGACTGAGGTGCATGAGGGGCGTCCAGGGAGATGGTCCTCTCCATCACTGGGGCAGGAATACAGGACAAGAATCCTATTGGCAGGAAGAGGAAAACACAGGAGGCCCCGGCCGACAAACGCTGAAGCCAGGGTGTGCAGTAGGAGATGAGTTAGTTGCACAGGGCTGGGCCCAGGAATTAGATGGGCCTATAGACTTACGAGTGTTTTGTAGCAAAAGTTTTTAGAATAATGGGCTCCTCCAGGGAAGTAAGGCGAGGATCTCGTGGAAAATCCTGAGGATGGCTAACATTTCAGTAGGAAGCAAAAAAATGTAGGCACCTGGGACAAACACTGGACACAGGTGGCAGACACAGAAGAGGGGACCGGGAGCTTGTCACAGGAGGCGAGCTTCAAGAGAAGAGAGTGACCCAGCAGCATGTTCTGCAGACCCGAGTCATGGCCTCATCATTTGTCGGAAACAGAATTCTGAGTGGAGTCCCAACCTACTGCATCAGCCTGTATGTAAAGGAGACCCCGGGAGGTCACCATGCATGTTGCAGTTGGAGACGGTCCAGTATCAAGAGTATCCCCGTTTTCCTCTGGGAGTCCCCATGACTCTCCTGTCGGGCCCTGACCTGCTGTGTGAACACCTTCTCCATATCACCTTCCTTCTTCCTTAGCACAGAGGCAGCCGTGTGCCCTCCAAGACCTGAGACTGTCTGGGGTGTGGGCACCCTCTTTCTTTGCTCCCCTTTGTGGGTGCTAAGTCCTTTTAGTCTCCTCTGAGGGTATAGTTCCTTGGGAGAAATTTTACCATCATTTCAAAATAATTTTTTTTCAATCACTCGTGCATAAACTAGAACTCTTTCTGTCCTTTGGGTGCAGTCTTCTATGGTCGAAGCAGAGCTGCATGACCCAAGCTGGCTTCCTCAGCTCACCAACAAGGGAGACAATTACTCATTGTAGTCTTTAGGAACAGCAAGCAAATGTGCCAAATGAAGTCAAATGTAGGATACAGATAATATACGTGTCATCATATATCTGGAAGACTTCACGGGTATAACACAATGAGGGCTGACAGTACTGTTCTGTACTAACAATATGTTAGATTATTTCTGCATTAGTCATTTTTCCCCAATTTCATTAAGGCAGAGAAAACTGTGCATCATATAAACTATCAAAGAATAATAGCTGTAATTTTTCTTTGGAAACACTGTTCAAAAGGTACTGCCAGAAACACACTGTACTCTTAAAAATTGTCCTTAAAAAAAAAAAAAAAGAAGAGTAAGAAGTGCTTTGCAGGATCCCTTGATCTCTCTCTGCTAACACAGCCCCCGTCCACCCACACCCTATCAACCCCGTGCCTACATTTGTCTGCTTCCACAGCCTACACCTCCTTAAAATCCCTGAAAACTGTAGCAATAGTTGGAGCTTTGGAAGTCATCAATGACAATTTTGTTTAATCCTTTAAAATCTGTCACTTAAAAAAAAAGTCCTAATGGTTTCTAATGAAATAGCTATGTCTGTGATTCACAGATGGCTTGCTCTTCCCTGGGTCGAAGCGACATTTACACTTGGATCTCAGATAAGAACGCTCTGCCCCAGAGTGCACAGTCTTGGTGGAGAGCATCTCCTCCCCTCTTCCCTGGTTGATGAGAAGCGTACTTTCTCATGAGCGTGCATCCAAACCCGAACCCTTGGCTGGTCTGGTTAGGATGACCTTGACGTACGAGATTCCCTGTAGCACCCTAGGACGTGGTCAGAAAGGAGGGTTCACTCTCCTGTGTCTTCATTCATCACAAGGATCAGTGCAAGTACAGGACCGAGTTCAGAAGGGTTTCTGAAAAACAAACTCAAAAATACTCATCAGTTGCTAATCCCTCCTCCTAAGAGAGAAGAAACACCTCAAAGAGCATCTCCAAATATTTGCCAATCCACAAATTATAGAGTGCAGAAGACTATAGAGCAAAGTGGCTCATGGGATATCTGCCACATGAGCTCATCTAGTGGATGAGGGTTTTTAAAAAGCCACCTGAATTCAATGGTAGGGTCCCCTCTTCACCCAGGAGCCCTTGCCTCAGCAGGGCAGATGTGAATGGGCACAAGGACACCTGAAGCCCGCAGGAGCTACGGGCGCAGGGCTGCCCTCCCTGCTGCCCCTCCCTAGCACTCACCTACCTTCCTCCTGCTGATACCCAGCAGGACCCCAGCTCTGTAGCCATGTAGACCCACCTGGGACACCACCTGCATCCACTTGCCAACTTCCCACCACAGATGCCGGGAAAGCTCTGACCCTGTGGGAAAGTCCAGGGCATCTTCTCCACTGGGCCACCTCCTACCGCAGCTGACCCCTCTGAACCCCAAACTGGCTCTTTCCTGGAAATGCTCTATTATGCGGTCTCACTTTTTCTCACTTCCTTTTCCTTAGAGGAGGAGGGGCCAGCTGGTGCCTGCTCTGACCTCTGGCTGTGGCGCTGCTGGGCCTTTGTCACACCCCTCTCCTTCTCTCCCCTGCTGCGGACTGCCTTCCACGACCCAGGCTGCGTTGCTGGCACACTTCGGGTCTGGTTAAGAGTTCAGCTTCCCTGTACCTTGTTTTCATCCTAGGTGGTATCGTCATCCCTCTCTGACTCATCTCATGCAAAACCTTTGTAATTCCTCTTCTATTTCTCCCCCTGTCCAATCTGAGTCCACCCTTCCCACTCCCTATGCCTGGTGCATTGCAGACACAGGTCCTGATGTGCAGGGCTGTAAATGTATCTAATCTTATTACGGGGTCTTACACCAGGCCTATAATAGGAGAGGTGGGTGATCCCTCACAGATGCTCGGGACACCTGTGGAAGGCAGCAGAGTCCAGCAGAGGAGTGTGGAGCCTGGTGAGGGACAGGAGTGCCCGCTCCACCCTGAGAGCCAGCAGGAGCAGCCTGCGGTATGGACTTCCACATCCATACCACTCATGGGCCACCTTGTGCCTGGCCACAAGCCTCCTGAAGCTCAGCCCCTGTCCATTCTCCAGTCTCAGAACTTTATCAATTTTTTTTTTTGTAAAATTCAGACCCAATCTTCCTTAAATCTTCCAGCATATCCTGATTGCCCACAAGGAAATTCTCCACATTTTTCCTGGACTGCCCCCAGGGGTGGCCTTGTCTCTCCTTACTGTCCACAGCCATGCCTGGACCATTGTCCTGCTGAGGTCCTGCCTTCCCATGTTTCTTTCTCTGTGTCACATGCATCTTCTCTGCCTTCCCAAGGTGCCCTGGAGAATTCCCGCTTACTAAGCATAGTTCTCCGAGAATCCTAGCTGCCCACATCTTGACCACGCCCCCTCTGAAATGCTGTGCTGCCTGGACATGATTCAGGCATTGCACTGGGCTTGTATTACGGCTGGAGCTTCTCACTGCCAGCCCTCCTCAAGAAACTGGGAGCTCCCTGAGGGCAAGCCTCCCTCTCTCCCACCCCTGCTTGGCACCAGGCCTGCACAATGTTTGATCTGAACCTAGTTTGGTTTTCTGAGTGGTTGCTAGAAATGCCCCCTGGAGAAACCTTAGTCATCTTGTCCAGCTGCCCTCCTGCAAGGGTCTCCACTTAACTGAGGAGTGCAGCTGGTTCCATGTCACCTCCTTCCAGTCACTGTGAAATCAATCGAATGGATGTAGCTTACCATGCTGGCTTTTAGGAATCCTCTGTTGCCGTTATCTTTATCAATGGTAGTACATTCAGACAAGTTCAGATGCTTCTAGAGCTTTCCATAGAAACCCATTTGATCTTATGCCAGAATTTATTTTTATAACTCGGGGAGGACTTGTCCATCACACAGCATGCAGTGTTGCTGGCTCATGCTTTTGGAGTTTCATATTGGAACCCAGGTTTGTATGCATTTTGCCTGGGGACTCAGTTTCCCACAGTCAGTGATGGGCAGAGTGATATGCTTGCTCCTTCCCTCCACCTGGCCTACAGATGTGTCTTCAGAGTTCACAGCCAGGACCAGTTATTCTTCCTGTGGACTGCCAAAATAAGTTGATAGTCGGAAAGAAAAAAAAAAAAAGACCACAAATTTTATGGAACATAACTAGGGAGAGAGAATGGCAATCCAAGGAGGAAAAAAGTAACAACACTCAGTAGCCACCCACCTATGCCTCCAATTTCAGCCAGCTCAAAGAAAACTGAAGGAAGATGCACATCTAGTCCACCAGAGTGCTCTGAAATGGGCCAGTAGCGTGCGCTTTCCCCACACATCTACATAATCAGCCTGACCGCATGATGCCAGGCTCAGGCCACGGTCTCTGGCAGTCAGTCCTGAGCATCAAGACTGTGGCCAAGGGGCGTGTGAGATGGACAGGTGGGCTGTGAAGAATGGGTTTGCAGTCAATTGCTTCCCAGCAAAGACGTTCGTTGAGCATCCCTGGGCACACGCTCTGAAGCCCTCTCAGGACCTGGTGGTGTGAAGATGCGTGCACACCTGGGTGTAGTTGTGACACTGGTGCAGCCCAGGCATCAACACAGTGAAGCTCAGATCCTGCTCTAGGGCATACCTTCGGTCTTCTAGCTCTGACCGTGTTTGCCTCAGGTGCCAAGAATGTGCCTGGGAGCACCCGCAGGCAGGGCCCTTCCCCACTGGGCAGAGTGTCACCTGCCAGCTCCCTGGCACTCGCATTAGATCCCAGGGGCTTTTCTGCCTTTATTCAAGTCGTTCCCCTCAGAGCCCAAGGAGCGCCTGCCAGGAGAGGTACCATTTCCTAGGAAAGAAGCACAGGGCACGAGAAAAGTCTTAAAATTGTGAGCATGTCAACTTTCCATGCTGGGTTATGGGGATTTTCTGTGGCAGTTATCTTCGCTAATGGTGGTATATTCAGACAAGCTTGGATGCTTCTAGAGCTTTCTATAGAAACTAATTTGATGTCATGCTGAAATTTGTTTTAGAATTCTGGAGCTTGCCCATCACACAACTCCTGTCTGTGCAGATGCCCAGGAGATGGTGCTCAGACAAGGCTCTCCAGGGTCTTTTTTTTTTTTTACTTCTGTGCTGAAATCAATAATTGCAGACATATAAAGATTCCGCTTATTGTAATTCATGGCATAGTGGGAAAAATAATTGAAACGAAACAATCGAGGTGTCAGATTTATGTTTAGTTTTGGTCTCTTCACGGGTCTGTTCTCCTCTACGCGGCTCAGCCTCCCTGCTTTGGGTGGAGCAGGGAGGCATCCCCAAGGAGCAGTGAGCGGAGATCAGTCCGAGGCTCTTTTATCTTCAGGCAGAGTCAGGGCCAGCACCAGGCCACCTTATCAGTACCGTGCTGATCTCCTGTGATCGCTTGCCCGCCATCACTGTCCTCTCCATGCTGGTAAGCATCTCCCACTGCTTGCCTTTCAGGTGGGAGTCCACAAGGTGTTCCTGAAACACGGGCATGCCGACCAGCTCCACAGTCTCTGCCTGCAGCTGCAGAGGAGCATCATAACCTGCCAGAAAGGTAACTGTCACTCCAGCTCTCCAGACCCTTGAGCCGCAGAATTCAAAATCATTCGGTGCACCCGAGTTTAAATGTCAGTCACATCCACACCGCAGCGGGTCACCCTGTCCCCAACACTACAGTGGGGGCGGGGAGGCCCAGTGGCCCAGTTGGTACTTACCTGCCTCCTCTGGAGGGTTTATAGACACTGCTGGTGTTCTACTGAGTAGCCTTCGTGTGAAACTTTGTATTCAGTTTTCACCCCAATCACAATTTGGAGGAGAGAATATACACCTTGTTGTTTATCACAGCTGTTCAGGATTAATGACCCTTATAAGAAGCACAAGGCAATAAGACTGTACCTTGGAATCTTCAATGAGAAGAACCCTCCATCTGGCACTTAGCTGCAGAGAAAGGGCCACATTCCCAAGCCATCTCAGTGGGGGCCACCAATGTGCCAGTTTGGAGAACTGGGATCAGCCAACTAGCCAGGCCACATTTTCCAAGACTCCACATGAGCCTTGGGGAAATTTTTTACTCATTTTTCCTTTATGAAGGGATAATATCTGTAGTATCTTCAATAGTCGATAGCATCTATTTTGTTATAG
Organism: Marmota marmota marmota; assembly: GCF_001458135.2. Classification (NCBI taxonomy): domain Eukaryota; kingdom Metazoa; phylum Chordata; class Mammalia; order Rodentia; family Sciuridae; genus Marmota; species Marmota marmota. Next base: position 3,344,201 of record NW_025999932.1, on the reverse strand, counting down.
CTTTGGGATACATTCTATTTAGAATTTGTTTTCTAACAAAATCTAATTGACAATTTAAAAAAAAATACACATCTCTTATAAAATGTTTATGCTTAGTAGAAATTTTTAAAATTTTAATGTGTTTAATAGTTTAATTGCTTAGAGGGGGCAAAGGAGGGAGAAGTTAACCTGTGTGCTAGCTTTTGGTATGACTTACAATGAACTTGGCTCTGTGATTATCTGAAACTGGTGTTCCAACACAGAGCCTGGCAGGGTGCCAACCTCAGCTTTACTGTTTAATCCCCTACCCAGCTCCTCTGTGGGATGTGTCTGGGTCTGATCCTTGAAGACCTTTCCACGGGCCCCATGGATCTCTGATGATAGGAAGTCCTGCTATGTGCTGGTCCTTCAACAGGTCCAGTCAAGTAATGATCCAAACCCCAAAACTCTATCCAGGTTAAAACACCCCCCTTGGCCATTTCAGGCCTGGTGTGTCCAGAACATTCCATGATACTGTGGGTGTGTTCCCACTCCCTGTGTACTTGGGTGCCTCTGGATCCTCCCGGCTGAGAGGAAGAGAAGGCAGGGGAAGGACAGGTCTTCCTGGGACACAGTGTGACTCCACACTGCTCTCCCTGCTGAGGCCCGTCATATAATCAGGAGCACTTCACCCATCCTGGGGCCACTAGCCCGCAGCCCCTGGGTACCCAGAAGCCCTCTCTCTCAGCAGCATCCCTTTCTTGAAAACCCCCTTTGTGCCTGAGAAGCAGGTGCTCAGACATCTCCACAGTGGCAGCTGACCCTGACCCTTCCTGACCTGCAGCCCACCTCTCTGTCCACCCAACTCCAGCTGTCAATACAACAAGCTCTCTGGGGAGTCTGAAGCCACATGTCCAGCCTGGGGTAGTGGAAGCCTTCAGTGAGGAGGGGCCTGGTGCTTACCTCTTAGTTCAGAATGCATCTTCTCTTTGCAGATGATAATCTGCCCTGTAACGTCACCCCTCACTGGGGCAGGGCAGGGGCTGGGCCACAGGTCAGTTTTGAAGTCCTCCTTGGCCATCCCCATTGGTGTTATTTGCCCTGCACCAACCCAGATGATCTCTGAGCCCCTGCAGCTGCTACCTCACTGGGGGTCAGTTAGAAACCTAGCGTCCCAGCCCCACCTGCATGCGTTAAATCCAAATCTGTATTTGCTGCCACAGCTAGAACCAGGACAGGGAAAGTTCCACTTAATATGTTAAGTGTAGCTCAGAGAGGGCGTCCCAAATGCTCAGGAAGTCCTCCTTGAATAACTGGAGGGATTGTGCCCTGTCTTCCACTGGGACACCCAGCAGAAATGCCCCTTCTACTTAGTGTCAAACACAACTGACACAGGGCAGAAGAAATGCAAGAACTCCAATTTTGGGGGGTCATCTTTCTAAAGATAGAATTTGAGAGTGGTCTAGAAAATGGTGTCAGGGCAATAAACATAATTCCATGCAGCATAAATGAAATAATGGATATGAAAGCACTTTCAAAATTATGGGCTGTTAAAGGCAAAGCATTAATTATTGATTTTTATTTTTACATCTCTTAGAATCTCTTATATTTTTATTTTTAACATCCCTCAATATTTTTTGCTGATATTAAGTTTACTCAAAATTTATACAATCTGGAGTCATTTCCAGTTTCTAAGGAGTTCCATTTTTTAATTGCAAGTGTCTAGAGGAAAGAAAGCTATAAATTTTAGTTTTAACTTTAATCATTGTAATTTCAAATTGTTCCTACTGGAAGTTTTCTAAGTATGTTCCTCTTATTATGGATGAAAATGAGTAGAATAAATGAAGACCTCAACATGGTTGGTCCAAAGAGGAAGGATTTAGGAATTGTCAGGAGGACAACATATACCATACTCCATTTGTGGCAAGTTTATTTTCATTAACTGTCTTTTATTAAAGATTCTGACTTTTAGCAACTGGTATAACATTTTTGAAGGGTGTTAGAAGGCCACTAGTTGAAGAGAAGGTGGAGGCCTCTGGATGTGGACAGTCCATTCACAGTGGGATGTGAACCCAGTGGAGAGTTGTACTTCAGGAGATCCAAAGGCATCTGTCATATCCACGAGCATCTTCCCTTTTATTGTAAGAGATGAGACATCTGGAATACACTCTCACCTTCACTCTCCAAAAGTCAACCCCTCCCCCATCTCTTTTTAAATATAACAAGAAAGAGCAGGTGAACAGGTCAAGATAAGGTCTTCCCTCTTCTCTACACCCATGACATGCTTAATACTTTTTATTTCATTTCATGTTACAATCCTGAAAGTCTGGTGCACCTTTCACTGTTTAACTGTTTGTTGCTTACATTAGTTCAGCATGAGGGTTTTACAATTAACTCTATGCAGCTGCATTCCTAAGGAACTCAACATTTAGTATTGCCACCTGAAAAGAAAGGAAAGGTTTACCATGTCGGAGCCTGTGTCTTCTTTTCCTAACTGGAAGATAGTTCCATTCAGCTTCCACCACCTGAACAAGTGGAGGCATCAGAGCAGAATCCTCAACTGACCCTGTTGGTTGCTTCCTAGCCTGGGAATGTTTTAAGTCCTTCATGTTCCATAAGCATCTGCCTCCCCTGAAGACAACAGGAAAGTGTCTGCCGTACACATTGGTTTTCCCTGGAATTAGTGGTCCTCTTTCATCCACAGCTCCTTCAAATCTTAGAAACTGAGAGTCAGAAGGGATGGCAACAGAGGAACTGAGAGACTCTGCCTGGAACCACACAGCCTGCCCCTGTGCACGGCCCTTACCTGTCCCTCAGCCCCAAGAGGAAGCCTTTCTGTGCTCGTCTTGCCCACACTCAGGGCCTGGGAGCCAGCTCCCTAGGCAGCCCAGTCCCTCTCTACCCTGTGCTTATTGTCAGAAAGTCCTTCCTCCTATTGATTGAAGATATGCTTCCCGTGACTTTGATGATCTGTACCCCTGGAGAGCCACAAGTCACATCTTTGTGACTGCAGCTGAAGGGATGGAGACTGGCCTCAGAGGCAGTCTGCTCTCATTGGTGGTCTTCATCAGCAGGAAATAGTGACACTAAGGAAATTTCATTATCATCGTGTCCAAAATGGGCATAATGATCCATGTGATCATTTCTTTTCAGCATTAAATGATGCAATAGATTGCCTGAGACATGTGGGTGCCTCTTAGTGAGGGTCTTTATTTTTATTTTCAATTCTTACACTGGCTACTGACATGTGGGTGATTTCAAAGCATTCTCACTCAAAGTTTTTACACCTTTTCCCCCACCTTCCTTTCTGGATAGCAGGAGGGATGTCCCCTATTTCCACAAAAATCTTTCTAGAAACTTCCCACTGTGTTGATTTCTCCAGGAGTTAAATCAAGGTCCTAGAAATAAAATATGCATGATATTTCAAAAACTAACTCCGTGCACCTTGATGTTTCTGGAATAATTTGATATCATGGAAGGAAATCAAGACATCCCAAAACCATGTAGTAGGAGCTGCTCCCACAATGCTCTGGAGTTTGGAGCTGGTTCTTGCCCACTGGCATCCAGCTTGTGTCACCAAAAACAATGCGGGAAAAGCTGTGTTACCCACTTGATCCGCAGGCCCTCAAGCAGGTCAAGGATGGTTACCCTGAGTGTGGTCATTACTGAATTCAGATATCCTTCTTAATAAGAGATGGCAATGCTTAGTAAGTTCTTTTCCTGGGTTAAACGTACCTTATTTTGCAGCCATGATTCTTGTTTGTGTTGTGTCTGGGCTTCCTCCCTCATGTTCTGTCCCCTGACCCAGGGTTGTGTTTTTTTATGAAGTCATACGAGGGTTTCTAGCACGCCAACACCTGCTTCAGAGAATGAGCATCAAACAGCAAGAAGTCACGTCCATCAAGAGCTTTCTGCAGAACACAGAAGACAGGGCACTGCAAGCCTATGATGCCCTGGTCATTCAGAACGCCTCCGACATCGCCCGGGAGAATGACAGGCTCCGGAAGGAAATGAATGGTCCCTACCATAAAGAGAAGCCTGCTACCAGGAGCAAGCAAGAGGAAGGAGCCAGAAGGTAAAGGCAGGTAGTCTGCAACTTCAGTGACCTCGGTGATGGACTCACAGGAGTCCTGAGGATGGACACCCCCCGCAATCCCAGAAATGCTTGTCCTGTGCTTTCTTTTCAGGAACTAGATGCTGTAGTCATATGAAATTGTTATTGCTTCCTCTGCAGTGCTTCTGTTGCTAAACTGCCTTGAGGTCTAAGTTTTAAAGCAAAATCAATAGCAAAAACTAATAGCTGGATTTTTTTTTTATTTTTAGACAAGTGTGGTGTGTATATATATATATGTCTGTGTATATATATATACACACACATAGATACATACACACATATATATGTACATTTATATATGTATATATATATGGCAATATATATATATGGAAGGCTGATAGAAATTTTTGGAAATTTTAGCAAACAATTGAGATACCACTCTAAAAACATAAAATTAGTGAACTCAGTAAATAGCTTATACATATTATATTTTCCTGTGTAAACAATCATATTTTCTTGGCCAATAAAGAAAGCTTTAGAAAAAAAGCTTTTCATTTAAAAGTTTACTTGGGACACTGAGCCTGGAATAGAAACACAAACTCTTCATGATTGTTCCCTCCCTGTGGGTGACAGCACACCTGAGAATCACAGCACCCCTCAGGGAGGGCAGAAAGGAATGACTTTCCAATTCATGGTCAGAGAGGTGTTCATTTTTCCAGGGGAACTTGGTAATATCTCCTTTCTCTCTGAAAGCAGCTCTCCTTTGCCATGACTGCCTATGTCAAGTGATTTTTTGTTAAAAAGGAGATGGCAATGTGTCTCTTGCTAATTAGCCTCAAATATCTCCATGATTAAATACTGAAAAAATTCCCTTTGTATGGAAAACTGTAATTAAACGTTACAGGGAAAACAAATTATCCACTGAGTGCCACACTGTCATCTCCAGCGACTTCATTTTCTACATGGGCGGCTGGCTCTGCCTGGTGGAAGATTCCAGCCCTGTTGGTGTTCCGCCACAGAAAGATGTAATTATAAAGCAAGTGCTCGGGAACTCCTTGTGAGATGAACGCCTTGGCATCTTGCTAGTACATGATTACATTGACATGTGAAGCCAGAGGAACTTTTTAAACCAGATAACTATTAATTTTAAATGACTTCCAGAATAATATTTGTTATTTTCCCTGCTGGAACTAAACGATCACCCCAATTTCTCAATTTGATTATGTATTTATTTGCCTGATATAAAATTAAGTGAAGAAGCATTTGTCTATTTCTTGAATACCAGCAGTTTGCTTGGCACTAGACATCCATATGGAGTCATAGGACAAATAATAGTTCATTGCATAATTAAATAATTGCTGGTAGAATTTAAATGGCAAGAGAGAGAGAGAGAGAGGGGGCCAGAGTGTAGGTCTTTGAGGGTTTTGAGTAGCGTGTGTGCTGGTTTTTCAGAGGGAGAGGACGATGAACTCCCAGCATTCAATGCCTCAGTAACTCTCTATTAAGATGGATTTCCCAGAAATTACCATTCAGATTGAAATTCTGGGTTTTTGATTTGCTTAAGAATCAGACTGTGAAAAATTCATTCACTGAATGCCTGATAGAGAATGGGAAGCCTCTTAAGTAGCTGGTTTGCGGGAGAATTGAGAATTTCAAGAAGCAGCCTGATGACCGTGCTGCATGCCCATTCATCACAGCAGGTGGGCTGCGGCGGCTCTGGAGGAGCCTGTCCCTCATCCTCCAGACCCAGCATGATGGCTGTCTGGAAGGAGCCCTCCTCGGTCAGCCTGAGCAGGTTCCTTGTTGTCAGCTGAATAATAACCTCCGAGCCTCTCTCTGAGGCTGTTTGTGTTCTGTTTCCTCCAAGAGCTGAAGACCAGGGTGGGTCCTGGCACGTCCACTCCAGCTCGGTCCCCATCCCCATGGCGGTGGACAGCCTGGCCCAGGCTCTCGCTGGACCATCCATCCGGTCTCCATCACTGCACTCAGTGTTCAGCGTGGATGACAGCAGTGGCCTCCCGTCGCCACGGAAACAGCCTCCGCCCAAGCCAAAGAGGGACCCCAGCACCCGTCTGAGTGCCTCCTACGAGGCTGTGAGCGCCTGCCTCTCAGCGGCCAAGGACACAGCCAGCGAAGGTCAGCTGGGTGAGCGTAAAAGACGGGCCTGGCTCACGGACCTCCGTCTGTGAGCGCCCCACGGCGCTATTGTGGCCCTCATGTATTTTTAATAGAAATAAATCCAATTGTTGGCTTGAAAGCAGCCCTTTAATCATTAAATACAAATAATATTTATTCCAATCTCTAAGCCTCTTAGGGAAAAGCTACTTACATGTCATTTCCTCCACTCCCGGCCCCACCTCTGCATTGAGTTTGCAGCCTCAAGGCAGAACCAACAAAAAGTTGGTCGCTACTCCATGTAAATTTCCACTAAGTAAAAGGTTAAAAAATGCATCGGGCTTTCCTGTGTTCACAGTCTAATTAAAAATTAAGCCCACTTTTTCATGTGGTGAGTGAAGCAACCTCACAGAGGAGAATAGTTGCAATGAAATTCAGTTAAACAAAAACTTCTGAGACTCGATAAAAAAGTCTTTGCACTGATGGTCTTGAAATATTTATGCAAAAAGGGGTAATTGCAGTGTACTCTCCATACAATCTCTCATGGATTAGCATGTGCTACAATTATGGCTTAATTGTTCATGTTTAGAATTGTGACTAACACAGGAAGTGCTCTTCGTCAGACCATTCAGGAACAGCAGTGGGCTGACCATCTGCTGTGGGCTGGGCCCCGTTGTTCTCTGCACACACGTGTATGGTATCTTCCTTCATGGAGCCTACGTTCCACAAGCAAGAACAGATGTGGACACAGTAAGCAAGTCAATGCATGAGGATTTTAGCAAGAGGCCTCTGCTGTAGACAGAGATAACTAGTGCCAGTGCCGGGGTGGAAGTGAGGGCAGGGACAGGAGGCAGGATTCTAAATGAAATGACTGAGTAGATCTCGGGAGGAAACAGCTTCTGAACACAATTGAAACACAGTTCCTTTAGTTAAAAAAAAAATAAGATGAACCAAATATATAGCAAAACAGCATAACCAAATACACAGCAAAACAATATGCTCCACTTAGGGACAAGATGCAGGATCCTGGAAGTGGCCCTGGCTTCTGACCATGGGACAGAAGCCTTAAGCAACAGGAACATCCTGGCTTCTTCTTTGAACTACTTCTCCTTCGTGACTGTAAGAAAGAATCGATATTTAGGGGAATTTTTAACTACCAAGGAAAAAAGTTGTTTTAACGTGCAAATCATGTAACAGCAACACTTAGGTGTAGGTGTAGGAGAAATTCCCGTGTCCTACCTCTGTGGTGAGCAGAGATGGTACCTATTTGCAGCATCCTGTAACAGAGGCAACAGCAAGAGCTGGAATGTAACATCCAGGGGTCGTGGAGGACATTCTTCCCAGTTGACGCCACTAGATAGAGAGAGACAGAGAGAGTTAGGACTTTCCTCCCAGGAAGTCGGGTGCTGCCCTAATGTGCTGCACACAGGGGGAAGCTCCTATTGAACAGGCCGGCAGTGTGCTCCCCTGGAGAGTGCTACAGACAGTCACCACCATTACGCCGTCAGACCTCTGTGCAGAGCTTCTAGTGCAGATCTCAGAAAGTAGTGACTGAAATTAGGGGAGAGAATTTTTGGCACTGTTGGTGAGGAAGAATCATATCTAAGATTTTAAGACTAGTGAGGTAGGGAGAATGGGAAATGAACATTCAGGACAGTATGAGAAAAAATACAAAGTAAGATGGAAAATCACAGTGTATACAGAGTGGAGCCTCGTCCACACTTGCACACTGAGGTAGCTCTGTGAACGAGCTCAGCAGGCCACAGAGTAGCTTGAGCAGTCCCACAAAGCCGGAGGCCTGCATGCTCATTACAGGGCCCCTGCCCCGCAGTTGAGGTTTTGGAGTGGTCAGGCATCAACAGTCGAGGGACTAGGAAAGGAGAAAAGATAGGAGAGGCTGAGCTCAAAACGGAGTGTAAGGTCTTCCACGTGGGCAAAAAACAACATCAACTAAGAAGGCCTACTCAGACCTCAGGAGGCACAAGCTGCAGATGAAAGGTGAATGACCAAAAAGGGGGGAGGGGGAGGGGGGGAAAGAGAATGCAGGGGAAGCAGGGTGCAAGACTGCAAGGCGCAAAACTGTTGAAAGTCCTTTCTGCTGCTCACAAGGCACCAGGACACCTTCCTTAGACCCGTAAGGGGCTTACGTACACTTTGATTTCTTGGAACCTGGCTTCAGCTCACATGTGGCCATTAGTTGCTTAGAAAATCTCCCCAACTCTGCTCTGTTGTAGGAGCCTGTGAGAGGGCGAGGAGGCACACAGTTCCCTTTCTACCATCTACGACCTGCATTCCTTCTTACAACACAGAATTCCTAATACTGATTACTTTGCAACCACAAAAAGAAAGTCTTGGGTCTCCTGGGAACAGGGATGCATTTCTGCACTTTGGGAAATGCTCTAAATATATTCTTACAATTTAAAAATTAAGCTGCCTAAGCACGTTTGCTGGTTAAGTTGTGTAGGATTGCAAAGTCAGAAAGGGCCGTGAGGGACTTAAGTCTCTCAACGTGTCAGTGTTCCAGATTTCTGGTCCCAAAAAATACCTACACCCATAAGTGAATAGCCAGAAGCTACAGTGGCTCTGGTCCCATCTATACTCTTGTGACAGGAGTGGGACACTATACTTTTGTGTCTGAGTCATCTTAGACACTTCCTTCAGTACCAAAAATTTCAGCACAATCTAAACCTGTGCCTGCTGACATAGTGGCCAATAGGCACATGCAGCCATTCAAACTGAGAGTTGCTAAAATTAACTGTGATTTTAAATGTCTGTCCTCAGCCAACAGCCATATTCCAAGCACTAGATAGCCACAGGCATAGAACTTTCCACCATCACAGAAAGCCCTTCTAGACAGCTGTCATCCTAAACATGCCATGTTTCTACCAAAGAGCTGTGCTGGTTATTTTGCCCCTAGTAACAAGTCACAGTCTTCCTCATTTCTATCAATAGGTAGGAAGAACATACAGTCACCCTTTAAAATGCTTTGTGAACCCTGGTTTCACAAGAGCAAGGCCTAAGCTAGGGTTTGTAGATTACCAAGGCCATTCTGTTTGCCTTATTTAAAAAAAAAAATCAAGTTCTTTCCCTTTGCACATAAAGCTGTTAATCAAGTCAGAGGCTGCAAAGCGAAAGGAGATGATTGGTGAACAAAGGCCAGGGACTGCAGAGGAACTGGTAATGAGGCTGTTCCAGGTTGTCTTTGGGTTTGGTCTTGTTCCTCTTGGCACATGCCTTTCCTATAGGCTGTCAGCTCATCAACAGGGTTGCAATAAAGAACAGCAGTATGGAGAGCTCATTTTATTTCACTACCTTTGTGCCTCAAAAGCATGAATCAATTCACAGACCAATAAATTTTAGCACTTCTTTGCAAACTATTAACAAGCTATGTCAATTATGTGAAAGAACCATTTTTCCCAAAGTCTGGGGTTTCCCTTAGCAAACAGTGGCTGGGGAAGGAAGGTCAAGGCCCACTTTCCCTCTTCCTGGAGGAAGCTCCTAGCCAGTATGCTCCTCCCTCTTCCTGATGTCACTCTGTGCCCACAGGTCAGCCTTCCTCCCCACACAGTGCACATCCTTCCAACAGCACGGGAAATGAGAGTCTGTTTGTGGCCTTGCAGAAGCGACCAGGGCTTTCCAGGCCCACGTGAATCAAGGGGCAGCAACAGTGACCCACAGCACAGGTTCGCTGTGGGAATAAAGAAGAGGGGGCAGAGCCCAATCTCCTGGGACACAGGGAGTGGGCCTCAAAGCTCCGAGGTCACAGATGGTTCACAATGCCCGTGAGGGTCGGTGAACTGAGCCCTAAATCCTAAGTGAGAAATGGAGCGCAAGTAATGATGTGGTGGAGGAGGGCCTGCTGAGTGACCGCTGCTGCAGCTGAAACAGAGGCAGGGTGCTCCTGCAGCTCTCGCCCCTGATTGGTTCTGGGAGGACACTTCCACACACAGCCTCCCTTCAGGTCCCAGGGGCCCACTGCCTTGGAGACAAGCACCTTAATCAGCCCCTAAACTGTTTGAAAGTTGCTGTACAACTCCATCCTCCACAAAACACTGGCTAAAGATACAGATAAAATAATGGTTCAGCTCTGTGGCTTTATTTAGACATGCATTCTGTCTCTTTTCATTTTTCCCCCTGCTGTCTTGTTTATATCTTGATTCTAGAACAGAACTTCTCACCTAGAAAGCATTCAATAAATAGTGAATGAACATATATATGTTACAGAAACATATTTGTGCTGTTCTCATTACAACAAATTCCCTGCTTGTCAATAGGAACACAATTGGCAAGGTTCAAGTGCACCTGCTCAAGATGTGTGAGGTGCACTTTATCAATGCATGTTGAGTAGAAGCCCCTTTATTTTCTTCTCTCACCTGAAATTTGACAGAAATCAGGCCTTCCATGAACATGGCTCTGAGAAACATGTTACTGGGAATCACAGAAGACGCTGCACAACTTAGCCAGCCACCTAACACACATAATCCAGGGGGTGCCATGAGCCCATTTATGGAGCCTATAAATGGGCAAGCAGGTTTGGAGATAAGCAGAATAAGAGTAATGACAGCAGGATGCTGTGGACACAGAGCCCAAGAGTGACCGACCTCTGAGGGAACCACAGAAGGTTCAGGAAGGACATTTTAGCAGCAGCATTGTACACATGAGCATGCCCAGTGGTGCACATGCGTGGTCCACCAACAGGGGGGAGCTCCCCAGCATACCACAACTCTGGGGAAGCCCTTTCTGTCTCATTTGTAGCCAGCTGTAAAGCCATTCCACCCTCCCTCATGCAAGCAGCTGGCTGACTGCTCAGTGAGCCGACCCTTAAGGGAGCACCTTGGGTGTTCCAGGTCCTGTGCTAGAGCCAACTCCCAGGCTGAGAAGAAGCGCACTGGGGGAGCTGGCGATGGAGACCACTTACAGAGACACACGGGTTTTCTTGACTCATGAGCTTCTCATTCCTCCTTTTTCCATTGAATAAACAGGTATCTGATGTTCAGTGAGAAAGAGGCCAAGTGATTTGAGTACTGGTGCAGATGATAGAAGTCACCAACAGGCCTTAGCAAGAAATCCAAGAGGAAGGCCCTTTGTATTTGAAGTTGTCTCCCTCCTAACAGAGCTTAAATATGGCGCGAGTCCATATGGGAGCTCAGATGAGAGTCAAGTTTGTGAAATACTGAGCTTGGTTGGGAATGGCAAGTCTAGCTCCTCAGCTGCCGGTAGGACTCCAAATCTTGCCCTAAAGTCACCCTGCGAGAAGGAAGGGCTTCCTGATTCCCTTTCATCGGCATCGTCAAGTAGTTGCAAATGTTTTGTACATGAATTTTAGAACTGAACAAAAACAAGAAAAAGAAATCTCTTATTGTAAATTGTCAATAGCCCTTAAATCCATGCTTGCAAATAAACTTTTCACATGTCCACATACACATGCAAACCCAGAAGTAACTGCAAAGCCAAACCTCGACTCTGGTTTTCTAATTTTAATTTATGAAGAATGAAATTTCCAATTCTGACCCTCCCCCTCCCCCGCCCCTGCCTAGACTCCAATGTACTAGTTAGTGGGACGGGAGCCTGTCAGTCCAGCACCTAAGAGGTCCAGCTTTGCTGAAGCTCCACCCATACTCTGAGGCGCCTACCCTGTCTGCCATGATTAATTTCCACCTGGGCAGTAGGACTAATGTACAAGGACAGCCTTCTGAGGGTCACTACGTGCGGGACATGGTGCTAAGCATCTTCAGTCTTCAGAGCTGGCCAATGCTGCAGAGCTAGCATCATGATCCATGTACAGACCAGGACACTAGGTCAAAGAGCAGGCTGTGACATGGCCAACGTCACAGGGCTAGGCGTTCATCCAGGCTGTTGGGCTGAGATCCCTGGCTCTCTGCAGCCTCCTGACAAGCACCCTAACTATGTGCAGCAGTTCAAAACCGAAAGTCTGTTCACGTCCAAAGCAGGCCGTGGGGAACACTGTACCAGGGATCCACTACTGGTCAACGGCCCATGGAAACTGCACTGATTTAAATAAGAAAAGGATGGCTTTACTTTCTCTCTCATCTGTGGGGGTCAGGGGCTTCTCTGGGTGGTTCTCACTCTGGATCCTTCTTGGAGATACCAGGAGGTGGCTGAAATCTAAGAAAGAGCTGGTCACCCCAGGTTTGTGCTTCAGCCACCTGGGGCATGTGCATCTGGGTGGCGGCTCCTCCTCGCTGGGCAGCATGTTGGCTTCAATGTATTGAACTTGGTACTTGGAGAATCAGTCCCACAAAGGCGTGCGCTCTAGGAGGTGGAAGGGAGGTGACGGGGGAGCACTCGTCATGAGCAGGCCTGGGGAGCCAGGCTGTTTTGTCTCTGTCACGGTCTTTGACCATCAGGGTAATCTCAGAGGTCCATCCAGGTTTGGGAGGAGACAAAGGTTCTACCTCTTAAGAGGACTGGAAATACTGCTGTGGCCTGTTTTTTTGGGAAAAACGATCTGCCCCATTCCACCCTGTGGACACACAGTTCACATCCCTCCAAACACAAAGTACACTCACCTCTTCCCCAGAGCTCCTGGAAGCTTCCTGCTGTCGTGGCACCAGGCTCAGGATCAAGGACAAGACCTCGTCCTCCAAATGAGATCAGGCAAGGCTCCTTAGGTGGACAGCTTCTCAAGAATGCCGCCTTCTACATGACGGCTGTGACCTAAAAGACTAGTTAGCCCCGTACCCGGGACCAGTGTACCCTGAAGGGACAGGTAGATGGCCATGTTGTGTGTGCCCCTGATCCAAAAGGGACTGGCATGCAGCTCTCAGCAACCGCTGGGCACATGTTGCCAGGGCCTTGAGGAGGGCCGTCCTGGTGCCTGGAGGGGTGCTCCATGGCTCTGGAACCTTGTTTCGCTCGTTGAGTCGTAACTCTTTCTCCACAGGGGTCTTACGTTTGGTGCAGGTTGGGGGTTCTCTTAGCCTGCTTCCTGCTCACGAAGTTCTGAGAGCAGGATTCTTCTCTCTCTGTGGATTTTGCCCCTTCAGGGCACCCGGTGTGTCTCCTCTGAGTGCTTTCAATTTCCTCTAAATGTGTTTATACTGCGCTTAATTAGTCAGAGCACATGTCCTCAAGTCTCGGAGGGAACCTCTCCTCTCTTTGGGGCTCTCTGCCTTATTTCTTTGAGGCAAGCCTTGAAGTTCTGAAGGGTCCTGTGGCTCTGCTTCCTGAGCAGTCTGTGAAGCACCACCTTGTGTCTTTGGATGTTTTAATAAATGTCTCCACAGCATGTGCTTGGCTTCTTCTTTCGATCATGTTTTCCTGAAAATGCCCTGAATTTCTTGTCTGCTGGGAGGTGCTTTCTTAGCTTTAGAATCTCTGCCATCTGGAGAGCCGATAGTGAGAACCATTTTATTTTCAGATCCTTCAGGTCCTGGCTCCCTCGTGACGATGGCTCCTTCTTTGCCCATCTCTTCGCGCTCATGTTCTGTTCCAGGTGGTTTGAAGAATCCCAGAGATAGCTGTGACACTGCCTGACAGTCTCCTTAGCCTGGTGGCCCAGTCACGAAGTGGGTCTCCTGTTTGCCATTCCTGCAGGTGACACTGCTGCCGGACTTTCCCTCCTCATCCTCCCTTGAACCTCACCCAGAGCTTTCCTGAGGGCCCCCCATTTCTGCTGATTGTCTCTTCAAGACTCATCTGTTTTCCCAAAGCCAAGCCACACGTTTCATTTTTTAGGTAGCAGCAGTGCCCTGTAGGTACCACGTCTGTGCAGGACTCCGTGTCTTAAGATGCAAGGATGACTTTAGTACTGTCCTATGGCTCCAGAATGTGACTGAACTCCGGCGTCCCTGGAGGAGGAGGTTCATTGCACATCCAGTGCCTGGGATGGGAAAGATCAGACAGCTGAAGGCAGGAGCAGATGGGTCCTCTGGCCTCTCCCTCTCCTCCAAGTGGCCTCTCCACAGGTTCCCCATGGCAGGGATGCTTCAGGGTGTCCACGTTTCTTATGCAGAAATCAGGGCTCTCACACCATGTGTCCAGGAGGGTGGGTGAAAAGGCAGACTGCACTGCGTGTGCCCCGGCCTCAGAGGCAGGCAACATCTCTCCAACATCTTCTTCTCTGAAGCAGCCAAAGACCTCCCAGGTTCAAGGTTCAGGAAGAGCATTTGGGACTGAAAATATTGAAACCAGTTTGGGAAAATACCATCTGCCACAAACCCTGTAAATTATTCATGACTGCAGAAATCTATAATACTAATATTAAAAGTGGGGTTGGTGCGTTCTATTTCTAGGAGAAGCTCTGCCCTCTGTGTTTCAGCACACTGAAAATCATCAGGACAATGCTTATTAGAACATTGCACACGCGGGGTATATTCTGTTCTTGAGTGTCATGGCTTTGGGAAGCCTCATGTAACACTGGCTTTTGAAGATGGCCATGGAGCTAGGAAATGAACTTTGTTTTCTTCCATTCCCATGAGGATGGACCTATTTGTTTCGTGATTATAGTGTGCCAGGGCCTGAGCTAAGTACTTTTCACACAGACCTGTCCATGCCCTTCCTCTGAGATAGTGAATAATGTCACTCTCAGGCTGTCTTCACTGAGGCTTGGGGAGTTGCCCAAGACTTCTTCTAAAACCACATTCTGTACCACTCCACCCCGCTCCTGTTCTGGAACCCTCACTCTGGCCTACTGCTTCCTGTCTCTGTAGCCTGCACCACTTTCTAACACAGCACAGAACTCACTGTGCTTCCCTGTCCTGGGGACATCACCCCCAAAGGGTGGAAGCCCTCCTCCTGCAATATCAAAAGCCAGGGTGCTTGGTGCTTTGGGGAGGTCTGGTTTGGTGGGGCTCCAGTGGGTGGAGGGGCCTGGGTTTTCCACAGCTGGAGTGCAGGGGCTCTGAGGACCAAGGCTAGCCTGGGGGAGGGACAGTCCAGCCAGCTCAGGTCCTGGCCGCTGGCTGGAGTCTTGCTCACACTGCCCTCCCTCTTTTCTCCTCCAGCTCTGACGCGACCCAGACCCCACAGTGATGACTACAGCACCATGAAAAAGATCCCCCCTCGAAAGCCAAAGAGAAGTCCCAACACAAAGCTCAGCGGCTCCTACGAGGAAATTTGGGGCCCCCGGCCCCCAGGCGCCATGTGTCAGGCAGGTGCACGCCAGGTCCCCGGAACCCCTGGCGCCCAGCGGGCCTGCCCAGCTGATGGCCCGCAGTGCACCCCGCAGCTGCCACTGCGNCCGAACCCCAGGCCCCTGTCCAGCCCTCTGGACGAGCTGGCCAGCCTCTTCAGCTCGGGAAGGAGCGTGCTGCGGAAGTCGGCCGCGGGGAGGAAGATCCGGGAAGCTGAAGGTGAGCCGACCCCCCTGGGGCTGGTGCACCTGTGCGCGGGAGCCCGGGTGGGTGCCAGGGTGGGTGCCGGTGCCTGTGCATAGCAGGCAGAGGCTAAGAACCTTCGCAAGCGGAGTCCAGGCCCGCTCAGGCCATTCAGAGCAGATGTCAAGGGAAAACCTTCTGCAACCAGTGTGGACAAGTGGTAGGAATTTGCATTTCCACGTTGCAGAATAAGACGGTAAAGTCTCATAATACAGAGATACTTAGCACTAAAACCGGATTTAATAAATTATAGCTTGATTCATGCTGGAACTAGGTTTCTTTCTCCTGTAACACTTCCTTATAACGTGGAAATGGTATTATTTTTTGTGACATCACATTGCCGATATCATCATTAACCCTAGTGGCCTTATCATCCACCTCGTTTTGCCCCAGGACATCTGGGATGATCACCTGTTCAGCCAGCACTCTTCACGGAATACCACTCGCCTTAGGTTCTGGGGATGAGCTGAGTTCTTCTTCCATACACCACCCAAGGAACAGTTTAGCTGATTCTGTTTTGTTTCCTCCTCATCCACTCAACCTAAGGCAAAGTTAGCAGTGGAGATGGTCCACTCAGATGAGCTCCGCATTAGGTTCTTACAGCCAGAGGCTGTTGCTTGGTTAAAAAAAAAAAAAAAACAACGTTTATTTTGTGTCACTGTAAATGCAGAATGTAGCCAGAAAAAAAAAAATGCAGAGAGAAATTTTTGCTAATCTCTTGAAAGTACCTCGACACATACCACTTCATTCACATGAGGTTGCCTTTGTACCAAACATGCTGCTTTTGCAGATGCCCTTAATAATCAAAAAGAATGTTGTCATTTTTTAATTGCAGTTTTTATACAAGATATTTTTTCAACATTCTGTATGTTGAGGAAGAAGTACATTAATGTAAACATCTTGTTAAGTGTGTCATGATGCCATTAGACCCTCTACCTCCCAAGGCTAATGGCCACTGTGGATATCCTCACTTTAGAGATGTAAAACTTCAATGTGGAGGGGTTAATATCCTCTTTGGGGTCAAGTGGCAGGATTGAAAATAAGAGTTTGACCTATGGTGTGACATTTCATGTATTAGCCTACTCCTTCTTTGAAAGAAAATGCATAGACATGTTAGTTTCCGTCATTTGATTAAGAAATTACTTCAGGTATGAAAACTAGAAAATCCAGAAAGCAATGTGAACGAGAGCAAAGCAGGCAGAGGCTAAGAACCTTCGCAAGCTAGATAACACTCACTATTTGTTCTCTAGACCAAAAAGCTAGTTGCTTGTTTAGCTAACAATGTCTTCTTAACTGTAGGCAACTAATAGGTGAAATTGAACTTGAAAGTGGCAGAATGCTTGAATTTTACAGGTCGTGTTTCATTCCAAGGACCAAGATGGAATCTAAGAGAAAGATCATTAAATGAGCACATCAAGATTTGCTTTAAAAACTAGAAGTTTATTGATAACTCGTAAACCTCATTTTACTATAGATTGAAATTAGGTATATTCTTGACTCTAGCTATTCTCTTAAAAAAAGTGAGGTTAACACTTTTGTGGACAGACCTCACCATTTGGAAATCCCAGAGGGGAAGTGAGAATTATGGTGAGGTCTCCAGGCCTGGTGTGTAAATTTGCTGGTCATTGTCCCTCTGGTGCCAGTGTTGGGGACATGTGTCAAAACCTCAAATATAGCACCAAAACTTCATCTGTAAAATTATAAGATACCTGTTTTCCTATTGTGGGTTTTTACAAAATACTTTGCAATTTGAAGAGATTGATTTGAACCATTTAGGACTTGGGCAGCAATAACAGGAAATTTAATACCGGGAGACTGGGTCATCCACTCACAGATGTAGGACACTCAGGTACACAGTTGACCACTGCAGGATTCTTTATGGTCTGTGATGGGGAAGTAAGTTTATAAGTAAGTTGCATGGTGTTCCTTGAAATGTACAAGTTAATCTTCCTGAAGGTGAAAGGGGTCAAGATAAGATATGGAAGAAGGATGCTTAATGGGAGGGCGGGGCTCTAGAGCTGCCCCTGATTGTAAGGCTCACAGTTTGATCCTAAGGGGAGGAATCCATTTTCTTCTAAATGATTTAAAGGGAGGTTATTCCTGAGTTACTATTACCTTGGGGTTTCTTTCCTTTCAAGTTTTAAGCCTTCTACTTTCCCCCTTACGTATTTAAAGACGTTTTATTTTCACCTGAAATAGTTTACTTATCAAATAATCCAGTGTGTGGCTAATTCACCATCAAGGCCTCTACATTAATTACAGTTTGTTTCTTATACAGTTGTGATATGAGGAAGTTGTCCTGCAGATTTTGCAGGAGGATTCAGAATGTTTGCGTTGCCTCTTTGGGACAGGGCCTTGCAAAGATTAATCTGCTGGTCAATTCCCCACAGTGGGCAGTTCCACTGGACACATGGTGCTCTGCTGGGCATAGGGAGGGAGCTTCTCTCACTGTAGCCCTACCAGGACTGTTCTGGAAACTCACAAATATCAAAGAAGTTCACATCTACAGACTGTTGGCATATGCAATTTGAGCCATAAAAAAAATCACGTAGATCCACATACAGAAAAAAATAAGATCTTGAAGCTGATGGGTGCGGCCCAGGCTGAATAGAATCACGAGAGCAGCAGGTGCCCATAGCGCTCTATTCCAGGCAGCGCTTCAGTAGCCTGCCGGATTCTCAGGCCACCACCAGGCGTCTGCTACCCTTAGACTCCTTTTACGGAAAGCTGAGGCACAGGGAGACTGATCCAGTTACTCCAGTTTCTCTGCTCAGGAGAGCCAGGCTCGAATGCAGTAATTCTGTCCCCAGTGGCTCTTTCCTTACCTACCCTCACGCTGTACCTAGTAGAGCAGGAGAAAGCTTTAAGAACTCTGTGTTTGCCCCCGAGGTGCAGCAAGTAAGAGCCACAGAGTCTGGATGGAGAAAATGGTCCCAGACGCTCGGGAATACCAAGGCGTGCCTTCCCACTCTGCGTGTGTGTGGTTCTGAACAGTGTTCAGTCCTCTTGGCCCTTTAGTGAGGAAGGACTAAAGGTTTCATTGTCCCTGCCTTCCCAGAAACAAAGTCCCATTAATTCACAACTGTCTTTTCCTCTGATGGTATAATATGGCTAATAGTATCATGCTAATTGTTTCCAGTTGCTTAGTTTAAAAACACAAGGCCTAACCCAAAGGGCGACTGAGGACAGACCTGGGCGTGTTCGGCCACTAGGGGGCTCCATTGCGCTGAAGGCGGCTTGGCTGAGTTTATCCCTCGTGACAAGAAAGAAAGCACCTGCCCTGGCTCTGCTCTTAGGGCACAAGATCAGGGGTCTCCGAGGCTGACAAAAACGCGGTACCTCTCTAGAGTCTGGAGCAGAAAGCAGGGAGAGCTAGGCTGAGTTAGGGAAAGGTGTGACTCTCAGAGCACTTAGAAACCTTGTTCCATTACTCTGGACACCCTTGCTCATCAGACATAACAGGAACTTCAGGACATCAGCAGAACTACAACGTACAATATTGTCTCCTAATATTAGGGGGATTAAATAGTTATTTGATGGAAAATTTACCTAAAAAGCAGTTGAGATATAAATACATCTGATGGATCTTGCCCTGATGGCATTTTTACTTAATAGGATTCATTTAAACCAAATGGAAATTACATTAATTTCAAAATATTTTTTATATTTATTTTTTAGTTTGTAGTTGGACACAATTTATTTTATTTATTTTTATGTGGTGCTGAGGATCAATCCCAGGGCCTTACACGTGCTCTACCACTGAGCCACAACCCAGCCCCGAATTTCAAATATTTTATATGATTACATAAACACTCCAAATAAGAATATTTTGAGTTTGGAAGTCAGAGTATTATATAAACACACGTTTTACCACTTGGCATTTTTATTCCGGAGGGCTGTTTGAAAGGAATTTTTTCCTAGGGTTGGCTTTAAGGAAAATTTCAAACATACCTAAGAATACAGAGAATGATGGACCTTGTCCATGGTCAGCACTGTCTCATCTCTGCTCCTGCCTGCTGCCCTCCGCCAGCACTGGATAATCTGGAAAAGCATCCCAATATCAAATCATTTTATTAATAAATATATAAATATTCTACCACAGATGTTCTTTAGGGGGAGAAAGACATACTCTTAAGTCACGTTAATGAGTATAGGACAGCGATGCCGCTTGTCTGCACTGACAGGAGACAGGTATTCACGACGAAAGCCGGAGCATGGGGAGCACAGCACCGTTTCTCATGATGGAAATAAAATGATTCACTGAGCAACCAGGAGCTCCCGTCTGACTTCAGTGACAGTGCCTGGCATGGGCAGCTGATGCAGACAGCCCTTCTACCATGGCCCAAAATAACCGTGTATTTCTAAATATTACATTCAAATGGGACTCAAGTTTGAAAGATCAAAACTCAAAAAGAATTTCAGTCTCATCCTGAATTCAAAAATAAATGCAGTTGTGTCTTAGGTCAGTTATGAGGTTTAGATGTGTCTGTGCCAAGTGCAGTCACCTATACGTTGTTTAGTAACCAGAAGCCCAGAGCTTCAGTATCACTGAAATGCCACTGAATCACCAACAGAAATTGAGGCCAACTCATGCAAAGCCATCTGTGAGGGCCACTTCTCACTCCAGCTGTGCGAAGTAGAAGTTTTAACATTATCATTTAGTCTCTGACACGTTCAAATGAGACTGCAGCCTAAGAATGTCACCTGTCTCTGTGGATCTGGACATGGGGTAGAGGGCTGTACACTCAGCACCCAGGGCTCCTTCCACAGCTCCTTCCCCATGTGCAGACTTTGCCTGGCCTAGGTGCTGCTCATTCCCGCTCCACAAAGCTCCCTTCCATGGTGATTTTGATCTGTGTGCAAGTGGGGGGTGGCCTGAGGGTCCTTGGAGTCACAAAGGGCTGGGCAGAGGCAGCACACAGCCACTCGTGCGATTCTCCTCCCTGGTAGGTTGCTGTCCACACTCCTGTCTAACAGAGCAGTCTCCCTCTTATGGAAGGAAGGTATTCCCCTGCATTCTAGAACCATTTCCAAGCAACATCTAGTTTCCCTCATTTTCTGAATGAGGAAGTCCTGTGGGGAAGCTAGATTGACATCTCCTGAGAAGGAAGGCCTCCCTCTGTCACCTGGTGGACATTAAGCAAGGATGAGCTCCTAGAGTGTCCCCTTGTAGTGCCAGTAAACCCAGCTTCTGATACGAGGAGGCTATGTCTCTCTAAGGATTTTTTTATTAATTTTTTCTTGGCCCCTCTGCAGTAGCCAAGAATATCTGAGCCTGGGAATTGCAGCTATACATTTCAGTGCTTCTCATTCCCCAAGGTCTAGTAGAAATGATACTTTGTTCATTTACGGTAAGAAATGAGCTTTGGATTTTTATAAACTATCAGTAGCCAAATTTGTCTTTGTTGAAAGCACAAAGCTTTGTTCCTCTAAATTAATTGAAAAGACATTTTTTAATGCCCAAGTATTTGTTCTGAACGTTTTGCCATTTTCCTCACAATTTACAACACCTTCTTCTAAATGCCCAAGAATCCATGCAATGAAATTGTGCATTAACCGGTAGACCTGTTTCCCTTGGAGTCAGCCAATGAGCATTTACTTCATATAAGCACAGGGCTTGGAACTTGAGAATCCAAAAACGTAAATGGAGGCCTGTGGCGTTGCCTCTGCCCTCTCACAGACCACAAGGGAGTGCATCCCCCTTCAGTGAGAGAAGTTCCGGAACGTGAGTGAATCTTTAACCAGTGGATCCTGGGCCTTTTGTGGATCCAGAGTTGGACTGCACCTGGCCAGGAACCCCAGCAGTGTGCATGCACCTTCTGTGGAAAGAGATTTTATACATGTCACCAGATTCTCAAAAAATGCCAGGGATCTGGGAGGAACGAGGGAGACTGCCTCAGAGGTGCGTACAGGTGAGTTCAGCAGCCAGGACAGGGAGCTGTGAACGCCCCAGCCTCTTAGAGGGCCTCCTTCCAGAGCTGCCAGGGGGCAGGAAGAGAGAGAGCGGGCAGTGGGTGGCCGAGGTTCTCCAGGTGCAGAAGTGGGGGAACAGGCAGAGCAAGCAGAAGACCAAAGACGGGGTGGGAAATGCAGGTCCTGGATACACAGCTGCTTTAGAAGGTGGCCAGGGGAGTGGGGGAAGGAGAGGGAGGACAGAAGGCATCACTTGCTTGGAGTCAGAGCAGGCGTGCTTTCTACTGGTTGCGTCTCACCGGCTTCATGATAAGGCTCTGAAAAATCTCCACTGCTACTCTTCTGTCACGTGAGGATTCAACAGGAACTCACAGGGTATCTCCTACAAAGGATGCCAAGTGCTAGAGAAGGGAAAGGACAAGAACGCAGGGACTCCAGGTGTGTGCAGGTGGCCTCCCTGGAAGGGGTGCACCCAGGTGCCCCGTGTCCCATGCCAACGGCGCTATTCCATAGTAGTTAGAGCTGACACTTGGGTGTGGGCCAAGCACATCAGCCTCTCTCTCCCTAGGTCTTCGCCCCTGTGAGGAGGTGAAGAGCTGTCCTGTCCCTGTCATTAAAGAAATCTGACTTGGGCCAGCTACTTGATTCTCCCTAATCACAGGAAGAAATCGCCTCACCCCCAGGAATCAAACACAGGTCTCCATTCTCCCAACCCCTGAGTTACTTCTATTATGCTATTCTTAGTCTCTGAAAACTATTGAAATTAAAATAACTATATGGAGACCCTGACTGAGAAAGGAATTCCCTTCTAAGTTAAATAGAAACTTATTACCAGAAAAAGATGGGGGTGGGCAGCAGATTAGACCTTTTGGCCCAGTTTTCAGTGTTCCTGAGAACATCCACGTGCAGGTTGTAACTGAGAGCACCTTCTTCTCCTGCCCTCTGCTCCATCCGCTCCCTTCCTCACCTTCTCTAACACCTGTCCCAGAAGTGCCCCTGTGGTCTCGGAACCCCTATGTCCCCTTGCCTGGGCCCCTCTAAGGCTCTGCCTGGGAACTGAGGTTGAAATCCCCTGCCAAGGCCCACCCAGCATCTCGCCTTTACTCCTGGTGGGAATGTGAACTTCAGTCTCAGAAGGGGGTGTCAGGCACCTGCACAGGGTCCCCAGCAACTAGATGAGTACTGAATGAGCCCTCAGCTTGTGCTGGGAGCCTTGCTAAGGGCAAGGCAGATGGCCAGCAGTGACCTTCAGTCATCGTGACCAAACAGAGAAAGACACACAAAAAGGTTCCTCTCTCTCTAGTACCTTTCTGAAAAAAATAAAAGGCAAGAATTCAGTCTTTTGTAAATCATGTGAACAGAGAAGACTTGATGACAGCAAAGTGACAAACATCATTAACCCGAGGACTACTGTCAGACCTGTGCTCATAGCCCCCTCTGTGCACATTGGCTGGAAGAAAGTGAAATTCCTTGCCTCAGGACAGTGGTATTTCCAGGAGGCCACAGTGCTTCCTCTTTCTTTGAGATCCAGGGACAAAAACAAGCAGAGAGTAACAACAATTAAATATTTAGATCAATCTGATCAAAAAGTTGCCCTTTGCATTGTATAAATCATCCTGGGAAATTACCTTAACACATTGGTCATAAATCTGCACCATGGGCATGTCAGTCAGACCAGAGATGTGCATCCAGCCTCAATAGTTCATCAGTCTTCAGAGGAGCTACACGCAGCCAAGAAGCCATTACACGAGGATGTCGTGCGGTGCACCATCGCAGGAGAATCTGCCCTACCTGAAACCCTGAAAATAAGGCAGGCCTTTCAGCAGTGGATTGTCTCCTAACAGTAAACGTTCTTCATGCTTTCAGCCTGCTGAAGGAAGCAGCTGCTGGGTGCTGTGCGTCTCTGCGCTGGATTGCAGATTGAACTCCCACTGGGGGTTCCAGGGAGCAGTCTAGTGCTCCGTCCTCTAAGCCACTCAGCAGCTGTCCTTAAGCAAGGGAATAAAGACCTCCCTGACTCCCTGCATCTCATGATTGCTACGTGGTACTGTGTCCTGGGTTTTCTTCCTTCTGTGAAGAGATGCTCAGGAGTGACAGGGTACACGGGATGCTTTCCCACAGAGGTGCTGGACAGATGCCTTGAGCGATCTCCTAGAGTGTCAGAAGGAAAGACGGATCTCTCCATTACCCATCAGTACGTAGGTCCTTCATGCCTGACCCCAGCCATTTTTATCATTAATCCCGGATTAGACTGGAAAGTTCCATACCATTAGTGAGCTAGCTAAACTGATTTCACTGTACCTTACCCCATGACCAAGGATGCCAACACTGGGCACTGGACAGCCTTTAGGCTTCTGGCCACTATCCTGGCCTCTCCCTGAAACCTTCAGTTTTCTTCCCTAGAGCCTGGGCACTGGCAATCGCTGGCCACCTGCAGTTTAACAGTGCGCATCAATGATAATAAGACAGTAAATGACAGTGTGACTGTTTCCTCCCACCAATGGCTGGGTTCTAGATCATGCAGAGCCCCTGGGCAGGCACATGCTGAGTGGAAGGCTACAGCGATCTACAGTGGAACCCAGTGGCACTTAGTATGTGCTTTGCCCAGAGTCCCCAGAAACCCAAAAAGAGCTTCTCCATGTCCCCAACTCTGGCCCCTAATCAAACATAATCTTCTGAAAGAAACTTCCATTTTAAAGAAAGTCGAACAGGCATGTGTGTAATTGGTACATGAGAGTTTTTCAAAGGAAAATATGCATATTGTGGTTTTGTCCGTTTCCTTTCATGGAAGATGGAAAATCCAGGAAGAAGTGGGTGAGCCTGCACCTGGGGCAGGCCGTGGGTGCAGCCCTCGCGGGGCTTCTCCAGGGGCCAAAGCACATGGAAGGCTCAGCTGTTCAGTGCAGTCCTGTCCCCTTAGTGGTCCTTCTCAGGCAAGGTCACCTGCCAAGAACATGGGCTGGGTTTGACTGCATCAGGGAGGAAGAGGAGAGGAGGACAAATACCTGCCTTCAAGAAGGGTGGGCCCTTCTCCCAGTGCACATGCCCCTTCCTGATGGACAGCAGTGTCCCGCAGCAGATCCTATAGGGAAAAATAGCAACTTTGACCCATCTTCAAGAGATTTGCATTGACCTTGTCTCTTGGTGTCTAACTGGTTCTACAACTGCTAGTAATAAAGTCCTCCACGATGTCAACAGATAAACTGCCATAAGAATATCACACAGTCCTCAGGAAACAGAGCCTAGGCCGCTGCATCCCAGCCCACTGCCTGCCCTCCATCCCGGGGAGCCCCTGCAGCTCCGTCTCCCCAGCCCGTTTCCACCTGGGAAGCCTTGGCACAACTAGGGCCTGGCTGGACCTCCTGCGCGTCACAGCAGACAGCAAACTCTAATTGTTGACATTAATTTCACGGAAGCAGTTGCAGCTTGGCAGGGGGTCTCCGCCATGCACTCACCGGGGCTTGAAATTATCTCTAATTTAGAGGTTGGGGACAGGGACACAGGAAAGAGGCATGGTGTTTTATATATGGTGATGTGGGACCATAAAAATGTCTTTTTAATCTGATGATCATTAGAAAACCCAGTAGTGTGGTCCAGCTGCTAACCAGAGTGCATTTCCACGTCTAGAGATTGCGTGAGTCTCGGGGACCCACGTAAGGGCGTCAGAAATGTCTTCTATTCTCAGAGATGTTTTCTATGACGTGGCCTCTGGACATGAAGTTCTTCTCAGGAATTAAAGTATCAGAGGTCAACTTCAGCCAAAGTGATAAAAGTACCAGTAATATTTGGTATTACAATTTTGTCTCAGTATTTCAGTTTTAGAAAAAGAGTTAAATAAGGATAAGCTTCATTCATGTATTGGGAAAAAAAGTGTGGTGGATCTCTTGGGTTGTGGGCTCCCTCAGAAGCAGTGGTACTTGGGAACCTGAGGAATCCAGTGTGTCTAAGGAGGAAGGTCGTGTTTTTCCTGGGGACACTAACTGTGTGTCCCTAGCTGCCCCTCTGCCCTCAGGCCAGAGAAACATCCAGTTTTACTCAAAGTAATCTCTCCTCTTTCATTGTTAAGTGCGTGTCCCACCCACGAAGTGATCTCCCAGCCACACTTGCAGTGCACCATCCGCAGCACTGTCCTGGGAGGGAGAGGAAACTGGACCCCAGGACAGAGTGCCAGCACAGGAGGGGGCCACCTCCGTGGGAGGCAGTGCAGGCCTCACCCTGCACACGAAGGAGATCCCTAAAAGGGCATAATCAAATGACGTGTTGTAGTAACTCCATTGGGCTATGTGGAAAGGACTCTTTTTTTCCTTGCTATTTTTTTTTATTCATTCACACATAAACACATATACAGGTTAAAGTTTTTTTCAGAGTTTGGAATATTTGCATAGATATAATGCACTATCTTGGGAATAGGACCCAAATGTAAACATGGGGTTCATTCATGTGTCTATACACTTTACACACAGAGCCTAAAGGCAATGTTATAGGATGTTTTTTTTTATTATAATTGTGCATGAGTGAATGGTTCATGGTATTGAATTTTCCACTATAGGGATCATGTCAATGCTTGAAAGGTTTCAAATTTTGAAGCATTTCTAATTTTGAATATCCAGATTAGTGATGCTAGACCTGTACTTGAAGGAGGATTGATGGGAAAGGATTAGCCGTGGAGCCACCTGAAGAAGAGAATCCCAGCACCCACCACCCTGTGCAGGCCTTGGCCTGTGGCTCTGGGTGAAGTGCAGACCCACAGGACCCCTGTGTCACCTGCCTCCAGCATTGTCCCTCCTAGGTGATGGGCATCTACTTTGTGACACAGAATCACTACTGGGGTCAGGGGAAGTTTTGCCACATAAGCATCAGGACTGAGTCCAGCCGATCACCTGCTGTGACAGGAGCAGTCCCTGTGGCTTGCTAACAATCCCATGGACATTTATAGTTGACTCTTTAAGGCCCCAGAGGTGCAGCTGGTGGGGCTGTTCTGCCCCTGATGTCCACAGTGCTGCCACCTCCGCCCAGTTGTCCTGCCACCTGGGTGTCGCCCAGGTCTGGCATCTTGGCTGAATGTCCACACAAGGTCTCTGGCTGACCCGTCCCAGATGGCCCTGGCCATCATGATGACCTCTTCTTCCTTTTTCACTTCTGCTGGTTCTCCCTGTTCAGTCCAGTTTTGTTTTATGTTCAACTGACGAAGAACCTCACACCAGCTGCCCATCCAGCTGTGGGTGTCCGCGATGCTGAACTGAAGGGCACGGCCTTCCTCTGCCCGCTTCCTGGGGACTATGAGAAGGACCATTTTCCTGAACAGCGGCATGAGGAGCCACTGCCCACTCACCCTTTCAGGACCCCTGGGTCTGCATCCCACCTGGCAGGAGGAGAAGTAAAACAACAGAAGCGAAAGTGACCTGTCACCTGCGGAACCCTGCAGGAAACAAGCTGTGGGCCAGACAGGCGTGTTGTTTAGGAGCTGCACCTTTGACCAGCTTTATATCAGGAGCTGCACAAAGACAAGGAAAGGCTTCGAAGAGATTGTACCCTCTACGGCAGGGGCGGAACAAATGGGCAAATGCAGATCCAGTTGGTTAAGTTTAAAAGGAAATTGGCGTGACTTAACTTTTTGTGCATTCCTGGAAGCAATCAATTCTGAATTCTTTAGAAATGTAACCAGTCTGTGGGTCCTGGCTGTACCACAAGAGCCATTGCTGAACCACGGCATTCGGTTCTGGCCTCTCCATCTCCAGCAGACCAAGACGGCCTTCTCCGTACTTTTCAGCGACTGTTAGCAAGGGGGCTGGTTAGAATCTCTTGCACGTGGCTGAGGGTCAGTTAGAACCGCGTTGTTCAAAGCGTGCACAAGTTCACAGCACATGTCTCTCCTGGGACATCCTGCTCTCCTCCTACTGATCCACATGTTAGGTCTCCCCCCTCGTTGGACCACTGTGCCTGTGGGACTCTTCACCCTGACCTTTTTCCTTTGAAGAGACAGGAAGAGAAATACTCTGGTTGTCTGTCAATCAAAGAAAGACCAGTTCCCTTCCCGGGAGGCGGCAGGTTGGGGGCGATGACTAAGTTCTTATTTCTGATTTTCCTCATGTGCAGTTGAAACTCTCCGAGAAATCAGATCTAAAAGGAATTGCTCCTCTAACTCAAACCAGATTTGGTTTAACACAAACTGGAGGCTGACCTCAGGTCAAGGGGAGCCTGTCCACATTTAATTGTGTACCTTCCAGGTATGTCTGAAGGCAGGTCCAGCTGTGACGTCCGATCTTATAAATGAGACTGTGAGAAGGCCCAGAGAGCACCAGGCACCACGCTCTGTGTCTGTCCCCTTCCTGAGCCCAGGTAGGAAAGAGTCCTGCACTCCCTGGGCCCAGTGGCCTTTCCTGGGAGGACTCTTCCTGTAGAGTGCCGCGAGAGCCACAGCCATGTGCGTAACGGGCGCCGCGCGCCTCACCTTCCTCCTGTCTCCCAAGTGCTCTGAGCGCTAGGGCAGCCTGACTGCTAGCCTGTCTTCCTCCTGCCTTACTGAAACCTGGGTCCTATCTCCTGATTCCAAAATGCACTGTCAACCATCGCCCTCTCGGGGAGCCAGGGAAGTGAGTTTCAAGCCTTCTTCTTAAACAAACACTGCTGCTCGCCTCGCTCTGGCTGCCTTGACCTCTGCGGCATGCCATAGGCCAGCTCCCCGTGCAGCCCTCCCCTGCCCACCCCTGCCCTGGGCCTGCGCCTGCTTTCACTCTGCACTCTCTGTTTTCTCCTCCTGGCTCCCAGGACCAGCTCTTCCTGGAAGAAGCCCTTCCTGGGGGGGGGGGGGGTTCATAGGCTCCACTCAGCTGCGCAGCCCTGTGCCCGCTCCTGCTGCAGAGGGTGCTGCTGGGGTTAGTCCAGGGACTTCGGACTCCCCCTCCTCTCCGACTCCCGGTCCTTCCGCCGCTGCCCGAGTCTGAATCCCGCCGCTGTTCTAGTCGTAGTCTCGCCTCGAAGCTCACACACTTTTATTTACCAAGGAAATATTTTTAAAACTACTTTCCTTTTCAGGCTACACCCTTTCTCAGAAAGCCTGGTGGACGCCAGTCCTGTGACACCACAGGAGCCACAGCCCCTGCTCCCAGCCCCACCCGGAGCCCTGGGCAGAGCTGCCCCTTCCTCTGCCTCCTCTCCCCATGCTGTCCAGCCTCCAGAATCTCTGTGCCCTCCTCCTGCTGCCCTTTAGAGCTCTGCAGTGGGCTCCCGGGGCCTCTTATGTTCATCTCAGCCCTGGTCACCTGCCACCCTAACACTAAGGCGCCCTGAGGGCAGTCACCCTTTGAGTGGGGTCCTGGAGAAGCCTGAGAAGCGGCTCCCTGGCAAGGCTCCCTGGACGCCCTTCTCAGTGGGCCGGCATCTCCAGATAAGGAGTCGGAGGAGAGTCCCCCAGAGTTTTGCAGAGTTTTCACTCCTCGACCTTCCTCTACTGAAGCACTATCCTCTCTGCCTTCCTCCTTGCTCTTACCAGCTTGTACCATGACTTCCTGTCATGCACTGTGTCCTCTCGGCACTCTGCAGTGGGAGCACGGGAGGGATTATTTCCTGCAGGCGCACGGGTTGTAAAGCACGAAGCTACTTCGTGGCGTGAAGTCCGGACCCTGCAGGGCTTGAGTACATGTTGAGTGCACGAGAACTCTGGTTTGAGGAGCGTGGCTGGCCGACCGCTCACGCCCTGCTCCTCTGCCTTCAGTTCTCAGCACCCGGGGGCAGCCGCCCGGCTCTGGGCATCGTGGGCAAGCTCTGCCTTTTGCCAGGCTTCCTGTAGCTGTTGACTTGAGAAGTGCTTGTGTCAGCCTCTGCGACGTGCGTCATAGTCCTCTCCTTCCTCAAGTGTGTGCAGGGACTGTCCCCAGCAAGAAGCCTCTTGTCCCCTGCAGAGTCTGCATCCTGGGCCCCTTCCCTCCTCTCCGCCTCCCTCCTCCCCTCCATTCCTATTCCCTCCTCTCACATCAGGGTGGACTTGTGACATGGCCCAGGTACTGCCTGAGGAGTCAGACCCCTCCCACATGGACACTGCTCGAAACATCCATGATAGCCACAGGCTCTGTTGCCTGGTGGTCTCACTCCAGGACTCCACCCCTGTTCTCCCGGAGGATGTGAGTTCCTCCAGGGCAGGATGACTGCTAGAGCCCTCTATGCCTGGGCCAGGTTCCATTTCCAGGGACAGAAGCTTATACATCTGGAGGTAGGTGAACTTTTTAAAGAATAGAAATGGCCAGTGGAGATTTAGGGCATGAAATGAACCTCTGTTAAAAAAAAAAAAAAAAAAGAAGCACAGTACACACTCACAGGAGCTTATAGATGCAAAGAAAGAAATAATCCCTCCGATGCTCCCACTGTCTGAGTCCCTCTCTGGGCCTTGGGGAGGGGGCCCTCTGCAGAGGTTGGGGTGCACAGAGCCCCACTCACTGCAGTCCTGGTGAGCTGCCACTGCACCCAGACACCAAGAATTCAGGATCCCATCGGCTCAGAAAAAGCACTCCAACACTTACCAAATTGACTTTAACTTGCTGGTGCTGGAAACCGTAGACTGATCTAAGATTTTAAAAAGACTAAATATGTGTGGCCCTTGTACGTGGACAATTGGCAGGACATGGTGAAACTACATGAGAACCTCAAACCTGATGTCAGGTATTGATTTCAAATCTCCCTGGATATCTTCTGCAAGTTAACAT
Organism: Marmota marmota marmota; assembly: GCF_001458135.2. Classification (NCBI taxonomy): domain Eukaryota; kingdom Metazoa; phylum Chordata; class Mammalia; order Rodentia; family Sciuridae; genus Marmota; species Marmota marmota. The sequence continues at coordinate 3,314,124 of NW_025999932.1, read as the reverse complement.
GCTCAGGTAGAAAGCAAATGGCTCCGGTGCTTTGGATACTAGAAAATGTGCAATGGGTGAAATGAGATATTTTCCTTACCTTATGATTTTAAATTGAAATTGGACCTCCAAGGCACATTACTCCCTTTGGAAGTCCTTTCTCACATTTCCATCATCTGATGTGAAGGGAGAGTGCGGTCTTGGTGCAGGGTCCCACCAGACTCACCTGCGTGGGCTTGGTTGAGCAAGCCTATAACTGTTGTACAGTCGCTGGGTGCGGCTGTGCTGGGAAAGCACAATCTTTATGACAATAATGTCGTCACACTTTGTTTCTTGTTTGCTCTTTTTTTCTCTTTTATTCCAACCCACACTGAGTGACTTCCCCTTGCCTGGCACTGCTGTAGGCCCTGGAGCACGGCACAGGGAGGGTTTGGCTCCCAGGGCCCATGTTCTAGAGAAGGGAGACAGAGCAAGCCAGCCAGGGAGTGCAGTGTGCCCAGAGCCAGAAGCACTGGGTAGAAAACTGAAGCATAGAGGGGACAGAAGTGGGGACAGAAGCTGCCCTGGCCTGGGGGGAGGGCTGCTGTGCTCCAGGGGTGACCTTGAAGTCCTGCCTCCTGGGGAGTGGACAACGTGGGGAGCTGCCATGCTCCTGCAGAATGAGGGGTGCAGAGAGGCCGAGCAGGCTCCTCCAGGACAAGCAGGCGTCTGGCTGTGGAGGGTCCACGCAGCCTGCAGATCTCAGCTCAGGTAAGAGTTGGCAGAGAGGCTGAGGGAGCCGGGGGGACCTGACCTGTGTTGGAAGCGGGCTCCTCACTGAGCACTGATGACATTCTGGGCCAGATGGGCCTCGTCGTGGGGCCCCTGTGCATCGTACACATTTTGCCATATGCCTGGCCTCCCTACACTAGATGCCAGTGGCCTCCCTCCCCCAGGTGTGACAGCTAGGAATGTCTCCAGACACCCGTGAGGTTGCCCTGGGGTGTGGGGGGATCACCTCCTGTAGAAAACGGGTTTTAAAAGAATCATACCCACCCACAATGATATTTAAATCATATAAAAATAACAGGACGAGTGAAAAAACTATATTAACATTTAAAGACTTTTAATCTCATTAGTTTAAAACTCATCGTAAATGTGTCTGTATTGCATACTTGTATGGAATAATCATATCCTAATATGAAGGCCAGAACTTCATCTGTGAGTTACATGCTGATGTGATTCACCCCACCTGGTTTGTGGAACAGCACCAGGCAGAGGTCACAAAGAAACAGGGAACTCTGTTTAGAGGCTTAAAAAAAAACCTTAGGTATTCATGCCTGCTGGTGCTACCATCACCATGCACCCAGCCAGAGCATGCACTGGATTGCTCACCATATATTTCACGAGATGCAGAAACAGAAAATGCCTCTGACATACCTCTTAGGTGGGATTCTCCTTACTTCTTTGGTTTCCTTAGGTCCTTCGAGAGTGTCAGCTCTTTCCTTTCTAGATGACTTTTCATCGCCCTCATAGTGCTGATGACCACTGCTTGGAGGCACACACAGGCTTGGTGACTTTATTTGCTCTGAATCATTCCCAGACTCTCCATGAAATATACATCTTGCATGTGTGCTTTAGGGACAAAGGCCTCTCCAGATAGAATGCCAACGTGCCCTTCGTTTGTCTTTGCTTCCGTTCCTTCAGTGCTGTGCCCAGGTAATGGGTGCTCTGGGCAAGGAAGGTTGCCAACCTGCCCACTCTAAGCTGCCCCTTCACAGCAAAATCGTATTACCCAGGGTTTCTGCACTGGCTCTCCTGGGGTTAGATGGAGAGGTTAACAAGGCAGGCACAGGTGCTGGGGCACAGCTGGGTTTAACTGGGAGTAAAGGTGCTGAGGAGCACACACCGGCCCATACCGCAATGAACCAGGACTCCCCTGCTAATATGGGCAAATAAGGACCACCCCAAAAGGGGGACCTTGACACTGAGGGCGATCCCGTTTCACTGCCAGAGTGCCCTTCCAGCCTCACTCCCAGCTTGTCATCATGCAGTGGGTGACAACATGAAGTTCAGGAAAGACGCTGCTTCGTCATTTATATCAACAAAGGAACTAAGGAGGGAAGACCCTACACAGAGGAACTCAGCGATGACGTGTGGGTGGACGGCAGAGATGGTGCCCTGTCTGGTGGCCCCTGTCTCCCTGTGTCACTCCTGTGCTCCCACATGCTGACTTCTCAGGTCGCTGCTACCTGGCTCTTCAGACAGGGAGTTCTTCCTGCACGTGCGAGGTGCGTCTGTGCACCTTGCTTCTTCCTGCGCCTTCTCAGAGCTGAAAGGCCCCCTCAGGGAGACGGTGCCCTGACCTCACCGTGCTGCCAAACCTTGAGGACCCACAAGTGTTCCCCCCCCCGTGGAGTTTACCTCGGGACTCCACCACCATAATTCACTCCTCACCTTCAGCCGCTGGAGAGTACCAGGCACACAGTAGGCACTCAATAAATACCCAAATTGAAGGGTCGAAAAATAAACTAGCCTAAACAGAAATAAAAGCAGGTGAAGGGCTGTCTCAAAATGGCTTTAAATGGAAATTTTTTTTCATAGATAGAAGTTCTGGACTGGACCAAAATGAATGATCCTTGTTTCAGTTTCAGCCTGTTCCAGATTGGCATCAGGAACAGCGGAGATCTTGACGGTGCAGATCAACCTAGCTGTCTGCTTCACTATCCTTGCCCTGCTGGCTGGGCGGGAGGCTTTTGCCTGAGTTTTCATGTGCAAGGGAGTCAGCAGCCAGGCTGGCCTGCTGGGCGTTTAACTGGGTTAGATAAGTTCTTCTGCTTTGACTTTGAAGCTGTGACATTTGTAAATTAAACTTATGTTTAACTGATACCAAAGAACTTGTACGTACTCATGGGGCAGCACGTGATGTTTTGAAACCTGTGTACATTGAATAATGTTTAAATCAGATTATCGCGTCTGCCTCTCCAGACATTATCATTGCTTTGTATTGAAACATTCAAGTTCTTTCTTCTGGAGTTTTTGAAATCCACAGTTTGCCATTGTTGTCTGTAGCCACCCCACTGTGCAGAGCACCCAGAACTCCTGGCCCCTGTCAACTGTAACTTAGCACCAGGGATCAACCGGCCCCTCTCTCCCTTCCCTTACTTGCCTCCCCTCTGGTACCCACTGTCCTCCTTTCCACTCTGGTGGGATCCACGTTTTTAGGTTCCACGCAGGGCCTGTCTTTCTGGCCTGGTAATTTCTTTTAACCTAAAGACTTGCGTTCCATCCCCATTGCTGTGAATGCCGTGATTTCTTTCTTTGTTGTGTTTGTGCACTGCACCCCTTGTCTTTGATGAACTGGTGGGTCTGTAGGTTGCTTTCAAGTCGTGGCTGTTGGGGAGTGCAGGGTGAGCACAGGAGAGCAGGTGTCCCCAACATGCTGACTTTGCTTCCTTTGGGTATGTGCGCCATGAGGGGGGTTGCAGGGTCACACTAGCTCCATCCTCAGCCTACTGGTTTCCACTATGGCTGTACCAGTTTGCACTCCTGTCTCCCGTCCTTGGCAGCACCTGCCGTCTTTGTCTTTGATGTAGGCCTTCCACCTGGACTCGAGTGGGGGGTTCATTGGGTTCTGATTTGCACTTCCTTGATGGCTGGTAATGCTGAGCATTTTTTCCTATGCCTTTTGGCCACTTGTATGTCTTCTCTTGAGAAATGTCTGTTTAGGTCTATTGCATATTTTTTAATTGGGTTTTTCTGCTCTGGAGTTTGGGGCATTCCTTATATATTCTGGATACCAGCCCACGGTCAGAGGCAAAGTTTGCCTATGTTTCTTCCCAACCTGTGAGCAGCCTTTTCCTTTTGATGATCATTTCCTTAGCTGTACAAAAGCTTTTAGATTGGGATAACCCCCTCCTTCTCTTTTTGTGTTTTTTTTGTGTGCTCTTGGGGTGTTATCCAAAAACTCCCTGCCCTTTCCAATGTCCTGAAGTGTTACCCCTGTTTCTCCTGATAGTTGCACTGTTTCAGGTCTCATGGTGAAGCTTTAATCATTTCGAGTTGACTTCTGTAACTGGTGCAAGGCAAAGTCTAGCTGCATTCTGCTGCATGTGGATATCCGACTTTCTCAGCATCACTTTTGGAGATCGTCATCTTTGCCCAATGTGTGTTCTGAGCACCATGTGGAGAAAACACCTGGCCATCTGTATGGGTTACTTCTTAGCTCTCTCTCCCGTTCCCTGGGCTACGAGTCTGTTTTTACACCAGTGCCGTGCCGTTTTGATCCGTCTGACGTGGTAGTCCATGCATCCTGCTTCCTCCTCCTTGCTCAGGATGGCTTTGGCCATCTGAGGATTTTTTTACATGGACTCTCTGACCAGTTTGCCTTCATTCTCTCAATCCAGCATCTTCCACCTCTCAGTCTTCAGGCTGTGTCTTCCTTTCTGGGTAGAGCAGGCTGTGCTTTGTGGATGTTAGCTCATGAGAGGTCCCTGCAGGGATGTGACCAAGGTCCTGACCTGTGGGTGGGAGATGCAGGGTGGATGGGGAAGCACCTTGCAGGGAGAGGAAATGTGGAATAGCACATGAAACCTGCAAGAGGAACATGCCTGGGGGCCACCTGAATGCAGGACCCAAGGGACAAGGGGAGGCAATGTCACTGAGGGACAGTCCGGAAGCTCAGGCCTGGAGAGGCGAGCTCTGGAGGCTCCCCACCTTCCCTGTCCCTCCCCATTGCCTGTTTGCCTCCTGCGCCTCCTTCCTCCTCTCTCCCTACATTTTCTGCCTCCGCTTTTCTTCATATTGTAGGCAATAGCTGTTCTTCCAAGAATTTTATGCATAAATCAAATTAATTTAATTTAATTTGATTTTTAGTGGGGAAAAAAAAAAAAACTGAACAGTGACCAGAATATAGGGTTAAAATTCTATTCTAGTTCTTTCCAGCTGCATGACTTTGATTGACCTCAATTCCCAGTAAAATATGGGTAATGCCTCTGCCTCTTGGGATCTGGGTTATTGGGGTCAGGGATGATAACACACTGTTTTGCCATGAACCAAGTATAATAATGCAAAAGATGGTGTTATCGCTTTTGAATAATTTGTTAGCCTACACCTTTGAAAGGCCTAGCTTCAAGACAGTCAGAATCCACTGAGTACCAGCGAAAAGCACAAACACAGCACAACTCGCCTTCTGTTCAGTCACCCCCTCCAGGGTCTGGAGCTGCTTGGGGTTTCTGAGAAGTGAGAGTCAATCCAGGTCTTGGCCTGAGAGGGAACTGACACGGGAGGCTGCAGGCCAGGTGGAGAGGTGTACAGAGAGGCTTGATGTGAAGCTCTGGTCACTTGTAACCCTTGCCTGAGGTCAAAGCACCCACCTTGGGATAGTCTGCCTGGGTGAGTGTGTTCCGAAGGCCATGCACTGAGGTGTTCAAAAGCCTTCATTTGGCCTTTACTAAATATGGACAATGGCTTCTGACCTCATGCACCACAGGACACTCAATATAGGACAAAGAGTAAATGTTTAATTATTTTAATGTACAGAATACATTATAGTGCATTGGAAGTCTCCTTTTCCAAAAGGAATAATAAAAATGTATCGCCACATTGAAAACATTTGTTATTTGTGAAAGCTGTAAGAATGTCTTACTATATTTAAATGTAATAATCCAGAATTCCAGATACATGAACTTACAGCCTTCTCAACTTGAGCAACACTGCAATAAGCTGTGTGACCTATGACATCAAAAGTCATAAGTAAATGTTTGGAAATGACAAATTATGAAGTTGGCTTTTACCACTTAATGTTTTCATTCATGTTTAACAGTGTTGCAACAATATTTGGTGAGTATCATATAGGCCAAAAATTTAAGGATTATTATCAATTTGTATTAACTATAATTAGCATTTGATTTGGTGACCTTTATTATTTTCTTCATAGCTTTATTCATTTTTTTCAGTACATTTTATCATACAAGAATAATCTTTTCTAAATTTTACTTTAGGTTTTGAAACTAACATGAACCTAACTGGCCGGGATGATCCTAGTACATCAGAAATTGCTTCGGAGACTCAAGATAGAAATGCAAATAACCATGGAATTCAATTATCTAATTCACTGTCTAGTGCTGTTACTGCAGAAAATGGAAATTCCGTCTCAAATGGTAAGCACTTTTAAACTTAGAAGTCAATGGATGAAAGTTTTAAGCTGTATCAACTTTCTAGGAAGAATGAATTTAAAATATAAGAATGGAGCAGGCTTAATAACTGGAAAATAGGATCTAAACTGTGAACTGCACTGCAGGTGTTCTTGTCAGCATATTATTGCCTGGGTTAAGGAATTAAAATTGCACTCACTACTTGTGACTTTTCAGAAAGCTTTACAGTATTGGTCCATAAGAGCCAGTGTAAAATGAGTTTAAACTAAGAAGAAGGAGGAAATAGATGCTCCAACAATAACTTCAATTAAAAATATTTTTTTCTCATAATTAATAAATGTGAAGCAAATTAATCTTGAAGGAATGGATATAAATGCCAAGGTCCCTTCAGGTGTTTGAAGGGCATTGATGAGAACATTGCGTAGGAATCGGCTTGGCTGCAGGTATCTCAAATTGTGTAAACAGATATTTTTTCTCCTGTATAAAAGATGCCTACAGCGTCTAGCCATGACTGGCCACGCTTTCCCTGGGCACATCCAGAAGAGCTGGAAAAAAAAATCTTTTTGTTTAGTCTGATTGAAGGTGCTAGAGAACATTCGAGACAGAGAGCTACTGGAGGGGGCTGAAGGGGAGACAAGAGGCCCCGAGGCCAGGAGGACCGTACTCTGGCTTTCCTCCCAGGCAGGAGGCACATCCTGGCCCAGGGAAGGCAGCCAAGAAGCCCACCTGTGCTTCCCGTGGCCTGCTGGACTCTAGGGACAAAGACTAAGCCTAGGACCAACCAGGACCTTCAGGGAGGGCTTTCAAGTGTCTATTCCAAAAGTCGGTGGCCAGACCCGGGAACCACGGCTCAGCTGTGAAACATCTCAACCTAAAGATGACCAAGGTGCTGCTGGAGCAACAGGGCCCACGGTTTCCAGGGAGAAACACGTGAACTCTGCCTAAAGACAACAATTGCATCCCAACCTCAAAATATTCCTGCAAACTGTTTTTCAAACACAAAGTCCAACACACAGTCAAAAGCAGTAAGACACGTCGGTGAGAAATCACTGCAGAAATAGCTGTCAGTCACAGCATATCCACAAGGGCTCAAAAGATTGGAGTCCAAAGATGTACACCTTCAAGTAAGAACGTGTGCCCTGCCCCCGTGGATGGGAGCACGGGGGGTTCAGCAGAAACGGGCAATCAAGAATAAAATAAAACATACACAAATTGTCAGATGGAAATTCTAAAATTGAAAAACTCAGTGATAAAATGAAGCATGATAGAGGATGAAATTAAACTTAATTAGACACGGTTGCTTAAAACAGAACAGAACCATCAGGGAAATGGAGGGTCATCAGAGAACCTCTCGGGGGGACACAGAACAAAGGGAAGGGGGAGGACATGGCCCTGCTGGGCCTGGCCTGGGGAGAGCGCCTGCTGAGCATCGGGGCCATCCCGGGTTCTGTCCCAGCCGCTGGAGGGCTGCTGGAATCCTAGGGCCAGGGCACATGGACGTGGTCAGAGGACAGACTCGGTGAGAAACGTTGGTGAGGTTTCCAACCCTGGCCCCAGCACTGAGGAAAGTGGTGAGTGGTGCTGACTGTAAAACCCGAGACCCTCCGGAGGGAAAGGGAAGCAGTGCACAGGAACAGCTGGGCGAAAGGCTGACAGCACCTTCGCGCATGATCACCTGGGCCTAGTGTGGTCTTTCCACTGGCGCCTGGATGGCAGCAGTTATCCATGCTGTGCAACACCTGCCCCCCACCTCCCAATCCCTACCCCACCCCACCCCTGACCTCCGACCCTTCCACACCTTCGGGCAAGGAAGATCTTAGAGGCTTTGTGCATCAAATGGTTGTGATTTTGTGTTTTTTAGGGTCAGGAAGCTGGGCATGGCTCCGCAATGTGCCCTTGTTTAGCTTCCTCATGAGGCAGGCAGCAAACCAGCAGCAAACCCAGGCTTGGCTGAGGGATGGTGCCTTTCCAAGGTCATGTGTGGGGTTTTTGCAGGCCTCAGAGGATTCTAGTCAGTCCATTCACATGGCCCTCTTCCTAGGGCAGCCTCATAGCAGGGCAGCAGGCTTCCCCCTGGGAAAGCACAGAGCAGCCAGGAAGAGAGCTGCAGTCTCCTTGGCGAGTCCACACTGCATGAGGAGGGAGCCCGTGAGCTGAGTGCCCAGAGGCGGGCTCACTGGAGCATCTTACAGGGCACCTTACAGAGCATCCTCAGGGCACCCTACAGGGCACCTTACAGAGCATCCTCAGGGCACCCTACAGGGCATCTTACAGGGCACCTTACAGGGCATCCTACAGGGCACCCTACAGGGCATCCTACAGGGCACCCTACAGGGCACCCTACAGGGCACCTCACAGAGCATCCTCAGGGCACCCTACAGGGCATCTTACAGGCTTGACTAGCACACGGTGGACTCTGTAGCCGATGGGAACGACCCTCTACTGTGCACAAAACAGAACAAACAGCAGCAGAAACCCAAGAGACAATCTGCGATGGTGCAGATGACTTGGCAAACAGAACCTGAAGGCCACAGTGCACTCCTGCAGATACAGGAGTGGGTGCCAGAGCGGGGGTGACGGCAGGAGCAGACTGCAGAGGCACACCAGGTGCTGCCGACACACAGAGGGCTGTGCTCCTGCAGGCCAGGGACGTGCACCCTGAGGAGGCCCCACCCCGTCTGTGTAGTAAGCCCAACTGAGCCTAGCTCTTATTTTTAAATTCAAACCTACGGAAAGCATGAGTAGAAAAATGAAAATAAAACCACTGCCAGGGTCATAGTGAGATACTTATAAAATAAAGGCTAACCACGAATCCTAAAGCAGCCAGGGGTTTAAAAGACGCAGATGACCACCAAAGGAGCAGCTGAGGCCCAAAGACAAGTAGAAGGACATACTTAACATGCTCAAAGAAAATAACTGGTGACACCAATTTTTAAAAGTAACAAAAAATTCCTGTGAAAATGAAAGGGAGTTAAGAATATTTTTAGAAAAAAAAAATAAAAACATAAAGGATTAAGCATTTGGTGGACTTGGAATGCTCAGAGGTAGAGGAAGGCATGAAAAATCACTTAAAAGGTGAGTGCAGTTGGTAGCAAAACTCTCTAATATCATACAGGACAAATCCCACCTGCCAGCTGCATCCTCAACGTCAGTCAACTCAAAAGATGGAGAAGAGGGCAAAAGAGGCCTGATCACCTAAAAGGTGGAACAAGTGGGTCTTGGTGGAAGGTCTAAGGACGTACATGAAGAAAACTTAAAAGAATTAAACTCTAAAGGACTTGTTTAGTGCAAACTATGGCATGAATAACTCATAACACAGTACTTTACAGACTAAGAGCTCTCCTGCCAGGCTGGTGACACGGGAGGGTCCTGAGAGTCCACACAGAGAGGAAGCTAGAGCTCCACAGTGTTCAGAAGTTCTTGAATCCAGAAATCCATGCATTCAAGAAAAAAGACAAAGTCTGAATTGAAAACCAAAATATTCCAACTAACGTCCGTGAAAATAAGACAGAACCTATGGGGGGTGGCTGAGGTCTCAACGGATGGACACAGGTAGCTTTAAACCTATGTGCTAGGAGAGAAGGGGGATCCAAATAAGGGTTGAAGAGCAGAAAATAAGCACCAAGAAAGTAGGAGGGAAGATGCAGTAAGGCAAGGACATACTTTACTGAAATACGGAAAGGGAACAAAACCAATGTTGGTTCTTTGGGAAAAGAAGTGTTCCTTGGAAACATTAACAGACTTGATAATCCACTATCCAGGGTGACAGAATAAAGAGGGTGCAAAAAAGAAGATATTCTAGGGGAGAAAGGGATGCCCCCTCCCATCTGGTGGGGTCATTGATGTGTGCGGCAGCTACAATTCCACAATGTTTTAAAAAACTAGAGAGATGGGAAAGGGGTGTCCATGCAGGCATAGGAAGGAAGGGAATTTCCCTTCCCCAAAGGTTTAATTTTTCTGAACTTTGAGGCTAAAGACAAAAGCTACCACTTGGGAAAGTGTCTTAGAAAACTTAACAAAAAGCTCCAAGTCTTGCTCTACAAAAAACTCACCGAAATGCAAAAAACAACCATGCAAATGAAACCGCTCCAGACCCAAATGGAAATGTTCATGGAACATGCTCCTTGAGATTGATACCAGAGAAATGAGCCTTTGGCAATCTCAGGCTTCTAAACTCCAGCATGTAACAAATAGTGCGGGTCCACACCCTGGACACAGATTTATGTGTTTTCCCTTAAATGCTTATGGCAAGCAGATTTTAAAGCTGTTCCTGTGTGGACATTAATTGAAGATCACTTGAAAAATCTCGAGTTATGTGCACAACAGAAAAATCATTTCATTTGGGGACACAGTCTCTCAAAGCAACTTGACGCATTTACGCTGGTCTACTCTTGTGAAAACCATCAATTTCCAGATGCCCGACACTTTCCCCAGGACTATTAAAATATCCAGCTGCATGCCCTGTGTACCAGGGTTCCTCTAGGCATCCTCTGATTGAAACAGTGATGGATGTTGCAGATGAACCAGTAAGTGCTGTGCAGAGGACAGAGTCAGGAGGTTTCTCCATCTGTATTGGACAACTTGAACAAATGTCCCTGTGTGCAGCATTTGATCTGGTCACGATAACACTTGAGGCAATTAACGGTACAGAATCATAATTCAGATAGTACAGTGTCCTTTCTAAATAAAGGCACAAGATGAAAGTAAATGTTTAAAATAACTTAAAGTTCTAATTGGAACAGAAATAGTGTTATTTTCTAGGAAATGATTTCTCTTTTGAATGCCAGTATCTGCATGCTACCTCTGTTTCCCAGAAATAATTATCTGTTTGCTCATTTGCTGAAATATAGTTATGTGTGGGTAATTATAGCTATCACTTACTTTAATTGCCATCTTTTTACTGATGTGAACACAGACTTGGATATTTTTGTGTGTGTGTACTTAATTATTCCCTGGACTTGTGGTTATTTATCATTAGATTAGAAAGCAGTTTTTAATGTTAGAACATTTTAGCTATATCAAACAAAGTGTTGTGAATATAAAGATGTTTATTTTGTGGGGAAATAGAGATATAAAAATTTCCAACTAGGGCATTTTATCATCAGTGTGATTTTCTTTCTTGCTCAGTGAATATACATTTTATTGCTGAGCATCAGGAAAAACGGCAATTAAAGAATAGAGCCATTACATTTGGGTCTGCCTTTCTCTTTCTGTGAAGATGGCCTCTTTTTCATCTGCTTTATGTCCACCCTTGGTACAGAGTAAGGCTTGCTCAGAGGCAGGACTGGTAAGCTCATTCACGGGTCCGGGGACTTTGCATTTTTTTGCATGGACTCGAGGGCCGTGCTGGACTCAGCAGTCATATCCAGACCACACTGATCTGGACATACTGGAGCATGGCTTCTTGCAGCCCTGTCCCAGGACCACCACTGCCCCAGGACCACCATGGGCCCAGGAGCCTCTGGCTGGAGCCCAGAAAACAGGCTTCCATGCACATCCCACTCCCTCACTTGATTCATAGAACTGCAGAGATGCTTTGGAATTTGTAGAGTCATCTGACTCAAAGCCCAAGGGCCAGAGAAAGGGAAACAAGCCTTCACTTGACAATCTGGAATGTTCTCTAATTGTCTACTGTGAGTAACAGGAGTTGCCTTTGCAAAGAAAGCAAGCTCCTATGGCATCCGCTGAGCCCTGCCCGACTCCTGCTTCTGGTGAAAAGGGTTTTGAAGTCATATTACATCATGTCTCATTTGGGCTTCATTCATTGAGTTGAGTTTTTTTCTTTTTCCAGCTCAGTTGGGAGTTGAGGTTGTAAATGATGTACTAGATGATCACTTGGAAGTCCTGTTCCTGATGCTTGAGGGGTCACCCCGCCCGTGTCAGACCCCAGCTCTGACACAAGACAATTCCATGACCATGGGCACAGCATGTCTCGGCTTCTTAGTTTTCTTATTTTAAAAACAAGGATGATCAAAGAATCTGCTCCTGGACTGCTCTGGGTCTTCAGTGTGGCAGTGCAGACACGAAGTTGGTGCCCAGTAAACGCCACCTGCACACAGTTGTCATAAAATCCCAGGGACTTTGGAGCTGGAGGATCCACAGGATTTAGCAACAAAAGCAGAAGTTATACCAGGAAGCCGAGGGGAGCAGGTGGTGGATCCATGTCTCCAAGACCGTGCAGGTGGCTCCAGGGCTTACAGGCACATAGATCCCAGGGCACCCTGGGATAGTCAAATGTGCATGTCATTTTGATGGCCTGCCCTGGTATTCAGGGCAATGATGGACAGTGTAATCTGGAGCTTCTGGAGTGAACCAAGTGAGACTACATGGGTATGATTCAGGGGGAGGACTGCTGTGTTTGCAAAGTAACAAGAAGGGCAGAATGGTAGGGAAACCTTGTGAAGGGGCAGGTGCGTTACAGGCCCTTGAAGAGTACGTTGAGGACGTGGATGGCACGTAGGTGCTGTGCTGTCTGCAGTGGCCAGATGACATCTGAGCGACTCAAGTGTCCTCCTTTGTGTGTTCAGTGAACATGAGAGAACACTGACAGTGGTGTCAAAAGAGGTTAGGAGCCAAGGCCGTCAGCGATAAGTGTCCAGCGAATCAGGGGGAGCAGGGGTTGCTGTTGCCTTCCACGTCCATGAGGGCATTCCTCTGGGCTGGGATGGCCAAGGCTGCTTCCGGGGGAAGGGTGGACTTTTCAAAATGAGCAGAGGAGAGAAGGTTTGTGAATTTGCTGCCCAGTGTTATCTGCGGCAGGAATGGGAACTGAGGCATGGGTGAGTAGGTAAGATGGGAAACAGATGGCCCAGTACAAGAGCACAGGGCCTTGAACAGCAGCTTAGAGAGCCACTCTGTCCTTGCTTTGCTGTTTTTGAGAAATGTGCCTGGTTGTGCTATTGAGGTGACTGTGCAACAGGCCGCGAGTTGGGCGCGCCAGGCTCAAGTGCTGTCTCTGGGCCTTGGCAGTCTTTGTTGACAGTCAAGGCTGTTACAGAACAAGCTGCCAGAAGAGTTGAGAGTCTCCATGAGTGAGTTCACTTAGAGGTGAGTGGTGGAACTCTGCGCCCTTCGGCAGGGAGAGGGGGTTGACAACGAGGAGAGTAATTCCCTAGATGGGTTTGCAGTTCAACAAATGGGGACTTCTGACTCCACGTCACATAAATGCTGATCACACCCTTGGAGTTCAGGTGGGGGCTCCAGATGGAGGATGGGAAGGGCTGGTTTTCAAAGAGGCTAGACACATGGGGATTATCTATGGCGTGGAAGAGGGAGGAGAAGGAACATCTGGCTGAGAATGTTCAAACTCTGAGAAGAGCAGAAATGGACGCTCAGAACAGGATGTCAAGAGAGACCACAGCTGTCCAATTTCCTGGAAACGAGAGGAAAGTCTTCAAGATCAGAGCTGTGGTGAGCCACGAGGATGTGAAAAGGGGGCCCACACCCCGTAGTTGTGGACTGGACAACATGGGTCCTGCAGAGTGACAGACAGGGGCTACCAGATTCTAACTGGTTAGGCACACACCGCCCAGGGCCGCCCACCCTCACAGTTCACCCCGCTCCCGTCCACCTCAGGGGCTTCTGGGCACCCCTGGGCGTGGCGTGTGGACTGCGTGACAGGGAGCTTCTCCCTTCCTCAGATCCAGTGGAGAGCACCCAGAACTCTGGGACCAGAAGGAGAATGTCCTAGACCTTCCTCTTTGTGTCCTGGGAGGTCTAATTTGCCGCCCTCAGAGCAGCACCCTTCCTCTACTTGTGGACAGTCCAGGCTGTTAGAGAACAAGCTTCCAGTTTCCCCACACGGACTCACTGGCCCAGGGCGCCCCCTTTATCTGCTGGAACCAGCAAGGATTTCCGCCAGGCCAGGCGTCTCCTGCCCAGGGCTCCTCTCGACTCCTCCTCTTGGAGGAGACCCTTCTCATGTGGAGCTTCCACCTCCTGCCCTCTGTCCTCACCTGGCTCTGTCTCCACCTGTGCACCTGCTCAGACCTGCACCAGCTGTTGCTCTGTTGAGTTGGCCGCAGGTTCCAGGCTTCGGCAGGTGGGGATTGAACTCACAGCTTCAATGCAGTGGTGTCCGTCTCTTCTCAGAAATCTGCAGTGCCATCTCTTGTCTACAGACACGGTCAGTCACTCTCCTGTAGAATCTTCTGCAAACCCTCTGAACCCCTGGCCTGCTTTACTTCCAGAATAATCACTGGTTCCCTCCTCTGGCCAAACCTTTCCCAGGCCTTCCCCTGGCCTGGGGCAACCTTGGGCTTCGCTGCAGTTTCTCCTTTCCCTCCCACCAGGCGGGTCTCCCCAGCCCGCTCCCCCTTTCGCCTTCTCCCCTCTCCCAGGCGGCTGGCAGCAACCACAGGGCTTTGTGAGTCCCTGCCGGCAGAATGCACCCTGTGGAACCTGTACCCTGTTGACCCGCAGTCCCTCTGTGGTGCTCGGGCTGCGTGTCACTCCCAGTAAGATATGAGCTTCTCGTCAGGGGAGACTTTTCTGTCCTCGCCACGGTGTTTCTCGGTTATTCAGAGGATGTTCATAAATAATTCCTCATTTTATCTAATCGATCCTGAGTAATGCACATTGTGCTATTGATTAGGTTCTGGGTTTTTGTTTTTATAATCTAAACTGACTTTCTGTTTTGATTCTAAGAGAAAACATCTAATTTATAATTCAGTTTTAGAAACTTGATCATGTTTTCCTTCTCCTGCCTCAGATCCCCTGTCTCAGTTAAGATGCCAGGTGAGCTGGACATGTGTCCTGGTGGTGGACGGGCCTGTGCCTGCCCCTCGGTCCCTCATCCCCCTCTAAGAGGGAGTCTCTCACAGGAACCCCAAGCTCTTTCTTGTTTTCTTGCCTGGATTTCCCACTTGTGCACCAGGTTAGGCCCCAGGCTCCCTTCCACCTGTCTGGGTTCTGGATTGCTCAACACTAACTGCTGGGCTGCACCCTTTCCTACCTTCTGCTGCCAGTATCTAAATACAGTAGTCCCCCTTGCCAGCGGGGGATGTTGCCACTGCTTACGGCAAAGGCCCTTTCTCCAGCACCAGGCTCCTGAGGCATCTCAGGTCCAGGGGCAACAGTGACTTACCCTGCTCAGTGAAGTCAGCCTTCATGAGGAGGTGTTTGTACATTTAGCAAGGTCAATCGGCAGGCCTTGTTAGATGTCGATAGGCTCACATGGACTTCCCTGAGGAACTACCTGTCTCCTGTAACCGGAACAGTGTGCAGTGATTTTCTAATGATTTTTAATTTAGGAATCATGTATATGTTTAATCAATTAAACTATGTAGTTAATGATGCTTTCAGACGAGAGGAGTAATTGCTTTGGTACTTAAAGTTCTCTGGTTGAATTCATTCCAGTGGGTAGTTATTGCTCCTTTTATCCGTTCCTGTTTATTAACCAAGTCACTTCTGGCAATGCAGGGGGTCCCTATCACAATGGTCCCCAACCTTGCAGGCGGACAGATTGGTTCCCAAGATGCACCTAGCAATGGGAACACTGAAGTTTTAAGTTGAGTGCTACTGGCAAGTAGTAGGTAGAGGCCAGGGACACTGCTCAACATCCTCAATGCATAGGACAGTCTCACCAGAGCTGAGTCGGGAAACGTGAGAGATAATGAAGTCATTTGGGGCCTCAGGAGTACTTCTATGCCATTGGCGGGGGGTGCTGCTAAAATTTCCTGGATTCCAATCCATCGTGCGTCTTTAGCTGTGGACAGAATGACCTGTGATCTGTGGACTCAGCAGACACACACACTTGGTGTCCTCTCTATTTCCTGCCCTCCCTCCCTGATGCCTCTCAAGAGCCTTTTCCAGCAATCCAGGTGGACTCCTCTTCTCTGGTCCTTGCCCCATTAACGCTGCTTCAGATTCTCCTCAGCCTCTAGAGAAGTCCCTCTGTCCCCTCCCTCCAGGGCTTCCTGACCCACTCTTGTGACACGGTGACTCATTTCTTCCTTACATCTTCTCTGTCCTGCCGGTGTATTTCCACAGTGTGTGCGACTGTGGCAACACACTGTGTCCCACACTCGGTGGGAAACTCCGTATTCAGTGAGCGCTCACTGACGTTTCAAGCCCGGAACCCTAACAAGGTCGGCTTGGTCCAGTGCTGAACAGGTTGCTTCAGGTGGGGAGGGAGACGCCACTCAACAGGGCTTTGTGTTGTGCTCCGCAGGCTCGCCTGAAGAGGACCGGTACTCACGGCTGAGTGTGAGTGGCACGGCCACGCCATCGCTCCAGAGGCACCGGGACAGCCACACCACTCAGGTAAGTGCTGCGCGTCCACTCCACTTTCAGCATGTTATGACCCAGAGCTCAGTTTTCCCCTCCTCTGCCCTAAGCTCTTTAACCTAACTTCCCTCCTCTCTCCCTACTCACTCCAGGTTTCTGCTTGCAGGGAAAAAATATATAGAATATCCAAACCAGCTAAAAATCAATAGATATTTTAAAGTAGAACATCATGGATATAATCTAAAATCACTGTCAGGTGATGGTGACCTCAAAACTGCTAAATGACAATATTTTCTCAATTTGACATCAGCTAAAATAGGCAGCGGGAAGTGGCCGCGGCATGGACAACTTGGAGCCCTGTGGCCAGCCATTCAGCTCCACAGGCTCCATGCAGTCCAGCCCCATTTGGGCCACAGCACAGGACGAGAGCTCCATGCATCGCGTGAGAGCACAACTCACACCGCTATTTGTGCAGCTCGTGGATCTCATGTCCACACTCGTGGTGGTTGGCCTTAAAAATGTCACCAAATAAGGTTTATTCAAGAGAAAACAAAGACATGAGCATTTTTTGAAATAAGGAGAATTTATGTAATAGGGTGTTCTTTTCTCTTAATGTTGATTTTTAAGTCCTACTTTTAATAATTATCTTTTAAAATGACGTGGCCTTGCATTTAGCGTGCTGCCCGACTCAACAATTATGAAGCTTATTATCAACACATTAAAATACTGTTGCTTTAGCAACAGGATTCTCAGCTTCGATGAAGTTCCAGTACAGTTTGTATTATGTCAAGTATCTACATAGAAGCTGAAAAGGTCTCAGCTGAGAATCCAGATGTCCCCATGAAATCAACTGTCCAGCTAATAATCATCAGGATATCTGGAATTAGGTAGGCATGGCCACATTATCAGCTGAGATTTTCTAGATAACACTGATGAAGTCGTGAGGAAATCAGTGATTTCAGTCTTAGAGTGTGCAGTCTGCTAGAACCACTTGTGCTGATGTCTGGGCCCTGAACTAGCGAGAAAATGCTGGTGGTAGTAAGGGAGTGTCCTGCTGTCCCCTGTGCTCCTTGAAGATGCATCTACTCTGCGATCATTCACAGAGGAACCTACTCGTGGTGAAGACGGGTTGGGTTTTTATTGCAGAGTTGACTCCTCCACCTTACAACACGGTAGGCCATCCGCCATCTTTTCCAGGCTTCCACTACAGTGTGGTTCACAGGGAAAAGGAGTGATTTTGAGAGACGGTTCATAAACAAGCATTCCCGGAGCTTGTCCTCCAATCTTTCAGGGATTTGCCTGAGAAGTAAGGAGAGATGGGAAAAGACTCCTTTTCTCTGGGTTTTGAAGGGGCCCGTTTTCCGAGGCCCACTCCTCTGATGATGCAGAAGCTGCTGGTCATCTTACGTACTTTCCTTCCCTGAGTAAGTGGAAGGCCACGCTTCTCTTCCATGCAGATTGTGACCTCACACTCGAGGACAGATTCTTCAGGGCTGATACACTGGGAGAGTGATGTGACCCTGAGATCCAAAGACCACATATCTTCCAGAAGCTCTCTTGTGAGGCGTTTATAGGGCAAGTGCAGACACATAGATGCAGGTTTTCCAGCAATGGAATTCAACAGAAATTTCATGAAGAAAGTCAGTCCTGGATGCATGGGTCCTGGAGCAGTGAAGCCAAATATGGAACAAGAATCGAATCCCTCTCTGAGGACGTCAGTGCTGTAACCAGCACTGCTATCATTTAATGGCATCCTTTTAAGGAGCCATGACATGCATGGGCATCATTGTAGATAAGAGGAGAGAGATGTCATGACGTGCGTAGGATCACCCAGAAAGTTCACTGAGGCTGGGTGGATGTCAGTTCGTGCATCCTGTTTCTAGAATGAACTAGCCATGAGCCATTAAAAGGAATGGAGGAGTCATCTTTCATAAATGTGAAAAATTTGGGGGGTCAAGATAAAAGACTAAGTAGCCTTCTTGGTCGTTTGTGATTTGGTGTTTTGGCTGTTGGTCTCACTTTTCAGTTTCTTACCCACCACAGTGAAGATGTAAAGAGAGAGCTGCCCCCTCCTACTTCTCCTTTGACAGCTGGACAAGTACACAAGATAGGCTCAGCCTATCTACCAAGGATGTGGGGTGAGATATAAGGAATGGACGTGGCGCCTTGGGGTGACAGTGCAGATCCGTGGGGCTCCACCCAGCGGCAGCAGTGTTTGTCAGAGTGCCTCTGCTGCCTGGCGTCTCTTCCAGCAGCCCATCTACCCGACCTTTCCTCCAGCTTCCATCTGCTGGAGATGTCCAGAGTTAGTTCTGTTGCTTGCAGATAAGAATTCTGTCTGAAACACTAATTTAATTGTTATTAATCATCAAATCCATGTTACATTCAAGGAAGTATTGTTTTATCCTAAGTGTATAGACTCTTCATTGATATTTATTTTTTCATTTATTTTTAATATGATGTAGAACACTTTCTAATAGGAGCAGAGCCTTAATAAGTGGTTGCTGTTTCTTTTATTGAGATAACAACACACAGAAAATATAGATTATGTTGTATTCCATCATAACTTTTTATTAACTTGCCAAATATAAGTCTTTTCATGAAAGCAGTAAAAATGAGTTTTATTAAAAGTAGTCAAAAATAGTGTAAGTTGGGGGAGTAACTGTGTCATAAAAGCAGCTGTGCCCATGTGCTGCTTATATAGAAGGCTCAGTAGGTCCATGCTGTGAACCATGATAAATATCCATGACCTTCCACAGCATGGGTATAAATACCACCAACAGTGAACATATGACATCATGGAATTCCACGCACGGTTCTTAAAGGGAGCTTTGTGGACTCAAATCTGAAATCTCATAGGTTGGTTTTAGTTGGTTTTGAAATTAGATAGCATTTATAGAAACAATGTGACATCTATCTACTTAAATTTTAGGAGTTCTGAATAATTTTTTGAAAGTTTGGGCTATTTGGCACAATGTACTTGGAAGTGACTTAGGAAGAATAGACTCCACAGTGAGTGACATACCACATCTCCATCCCAGAATGGCTTCTTGCTGTCTGCTGTGAGCACACCCCTCTGTTGACTCACGGAGCCCGGGAACCTGACACAGGAAGCCTGAGGATTATAAATAGAGCCACAGCATGAAAGCTGGGGGTGGGGTGGGGCAAAACAAGGGGGAGGCAGAAGGGCCTGGATCAAACCTACTGCCTCGTGCACACCCTCAGCAGAAACCTTGCTGCTTACAGGCCTGTGCGGGGTTCCACTATTGACGCTGAAAGATGAGGTGTTTCCTTCTGTTCTTCTGAGCGGGGCTGATGTGCCTTTAACTGACCATTAGCTTTACCAGTCTTGCCTTGCGTCTCGGTTTCCCCAGCTGCCTATCCCTGTGGCAATGCTGCCCACGTCATGAGCTTCATTTTCATTTTGGGCATTTATCATATTTCTTCTCAAACTTTAAAAATTTGCTTTTTTTGAAAGAATGAAGTTATTGTGAATATTGGTCACATTCACATATTCATCACAAGAATCATTGATAGTCTTCGCTAAAACGGTGGTGATCCAGTGCCCAAGATATTAATAAATATGTAACCCACCCCTGATGTAGCTGCCGGTGACAGCCATATATATGATCCAGGTACAACTGACCCACATCCAGAAACAAATAGCTCTGTGGTTGGTTTTACCAAACCATTAAAGAAACCTCCTTGTAATGTCACATATCAACAAAATTAAGAGTTGCAGGCTACTAAATAAATCCAATACTTTTCTATATTCTCTTTTTCTCATATGGATTGATCTAAATACTTTATCACATGGAATCAAAACAAACTGTGTGCTAGATGAAATAATACCAGGGAACAGCAAGTAGATGATCCTTTCAGAAGGAACAACTTATCATCTATCAGCTACTTGCCTGTTATCTCTCTCTGACCACCTACCTGTCTGTCTGTCATCTATCTATCATCATCTGAGCTGTGAACAGAGGAGGCATCATATGAAGACTCAGTCACACACTCGGGTCTTCCGAGAACCAGTGCTCTCCACTGGCGATTCACCTGTTAACTGTAAGAAACGCAGGTGGCAAGTTAGTTCGATGGTCTGAGTCAAACAGGAGCATTTTCAACAGGGAAAGGGCAGGTTCTGTATAGAAATTTGGAAAATAAAAATTTTAAACATTTTAATTTAATTTAAAAATTCTATATTTTATTTTTTGTCATTATTCAATTGATATATATATATATATATATATATANATATGTGTGTGTATATATATATATATATATATATATATATATATCTTAAGTATATTAAAATGCTGTGTTTCTAATTGACTCTTGTCAATACGGAGAATTCAATCATAAGAAACATTGAAAGAGTGAGAAATCAGAGTAGTGGCTGATTTTTACTAAAGAAGAAAATGGCCCCGTGGTACCTGCACACACTCAGCTTCCAGATGGGCAACCCACAGTTAGCAGGCATCTGTGCAGGAGAGAGGGACACAGCTGGAAGATATGTGTAGTCCTGCTGACTTCATTCAATAGTATGTTGATTAAATTATTCAAATTAAAGAAAGAGGAGAAAAAAGAACTGAAGAAGAATCCCACATCTGTTAACATGTGGGCATAGAAAACACCAAGTATTTTTCAGGTTATTTAAAGAATATGTGTGGCACGCCTAGCGTGTTGCCTGCAGTTGTGTAAGTTCAGAGAAATGCTTGTCATGGTTATCATGACGTTCCCCTCTTCCAGGGTTAGTATCCTGAACACCAGTTCTGAATGGGACATAGCGGATGCAACCTAAAATAGGTAGGAGATCGTATAGTACCAACAGAACCCAACAGCTAACTGGGATTTGATAGAACCTATCCTGTGTGTAGTTTGAAGTGGAATTCTTTTATGTGCCTTTATGAAAAAACACAGCGGGTGGTGAAACAGCCAGCTACAGTGCGTCTTGCTGTTTTGTTGTGTTAGGTTTCGAGCTGGATTTTTAAGCACAGTATTTGAATTCTTGATTCCATCCTGCCACAGAGGAATGCATCATCACCCTGTGGTTAGCACAGCACCTTCTCCATCCAGACTTTGACTAACCAGAATTATGTCCGTAATCCTGTACTACCCATGAAAACTAGCTAGTGCTGGGCATCCCCTTAATAGGTTAAAAAAAAATGGGTTGCTCTACAGGTTATTGGATTATTCTGGAAATGGTTATTATGTTGTTGGGATAGTGTTTAGTCAGCTTTTTCACTGCTGAGGAGGAAGAGTTTATTTGAGGGCTCATAGTTTGAGAGGTCTTAGTCCATAGAAGGCCGGCTTCATTCCTCAGGGCTAGAGGTGAGGCTGAACATTAGGGCAGGAGAGGGTGGCAGAGGGACGCAGCTCACATCACAGCCGTCAGGAAGAGAGACCCTGCTCTCCAGATATAAAATATACCCCCCCGTAGCCATACCCCCAATTAACCACTTCAACCATACCCCACCTGCCTTCAGTCACCACCCAGTGAATCCAATCAGGTATCAATTCACTGATGAGTTATAAAGACTGTCACAACCCGATCATTTCTCCTCAGAACCTTCTTGCATTGTCTCACACTTGAGCTTTTGGGGGACACTCACATCCAAACCATAACATTCTACTCCCAGCCCCCTAAAGCTCTCATTTATCTGACAATGCAGCCTACATTTAGTCCATTTCAAGAGTCACCATGGCCTCAACAGTTATGGGATTGTTCAACGTTCAAGTCCAAAGTCTTCTCTGAAGCTCAAGGAAATCTCACATGTGAGCTCCTATAAAATTAAAAGCATTTTACAAATTTCCAACATATAAAGGTACTGAGCACACATTTCCATTTACAAAAATAGGGGCATAGAAATAAGGGATGAGACCAAAGCAAGACCGAAACCCAGCTGGGCAAACAGGTCCTGTGGTTCTGTGTCCTGCATCTGGAGCACATGGCATCATGATGCTCTCTCCAAAGGGCTTGTGTAGATCTGCCCTGTGGCCTTGTAGGCTGCAGCCCCAGGGTCTCTCCGTTGGCTTGTCTCTGCTGATTCCTCCAGCTTTCCTAGGATAATGCCCCACTGCCGCAGTCCAGCTGCAGCAAAATAACCGGGGGGTGACGAGCAACTTGTGTAGATTGATACAGCAGGAGTGGGAGCCGTTTATTGTAGGACAGGAGGGGTGTATATACATTCCACACAGCTTATCTAATTAACATAAACTAGATACAGCAGTCAACCAATAAGGAATCTCCACACTTAATGGCTCGCTGGCATTACTTCTCAAACCACTCCCTCTGGCAAAATGCCAGGCGCCACCCTGACTTGTTTACAGACTCTAACATTTGCCAGGTGCCATCCTGACTTGTTTACAGACTCTAACACCCCATGTTACTGGGCATTTCTTAATCTCAGGGGTCTCCACTGCAGCTTTGGCTTCCTCTTCACATCTCCACACCTTGACTCCTCAGCGGGTGTCTGCAGGGACCCTGACCCTGCTGCACTTTGCCTGGCCTCGCAGGTCTTCCTTTGAAATCTTGGTGGGAGCTCTGTGAACCCCTAACTCCAGCATCCTTCATTCCTGCAGAACCAGCACCACGTGGTAGACACCAAGATCTGCCACCGTCTTGAGCAGTAGCCAACACTCCAGGCACCCTAGCTGCAGCAGCCTCTGAGTGTCTGGGTGGCTGAGCCTGTTGAAAAAAACTTCCTGGGCCCCCTTGTGGAAGAAGGGTCTCCACTGGTCTCTTCTCAAGAGAATCTTCACCTTTACTCCCTGGAGTTTGAGACAGGTGTGATCTTGCCAGCTCCTGAGATGCCCTCAAGCCATCTTTCTTATTGTCTCTGGACAAAGTCTTTAGCATTTCTGTAGTGGGTAGTAATGTCTTTAACAACTGCAACTTCCTTAGCCCTGTTTCACTCCAGCTTTTCAAGTCCATGTTTTTCAAATCTTTGTGCCCTGCTTTCTTCTCCTGATTATCACAATAAATTTGGTAAAAACCTCCAGCAATACCCCTCCTACTGCCTAAATGCTATGCTGCCTAGAAATTTCTTCTGTCAGATTAAGAAGTCCATCACTTTTAAAATCAGCTTCAGAGAAAGTCTCAGGACACAGGCAAACTGAAGACAGCTTCCAGCCAGAACATAATACAAATGGCCTCTACTCCAAATTCCAATAGAGTCCTTTTCTGAGCCCTGTCACTGACCACAGTCCTATCAGCATTCTGGTCTTCTGAGCTCCCACCACAATTGGCCATTAATCTCTGCTTATAACAATCTAAAGCATTTCCAAGAAGCACTGCTAAACATCTCAAAATTCCTCCTACCCAGTGCCAAAATGCTCAAAAAAGCTTCTAAACCACATGGTCAGGTTAATCACAGCAACAACCCCACTTCTCAGTACCAATTTTTGTTTTAGCTTTTTCACTGCTGTGACTAAAGGACCTGACCAGCACAATTATAGAGGAGGAAGAGTTTATTTGCGCGCTCACAGTTTCAGAGGTCTTGGTCCATTGAAGGCCAGCTCCATTCCTCAGGGCTAGAGGTGAGGCTGAACATCATGATGGAAGAGGGTGGCAGAGGGAAGCAGCTCACATCACAGTGATCAGGAAGCAGAGAGAGAGAGACTCCACTCTCCAGATACAAATATATACCCCATAGCCATGCCCTAATTCCCACATCCTGCAGATACACCTCATCTGCCTCCAGTCACCACTCAGTTAATCCCATCAGAGATCAATTCACTGATTAGGTCAAGACTCTCAACAACCCAATCATTTCTCCTCTGAGCCTTCTTGCATTGCCTCACATGTGAGCTTTTGGGGGATATCTCATATCCAAACCACAAAAGATGGTTTATCTCATATATATATATATATATATATATATATATATATATATATGTTGTAGCTGGACACAATACCTTTGTTTTATTTATTTTTATGTGTGCTGAGGATCAAACCCAGCATCTCGCACATGCTAGGCAAGCGCTTTACAGCTGTGCCACAACTCCAACCCCAGCCCCAGATGTTTTATCTTTTCCATCTTGAATCAGGTGCTCTCACTGGATGTTTTACGGTGAGAATTAATTAGTTCTAGGTTAAATGCAGAAGCCTCGGAGTTGAGGGACTATGCTGGGAGGAGCTACTGATGTCATGCACCTCCCTGGCCACCCCCAATCCCAGGGGAGGCACCACTGCCACAGGGAGCCCTGGTTGTCTCCTTCATGTCGGACAAGGCAGCTGGACTTGGGATCTGTTGTGTGTGGTCCATGCACAACCTAATTAAGTATCCTCATGGAAGATGCCCGGAGGCGGGTGATGCTAGTGACTGTCAGCCACACTCTCTAGGTGTGAGTTCACCTCCTGCACTCAAGCTTTTCTCAAAAGCAAGTTTTCTGCAAACATGGGCAGTGCTTTCCTTAAGAACAGCGTGTCAACGATGTAACACAGTGGAGGGGAAAGGAGAAGAGCCAGATTGCAGTGTCGCTGTGACCCAGTGAAAATGCCTCTCTCCTGATGGCCCAAGGGGTGGGGGGAGCAACGTCCAGAGCTGCCCTGAAAGGGGAGCGCTGAGCTGCTGCTGGGTGTGGACATTCTGAGCAGGTGGCTGTTGCCAGATTCTGCCCAGAAGCTCAAGTGTCTGCACACCTGTGAGTGGGAACAGGGCTTCCCATTTCTGGTAGTGCTTGGCTTGATGATTCATTTTGCTTCCTCACCAGTGGAGTACGCATTCCTGGCTGCTGTCAGTGCCTTGGACCTGCGACTCCCCGCACATTCCTTTCCTGTTTCCTGACTGCTCTGGGGGACTTTCTTGATGATTTTAGGAATTCTTTAATATTCTGGATAACACTCCTTTCTAGCTTCCTGCTTGGCAAACACTTTGCTTATTTTGTTTTTTTCTGATCAGTTTAGCTGGAAGTTTATCACTTTTATTGATCTTTTAATAACTATCTTTTGATTTCATTGATTTTCTCTGTTTCTTTGCTGTTCCATTGATTTCTATTTTCCTGTTTACGATTTCTTCTCTTTTTCTGGTTTCTTAAGTAGGTAGCAGAGATCATTGATTTGAGGTGTTCTGTTTTTTTCTATGAAAGTAAAATGTTGCAGTTTTTTTATCGGAACACTGTATTAGCTAATCCTACCACTTTTGATGTATCTTATTTCCATTTTCATTCAATTCACAATATTTTCAACTTTCCCTTGGGACTTTCTCCTGGACGAGTGTTGCCTACTTTCCAGGTAGTTGGGAGTTTTCCAGATAACGTTCTGCTACTGATTTCTGGTTTGATTTTGGTATGATCTGAGAAAATGCCTTGTGGGATACAGTTTTCTTAAATTTTAGGACTTGTTTTATGGCCCAGGGAGGTTTCTCCTTGTGGAACGTGCTTTTGAAGAGAGTGTGTGTTCTGCAGTCACCGGGCAAAGTGTTCTAGAAACATCCATCAGGTCATGGTAATTGATGGCATTCCGTTCTCTAGTCTTGCTGATTTCCTCTCTCCTTTCCCTGTCCATCGCTGACAGAAGAGTCCAGGAGTCTAGCTTTGGCTTCAGTTTCCCCAGCATCTTCCCCAGGTGGGTAGAAGTGCTGTTGGATGTCATGGGCATGAGGATTATCACGACCCTGGTGAAGCAGTTACTTCTTCATCCACGACACTCCTCTTTCTGAGTTCTCTTGTCTGTGTGAAGACAGACACTCGTCATTCTGTTGACCGTCATCTGCACAGAGTGCCTTCATTTCTTTCCCAGGGCTCTGTGAGATGCTCTTCCTGTGCCACCCAATGTGTGCTGGTGGGCTCCTGGAGTCCTGGCCACCATCACCGTGGAACCTGAGGACCTTCCATCCCCTCCCTTCACAACTCCACCTTCAACTTTGAAAGTCTTTGTCTCTGTATTTGACGGGGTTTGGTGGAGGTGGTGTACAGGTGGCTCTTGTTGGTTTTTGTTCAGGCGGAGGAGCTTTGGATGGGCCGTTTACATGTGACGTGATCATGGATAGAGGTGGATCCAGAAGTCCCTGTCATGCTTCCCGTTTGTCCCACTGCTTGTTTCCCTCTGATGACTTCCTCTTGGATACCTGAAAGTTCTGGAATGTTCTGCCTGGCTTACCCACTGCCCTCTTGGCTCCTGTGTGCGTGCGGTTGCTTTGGTGATGGCCATAGATGTGTGTGTAGTTGCCGCCTGTTTGCAGTCAGCCGCAGCGGGGGCCTTCAACCTCCACACAAGGAGAGAAGGGTTGGCCTGCAGCTCTCAGTCCCCTGGGCCCGTGCTCCTGCGCTCTCCTCCTCCCTGCAGATCCGAGTTTCCCTCCAGCCAGCTTTAGTGTCAGCCAAAGGGTCTCCTCCGGGACCCGCCTGTGGCAGGGCTCAGGATTCTCTTAGTGTTAAACCGGGGCCTGCCATTGTTTTCCCCGGTGGCCCTCCAGGATCTGATGTGTTGGCCTGCCTTTCTGGTTCCTCAGACAGCAGTGTTTGCATTTCCCCAGGTCGTGCTGTAACCTGGGGGACTCAGCTGCGGTGGGCTCACGCGTCTTCATCTGGTTTCCACAGTGTCCCGTGTGCGTTCACAATGTTCCTGTAGTCACACCGATGGGCTCCCGCAGTCGGGGTTTGGCTCTCATTCTGTTTAAGAAAACCTCCTGGGTATGTACTTAAAA
This sequence comes from Marmota marmota marmota, assembly GCF_001458135.2. Taxonomy (NCBI): domain Eukaryota; kingdom Metazoa; phylum Chordata; class Mammalia; order Rodentia; family Sciuridae; genus Marmota; species Marmota marmota. The sequence continues at coordinate 3,287,135 of NW_025999932.1, read as the reverse complement.
GGAAACGAAAGCCCTTCTTACCCAGCTGCCTGCCACAAAGTCATGCCCCTCTGTAACTTTTTTCTGTAAGTTCTGTTTAATTTTGTAACCTGGACTTTTCTCGTACGATAGATGTAAGTCAGGGTGAAATTTTACAGTTTTCTGTAGGGTGTCTATCGCTGCACACGTGTCAGTGTAAGGCCGTGGCTGTGACTCCGTCCTAAAGCAGGAAGGCGCACGCTGCCAGCAGTGGTGTCCATGCTTACCCATGACTCCCCGACTCTCCTTCGGCATCTCCCTCTCCCCAGGGCTCCCTGAGCTTGCCTCTATAATGTTGCTCCCACAACTCTGTTTCTCTGTGTGACTTATTTTGTGGTATGACGTGTGAGTGTGTGTGTGTTGTGTGTGTGTGTGTGTGTGAAGAGCCCGATGGACTCTTGAACTTGTAGCGAGTGCACCAAATGCAGCTTCGTGTCTTCTGTATCACAAACGTATTCACTTGACAAATTGCTGCTCAGTGGAACCGTCGGCCGGTGGCAGCCCCAGGAGAGTGAAGAGAAGCAGACAGGCACCACATGTCCTCACTCTCCTGAACCTCTCCCACCCAAGCCCAGGTTTAAATACTCCAGTGAACTTGGCAAGCAGGGCTGCAGGCAGCCGCATCTCTTAGAGAGGATTTGAGAGGAGTCACATTTTATGTGCTGACTGACTTCAAAAGTTATATAACTTGAAAGTCACATGCCAACTCAGGAAGATTCCTTACATTGTCCAAAAAGAACAATACACATGGCTTTCCTGGGTGTAACTCCACAGTTACGTGTGCACAGTACACATGTTGCATGAGACAGCAAAGTGTATGGCAGTGTGTGCCTGGCATTCTGAATTCCAAGAGAATGGACTGCATAAAACTGAATTTTCAGAAATTTGTTCATTCACTGGTTCACCTACAAATACCTGTGGAGAGCCTACATATGCCAGGCACAGGTGTGGGCACTCACAAGACCTTGGTCTGCAAAACAAATATCCTTGCCCTTGTGGAAGGTAAATTCTGGCATGAGAAAGCAAATAAGCCATGTTTAGGTAAAACATAGGATACACCGTAAGGTGATAAAACAGGGAAAAGAAAATGCCAAATGGGGTTGGCAGGATGGGAGAGTCCAGAGCGGGTGAGGACGATAGGGTGGCGTTGCAGCTGTGAATCAGGAGGAAAGCTGTGAGGAGCAGAGAGGCAGGGCAGAGGTCAGGGTCCCCCGTGCTGGGGTCCAGGGGAGCCTCCCAGGTGGAGGGTGTGCCTGAACTGCAGGAGGGCCAGGTGGCCGGGTGAACCCTCTCTGCCGGTACAGTGTGTAAGCTGAGTTGAAATGACCATTAGTTGTAAGTGTTGAGTCTCAGAAAGTGGAAGTTTTCACTTCTAAGTGGGAGCAAGAGGCTACTTCTAAAACGTCAGTTGTGGCTGGCTTTCTTCAACCCTGACCTGCTCAGAGTGAAAGCAGAGGGTAACACTTGCCTTGTCTGTGAGTGGGAAATATTAGACATGTTCCTCTTTTCCTGCTTACACCTAGGGATGAGAAAGAAGACTCCAGAAGCCCGAGTCCATATTTCCTGACAACTTGAAAGCAAAATTGGGGCTCAGATAACAGAAAGGCCCCCCTTGTGGGGAGATATAACCCACTCACTGTGGTGCGGGATTTATTTTGTGACCTGGTGGACCTGGTAGGCCTGGCTCTTCTCCGATTTCTCTGATTGCATTCCTGTTTGACACTGTCATTGTGTATTTCTGACTCTGTCAGAAACAGGTTCTAAAACAGATGAACCGTGATGTTGGAAAGTGTCATAAAGTCAATGATATAAAAAGCCCAGAGTTTGAAGCCCAAGTGGGTTTAGATTAATTTCATGCACTCACAGGTGATTTCTGTTACCCATTTTGGGAGGAAGCCTTGATCAGAAGCCCACTCTCACTCTGCCTCCTTGGCACGCCCTGCTCTCTCTCTCTTCATCCTCCTCATATCTCTTCCTTTCCTTCAGCCCTTTGACCCCCAGGATAGTGCTGTGTCTTGAAGGGACTCTAAGACACCCTGAGGTCCCAGCAGCAGCTGCTGCGCCTGCCAAACCCCTTCCCTCCTCTTCTCAGGAACGGAGGAGAGCAGGTTTCTCTGGGAGGGAGCAGGAGCAGGAGCAGTCACGGGTAGGGGACCAGCCACTGCACTGGGAGCCACAGCCAGGGGCCCCGGCCCCCCCTGCAGCGGCACACACTCCCTTACCCACCTGGGATCCTCCATCCCAGAGTTCAACACGAGTTGTGCAGGAACCAGGAGGAGGCCGGGCGCGCTCCTGGCACATGGACGGCATCCACTCACAGGCTCTGGCCTTACCTTATTGTGAACAAGCCACTGAATGCCTCTGTGTTGAGCCGCCAGCAGAGTGAACTGGGTGGCCCCCTGGTCCTCTTCACCATTTGTCTGGGTGACTATTTTATCACTGCTGCTGAACGTTATTAAATGTAGAAGTTTATTAGCTTAACTTAATCTCCATTATTTAGAATCCTTAATTACTCTTTTAAGTTAGTGAAAATCATGCTTATTCATATCTTCCAATGTTAGGATTATTGGAATACTGCTTATCAGAAGTTTTAATAGAAAATGATGATCAGTGGTACTCCCAGCTCACCACTTCTCTCTCTCTCTCTCTCTCTCTCTCTCTCTCTCACACACACACACACACACACACACACACCCCCCACATGCGTTCATTCATGCACAGACACAGTGTCCACATGTATAAATAAAGTTTATAACTCTTCAAAATTCCCTTCCAAAAATCAATGGATTTGCTTTCCCTCTGTAACAAGGTCAACCCCCAGGGCACTCTGGCCCCCCAAGGAATGTTCTGAGACTTTCAGGACCTTAAGTGCTTTTAGTGACTGTCAAGAATTGCTTACCTTCAGTTCCCAAGTTGGTGATTCTGAGGGAAACATGGGGAAATCGTGACCAAAAAGAGAGGAGACTCTTTCCAGCCAGCAGTGAGCCTGCAGCCCAGGGCTTGCTCTTCTGCACCCCTTTGCTAATGATGGCTGAACTTTAACATCCACTTGGACTGGGATATATTAGCACCCGGTTTCATAAGAATGGTTTCCTTATTTTTATTTAATTATATTTAATACAGTAACACATGAATGTTTGCTGTTTCTAGAAAATGTTAGAGAACTTAATAAACTAATAGGTACATTGAGTCCTGCAAAGCAAAGCAAATGAAGGTGCTGGCCGACATGGCTAGGTGGGGAGTGTCCTCACGTCCTTGGTCCTCCTGCAAGGGGGCCTGGCACTCTGTGGTTTGGACCCCTACTCCTGTTTTCACGCCTGCCCTCACCTCCTCTCCCGCGTACCCACATTCTGCTACTGCTCCAAAGCCAGGTCTCACATCCTATGCTACATCTCACAGCTTTCTGCTCTCTGTGGTTGTGTAACTGGAACTATAGAGGTGACCAAATGTGGACCCAGTCCTGCCACCACTCAAACTGCGGTCTTTGTCTTCTTGTGCCCCTCCCCCTGGATCCAGAGCAAACCCCACACCGCAGGTGTCCTGCTGTCTTTCAGTGTGCTTGGCCTCCTTTGCATCCCAGCAGCAGTGATCACTGCCTAAGTTGCTCTGAATTAACACTGAACTGCCTTGTGACAGCGCTGGATCCTTGTCTTATCCACGCGGTGTACTTGCTGCATCTCTGTGGATTTCTGTCTTGTTGCTCAGGCTGCACCGAGCTCCTTGAGGGAGTGGGTTATTTGGTGCATCTTGTTAAGTCCTACAGAATCCATCCTGGTGACATCCATTTCATCTCCAGTTAAGCACATTTGTCAACTGGGCAGTAGGCAGGGGGACTTCCTGGAATAGCGTCATCAGTGCCTATAGGGTTGACTGAACTCCGTGTATCTGATTTTGCCTTCTGGATGCCACTTCCTAGCCAGGTGACTTTGGGATTGGAAGATGAATTTCCACATCTCTAATGAGGCTAACACTGTTTAACCTGATTATTTCACATATTTCTATGCACCAGAATGACCCGGTATTAAATTGCTCCGTGAATATGAAGCAATATGAACGTGGTATTGGAGATAGCCCTGGGAAGCTTCAAAGGACTGCATTAGGCTGTGGGTTCTACACCCGGGCACACAAATGGGGGGAGAGAAATAGAATTACAGAGCATGCTCTGCACGTGTCTGCTGTGTTGACGCGTAACGTCTGTGTGAGAGTGGGAGATGACGGGCCTGGATAAACCATGTGGCCAGAGGATACAGGGCTTCCTATCACAGGCCCAGGCACAGCAACATGGAAAGGCAGTGTCCTTGAGGATTGTTGAACAAGCAAATGAGAGGAACATACATTCTTTGAAGGGAGAGCTCTAAGATTAATTATCCTCAGCCAGACCTCCTTACATTTGGAATATGCCTCCCCTATTATCCCAAGAAAAATATTTTAAAGGGGATTTTAGTACTTAATTTGTATGTTTCTGGTATAAAAGACATTTGTTTTTTCCTTTATTCCCTGTTTTCATCTTGACCCGGTGACAATAATATGTCATTACTGTCAACATGTGCTAAATATGGGCTATTGATTTTTGCTAAAATCTGCTGGTTACTTATACTGATACTGCAGTGTTTTCTAAATGAATTAAGGTCAGAGAACAGATTTCAAACAAAATCCATATCCTCAATGCCGCACACATTACTTGGTGAACTGTGCAATCATTAAGTTTCTATTTTGTAACTTTAAGTAAACATGGAAAAAAATACATGCACTCATCCAAGTCCATTTGACTTAAGAAGTTAAAATCAGATGCAAAGTCCAAATAAATGTCTATTGAAGCTTTACTAAATGTTTCCCAATGCAGTGTTACTTCTTATGAAGGTAAAGAATAGTTCTTAATTCCTAAGACGCCAAAGCATCCATAAAGGGTAAGAAATTTTAAAATCCCCCGCTATCCAGGTAGAGCAACTCTCGTGGTCAATAAGACTTTTCACATGTGCTTTAAGGATTGTTTTCTGCTTATTTAAACCTTAAGCAACAGAAGAAACAACCCCCAGGAGTGAACTTGATGGGCTGGCTGTGTTGAGGATCCTCTAGGTTAGGAAGGATGCAACCTTGTCAGGTCACCACAAACACCAGTTGCCAATTTCAGGTCATTTTCTTGATCTTTGGGAAAGAGTGACACCTACCACCGCTCAACCCCAGACTTTGTCTTGATTTGTGTTCTGTTCTAAGCAATACTTTTAGGATTTCTTGTGGTGGACCTTGGTTTTACAGAATGCTTTTTTCAAATTTTATTTTTAATTTTTTTTCCTCCACCATCTTGTTAGCACTGAGTAGAAATGGGATTTGCAATTGAAACACTAATATTCACTATTCAGTCAGCCAAGACACTTCCCTCTTTTAATTTCCATAAATGTCAGTAGATGCCTCTTTTCACCTTTGGGTGAATAGTCAATAGAAAAATCAATTCTGTGACAAATGAACAGCAACACAATTTTACATCTGAATTATTTAACAAAGACTATTTTTATCCTTGAGGGAAAAGACTTAAGGTAAAAGCTCAGCAGCAAATTATTAACTTGGCATTATAAATGTTGTCCTTAGAGAGGCATGTTCATGGGAGATCATGGCAATTTTTCTCAAGTTAATTTGTTCATCTCACAGAACTCTTTAAATTGCATAATAGGAAATTATTGAAAAAAGGTAAATACACATGGAAGTGATGGACCTCCTGAGCCTTTAGATCATGTTGCAGTCCCCCAGGTTGTGAGAAATTTAGTGTTTTGTAGCCCCTGAAACCAAGTGGAATACGGTGTCTCATTTTAAGGAAAGAACTTGCATGAACTCAAATCTATCATTTTATCAAGCCCTATCCCTATTTCTAACTGATATTTCCTGGATGTTGGAAAACACAAGATATTTTGCAATCTGATCGGGAGATGGAAACCAGATCCACGTCTTGTCTGTCTTGACTTGACATCAGCAGCCTCCCAGTAACAGAACGGAGCCGTTCATCACTCCACGTTCTGAGCCGTGAGGTGCCAATCGCCTGGGTCTGAGGTTGCATGGTTATTTTTAAGGACCACTGTTTCCATAAAGGAAGGGGATGTTTTGAGGGGCAGCATCCCAGCCCCATGGGAAATGGGTTTGGACCATGAGCATCAGGCATCTGCTTGCGTGTGCTGGGCTGCCTCTGGGTCCTGCTGCAGAGGCCTGCATTCACACTGGGTGCTTTCCCATTGTCCCATCTGTCCTTAGGACCTGAAGGGCAGATGGTGACAGAGGGCACTCTTTATATGATCCAACCCAGCAGGAGGCTGTTCATGAAAATGCTGCCCCTGGCCTGATGGCAGTCCAAGGGGGGTGGGGTGGGGGGTGGATCTAGTAAGACAATCTTGGGCCCCAGGGTTACAAAGGGGATCCGTCTGTCACTTTTCTTGAGGGATTGTTTTTTCCCAGCTCTCTATAAACTGTGACTTCCTGCTTCCTCACTCCTGAACGGCAAGAGCTCCCATAAGCTAAAGTGTTCAGATCTCTTTGAATGTCAAGTTTAAAAATCACAGAACAATTTCCAATTATTTGTTTAGCTCCTCCACCAAACACTTGTTTTCCAAGACATTTAAACTGACAGAGACCCTGTGCACATTTCCAAAAGCCTGGGTTTGGGGCCTGTTGTAGAATAATACCATCCCCCATTGTGACATCCAAAAATAATAATTCCGGACATATTATAAGCTCATTTGATCCCTTAAGCTCACAGGATTGTCTTCTTAGGCCACCAGGAAGTCTATAATGCCTGCCTCACTCTCTCCATGACCCCACTCACTGACCATCCAAACTCACCCGGGTCTGTTTCAATCCACAGCAAGCGAGGGCCGTGGGACCACCCACCCCCCGCGGGATTTCCAAGCAGCAGAGCCTTGTTTATAAGCTCCTGGGGACTTATTTAAAAGTTCTTGTGTGTCAAAGGGACTTCTCTGAGTCTGTGAAGTGTGAAAGGCATCTCAGGTAAGAGGGCTCCTAAGGGCCAGGCGGGTGCTGCTGGAGGGCGTCCTGCCCCCTACCCCTCACCCCACAGAGGCGAGGCACCACCTGCTGCATTCAGAAAAATGAGCCTACAAGTGAAATAGATTGTGATAATGTGTCACCTCCCTCGTGAACATGGGCCAAGCCTTCACACACTCACTGAATTTTTAAAAAATCTTACCTTTAAAAATAAAAAAGCTCTAAACTTTTAATTTTTTTCTTTTGGCATAACTTCCTTTAGTTTTAAATCACATTTAAATCGTAGTTATAATTCTAATGTTTTGCTAAGCGTTTAGAGGGCTTCTCTTTAATTGCAAAGGGAAAACTGGGTTCCATTTGCCCAGGGTCATAAACTGTGAGAGGGCTTTCCTGCGGCATGATCTGATTTGGATGTCAGGATTATCCCCACTCAGCAACGCTTAGGGACTTTTCAAGTCACAGAGCTAACAGTGGCAAAATCACGTCACCCTATCTATGTGGCAGATGGAGTGCCTTTCGCTTTTCTCCTTTGCTTTGTGTTTTGCGGTGTTGGGGATTGAGCTCGGGCCGCTCTGCCTCTGAGCTGCACCCCACACCTTTTCATTTTTTATTTTGAGATAGGTTCTTATTAAGTTGGCAGAGTTTGAGCTCGTGATCCTCCTGCCTCAGCCTCCCTAGTTTCTGGGACTACAGGCGTGTGCATAGGTACGATTTTAAGGCAGTTGTGTAAGTCATCTACACGTGTCACTTACAAGGCCCTCAGCCAGTCCTTAGGAGGTGAACGAGGACCGCTCCCACTCTGTGGCCGGTCCACCCAGCCAGGAAGCCCTTGCTCACCGTTAGGGCCAGCTCAGGATCCACCCAGGCAGCAGCCCTGAGTCCAGGTTTTCTGGAAATATCTTCAGGTCAGTGCCCAGCCCCAGCTCAGACTCAGTGTGGGTTTGTCGTCCTTGTTAAAGAAGGAAGTCCCTTGTCTTGGCTGGCGGTTGTGTACATCGAGTCCTGTGGACGTCCTTCTGAGTTCATTCTCTTTTCCAACGGGTTAGGTGACCACCCTCATCCTGAAATTCAGACCTGAGGTTGCTTCCTCTGGAAATCTCCCCCACAAAACCCCTTCCCAGGTAGACAGTTGGACATTAGAGCAGAACACACCCCTCTCATTCGCCCTCTCTGTCTCTGCCTTGTGGGACACAGTGAGACCCTCAGGGGTTTGCCTGTCTGAAGCTCCGGAGAAACTACCCTGTGCTCCCTGTACTCAGAGCACCCTGCAGCGGTCCCAGAGGGGGGTGGGTATGCAGGGCTTCCTGTTTCCCAGGTCAACACTCAGCTTTGGCTTCTGAAAGATACTGATCATGCACAAAGACTGTTGTGTGATATGGACCAGAAAAAAAAAAAAAAAAAAAAGAATGAGGAGGTAACTAGTTCCCTGAAACAGTAAGGATGAGATAAATCTTTGAAAGCAATGCAACAGGACTAAGTTAAGCAATGCTAGCAGGGCATCTTGACCATGCAAGTGAATCAGGCTGCGTTATGTCCCGTGTGACGCCATTGACCCCACACTCACCTGGCAGCGGCATCCCTAATCTCCCAAGTTTCTTTTCTCTTAAACAAAATGTTTCCTCTTCAATAGCAGAATGAAAAACTTGTTCCAAAATCATTATTGCCTTTTAGGCTTTCTTCGTTTTCACACAGCGGGGGGTCAGAACCAGCACCTCACACTTGCCAGGCAAGTGCTCCACCACAGAACTACACCCTGGACCTTTTTATTTCTAATTTTGAGACAGGTTCTTGCTAAGTTGCTGAGGCTATCCTTGAACTTGCCATCCTCCTGCCTCAGCCTCCCCAGTAACTGGGATTACAAATGTGCACCACCATCCCTGGCTTATTATTGCTTTTTAAAATGATCCTGGTTAGTTAATTGTGAAATAACAAATAATGGTGAAGGAAGTGACACATGATTTTGTTGTTACCACTGGGACAGGAGAGTTAAAGGAATTAGGATAAATAGTGATTTAGATGTTTGTACCGTGTCGAATAATATGTTAAATGGTTTTTTTTTGTTGTTTTTTTGGCTTCTAGATTACTGGACCACAGGTAAATAACACTCGTAGTTGCTGCATTGGTTCTAAAATATTAAAGCTCTTTCACAATCACAAATAGGCTTCTCGTGCTTCACAGTCCAGTAGATTTAATAAATCTAAATAAAGCAGATTAAATACGATCAGCCAGGGAATACTGTCTTCCTGTTTGGAGCCTCTTCAGCTCATGATTCTAAAATACCCCCGAATTCTGCCGTGTTGAAGGTAGTGGCTATCACATATCCTTACACAGAATTTTAACCTTTACGTAAGACATAACCTGTGGACGTCCTTTTTTGTTGTTGTTGTTGTTAATAATGTTAATATTTTAGATCTCATTTAAGCCATTCTGGCAACTGTCCTTACATGCCTGGTAGATTTTACTCAATGGCTGTTAATCTCTGCATTAGAGAGTAGGGCTACCCGCGGGATCCCTCGGGGAAAGGATTCATTCCCTGCTTGGGTTGGTTATTGCAAGCATCAGATCGTTGCAGACCAAGGAGCCATGCTGACGGATTCAAAGGTGGTGTGCTCTGCGGCTTCACTCCCGTGCCATTCCAGACATCCGTGTCCTGCTTGAGTAGGGTTCTCCAGTGGACTGTGTGCTCAGAAGTCTCACCTCTTTTATTGCACATGGAACCAAATATTTCTAGGAAACCGTGAGCAGCTTTCCAAGGGTACAGAGTGTTTTTCTTTCTCCGCAGAGGAAAAGATCCCTCTGGAGTCTGGCCTTTTCTGTCAGGACCCCTCCCAAGCACCTGGCTGGGACCAATAGCCCCTGGGTCTCACTTCGCCTGACGCTGCCTTAGTGCTTCCTAGAGCGACTCCGGCTGCAGGGTCACCCTGGGCAGGAGTGCTTTGCCGAGGGCCACCCCTGGTGGGGTTTGGTCGCTATGAGAAACCGTGGACACAAGTTTAGCCTTCAGGGGACACGCGTTCTGTTCCCGCGTGAGGACAGAGCTGCACACTTGTCCAACACACTGCCATCGAGCAAAGTTGCACGTGCCACCAGGAGGAGAGGCACGGCCATGATGGGAGGTCTGGATTCTGTCTGGTTTTTATGCTTGATCTTCTTTTAGAAACTGGTCTCCATTTTTAATCTGTTTCCCTATCTTTCCCGCTTTCTTTTAGGTTAGCTGAATGTTTGTTCTCTTTCTTTTCCTTTATTTTCCTTTGTGGCTCAAGTGACCTCTCACTCTGCCCTTTGGGGTTTTGCAGGGGGATAGAGCCCCCTCCTCACTGCTGCAATGGGATTCCGCTACCTTCCCCTCTCCCCAGCTCTGCTCCAAGGTTGACACAGCTAAACTTGATTTAACCCCACCTGGCTCTTGCAGTTATTGTTGGCGTTATTCTGTATTTATGTATGCTTTAAAGTCTGTCAAAAATTCCAAGCCTATAATTTATATTTACCCATGGGTTTATTAAATCTATCTTAAATTCCCATTTCTCCATCTGGGATCATTTTCCTTCACCCTAAAAAAACTTCCTATTGTCTTTCTATTAGTGAAGAATTATGATAAATTTCTTCCTTTTTGTTTGTCCAAATGCTTCTGAAACTCAATAAAAAGTCAATTTATAATTAAAATTGTAATCTGTCCAAATTATCAGTGATTTGACCTATAATCCGTTGTTTTCTGGCCGTCAGTGTTTCTATTAGAGAGACAGCCTTCATTTTCATTATAGTTCTTTTAAATGTGGCACATCTTTTTCTCCTGAATTTTTGAAGCTTTGTTCTTTGTCTGTACTGTTAATGTGACATCCTGTGTTTGTTTCTGTTGCTGCTCTGGGTGGTGACACGTGTGTTTATCTGTCATGTGGATTGTGAGGTTCCTAAATGTATGGATTGATGCCTCCACCAGTTGGGGAGACTGAACTCCTAGACTATGGGTTTGCCATATTCTTTGTATCTCTTCTACTTCTTGTTTATGGCTATTTCTGGTGCTTCTTCTATCGGCCCTCATTTCCTCTGTTCCCACAAAGCATTTCAGAGTCTCTATCTGCTAAACCCAATATCTGAACCAACTGTGAATCGCTTTACTTATTGTTGGTTATCTTGTTGTGACCTCTTCACATGTGCAGTGCTTGCTAAGTGCGTGCTAAGCCTTGTATGTAAGCTACAGGCACTGGAGGGTGTTTTCTTTCACCTGAGAGGGTTCCACTGTCCTTTCCTGAGAAGCCAAGGTGAGGGCTTATCATCTGAATCAAGTCAGAAATCAAGTCAGAAGGGGCTGCGAAGCCTGCTTGCCTCCTGTCCCTCCCGGTCCTCTGCTGACCCTCCTGTGCTTTCCACGGAGAGCTATCAGGCCTTGCTCCTTAGCACCCAGGGCCACAGGAGGCCCAGCTCTGCGTCTCACACTCCCAGCTTCACCTCCAGCCTCCTGCTCCGCCCAGATTCACACTCTGCACAGGTTTTGAGGATGAGACTATCTGGCGCCTGAGGCTGCCACCCACCTGTCAGCCTCCTGCTCGGGAAGCACCTCCGTCATTAGAGAGGGTTCCTCGGCTCTTTGTAAGCGTGGGCCTGAGGCCACAGTCACCCAGATCATTGAAGAGCTCCCCAAGTGCACCGTGTGGAAGTGGCTGTTAACCAGAGGCTCCCCAGGTTTCCAACTCGCATCTTTGTCCTGTGCAATGTCAAATGCCATATGGTTTATCTTCCCGACAGAAAGGGCTCTCTGGGCGCCCGCCTGTAATCCCAGCGGCTCCGGAGGCTGAGGCAGGAGGATCATGAGTTCAAAGCCAGACTCAGCAAAAAGTGAGGCACTGAGCAACTCAGTGAGACCCCGTCTCTAAATAAAATACAAAATAGGGCTGGGGACGTGGCTCAGTGGTCAAGTGCCCCTGAGTTCAATCCCCGGTACCACACACACGCACGCACGCACGCGCACGCACACACACACACACACAGGCTCTGTGGACCTGTGGAAGAAAAAGAAAAGCAGCTGGTATCACAAATTCACTTCAGAAGGCTTCTGCCCACCTAGAATTTGGTCACTTGGGCAGAATTTTTGAAGGTTTTAAAAATATGACTTTTGTAATCAACTTTTTTTTTATTGGGTACAGTAACCCTCCATAACCGATTTAACACAATCCGCGCTATCCAGAAGTGGGGGATCCTGGCTTTGTTTCCTACACAGGTGAACACAAAGTTGTGTCACTTAAGAAAGACGTCTCAAAAAGTGTGGGGAAAATCATGAGCTGAGCTGGTGGACATATTCTTCCAGCAGTTAAATGTTCTTCCCCACGAATCAATCTGGCGATGTTATCTTTCCAGAAACCACCACTGTATGCTGCCTGTGAGCTGAGGACCATGCACAGGAATACCTCATGGAACCAACAGAGCATGTGCTAGTGGAGGGCGACCCCAAGCCCACTCCTGGAGACTCCCACAGACATCACCAACTCCCAGTAGAAGAAGGAGGAGGGAAGAGCGAGCGTGGGGTGGGAGGCTCTGGTCCTAGCATGGGTCAGAGCCTGGGCAGCTGTTGCCGGGTGATGGTCACGGTGTGCACTCAGCTAAGGACGGGGCTCTGGAGCCACACTGCCTGGCTCACCGTCTTCCATGCAAATTTCTTGCCTTCTCTGTGCCTTGGTTTCCTTAGCCACAAAATAACAGCACCTGCTTTGTAGTCACGTAAGAGGAGCAGTTTTGTCAGTGTGTAGAAAGGCGCCTGGCACATACTTAACCTGCCAAAGTGTCTGTGAACTGACCAAGTGTTGTGCACACTCCCCACCACCCTGCCCTCTGGGCTCACTCCATTGACACCAGACGATTCTGGCTTCCACAGCATCTGCCCTGCAGAATCTCTCCTCTCTACTCAATTCTGGCAGAGTCCTGAAGTCTAACCACAAGTGCCCTTTAAGGACCACCGGCCATTGCCCCACCCTTTCCACTGGAGCCTAGGGATTGCAGTAGGGATCAGACCAGCAGTGTCCTGTCCCACACCCGGGCTCTGCTGGTGCTGTTGTTGCTTCTTATACTTTCAGTTTGGGGACATTTTGCTATCAAGACTGGAAGTTTTGTGAAGTTCCAGAGACTGGAGGCCGACTTATGGACCCTGAATACGGGCTGGACCTTTATGGCTTCTGTCCTAACACTGGCTCCTTGATTCTGTCCCTTGAAAGTCCCTGCTGCCGGGAAACAGGGGCTCGGCAGAGGCTTAGAGTTGGGCCCGGCACACTGACAACCTGGCTGCCCCCAGGTGACCTCCTGACTCTGAGGACCACGGCCTCTTGACCGTGCCAGGCTTCTGTCTCTGTTGTTTGGATGGAGAAGCTTCTGGGCAGAAGTAGGAGCGGAACGTGGTGTTGGTGATCTGGAGATGGGGTGAGAGCCCTGTGCTTTCCCGTTTCTCCTCCGGTCCTCCCCATCTGATCTCCAGGATCTCGCTCTTTCTGACTGATGTCATGACGTGGATCTAGAATGTTCCCCAAGCCCCAGGTGCTCAAAAGTGGGGCTCTGGGGAAGGGGTTAGATCATGAGGACTCTGACCTCGTCGGTGCGTTGATCCCTGGATGCCCGAATGAACCCCTGGGAGGTGGGACCTAGTTGAGGAAGCTGGTCACCAGGGCGTGCCCTGGACGGGCTCCCTTCTCCAGGCCTGTCCTCTCTGCTCCCTGGCTGCCATGAGCAGAGCAGCTCTGCCCTGCCCACCCTTCTCCATGACGCTTCTGCCTCATCTTAGGCCCAGGTAAAGGAGTCAGCCGGCGGGGCCTGGATCCTCCGAAACCATAAGCCAAACGTCTGGGGCTGAGGTTGTGGCTCAGTGGGAAAGTGCTGGCCTCACACATATGAGGACCTGGTTTGATCCTCAGCACCACGTAAAAATAAGTAAATAAAGGCATTATGTCTATCTACAACTCAAAATATTAAAACAAAAATATTTAATCCTTTCATTTGTTTTTATCAAGGGTTTTGTTCACAGCAATGAAAAGCTCACTGATATAAGCAACATAATCCATCACTTTGGAGAAGTCACAAAACTGTCCTTTACAATACCTACTTGTTATGGATGACTGGCTGCTAGTCGAAAAGGGATGCCCACAGCAACATAACCCAATGGTCCCCTGTGCCCAGGATCAAGTCACGCAGAGTTCTGTCTTCAGGCCTTTGGAAGCAAGAGGGAGTAGCCAGTCCAGTTGCACGTTCAGACACCTTCCTCTTGAGGGCTTGTAGCCCGAGAGACCCTGCAGTTGCTACTTTAGCAAACTGCTTTGTGTCGCTGCCACAACATGGAGTGTCACTTGATACCCCAGTGAGGTTCTCAGGCACAGCTGCCTGCCTTGGGCACGCTGGCCTGATGATTCAGTGGCTGTCTCTTGCAATGCCTATGCTTAGGAACAGTTTCTGGGTTGGTGTGTGAGTTCTCTGTCCCACTGTGAGAGGACTGCAGTGGCCCTCTCATCTCTCAGAGCCGTGGCCTTTAATTTAGGGAACATGTGGACCAGGGTCGCTGGAGCATGAGGAAAAGACAAACAGACACAGAGAGAGAGAAAGCTGGGGCTAGCTGGCAGCCAACTTCTGATGGAGTCGGACTGACCCAGAGCTGGCTCAGCTCTTATCTATCTGTATACTAACCCTACCTACATGTACAGGTTTCATCCTCAAAAGGTCATTTGTGGTGAAGTCTTAGCAAAGCAGGCAATCTGAGGGACACAGGACTGGCGAGACATTAGGGTTATCTTGTTATGCTCAGAAGTTTCTGTTCTTGGGAGCTGGTGCCTGAGCCCAAGGTCCTTACTGGTATAATTCTTGAGCCTTTGTACAGAGTTTCCTCGGTCACCATAGGAACTGGGCCATCTGGACCTGCAGCTCTGCACAGGAAGTTCCCAGCACAAACACAGCCTCAAAAGAGTCAGAACGACTGACTCTCCTCATGGACCTTCTGAGCTGGGTCCATAATAGCATTGTGGTCAGCACGGGGCTGTGCTGCGCTGGGAGTCATGTTTGGATGTTAGCCCCATGGGTAGAATGCAGGGAAGTTTGAGGAGTCTGTTTCTAGGAGAGTGTCTGTTACCAACAAATGCAAACAAAATGTGAGCCATCACGAGAGCACGCATAGTCATGGGGTGGAGGGCAAGGGGGCTGTGGAGTCTTTCCTGTACCATCTGGAGGTGTGGCACCTGCTGACCAGTCCAGCTACCTCCTGCTGTGCTCCTCCCTGGCAACTTCACTCGCCAGGCTTGGTGGAGCGGCCTCCTCCCACCCAGTCCCGACTGTCAAGTCCAGGCGCTCCTGGCGCACTCTGCACTCGCTGCCATGACTGACGGCTTTGCTCTCCTCCTCCCCGCACAGGTCATCCATCAGCTGAGGCTCTCGGAGAATGAGAGCGTGGCCCTGCAGGAGCTCCTCGAGTGGAGGCGCAAGCTGTGCGAGGAGAGAGAAGACTGGCAGCAGGCCCTGCACCACAGCGAGCCCAGGGCGCCTCCGCCGCCTCCCTGCAAGAAGCCCACTCTGCTGAAGAAGCCCCAAGGGGCCTCCTGCAACAGGCTGCCCTCTGAGCTCTGGGACACCACCATCTGATGGGCCTGGACTGCAGACCCGGAGCCAGACTGCCTAGTGAATCCAGGCTGCGTCCACAGCAGCTGCCTTCCGACACGCTGGGTCTTCCCTCCACGCATTCACACGAAAAAGCACAGGACACTGACGCTGGCTAGACAAGACTTCCTGTGTGTGTGTGTGTGTGTGTGTGTGTGTGTCTTCGTTCTTTCTTATCCATTTTGTGGTAATACACTCTGATTTTCGGGATCCACGTCTATAGGGTGCACTGCCCCCCCGGGAAAGGACAGAAAGGCTGAGGAGAGCGTGGGGGAGCGGAGGGTGCAGAGAACAGTGTGGGAAGCAGAGCCGCGCGACTGCGTGCTGTGTCCGTACAGCCCAGACACGGCCTTTGTCCTCATGAGCACTGGTCGAGGTGCAGTGCACAGGACATACCTTTCGTTTCTTTGTAGGTGCGTGTGTTTTATTGGAATTTCAAACCTGGTGATTATTTACATGTTTATTATTGTATTTTATAACTTTCTGAAAATGGTGGTGCTCCCTTTCTTCAAAAATGCAGATTTTAAAAGGTCATTTCTAGTTTTTTTTTTCCCCTCCACACACCTTTTTTTTTAACCGAAAGCACCTGGAACCCTTGAAACGGTCGCTTTGGCTTTGCCGTGTCACCCTGCAGAAGCCTGGGCGAGTCCAGGTCTAGCTGCCCTCTGTTAAGAGGACGCAGTCCTGCACTGTGTTTTGGGTAAGCGGCTTGTGCACCCCCTAGTTGAACCGCACCCCCCATACCAGCTTTGGCATAGGCTACAGGCAGTTCGTGGCACTCAAACTCACGGCTGGTGGTGCACAAAAGGTGTAGATGAGCAGACGGAGCCACGCTGCTTCCCGCAGCCACATTGCATTGCAAGACGCCCGCGAGCCACGTTGCATGCCTCGCTTGCTGTGTCCCTCACCTGCTGTGACGCAAGGCCTTGTCCCCCTGTGCTTCCGCCGGCTATCGGGAAATTCTGGGCAGTGCCCGGACCCCTCTGTCTTGCTACTCGGACCTTTTATCCATACCAGCCTTTGAAAAGTTACTGTGCCAATAAAAGGGTCAACTGTGTTCTGCGTTTACTTATTGGGGGCGGCTGTCTCCGGAGCACTCGTGTTTCCTGGTCAGCTAGGCGGGCTGTGGAGGATCTCTCCCACCTTCTTAACGGGTTCACCTCCATGGCAGTCGGCAAGCTCCATCTCCACGGGATTTGTCTTACAATACGAGCTTCCCGCCCCTTCAGGTATGGCAGACCAACAAACCAGGAGGCAACCTACCTGAAAAGATTCCAGAAACCCCGAGAGAAGCCGCACACTGCCACGGAGGGCCATGTGAGGGAGGGCCACGTGAGGGAGGGCCACGTGAGGGAGGGCCACGTGGGGAAGCTAAGGGAGGCAGGCAGTGGTGAGCCGAGGCTTCGCGGTATGTCTGCAGGGGGGCAGGATGCCAGGAGCAGGCCCCGCACGGGCTCCGGGGGCAGGAGCGGGCCCTGGCTGGTTGTTGGCCCTGTGGTGACTTGGGCAGGTGGACGGCCTGGAACGCGAGCTGCAGAGGAGGTGCTGGGGTGTGGGCTCTGGATGGCTGGTTTGCTGTCTCTAGCTGGCTGTGGAGAGCTGAGGCCAGTGTCAAAGCAAGAGAAGAGACCAAGGCACAGCTGAGGCATGTCCACTGCACCGAGCTGCTGCCATCCAGCCCTCACCAGGAGGCCTACAGTGAGGGCACTGGAGCCGCCCCCGTCTCTACCCTCGCCCTCACTTCTGACTGCCTAAACCCTGGCCCGTGGTAACACAGGTGTGGTAGGGCTCTGGGGTCGGCCCTCGCTGGTTATAGGCGCTTACAGGTCTTGGCAGAATTCCAAGTTTGCACTGAACCCCCCAACATACATACATGATAGACATTAATGGGGACCCAGGTGGAATATGGTCTGCTCCAGACTACCACGGGGAGAACTGTTTTCCTGTGTCCCTGAAGCACCTGCTACAGCCCCTAGGGGTGTGGTACCTTCTATTTCTAAAGCACACTGTCCAGTTTGGGCTGCGATGACAGATTACCATAGGTCAGGTGGCATAGACATTTATCCTCAGAGCTCTGGAACCCTCCAGGAAAGTCAAAACCCAGGGCTCCTCCAGATATGGTGTCCAGAGAGGGCTCCCTTCCTTGTCTCCAGATGGGCATCGCCTGCAGCCTCACAGGGCAGACAGAGGGACGGAGGAAGCTGAAGGGCCTAGTGCCCTCAAGAGGCTCCACCTCATGGCAGTCACTTCCCAAAGGCCCTGCCTCTTCTGCTGTCACGCTGGGGACTAGGTGCCAACATCTCCTCTTGGGAGCACACATTCAATTCGTGACGCTGACATGCCTACAAGGTAATTGGTATCATCTTTGTATAAATACCAGAATTGAAGTTCATTGTTTTAAGTAGTCGATTAAAATATAAACATTCATCTTTATGGTTCTAACATGCCATTTTTAACTTAATACACATAAATTGTCATCTTATTATATCAAAATATATCTTCAAAAAAATCAAACCAAGTGAAGTTTTTTGGATACATAGATGTGTGAAACTATATTGCAAGACTGTTGTAGGGACCCACACCTCTTGTGGGTCCAGATCACACTACTCTCTTCACAAGGCACAGTGTGCGGGCCTGTATAGCCATCAGGTTCCCCTAACAGTCAGCCGTGGCTACTCCACCTCTCCAGGGATCCCTCTGCCTCCTTCAAGGTTTATCAACCTCTGAAAGTAAGCCACGCCCACTGCACTTGCAGAAAAATGGTGGTGTGCTCGATGCTTGAGCACCACCTGCTGCACCTGTCTACTTACCTGGGAAATCAGAGGGGCCTCCACGTGTGACCATTATTGTGGGTATTACGACTAAGACTACCACACTCCTTGCAGACAAAGCCCTAGTCTTCGTGCATATTAAAGCTCCTTTTGGAATGACCAATGATTGCTCCATTGTAAGAAAGTGGACAGAGGCATTATTCTGGGTCATAAAGCTCTACATATAATTTCCTGTAAGCAAGATTCCAACAGCTACATATGCTTACAAAATAATGATGGTGTTTAATCGCCATCAGACCATAAGGTACGAATTATGATATATTATTGGGCCTGCGACCTTATGTTTAGCAACATAATTGGTATGAATTATTACCCTATGTTCAAACAGTGCCCAATCCTGTTGCTTTTTTGGAAATTATTTATGAGAGGGCTCTAAAAAACTACTATCAGAATGTTTACAGTGGGTCAAAATTATTTAAAATGTTTTTTCTGGGGTGGAAAAACATCATTACTATTCTTAAAGACTGGTATCTAATTTAGTAGAGTTATGATTATATAAATCTACTCAATAAAGGTAACGACTAATTAAAACCTGAGATTTGTGAACAGACTTCACATATAAACATTACACAAATTGAACAAAAAGTACATTATGAATCCAGAATCTAGAAAAACTCCCCAGCTGTCCATCTCTAGCCAGACATCCAGTTCAACTCCTGTCTCAGCAAGGAGCACAGACTGTTGAGCAGTAGCCTCTGAGGGGGCCTGCTCACCCCAACTGTCACGTCAAATGGCTCATTCTCCCCATAACTCAAATGTATCATTTTGGTAAGAAGTAATGGAATTGATTTCTATTCTAATTCTCATAAAAAATACTATCAATGAAAACATCTCAAAATTACTGAAGCAGAAAAAAACAACCCTATATTCCAAATAAATTTTAGCATGATTTAAATACACTTTTCAAATTGTTTTTAGCAACACACAAAGATCCATACAGTGAAGATGAAAGCCATTATATTTCTATTTACTGGGGAATGGTAAGTTCACTGCTTTCAAAAAAGCTAAAAGCATAATTTCTACCTTCATTCTTCTTCCTTTACATCTTATTCATCAGCAGGAACTTTGTAAAATAATTCTGCTACAAATAATGCTCTACCCTGCTAGGTGTCCTTGTGAATCACAAAGGTTCCTGAGATGGCAGATCAGGGCGCAGCAGGCTGGGTCTCAGGCAGGAAAGAATTACCTTTGTAGATTTTTCACTTTGCCTAAGTACTGCAGACCCCTGGGATGTTCTATTATTGTGGTTTCCATAAGTTTCTCTAAAATCCAGGATGCTTTGTAAACTTTAAAGATGATATTTTTCAAAGGATAAGTCTTATTAGAAGCCTATAATACATTTCTGTCACCTGTTCTAATTTCTCAGCTAATTTTCCTGGGTTTTTGAAGTGTATTTATGCTTTAAATATCATTTTTATATGCTTTGACGTAACCTGAATATAATCTGGATTTTATGTGGCTTACCAGATCATAACAATGGCAGAAGAAAATTTTGATGTCTTCTCATAAAAAAATAATTAAAGATGAATGAATCTACTTGTTCATTTCAATTGTTGCCTTATAATAGGAATTCACCAAATGTACCCTCTCCATCCTTTGAGTTGCGGTCCTCAGGCCGCCCATGTGTCTGCCAGCTGGCCTCCCCCACGGCCCCAGGGCATGTGTGGCTTCAAAGGGAAGCTGGGATCCTGTGTGCTTGGGCTACACTTTCCTAATGTCACCATTTGGTTTCCAAAGTGTAAAGAAAATGAAAGAGAGTTAAACTATTGATAAATCCTAAGGGGGATCAAAGCTCTATAGGAAAATGGAAGAAAACCAAATTCAATTTGAGGTTTTGATCTTTTAAGCTTTTAACAAACAGAGGCTGGAGGTGATCTAAAACAGTTACTCGAAAAGTCTCCCTCTGCCATTTTCTGAGGACAGGTCTCCTTCTTGGGCCTGTACAGGGGACTAATCAGTCAAATTGGCTCTTAGTGGTACCAGGACCAGCAGATGCCCCCAACAGGAGCCCTCTTGCTGTTCATCAATAGGACAAAATCATCGCTTTTAATGATACAAAACCAACTTCTGGACCCTTGTGCTATACGTAGGCAATGCGCACGTGTGTGGTAGGGAACTCGCTCCTCCTAAAATGACAACTGCATTTCGCGGCTGAAGAACCGTGGAGGTTCCTTCAGGTTTAGCTGCTGCCCTGAAAGCTCCACAGTCCATGCCGTAAGAATCAAGAAGAGGACAGAAGCCACACAGTCCTCATAAACGTGGCCACAAATACCGAGGGGCATCGAGGGCCAGGAGCTGGGAACTCAGAGGGGACACTTTCTGAGGTGCTTTCACCCTCACTGGGAGCTCACCCTCCAGCCTGGAGACAAAGACATGATACGTGGTGACCCTAGACTAATAATCTAGGGTCCCGTTAGAGATGTCTCGTCAGGGGATATGAAATAGGAACTTCCCACGTCCCCCGCCTTCGCTAATTCACGGCCCACACGTTGCCCACCGTGACTCAACGCAGACCTTTCTTAGAGGTCTAGGTTGCTTGTCTCCTGGTTCAGTGCTGACCTTTGGCATCTGACACTGGTAAGCAGCTTCCTTCCGTGTCTGGGGCCCGCACCCCTGGCCATGCTTGTTACTCAAGTAGACTGTTTAACAAGCCTCCGCAGAAGCTGTGGCTCCCCGCAGCAAGCCTGGGCTGCCTTTTCAGCCAACCCGAACTACGGCCCAGGGCCTGCCGACTCCACAAAGAACCTCAGAGTCCAGGGGCCTGTACCTCCTGGCTGACACGTTCTGACCGCGACTGCCAGTGACCATGAGTAAGGCGCACCCACCTGAGACCAGCCAGCTCCTACAGGATGGCAGTGATGACCCTTGTTTTACACCAGACTATCAGCCAGGGTTCTCCAGAGAGACCACCAAGTGTGTACGCAGTGAGTTAGATTCTTGCTCAGTTATTCGTACATGGTCCTAATTTGGCACAGGGGAAGGGTGAAGCCATCTGTCAGAGGGACCGGGCTCAGGGAGGCACACAGCCCCCACATCAGCATGGCTTCACCCCCTGCAGAGGAATGTGTAGGAGCACTGAGGAGCATGGTGGAGGCGTCTTGGGGCCACACCTGCCCACAGGAGGCAGTGACTCCTCCTTCCACTGGTGAAAACTAACGGGGAACCGTCTGGGAAATATAGTCAAGAGCCCAGGAAGAAGAAAAATGGCGTTGGTCAAAGAAAACCGCCCTACCACAAGATAAAGAGAGACCGACAGCAACGACATCATCAAAAAGAGAAAAAAGAAACAGGAATGGCCACACCCTGGGGCTGGTCAGCAGTGGGCGCATGGTGGCCTTGCTCGGGAGATGGTTAACCATGGCAACTGGTAAAAAAACAAAACAAAACAAAAACAAAAATGTCCAGAACCAGGAGAGGCAGTTGACTTAAAGAAGCGATTTCTCTTCAGGCAGTATCAGTACTACTTTCAGGATACCCAGCCAAATTATCTCATGAGTAGAGGGAAATATGGACCTAGAATTCTGGAGAGGGCCCAGGCTAGAGGCAGTGAGATCCAACCCAGCGTTGCCCAGCCCTCCTCCGCAGCAACATGGTGGCGGAAACAGTGCTTGCTGCCTGACACATTGGGTTGCGGCTATGAAATCACCAGAATGAAGTCGGGCCTCCATTTCTCATGGCTTGCTGCAGTCAGCACAGAGATGTCCCCTGTCCAGCCTGTTGAGGCTGCTCACAGAGCCTTGAAAACTAACAGCTGCACATGGTTAAAAGATATTGGCTGTTTCCCAGAGATGTTTTTTATTTGTTTGTTTGTTTTCATTTTTTAAGAAAATTATTTTCTGAAATCTTCAGGGAAAAAAAAATCCTCATCAATTGTATTACCCACAAATCATGGTTTCATTCAAAAGACCAGAACTATGGCCCCTCTCCCAGGTGTTTGCCAGATAATGAAGTGAGATGCCTTAGTCATCCATTGCCACATAACAACTTACCCCAGCACTCTGCTGAATAAAACACTCAGTATCACCCCATGCTTATGGGTCAGGCACACCCTCTGGTTCAGGCTCTCTCCTGGCCTAAAACCAAGGTCTCATCAAGAATCGCCATTGTCTTGGGGTTTGACAGAGGAAATCATGGAGTTCTGGCAGCATCAGCTCTTGGTGGGTCACTGGGTTGTGGGACTCCACTCGCGGTGGCTGACGATCCTAGGTTCTTCCCCACAGAATAGTTATCAATGTAGCATCTGGCGTCCTCCAAGCAAATGAGTGAGAACCACAAGGAAGAAAGAGCAGGACATCCCGTCAGCTGAGTCACATCATGTGTGTTAGAAAGAGGTGATGGTCCTAGCCACATGCAAGGGGAGGAGGCATGGCCTGACCAAGGATCCAGGGACCATTGAGCACCATCACAGGTGCAGGTCAGTGTGAAGCACCAAGAGGTGACGTCTCAGCAACCACTGAGCCCACTTCCCGTTCCACGCTGTGGCTGCTATTTCAGCCAGGACTCCAGTGTCCCTCATAAATCCATTCCCATCATAACAATTTAATTTCCAAGAGCATAAGGGCACTCCATCTCTGTGTCTCTCTGGAGACAGCGCTGGCCAGTGAAGAGATGAAATGCTCTTGGGTGGGAGAGCCAAACCCAGGAAATTGGATGTCTAAATCAGCAGAAGCTAGCAATGTCCAGAGAGACACGTGCACCTGGGTCCCGGCAGTGAGGGCCCGCACAAGCTGGTCCCAACCATCAGGTAACTGTCTTGTCCCAAAGAAAAACGTGGAAAACAGTAGAGATGGTGGTGGGTGTATGGACAGGATGGAGGCAGAACAGAGATGAAGACCAGATCGGATACCATCACCCTGGCAGGAAAAGCCCCTCGGGACAAGGCTGAAGAGGGAGATGAGACCCACCCTACAAATGTGGTAGCTGGCAAGAAGGGATAGCCCTCAACCCTCCCTGCAGTGTCGGCTCTGGCAGAGGTCCCAGCCAGCCCTGCAAGGTGGAGCAAAGTCACAGGGCAGAGGACACGGGAAGCCTGAGGGGGACCCGGAAAGTCATCTGTCTTCTCAACTGAAAGAGCTGACACTTCATCTTGTTGTTCTAGTAAAGTCGACTCAATCTGTGTAGAGATGCTTTTGAACCTCACGGTGCCATCCAAGGCTCGGAATGTAAGCAAGCTTCCTCTTCATCGAGTTAAGAAAAGGCGATACCGTGGCTTGAAGGAGCAAAGATGGCGCTGCCACTGAGCACAGGAAGAAAGTGGTTCTTTGCAGAAGGTACCAGCTCGACAGTGAGCGGACCTGCCTGTGTGTGTGCCTGGAGCGACGTCAGCACAGATAACAAACACGGAACCCGGGAGCAGGGAGGTGAGTCCCAAGCGCATCTTTGATCTTGGTCACCCAGGAGGTTTTGTAACTCCTGTGACGTGCATCAGGGCAGTCTGTCAGGTGTGAGGCCCAGCCCTCATGAGGAGCTTGTGTGCAGACCCCCCGCCGTGCTCTCGGCTGGTCATAAAAGGGAAGGCCATTTCTTTATTCAGTTTCTTATCTTGTTTTTCCCCACAAAACATAGCGCTTTCATCCCTCTTATTTAGTTTAGAAAACGGATGCTAAGGAAGCAGAGGAAAGGAGCCGAAGCTGCCTGGCGCAGATCTGGACCCAAGGCTCTCCGTTCCCAAACTCCCCATTTCTCTGTGAAAAGAACTGCCGGCTCTCCACCCTGGCGGGCAGAGCTCACAACCCGCGCCCCACGCGCTGTGTCTGAGGTTTCATTGTCTCTGAACAGAGCACATCCATGTGTTCTCTGGTTTCCTAAACAGGGTGCTGGGTGGGGAATCTCACTAATGGGGAAAGGACAGTTGGGCCACCCCTGGAAGAGGCCCACTGTACGGAAGGGCAGACTCTCCCAGGTCTGTCTCCATTCCAGGAGTGGGACGGAGAAGCTGTGGAAAGGGGCCTCAAAGACATCCTGAGATGTGCTCAGGTGTCCCCTCCAGAGAGGCACTGGCTTGGCTATGTAACCCCTCCAGCATGCAGATGAGTAAACACCCTCAGGTGATTCCCCAGATCTCAGCATCAGAGCAAGTTCGGCCTGCTCAATGGGTGGAATAGTCCCACCAAAGGGCAAAGAACAGAAGAAAAATACAACAACAACAAAAAAAACCCAGCATCTTTCCAAGTCTCATCCAGCCCAAAGGGATATATTGTTTTAATATTTAAATTTTTGAAAAATTAAAGTGATCCATAAAAACGTAAAAGCTGTGCACCTTAGCGGGCTGCCATGCCGTGCGTCAGGGTGTGGCTGCGAGGGCTCCCCTGTGGTTTGGTTTTGCCCTACTTTCTTGAGACTCTGTTTGGGAAAAGAGACTGAAACTCAGTGTAAAGGATGCTGTGAGTAGCCGTGGTCATCCTCCAGCTGCCCTGGGTGGAGATTCCCTCTGGCTAGGGAGCCCATGATTCTTACAGGTGGCCATTTTTGCAGATGTAACCTGGGTCATTGGTTTGGGGTTTCTACCACCTTTTAGTATTTGAGCAGTGTTTTGCTTTATTCCAGGCTCAAGTCTTGCTGATATTTTTATTTACAACTATTCTGGTTCAGAATTTCTATGTAAAATTTATTTAAAGGTCTTGTTATGCTTAACATTGAATTGATTTGAATTTCCTTCTCTTAATCAAGACTAAGCCTCCCCAGGGCTCCTGTCAAGCCACGAATACCTGGTAGAATGAAGGAAAACCGAAGTTCTCTCCAGGAATACAATCAACACGTGCTCCCTGCTCTCAGTGTGGTCTGTGAATGGGAGAAGAATACTTTACCCTGAGAAGCACACCACTGGAAAATAGTTCAATGCGGGCAAATTTTCCAGAATTTGATTTCATCTTCCAACTCTTTTTTTTTTGTTGTTGTTGTTGTTTAGTTGTAGGTGGACACAATACCTTTATTTTATTCATTCACATGTGGTGCTGAGGATCAGACCCAGGACCTCTCATGTACCAAGCGAGTGCTCTACCGCTGAGCTACAACCCCAGCCTCATCTTCCACTCTTGAGACAACGTTCACTCTTTGAATACATGCTTGCTTGCTGCCTGGGGTTTTCTGTGGTGGTGGTGCTGGTTGATTTTGGCTTTTATTTTACCTCTATTTATGTCTGCTTTACATCCTCTCCTTTTTAGGGTTGCTAGGAGAACATCATTTCATACGTCTCAAAGTGTTGTCCATCAGCACTGTAGACTGGGCAATTCATAGGTGGGAAGTAGACCACAGCCCTGAGGGTGGCAGCAGTGGGAAAGTGTCCCCACCTCAGGGACGGCCGTCCACCACCTGTTATGTGCTGATGCAGCTGAGACAGAGCTGTGACGACCTGCTGCCCTGCTCAGCCAGGTGCATGGGCAAGGAGCACAAGGCCAAGGAGCAGAAGGGCACTCTCATCCTGGGTCAGCCCTGAGCCTGAGAATGAACCAGTTCATCTGATACCTCAGCCTGAACTTCCCAAATGAGAGACAGCACTTGCCGTGAAGCCTTCTCCATCAGGATACCTCTATTCTGTGTGCGCGGCACCTGACGTAAGTTTACAAATTCAGATTTCAACACATTTCTAAAGCTCCCTGCTCTGGCACAGGTGGCATGTGTGCATAGTCTTGTCCCAGTAGATGCAGTGCCTGCCCCCAGGAAGTCCCCTGCAGGGAGAACACTGGGAAAGTAACTCCTCTTACAGATGTTTGGAAGCAACATTGTTAAGTCCTATGAAGGCCAAGCACCAGGTACCATGAAAATCTAGAGGAAAACCTGACCTATTTGAAGGAGTCGTGGAATATTTTCTAAAATCACCCATACAGAGACGCAGGTACCCTAAACATGGGCAGGTAAGAAGTGAGGAGCGTGCACCACCCTGTTACCGGGTGGAGTCAGAAGTTTAGGAATGGGAAGCTCAGACCTTCCACTTTCTTCTACATGACTTTTCCCTTCTAGTTCTCAGAAGTTCCTTGCATGAGCCTTCCCTAGGGCACCTTTTGTCAGCTATCATGATTTCTGTCATTTCTACAAACTGTGGGGACCTATGGAATCCTGTCTCCTGTGTCCTCAGACTCTAGACTTCTGTAACAAAATGCCACGGTGTGGTGGTCTGTACACAGATCTGACGACCTTTTGTCAGTGATGGATGGATGGATGGAGGGATGCGTGAACGCCTGAGCAGAGGCAGCTAAGGAGTTTTCAGGGTGTCAGACCATAGCACTTGTAGCCCGTCCCAAATCTCCAAAAACATGGGTGCTTCTTTACCACCTAAATCATTAGGTAGGACTTTTGACGGACAAGGAAATGTGAAAAAAAAAAATCACTTAAACATAGGCCAGTGGCAACAGAGAGACCAGGAGAGCGGCTCAGAAATTCTCCTTTTTCTGCTGTTGGCCACGTAGAATATCAAGAGTCAGGCCTACAAAACCTCACTCAGAGAGAAAGGCTGTATCCAGCTGCTGCGGTCTGAACGTTGGTGCCCCCCAAATTCACATTAGTGCCTGAAGCACGCTAAGAGGGCTGGTCCTCAGGAGGTATTTAGCTATGAGAGCCCCATCCTGGTGAATGGGAGCAGTGCACTTATTAAAGAGCTCCAGAGAGATCCTTTTCCCTCTCTGCACATGAGGACACAGATTCAAGGTGCCTTTGATGAACCAGAGGGCCCTTGCCAGACATGAAATCTGCCTGCATCCTGACCTTGGCCTTCTCAGCCTCCAGATCTGTGTACAGATCACCACACCATGGCATTTTGTTACAGAAGCCCAAGTGGACTGAGAAGGCTGGGTACCAGGGACCCTCCAGCCACTCAGAAGAACACGGGAGCTTCCAGCTGCCCGCTCCCAGAGAAAACCATGAGGAGGCAAACCACAGCTGCACATCTCAGCCCTTCCCTAAGGTGGCAGCACAGAGTCCAGCAGACCCTCCACTGCCTCAGCACAGAGGCTTAAAGCACCCTCAAGGTCACCCGGGGCTGGAACAAATGTGGACCTGAACTTCCACTTGAGAAACATTGTGCCCAGAGAAAGAGTGGTCGGAGCACCCAGAACTGTGCTGGCTCGCACCTGGGGGCCACCCTGCTTCTCTCCAGCTTGCAGGGGGTAGGCGGCTCCGGAGCCAGCTTTCAAGACACCTTCCTGATTTGGTCAGATTCTGTCCCCTAAACCACCCGAGTGGGTTAGCACCGGAATCTTTCCTTAAAGCTCAGGCTGGGGACTTCAGCCAGAGATTCCGCAAGACATTTACTCTCCTGCGAAAGACGGATGGGGCTGAGCTGGCTGCTCCTTCTTCAGCACGGTAGTTGGTGCCAGAGGGGACGGCACCCGGGAAGCAGCTCTGCGCTGTACCATCTGCCCTGGTGACACTGGGAGGTAGCTAGGATTCAGCCAGCATCTGCGGACAGGAGACTGGTTGTCCAGCGGAACCCCGTGGTTAGAGAGGGACTTAGATGATCCCTGAGGCTGCAGGAAATAAAGTGCTCATTGAAGAGGTCTCTGGTGGACCACAGGGCTGCGAGTGTGGCCAGGGGAGGGAACAGTGGCTGTGGAGTGTGTGTGGTTGTCGTGTTAGAGACCTTAGAGGGGGACAGTGGGAAGTGCAGGGCTTTTCACTCTCCACTCATGACGTAGCCAGGATACCAGGGATCATCAGTGACTTTAAGAGCATCTTATTTCTTACAGCTGTGTGGCAGATGTGGTAAAAAATCAGCAGTGATCCCACATATGGAGGGCACAGACCCACTGGGCTTTTGGGATTGGTCCCCTGGCTGCAGAGATGTGGGACCCAAGAACCAGAGCAGGGATGAAGGGAGCAGGGAATTTCCCCAACTGCTCACCTCCAGAAGGTGCGGCTCCTTCCTTTTCTCATAGGACCATTCCTGCGTCACCTGAGCAGAGGACAAACTGCAAAGTAGGAATCCTGCCTTGGCAGCATGCAAAGATGCCCTGGACCCTTTCAAAGCTCCCGATGCCCTGACTGCACCCCAGATGTGCCATCAGAACCTCTGCACGTGGAGCCAGGATGTCAGTGATTGTGTAGCTCCGTGGTGGTCCCCAGTGCAGCCAAGGTTGAGGAGGAACTGCCTTGGCCGACAGCCGATCATGCTCCCTGTCTCGCCACACGCCTCCCCTTTGTCCCCCACGTGTTATTTTTCTCTGAAGCACGCCTCATCGTTCCCCCCCACTCAGTGGACCCTGTGGGCATCAGCAGGCCACCAGCTGTGAGAGGCCTGGGGTTGCTGAGACCCTCCTCCAGGTGGAGATCCCTCCCGCTCCTTGTGGGGTGGAGAGGAGGAGGGAGCTGACCTGGAGTGGCAGGAGGTCTGAGACAGAAAGTGGCGAGTCTGGAAGACTGGTGTCCAGGAAGCCACTTGTGAACAATGTTGAGCAGCCACTGTGACCCCGTCACCCACTCTACCAGCCAGGGGCCTGCGGTAGGCCCATTAAAATGGACCTCTTCTACCATGGAGAAGATCAACCCCTCTGACGCGGACACTTATTCTGGCTCTGGATGCCACCCTTCCCTCTGCAATGTCATCCATAAAGTCATGGAAAGCTTTGTAACTGTCATAGTGTCCTAAAGCCTCATTGCACAGAGAAGTAGGCGACGGGATGACACCTGTGGCACTTCTGGCTTTCACCCCTCAGAGTCAATTCAGCCTGAAGGACGGTGAGATCTTCTACTGAAGTCCCGTTTATGGCACCACCAGAGTCAACCCACGCAGGGAAGGACAGCTGCCCATGGAAATCAGTGTCTGAAACAGAGACCAGCAGAAGGTCCTGGTCCTCCGTGGGGAGAGGGCGGGGGGTGGGGAAGCAGGATTGACGCCCACTCTTCACCTGAGAGCCGAGGCACTGAGTAGCTGGGATTCCCACAGGGGCCTAAGGAGAGGGTCTCTGCTGTGGCCCACAAGGTCACAGTGGATTCCACTTGTCATCAATGGAAAATCTGACGGAGAAAGAGTGGGGGTGGTGAGAGGCCAAGGGACCCAGAGGCTGTCTGCTACAGTGGGCGTTTTCAGTGGTGCGAAGTTCGACCTTCAAAACTCAGGTGTGAAGTTAGAGCCCTCCACAAGGTGAGAATCCTCCTGGTCTAGGGCAAAGTCACCCAGAAAAGGTGATGGAAAAAGCGAGTTATAAATACCAGTTGGGAAACACCACATTGGTTCAGAATGAGGACTGAGTTTGTATCTTGCTCATTTTTATAAAAAGTAAATGCTAAAATTAAATTCAGATAAAAATGAACAAAATACAAATCAGGTGGTTGACCACATCACATACAATGAAGAATTGCTTTTGTCATATATAACAAATTAAAATTTAAAAAAAAGCCCTAAACAAAAAAGAAATGAATTCATGCAGCTTCTGAACTAGTCCTCATCAGAATATAGTTCAGAGACCTTAAACTGAGCGACTACTGGTAGCAGGGTGTCACGAAAACACCTCTGAAGCTGTTTTGTGTCTGATCGGGCGTGTGCATAGGTGGAGGTTGGCGGGACTCTGGGTCCTCTCCATAAGGGAGAAGGGAAACACAGACACAGAGGGAAGGAGGCAGGAAAGAGCACTGGCCTTGGAGACACCCAAGGACACACCTGGCCCGCGGATCCTGGCTTCCCAATGGCAGGGGACAGGAAGTCTGTCTGGAGCATCTCAGTGGATGGAAAAGCCAGGGCACATGCAGGCCAACAGCAGACCTGGAGATGCTCCCGTTGACCAAGAGGGACTCTTCATATGGAAAAGGTAAGAGGAAGCTACGAGAAGTGATGTTGACAGTTTACATTCAGACAGAGGAGGGAAAATTTAGAAGCTGAAAATCTACTCTAATCAAATAACAAAGAAGCAGGAAAGAAAACATCAGTAAACAAGGAAGGAGGATTAAGAATAAGAATTAAGGGTACCAGAATGTACTAGCCGATGTAGAATTAGACCGTGTCGCCTTCCTGAATCCAGCGTTGGAGCATGAACAATTCTTCCCACTGCCTGGTCCTCGGCAGCTCAGCGATAAGTGAGGAGGTGGTTTTCTCCCCACCACACCAGGGAGGGTGAGCGTTGGTGAGGTGGAGCGTCTCGCTGGATCAGAGCGAGGACGCTGTCAGGCCAGCAGCAGGCCATGCAGGTGGGGAGCCTCCTGCTGACCAGTTGGGTCTGTTCCTATAACAACTGTAACAGGAACCCAAGGAGAAGTGATATGGACAGTTTGCATTCAGAGAGGAAAATGTAGAAACTGAGTTGATGTCAAGCGTCACTTCTCCTTATTTTATCTAGTTACTCCTACCTTGTTACCCAGCTGTCTGCAGGTATCCGAGGAGCAGAAGACTACTTCACTCTTGCTTATCATGAGTGATTTCAGACAGCCCCCAGGTAAAGAAAGGGAACGCAGAAATGCATGTGTGTCCCGTTGACTATTATTCTGTTACCTCAGAAAGATGAAACTAACAGGTCAGCCATCATTGTGTACAAAATGCAAAGGCCTGAGGTGCAGCACTCATGGTGAGCACGGGCGGGAACTGCAGGAATCAGGAGTCTGTCCTGGCTTGGTGCTTAGCTCACCTTTGAGAGAGGGCTGGGGACAAGGAGATGGCAGACATATCATAAATCCCTGAGTGATAGCTCTAAAATGTTATGGTTCTTATCATAATTGGATGATTGATGCTTCTGAACAAAGACGGAGTAGCCAAAAGATTGCTCTTGTTCCAACCAGAAAGTCTATAAATGATGCAGTCTCTGAAGTCAGGGATGTGGCTAATCAGAGGAAAGGATGAATCCCACTCAAAGTTAACAAGGAAGTTTTAAGAACAAACACATCAGTTTACAAAACAGCCAACACAAAAGTGGCTTCAAGGATCAGTTGCCACCCCCAAGACAGCTGCTCCCTTTTGAACGATGAAAACAAAATTGATTTGAGTTGGGAAACAGCCCCCTACCTCAGATCTGTGGCCTTAGCAACCAAGGAGAGCAAAAATCTCAGGACTTTGAAAGCACTAGCTTATCTAAGTCACAGACCGTTTTCCACCACTGCACGTGAGGCTTAAAAGAAATGAATGTCTAACACAGAGGGAACTTGGGTGGAAATATGGGGTCTGTACTGCATGTCTCACTCAGGTGGGGTCTCCCTGTCAAGTGCCAAGGGGATCCTTTGAAACCCAAGACCTTGGCAAGAACTGTAAAGTGCAAATTGAAGGCACTGCTCTGTGAGTCTCCAAGAAACCTCAGAAAGTGTTAAGGCCACAGGGGTGGAGGAGCCCTGAGGCTGCTGTCCTGCTGACCCGTCAACACATGTGGAGCCCAACAGTAGAGCCTAGTTTCAAGCTGAGTCATGATGTGTTTGTTTTATCTACAATGGTCTTTTCACCCCGACTATTCCAAAAGAGGAAAAGTTCCCCAGAGTGAATGAATGAACCAGATCCTAAGCAGTAACCCCGAGGGCAGGATTCAGCTCCAGTCTGCAGGGCAAACCTGCGGAGGCCCAGGGTTCACAAAGACAAAACCTCAGAGTTCCAAGCCTGGAGCAGAGATCAGTCCCGACTGCTGAAAATGGTCAGCAGTGACCTAGAGCAGCTCCGCTTGGCCTGGGTGAACTGCTAAAATGTGGCCCAGGAGGACGGGCACCTCCCCACCCACCAGACCCTGCTGGGAGAGGACAATAAGTTAAAAGTGATGAGAAACAATTAAGGAGCTTTGTGAGGTGTGGGCAAAAATTCTTGAAATTTCCATGGAGCTGCAAAAGACAAATAGCTCCCTTGAATTTACAAAGAAATGCACACACCCTACTGAAGGAGGGAAGTAGTTCATGCAATCTCAGGTTTTTAAAGTGACCTTTGGTGGCCTCTACTGGCCTCCTGATGCCCCTGCCCCAGGGTGCTGGTGTTTCTGGTCCTGGCCTGCCATCCTTATGTGGTTCCTGCTTGAGTTCGTCTCAACTTCAGTAGCCACGCCACGCTCTCTTTCTGACCGGAAGGAAAGCTGAGCAGCCTAGAAAGGGACAGGCCCTTCAGTCCAAGGAATCCAGGTAGAAAGGCCCAGATTGGTTCTCTCTGTGGACCCAGCCCACACCAGGGTCCCAGCTGTTCCAGGACCCCCTGTCTATACCTGGACCGGGATCAAAATGCATCCACGTGTTTTAACTCCTCTGCGGGTAACCACCAGACTGTCTCCATGAGGTCATTCCACGTCCATCATCCACCAAGCTGTTTGCCCAGGAGCAGCAGCAGGAAAGCACAAAGGACAGAGGCCCCGAGAGGAGAGAGCCAGCCCACAGAGCCAGCGTCAGACTTTCCATGTCACACTCCCACAGCCTCACATTCCGTTCCGTCGAGGGGAAACAATGTCATGTGCAGTCCTGTCACCATAGCTATTAATAACTTGGATGCCGTCCAGATCCACGTGGGCAGGGGAATATTCTGTCCCCAGCAGTCCCATCGATGTGGAGATGTTTTCTGCATGAGACTGTGCCTCCTCTGGTCTCCTGCCTGCCACGTGTGAAGGTTCCAATTTTCTCGTCACACATAAGCCCTGATTAGTGATGATAGGGCAGTAAGGAGGACCCTTTTTTTTTTCCTTCTTCAAGGACTTAGAAAGCCACAAGGAACTCTGAGTTCCAAAACACCCTATTAGCCCTTCCCAGTACTGCTTTAGAAAACTGAAGGGCCAGGGGGGCGGGCGATGTAAAATGAAGTGGATTGGGACATTTTCTCATCAAAGTGGAGTTGTAATTTTAAGCAAGAGTTTTGTATTTGAACCCCTTAATGGCAAGAATGATTAAGGGAAGCTTGGCTTCACTGTTTACAGCAGACCTTGATTAAATCCAAACAAGCCACAGGAACACAGGGGGAGAGAGAGAGAGAGAGAGAGAGAGAGAGAGAGAGAGAGAGAGAAAGAGAG
>NW_025999932.1:3142928-3253796 GCF_001458135.2 Marmota marmota marmota | reverse complement strand
AAGGGGGAAGAGAGAGGAAGAAGAAAAGAGAAAAAAATGAAATGAAAAAAATAACCCTTTTGCAGTGTCCTGAGGTCCTTACCAGAAGAATACATTTGGAAGAAAAAACAAAAAAACAGACCCACGCCGTGGGCCATCTGTCTCCAGCCCTTCCTTCCCGCCTGTCTCCACATCCTTTGTCCATCTGTAGGATTTGCCTACTCGGGTCTGTCTTTTGAGTTTCAGCTTTGCACAAAGCAGACACACGGCACCGGCTCATTTTATTCTCGGCATCTATCACTGCACCTTTAGCAGGAGTTCAGGAATAATAAGTCCTGTTAGTGCTCAGCGGCTCCCTGGGAACTTTTCATCAAGGCCGGTGCCCTGTGTCTGCATTTCCTCTGGGCCCCAGATGCCAGGAGAGGAGGGGCTTTAAAAGAAAAAGGTCAGAAGAGGGCTCAGGGTCTAGGCACGGTGAGCTTCCTCCCCACAGCTCCGCCCCTGCTGCCTCCCATTAAAGGAGGACCCTCGGGACCTCCATGGCACAATCCTCCATCACGACAGCCACAGGGCTCCTCTGTCAGGAAGGAAGGGAAAGTCTGTCACGGCCGAGGGCTCTAACTAGTTGGGGAGGATGGGAGCTCTCTGGGCAGCCCTTGCTCAGGAAAGACCCGCAGAGGCAGAAGCCGGAGGCACACAGGTCGCTGGACCTCAGCCCAGTCCTGGGGGAGGTGTGGGTGGGCCTGAGCACAAGCCAGGCCTGGAGAGCACACGTGGAGGGTGGAGGGGGGTCTGTGGGAAAGCGGGTCTCACGGAGACACTCTGCTATTTAAGAAGCAGTTCCACTGGTCCCCGCACCGCGCTGCAGATGTCACCACTCGTCCCTCCTGGTCCTTCTCCATCTTCTCCTTGTCCTTCCTTTTCTTTTCCTCTTCCTAACAG
The DNA here is from genome assembly GCF_001458135.2 of Marmota marmota marmota. Classification (NCBI taxonomy): domain Eukaryota; kingdom Metazoa; phylum Chordata; class Mammalia; order Rodentia; family Sciuridae; genus Marmota; species Marmota marmota. The sequence continues at coordinate 3,252,875 of NW_025999932.1, read as the reverse complement.
CACAAAATAAGAGTGAAGAGGCCACGTCTGCTGCCTAACATCACTGACTCAAAATCCTCTTTCCAAGAGCAGAAGGTCCCTTGGACTGATGCTCCTCCTCCTCCTCTTTACCTACCCACAGGGATGTCACCTTCCGTCACTGCTTGTGTTCTCCCCTTCCCTCTTTCCTTTCCTTCTCACGCTTTCCCTCTTAGCAGTGAACTCTGTCTTCCTCTTAGGAAGCAACCCATCAGAGGGGCATGGGCTTCTGTGGCTCCCGTCACCCCTGGCCTTCTGCTCCCCACCCGTCTCTGCTCTCCTCCATACTCCAGAATGATGGCTGTCACCTTCTCCAGGAGAGTGCCCAATGCGCACCCTTCCCACCACTGCCAGACCACAGGAGGTGCCCTTGTTTGTGTCACCGAAATACGCAGCTATTTGCATGTTAGACCACAGTCTGGTCTTTTTAAATTTATTTATTATTTTTATTTTAGTGGGGTTTATATGATTATTATATAATTTTGATGGAGGGGGAACTTGTAATAAAATTAGTAAAAACTTATTAATGCAAAATCTGATACCTGGCAGAGATTTCTGCTCTGTCCAAGATGGAGTTGCAAGGTCTCAATTCACCTTCTTGCCTGAATCAAACCATGGAAAACATACAAATGAAGCAATGTGTTTCAAGAGAGAGGACACCATGCAGCTAAAGGCAGGCAGTTACCTGCGACCCGGGAGCGCAGGAGACATGGGAGCGCATGTGATGAGCTCTAACAGTTGCCCAGCGTGTTGCCCTGAGAGGGTTTCCAAGCCACAGATCTGAAATGGGGACACTGGGGGTCCTCTGAGTAGACACAGCTGGGAGACCTGAGGGACTCCAGGTGACAGGACAGAGTGCAGGAGAGGTCTGCCCAGAGGGAGAATGGCAGAGAGCCTCACAGAACTGTCCCAGGCTGGGAAGGACTCACCCAGAGGGTCAGGGACAGCAGGGCACTCAGAAGGCCAGGAGCAGGGCCTGTTCCCATGGGTGAACCAGACGGCCTCTGGATTCCCAGGTTGTGGGCAGAGCCTGCGGAAAGGTCTTGCCTGAGGAGAGTAAAGGCCATGGTCCACACAGGGGATCGCTCCACCCTTTCCAAAGAATCTGAAAAGAAGCGGCAGTTTTCCAGATTAACTCACTTTATCAGAACCAGGATGAAGAATTGGTCTATGAACACACATGTTTGTAGCATACAACATAAAATCTGCAGAAATAAAAAGCAGGAAAACACCATCTATAAAGAGAATGAATCTGCCACTGCAGACAATCCAGGGGATTGAACCTAAGGGTGCTTAACCTCTGAGCTCTTTTTTATATTTTATTTAGTGACAGGGTCTCACTGAGTTGCTTGGGGCCTCTCTAAGTTGCTGAGGCTGCCCTTGAACTCACAGTCCTCCTGCCTTAGCCTCTCAAGCCAGTTAAGTAGATAAATGAGAGATATAGATGGAACTGCATCTCGGCCTAGATGAAGCCACAGGAGGAGGGTGAGAAGTTCCCTGGAAGGGTGGGTGGCAGTTAGGAATGTGAAAGAAAGATCAGTGAGCTCTAGACGAAGAGACAGGCACTGTCCAACATGAAACACCGCTTCACACATGTACATGTATGCATTCTAAGTAAATATACAACGTGTGCTCACAAGCATGTGTGCGTTTTATATCTACTTACGTAAAGGGAGAGACGGAATCCATGAGCTGGGAGAAAGCTTGCAGCAGCTCAAACACATGGAATTGGACTCCCCAAAGGACAGAAAGAGGGAGGACTGAAATCTCTCCAAATTTGATGGAGAAATTTAGACACCAGTAGCTCAGAAGTCTCAAAGCACTAGAAACTTGACAAAAACGGTATCAAAGACTTCACAACTGGGAAAAGGAAAAAAAAAAAAAAGGTAAAAGCACAATGCAGCGGCCGGGGGTCTGGGTGGGCGTGGAGGATTACGTGGGGAGGAGGAGGGAGAAAAACACCAGCAGATTTCTCATAGAAGACAATGCAGCTGTCAAAATAGCCGGACACCTCTTTAGAGTAGTTGGGGAAATTGCCAGTCTAGAGTCTATAACCAGCAAAGTCCCTTTCAAAAATAAAGCTGAAATTTAGACTCTATGACATGGCTCAGCCCTCACTCTCCCCACGGTCACCAAGGAGGTACAGGCGGATGTCCCCACAAGGCCTGTGCAGGAGTGTTCACAGTGGCTCTGTCAGCAGCAGCCCCACTCTGAGAGCACTCCCGAGGTCCAGCAGCAGGTCAATGGACAGAGACCTGAGTAGCCACACTGTGGGGCTCTTCTCAGCAGTGAAAGGAGTGGTGTTCATTCACGGGAGCACACGGGTGACTTGCAAAGCCACTGTGCCGTGGGACGGGAAACAGCGCCTACAGGCCATTACTCAATCCATATACATTTTTAGAAAATGCAAATGAAACCATAGAAACTGAGACAGTGGTTGCCTGAAGACAGAAGGGGCAGGCTGAATTTCCATGGGGCCCGAGAAACCTTGCAGGCTGATTGTGTAGATGATTTTACAGGCATAACCACATGCGGAATCTTATCAGATCATGCACTTTAATACACACATTTTATTACATGTCAATTATACATGAGTAAAGTCACTTGGAAACTAAAGGGGAAGCAGCACAGGACTTTGGAAGTGGCTGTCACCGGTGAAGAGTGCAGAGCTAGAGCCCACAGCTCCATAGCAAGTGTCCCTCTCTGCCTGCTCCCTCTCGCTGGGGCTTCTGAAGATGCATCTGGATCTCTGTGCCTCGAGAGTGACTGATTATCACATGACAACTGTGCCCCTACTTCATCCAACTGACCCATTGGCCAAATTGACCATTGCTTGGTCTCTGGGTGGTGCCTAAAGACGTGGGACAACGCCAGGCAGAAACCTGGAGTTGAATGCGTCCATGTTTATCAAAGCAGCAGAGCCAACAGGGTGCAATACACACTGCATCAACAAAGGGTCACTTCTGGTTCAGCCTCAGGTGACAGTGCTGGCTGGCTAAATGTCCATGGGAAATCCTTCCTCCCAGTCCTGGAGCTGCAGTTAAAGTCATGGGGTGGACAGGCGGAAGAGGAAGACGGAGCGGGGCTGGGAAAGACAGGACCAACTGGAAGCAGCAGATGTGTACACTCCACAAGGAGGGACCATGGCCCAGGATCCGCACCCTGAACCACATGGTGTCTCTCAGGAGAAACTGAGCCCTTTGTCAGGGAGGAGATAGAAGGTGAGGACTGTGGCCTTAATCATGTTCTGGGTCTCACTCACAACGTCTGCAGAAGCCCTGTGCTCTTCCTGCTTTACCACGGGGGCCATGGTCATGCACTCCCTGCTTTACTCGTCCTCCCCAACGGTGGACCCTCCCACGTTTAGGACTCCTTTAGCACTTTAGGACCCAGGCTCAGTTGAACACCACTTTATGGTGTTATTTGCTGCATGGAAAAGCTTACATTTCTGAGGGTCTGGCCCGTGTCAGCGTTCAGGGTGCTGCTTTAGAAACTGGAAGCCAGAAGACACAGTATCTGGCTGGTGAAAGGCTCTGGGCATCTATTGGGGTACAGAGCACCTTCACTTCCTGTAGCTGTTTGACCAGTTGCCAGATTAACAGGACTTCCCAACCCTGGAACCAATGGAATTTATTCAAAGCAATACTTGGAGTTTCTCAGATCAATATTGCTGAGTGCTCATGAGCAAGAAACCCTGGAATACTGTCTGCAGCTCAGGTTACTGATTTGAAGAAGCTACCTTGTTTCTTCTGAAGTCCTTGAATTAACACTGGTGCTATCTTCCAACTCAAACTCCGACCATAATGGTTCACAAGGACATTTTATAAGCTCCTCGTAAGGTGACAAACAAGTGCAATACCTTAGAGGTCATTTAAATGAGTGGTCGGATGTAACAAGCAAGACCTGGGAAATCAGTGGGACCCGATCACAGCAGACTTTAGAACAAAACAAAATGTTCAATGAAGATAAGTTGGAATTCCAACTGCAGAGGATCACAGAATATCAAGAGCATATTCTGTTGAAACATCCTCAAAATAGTTCTTGTCGAGTCAAATATATAATTTATGTTTCAATCAAAGGGCCTGAAATACAATGCAAAGATTGAATGCTGCTCATTAGGAACCTGACCACATCTTACTGGGCTGGGGGGAGGGAGGGACAAACTTGGCTCCAACCAGGAAACAGGTAATGTTTTGTCTGAGTAGAACTAGGAGCCACCACTGTAGGGACCTTTCCTGCCTTCACAAGTCCCCAGATAGAGCTGCAGTTCTGGAGATGGGGTGCTAGAGAAGAAGTGGGCAGAGATTTCTAGAAGGGCCAGCAGTGTGTCGGAGCCGCGTCTGCACAGCCAAGTGTGCGCTGAGGAACGTGCGTGTCTCACGGGCTCCATTACTGGGAGCAGGACCCAGAACACCTGCAGAAGAATGTCCTTCCCCAGACCCGGATTGGCCTAGTCCTAGGTCAGGAAGAAAGGGGATTGTTTTATTGTCTTTGCTGTTTTGTGCTGATTTCAGTGTGGAGCTTTCTGAGGTGTACTAAGTTAAGGTTAATACACTTTCCAGAAAAAAGGTTCTTGTTTTTGGGGAACTCCATGTTTCCCAGCAAGTGCAAGCTCTCTGGGAGACATCAGGAAGGGAGAATAGGGGTGCCACTCGTCCTGGTGGTCCAGGAGACATGTTCCCCTGCCCTGGGTCCTCAGTATGTGGCAGTTCCCACCTGTGGTTGGCTTCATGGTGACAGGACTCTGTTTTCTGCTGCTTGTGCACATTTGGAACAAGTTCCTCTTTCTCCACCATAGTTATCAAGGATGAGTCTGATGAAACCACAGCCAATGGGGAAAGATGGCAGCAATGTGGTTGAAAAGCAGCGGAAAAGAAAGCACGGGAACGTGTAAACACAGAGACAGTGAGCCAGAGGAAAATCACTCCCTGGATAATAAAATGACACGATTTCTGTTTCAAAGCTTTTATTACAGAAGATATCAAACACAACCTAAATAGATGGAATGGTAAAACACATCCTCGGGCACACCATGGTCCAGCTTTGATGGTGGCCACCCAGGTGTTTGGCGTCACCCATTCCACCCTCCCCCTCCCTCCCTCCCTCCCTCACTAGCCTGAGGAGAATCCTAGTCATCCTGTCTTTGCGTTTCTAAATGGCTCAGCATCTATGTCTACATGGAGACTTACTGAACAGAAGTAAGCATGAAGTAATCATCACACATAAAAATAGGCAGTTCCTTAAAATCATGGACTGCCCGCCAGTGTCCGGGCTTCCAATGGTCATAAATGTGTTGCTGTCTGTAATCTACTTGAATCAGCATAAAGGTAAGGTCAGCAATCGCAGCTGATTAAGAGATTTGCGTGTTTTGTGGGGAACCAAGCCCCCTCCATCTAGCAGCTTTCTAAAGAGACCAGGCATATACGTTTGGAGTCCCGGCCCTCAAAGAGGGCCAGTCCTTAAAGCAGTGTCCAGGACAGAGTCATGTGGGTGGCGGCTGGTGGGTATAGGGACCAGCTCTGTCTGAGTTCACCAACAGTGCATTTGAGAGAGAGAGAGAGAGAGAGAGAATTTTAATATTTATTTTTTAGTTTTCGGCGGACACAACATCTTTGTTTGTATGTGGTGCCGAGGATCGAACCCGGGCCGCACGCATGCCAGGCGAGCGCGCTACCGCTTGAGCCACATCCCCAGCCCCTAACAGTGCATTTTTAAGAGAAGGTTTCTTTCTCATTGAACTTTTTTTTTTTAACTTTTTAGTCATAGATGGACACAGTAACTTTAATTAATTAATTTATTTCTATGTGGTGCTGAGGATCGAACCCAGGGCCTCACGCGTGCCAGGTGAGTGCTCTGCCACTGAGCCCCAGCCCAGCCCTCACTGAACAATTTGTAACATCATTCCTTCTGTTACGGTTTGTACCTGCGGTGGCCCCGAAGGCTCCTGTGTGGAAGGCTTGGTCCCCAGAGCAGCCGTGTGCAGAGGTGGGCTCTGGGAAGGGGTTGGGCCCTGGGGGCTCTGACCACATCAGCAGTTACTCCCTCTAGGGGTTCAGTTCACCTTGAGTGGCCTGTTGGGAGGAGGTGGGAACTGAAGGACGTGGGCTCACCAGAGGAAGCAGGCCACCCGGGGCGTGCCCTAGGAGGCATGGTCTTACCACCTCCACCTCCCCCCCCCTCCCACCCCCGTTCCTCTCTGATTCCCAGCCTCCGTGATGCGAGCCGCTCAGCTCCACCTCTCCCTCTTCACCCTTATGCTCTGCCTCATCACGCTCCTCAGCAATGGTGCCATCCAGTCATGGAGGGAAACTCCTGAAGCTGTGAGCCAAAATAAACCTTTCCTCCTTTAAGCTAGTTTTCTGGTATTTTGTCACAGTGACAAAAATCCAAACAACATAACCTCCATCTTGTTAAATCACTTGATTTTTTTTTTTTTCATTTGGTTTTATGGTCCACGAAGAAGAAAATGTAGTTGCCTTTTTTTTTTTTTTTTTCTGGAGAGTTAATGCCAAGACGAACCATAAGAACTTTGAGGAAGATAGCATGATATACCTGTTGCCGTGCTTTCACCAAATTCCATCTTATTTTGCCCTGCCTGGGCACACAAAAACCTACGTTACTGAGCCTCCACCATATTGAGTGCCTATGGCCAAGGGCTGGCTTGGATTGTGGACAGAAGCCATGTCCTATTGGGCCTTAATCCCTCTGTCCAATTCTTGGTGGCCTCCTCCTTGTGGTCCAGATGGCAGGATCCTAGGTCTCCAAGACACACTCCGTAGGTAAGATAGTTGGAGGGCCCATCTCCCACTGGAACAAGATTGAGACACGCCTTTGTGGGACGCTGAGTGAGATGTGGGAGTCCAGTTGAGCTTCCTCTATCTGAACCAACACCCTCATTTTTGGATTGAAATTGTTTGCAGTCTGACTGAGAATATCACAAAACTCCTGTTTGAGTAAAACTCCCCATTTCTACTTGAATTAATGAACCAAAACAGATTATTGAAAATAGAGAACACATACAGACCACGGAGATTTTTGTTTTTCGTTTTTAGAAGTTAGTAAAATATTCAAATATTCTCACCACATGAACTTTAAAATCTACATATTTGTTTGGCATAAACATATTGAAAGGGAGTAAAATGGGGAAAAATGGGCCACTATTCTTTCAGCTTAATGTCACATCAGCACAGGAGAAAACCCTTCAGCTAGAGGTATGATTGCACAAAATTATCTTTCAGCATTAACAGAAAATTTTAGCCCAACAATCTATTACTCTAAAGTAAACACCTTCCTGAGTTAATTGGTTTTCCACCACCATAATAAAATACCTGAGGTAGTCAACTTGTAAAGAGAAAAGGCTTGTTTGGGCTCACACTTTGGGTGGTTCCTGTCCAAGCCTAGATTGCTTTGGGCCTCTGGCGGGCAAGCCAGATGGCAATGTGGGGCACTAGGTGCAGGAAACGGCTTGCCCTGTTGTCAGGAAGCCAGAGAGGAAGAGGAGGAGGCCAGGGTCCAAAAGTCTGCCTTGAGGTCACCCCTGGTGACCCAAAGACCTCACCCTGGGTCCTACCTCTCAAAGTGTCCACTACACCACTGCCGCAGTCTGGCTGGGCACAATTCAGGAGCCACTTGTCAAAAGAAACGAACTTTATTTTTAGAACCACACACGCCACACCACACAGCTCTTCAGGAAAACCCTCAGAGCCGAATTGCCACCACCGGCTTCCCACAAGCCTCTCCACCTCCCCTACTCCTCCTGCTCTTGAGGCCGATTGGCTGAGTCGCGTGGGCAGAGCCAAAAAAAGTCCCCCAATGAGCAGCTCCATAGTCTGAAAGGGCGTGGAAACAGCCCAATGAGCATCACCGCAGAGGAGCCAATCAGTTGGCAGCTAGAATTTTGCTGGGGCCGCTGTGAGCCAATCATCAGCTGGCAGCTGGAAGTTTGCTGGGGCCCCTTCGGCTGTGGCTCTCAACACACCACCATGGGGACCCAGGCCTTAATATTGGGGCCTTAGGGGGACATTAGCATTCTAATTCTAGTGACAGACAGACCCTAGTTTTCAACATAGAAGTTTATCCAAAAAATCAAAAAGAAGAAAAAGTGTATGGAGGGTCCTTAAGATGGAGACTTAGGAACAATACCCACAAGATCCACACTCACTCTGTCACTGTAAGGGACTCTCTGAGGCATGTCGAGTGACCTCTGAGTCTCCTAATGCCTACCAAGGTTCATCTCCATAGGTCGTACTGCATCATTTAATCAAAACCCATCTCTCTTTCACCCGAAGGTCCAGGAGAGGAGCAGTAAAGGTGGAAAGATAGTGTGTGTTTATCCAAATGCCGCAATGTGGAGCCCCAGCAGTGGGGACAGTCTGACACAATTCCTATGTGCAGACAGCCTGCAAGGCGGGCCCAGGGCAGAACACAGCCCAGGTGCACAGGAGCTCCTCCGCAGGTCCCCCCACCAGTCCTGAGCACCATGCCCATCCTGGGCAGCGAGCACCTTTAACTTGCACAGAATACATACCCTTTGCCCTGACAGACAGGAGAAAGCATCTTTGTAACAAGGAAGGACGACGACGAACAGAGAGACAGATTGTTAAAACAGAAGAGAATGGGTTTGAAGGTTCAGCTGGAATCCCATCTGCCGCTTTCTGCCTACTCTAACTGGGTAAATCATTCCACCAGGTGAACTTCAGTTCCTCAGGTACAGAGAGGGACAGTCACACCTTTGCTGTGTCACCGCTCTGGTCTGCAGGTCTTCAGCTTGACGTGGGCCCCAGCAGACATATCAGGGTGAAGGAGAACAAAAAGGTGCTGGCAGGAGCCTCCCTTACCAAGATCCTGGGGAGACTGGATGGGAGGCCCCCCAAACTTTAATTTTTGAGTGTCTTTGCAGACACAGCCCCTCAAGCTATTTATTAAACCACTGACACATTTTGAAGAAACGCAAGGCGACACAATCCTGTCTGGTTTCATGACACCTTATTTGCTCCAACCAGCTCTAAGACTCCATCCTAAACCAATTGCCTCATTTGGCAAGAAACCTGCAGCACTTCCCTCTCATAGGCTAGCTGCAGAGGAGCCAGCCTGTCCCAGCTCTCTCTGATGGGGCATGCATGGCGTGCTGGGACCGCGGGCAGGCTCAGAATCCTGCCCACTGAGCACACCTGGGCAGGAGGAGTGAGAGAGGTGACCCTGGGGCCAGCAACGTGGCAACCACTGCTGTCCTCGAGGTGAGACTCTGTGAGGCCAGACATACAGGCAGTAGGAGTTCAGGAGGGACACGGACACTTCCCCCTCCCCTGACTCGCTCAATCCTTCTACTTCTAGTGACAAGCATACATTTTTTACATGGAAAGAAAAATACCAAGTTATAAAACATTCTTTCATCCCTATTACAATAAACACCAAATTTAGGGGGCAAAAAGTACATAATTTTGTAGCCTTTGAAACTGCTAAGACCCTAACCCTCTCCTTGGAGAGCGGCACAGGTTTAATTTTGTTCTCATGTGGAATTCAGGCAGGCTATCACGCACTGCTCTGAGAAGTGTAAATACGCGTGCAAGATTCACGAATATGAGGCTGTGGTTCAAAATACTGCTATTAAATTAGTTTAAAATAAGTTTTGCCTTGATATTAAATTGAGAATGCTAAAATAGAAATATGGGGAAAAGAGAGTCCACGAGAATTTAGTTTCGGGAGATGTTTTGGTCTGCTCCTTCACATGCTTGTGTCTCTGGTTTCCTGCCAGCGGTGGGTCTGGTGGGTGGGGAGGGTGCTTGTTTCCTGGGGACCCCTGGTTGGACCCCCATTTGAAAGTGCCACAGAACACTGAAAAGTAAGACTTTTGTCCAGCTATCTGACTTTCCAGGTCAGATACCAAAACAAAACATCAAAGAGCATTTTAGAGATGCCTGGCTTCAGGGGAAAGCATGTATGACATTCCTAAATGGTGATGGGTTTTGAACTCTGAGGCAAGCTGCCCTCCCTGGTGACAATGTGAGCTGGTACGACACTGTGCTCCCTTTATATAAAGTGGATGCCAGAGGTAAGCAGCTCGAGCCCCAGGGTCGGGGTCACCCTGGACTTTACTGCCTGTGTCCACCCAGTCAGAAACCCTGGTGTATCATGAAACTGAATATCCACGTTGGCGCATGACTCCATGATGGGACATGTGAGCACAAATAGTTAAAATTGCTGGAGGGAGAAAGTCAAAAGCACATTGTGCAATTCGACTCTTTGGAATGCCAATGTGATGCATGAATCACCTGACGGGATTTGCCTCAGTCCATTTAAAGACATTATTCAAAGAAACTGTGGGTACACATCACTGCCCAAAAAGGAGAGTTTTCTCTTTCAAAGTTAAACGAAACCCTCAACCGACTTCTAAGCAGGTGTCATGACTGCTTGGGGACGTGATAATCCACAGTGTGTCCTGCCCTTGTGGGTTTTGATGGATATGTCACAGGAAACTACAGATTTGGAAGGAGCATGGTGCTTTGAGACAGAAACCTGGAGTCTAGACCATGCCAAGCCACTTCTCAGGTGACCTTGCACAAGCACTTTTTTCCCTCTACATAACAAAGACTTAGTGAAGACTCTCAGCAGAAAAATAGAATTTTCTGTGGACTATTAACTAACATTGACTTAAATCTTATAAGCTTTACTTAGAAGCTGATAAAGAAAAATAATGCTTATAAGACTCTACAAATTACCATATGTTACTGTATCAGTAAAAGACCCCTGAGAGTTGGAATTTTAATCCCAAAGCAGAAAAGTTTGACAAAGTTAGCATCAGTTCTAGGTAAGAGTGTGGGCTCTGGAGGGAGGAAAAGTAAACGTGTATCACAGCTCTGTCGTTCTCTGCCCACTAGGTCTCAGTAGTTTGGGGCAGATATCTAACTGCTGAGCCTCAGCCTCCACGTGCTCAGAAAAGGGTTCCAGCCAGTTGCCTGCCCCATGGCGTCCTCAAGGGCACGTTCCCACATGCCAGCATCTCTGAAACTGAGACACATCTCATAACTGATGGTGTGAGTCCATGGAGTCTTTCTTTCTTTGTGGTATGTAATAAAATAATGGAGCATTACTGCAAATGGATAGCGTCTAAGGTTGAACATAGCATAGTAAAGCTACTTTCTGTTTTAAGATTATTCTGAATGACTAAGTTGAAATTTAAAAATTTTCCAAGTCTGAGCAATACCTCATGAACAAAACAGGTTTGAGACAAATTAATTTTGTAAAATATGGTTTATCAATTCCATTTCTATGTGAAACACATGGGAGAAACCTAGCCAATCAACACGTGGCGTGGCTGTCTCCACATGCAAAGGAACGTCGTCAACCTTGAGCCTGAGAACGTGTTTCTTCTTCTGTCATGTTTATGGTACTTGTGTCTCCTTTCCATCTAACTGCCTGAAAGTTTCCACATGTCCCCACTGTTTTCTTCTGTCCCCGTCATGGCACCAGGACAGCGGGGAGGAGGTCATTGAGAACAGCTCTCTAAGCAGCTTCCTGCTGTCCATTCTTCCCTGTTGAGTCCATGGGGGCCAGGGACCTCACCACCCCCAGCTGGGGGAGCCTTGAGAGCAGGCTCGACTCTTCCTCCCCAGGCACTCTGAGCTGTGAGTGACGGGGAGCCAGGCACCTCACCACTGGGCACAGTGGCCACCTGTGTGTGGCTTCTGCAGTGAGTCCTCGGACATCTGTGGACATGGACACAGGATGCTGTAGCCGTGGTTTTCCCTGGGCCCCCCCGCCATCCTCCCCTGCTCTGCCCACAGCCAGGGTCTCCCCTGATGGCCACCACAGGGGGCCAGGCAGACCTGGGTGCCAGTGCTGTAATCTTCCTGACATTCATTTTCTTCTTTGTTAAATAGTACTGATAGTTCTTGGAATTTTCCATCACACAGGGGTGCATGAGAATCAAAGCAAATAAAGTATGTGACAATATTTGATAAGTCTAATGCACGTGGATATTGTCGTGATTACAATAATTATAAGACACTTTGATCACTATAGAACCAGAAGTTTCTTGGGGGGAAAAAGACTTGAAGACACAGGGACAAAGGTCACTGTGCAGAGAACTGGGGTGGGTCACAGAGGCAACAGGAAGGCCGTGAGGAACACTGTCGCCCGCCATCTTCAGCTGCTTTTTAGCTGAGCACCTGAGCGAGTGTCTGAAGAGCCTGGAGCCTGGGGAGACCCAGAGCACAGGGTGGTTGTCTGCCTCTTGGTGTTGTGCAGCGTCTTCCAACAGCCGAATATAGAGGGCCAGGGAGGCCAGCTCACCTCTAAAGCAAGCCACCCTCTCCGTAAGTAGCCCACCCCACAGCAATGCCACAAGTCACCTCATTAGGCTCCGCCTCCCAACACTGTCGCCTGGGCCATCACGTTCCCTGATAGTTGAGGTTGGGGGACGCGCTCAGGGCATCGCCAAGGCCGACACTGAGCAACGAGTCACACTGAGAGCCAGTGAAGGAGCCTCAGGGGGCGACGGCAGGCAGAATGTGGCCATGCAGAGCTGCCGAGGCCAAGGAAGCGGAAGGGGCACAGAACCCGGGCGGCGGTGGGTGGAGGCCGAGGCCACAGCCAGACGGGAGCCCCAGGCTGGCGAGGAGGAGGCACGGCTGTTTCCATCAGCTGGACTTTCTCTTGGTCTGGAGGCACATTTACCTGCCTCTCGGTGTGTCCCCGTCACTGTGATGGGATGTTTGCCAACATCAGTGCTCATATCTGGGTTCCCAACTCCCGGTAAGGAGCTCTGTGCTTGTTCTGGAATTTGGGTCATGTATTTGAAGGCCAACATTTCTTAGTACTTTTTTTTTTTTAACTTTGCTAGAGTGGTTTAGTGTTGGTTTCTCCAAAGGTGGCTTAGCCCTGGGCCTGTCCCGGGCCTTCCTCAAGCCTGCCCTGCTGTTCCACGCAGGCCCGTGGAGGCCAGCGCCATGCAGCCTCCAGCGGCTCCTCAGTCTATGGTCCTCCGACCGTCATCTTTGCTAAGTAAGTACTTACGCTGGTGCACATTCAAATTCAGAGTCTCGGGAAGGAGTGGATGCGGACCTCCTTCTCTGCATGGCTCTTTACTGTCCACTTCTCTGACCCAAATTCCCTCTGAGCATTTCCTATGCAATGTCACAGTACCCTGGACTCTGGTCTCCATTTCCCCATCCTGGAGAGGTCCAAGTTCTGCCTGGGCTGCCCCCTCCTGGCCATGGTCCAGGCCAAAAGCCCAACACTGAAGATCACCCTATTGTTTTTTTTTTTTTTTTTTTTTCCTGTTGTGAGTTCTATTCCCATGCTTCCTTTTTTCCTAGTATCTTTGCACCAATTTTTTTCTAGATTTTCTAGCTGTTTTAGCTGGAGGACTAATCTTGCCAGTTAGTACATTTAAAGTACAACCAGAAGTCCACTAGGGATGCTAGGAAAAGCATTTTATAATACCAGAGGAAGCAAAATGAGTTTCAGTGGGTTTGGGCATAAACAAGAACACAAATCAGGTGAACAGACTTGAGAGGACATCTTCATCCTATTTATTGCTGCTTGGTTATTTATGACTTAGTTTAGACAGTATTTATTAGAGTTAATGTCTGTAAATACTTGGAGCCATACTGGGCTCACAATACTGCAAAATATAGGTTGGCTTAATAAATACTAAGTATAAAACATAATAAATACATAAATACTGACCACACTAGAAGGTTCAGGAAAGTCGGCACATTTATCGCAACTGTCATAAAAGTAGGGTGCACTTTTTCTTGAATGACCCGCTTCCCATAACAGAGTCTCTGTCTACTTTGTTGATCTCATATCTCTACCAGTTCGTGTGGGGACAAGAGCACTAGACCTCAATAGGCAGTCCAACCCTGAAGAGAACACAAATGAAGGAAGGGTCCCCATTACCCATATGCATAAAACCCGTTCCAGCAGGAAGGAGAGAAGAATGAATCAGACATTATTACACTATGTACATATATAACTACATGACCAGCGTGAGTCTACATCATGTACAACCAGAAGAATGAGAAATTATTCTCCATTATATATGATGTATCAACATGCATTCTACTGTCAAGTATAATTAATTAAAATAAACTCTAAAAATTTTTTAAAAATTTTAAAAACCCAGTCTAAGATGGAGAGAACTCCTGTATGTCTCCTGACACGGACACTGTATTTCTGTGTCAAGCCCCACTTGAAAGTAATGTTATTTGTTTCCTAGTGAAAATGATTTTGCCTGACTCTGGAATATAATTCTTCTGAGAAATCGCTTGTTATCTTGTAAACTTTAAGGAATGCAAACCAGGAAGAAACAGTTTGCACATGAGAAATTTAAGTAGATGTGCCAACTGGGTGACAGCTGTACCTCAGAAACCTGTCTTTAAAGAAAGTAGCAGCTCCACCTGCCCAAATGTAACCCTCACAAAGGGCTTGTGCAGACGTCTTCACTGCACACAGGAGGTAAAGTGAATCTGGACTTATCACAAGTGACAGAACACTCTTGTTATAAGAGATAATTGAGAATTTATAATTTTATTACAATGAGAATTTTCTGAAGGTCTTACTGTCGTAATATTTATTATACTTATTTTCAGCGTCCTATCCCTTCCCTACCTTAGCAAAATAAGAGAATAGTAAAACAAAATAGGGAAAAAACACCAAGTATCACACATTGATGAAAATAGAAAAGTGACATTAACCTAATAAAAGGGAATTGAGCATATTAGCACAATGATGCATGTATTTATCTTTGACCAAGGAATCTCATTCCGAGGAATGGATCCCGCAAAGCACGTTGTACATACACACTTGTTCCTTGCAGGTTTGATGGGGAGGAATGGGAAGGGCCAGTGTCCTGCAATAGGTCTTGCTGAGTAAACCATGGGACATCCTCACAATGGGTCACTTAGGGCTGTGGGAAGCAGCAGGAATGTTTCCACGTGCTTTACTTATAGTATATTTACCTGCTCAGAAGGGAAGTTTTGTGCATGTAAACACACATGTGTATCTATGCAAATGTGTTTGGTTTTAATATTTTAAAAAAGCACCTGGAAGACGAATGGAAGGAAGAGACTCAAAAGGCAGGAGAGAAGCGACTCTTCCCTGAGCGTGCTTCACCACGTACATTGACACGAGCTCGTGTGATACTTAACATGGCCTTAAACAAAACCACAGTTAGAAAGGCAATTCTTAAAAATCAAAAGGAAAGTGAAAACCATGAAATTGACAAGCTGTTGATCAGGTAGCATGGGCACACAGAGAAGAAAAGCCAGAAGGTCTACTGATCTCCCTACCAGGTTAGATAAGAAGTGGGGAAATTCTTTACCTCTTTTCAATAATCATTGTTGGTGGTGATATTGATGTAGCTATTCTGAGATCATATTATTATATTGTGAGCGTGAAGAAGAGTGGCTGAGATAACTCACAATTACACTATCGTCAAGGAGGACTGCAGTTTCAGCCTAGAGAACTGAGATCCAGTGGTGAGCTTGATGAGGTGAGTAAGAACAACAGTTCCAACTTTGATTCAGTCAGCAGCCAGTGTGAACTTACAATGTACTCCATCCTTGGGTGGTGTGTGGTGGGGGGTCGCACATATGTGTAAGCTTTGTCCTCTGAAAAGAAACAGAAATGTGACTAACTGTGCAAGGCTTATTCAGGCATACAGACCAGCAGGGTACATGGGAGGGGACTTCCTGGGGGATGGGACCCCAGGGTCACAGAGGCTGGGAATCCCACCACAGTTTGTCTGCAAGCAGGAATCAGAGAAGCTGGTGGTTTGGCTCAATCCTGGGCTATAAAAATCTGTTCAGAACAAATAATCCAGTTCCTTCAACAACCAAAATGCAGAGAGAAAAAAGAGGCAAGGCTTATACATGAACATAGATTAGGAGATAAATCCATCAAGTGCCATATGAGGACTTATGGGAAAATCATAAATCAGACAAATTTTAAGAGAAAAGAAGGAAAATATAAACACCTACTGGGTATTCAATGATTTACATTATTGCTTTTTTTTTCATTTTTAAGTGTCTTGATAGCATTGAGGTTATATTTCAAAAGAATTCTTATATTCCACAGGTACATCATTAAATATCTATGGAAGAAATGATGTGACGTCTGAGATTTGCTTCAAAACATTTGGGGGGATGGTATGCCAGGGAGGATTAGGCTAAGCAGGACCTGGACTTTTCCACTCTGTTTTGTGGTACTGCCTAAAGTCCTGTGATGTAGATATTCAAATGGGTAAGGACCTGCTGTTCTAAAATACATGGGGAGAAAGCTGCCTGGGCTCACTTGTAGAAAATCAGGCCCCGGGCTCATAGGTTGAGGTCTGCCAATCCCTGTCTGTTTTTTTTTTTGGGGGGGGGGGTCTACAACTTACACAGGGTGGATAGCCTACGTCTGCTTCTTAAGGCCGTTGCATTGAGGAAATGCGTCTGACACTCTATCTGTGCACACTGCTGCGACAGATGACAAGAGGGTCTCAGGTACTCAGTTATGTTTGAAGGAGCACTTTTGATAACAGCTACGTTTTTCAGGATTCCCATGTGGCAGGCATTGTCGGCAGAGCTTCAGATGTGTCCACTCATTAACCCCCAGACAACTGCAGGAAGTGGGTACGGAGATCTCCTTCTTAGAGATGATGGAACCCAGGCTGGAGCATTAGTTTAACCCCCCCCCCTCCCCCACGACTGCTGCTGGCTGTTCTCACCAGCAGGAGGCAGAGGGCATCCCGGCCAGGCAGCCCAGGCTCCATAGTCTACTGTGTATTTGTCAGATGCATTTTTATTGGTATTTGTTGTCGATTAATATTGAGTATGCGTATTTAGTTGAAAGCCCTGATAAGATGGATAAAGGACAGGCTCGTGCCAGTGGAGCAGGTGAACCCACTATCAAGCTAGCAATTTGGCTCTCGGGATAAAAACCACCTGCATTAAGAGAAAGCCGAGCACTGAGCAGGAGGAGGTGAAAGGAGGGTTAAGGAAGGTGGAGAGACCGTCGCCTTGCTCCCCCGCACCATCCTGGACACTCGGTGGCCTCGCTGCTGTAAGCCCTCTCATGGAACACAGCCCCGAAGTCACCAGGGCATCCCACCATTATGTCCCATCATCCCTCCCCTGGGAGGGCTCACTCCCATGACAGCCCCAGGAGCGTTTCAAGATGCGATTTCCAATAACAGAGTAATCTTCTAAGAGGATTTGTAGAGAATAAGTGTCTCCACCAGCCGTCATCCATGGGGTCCCGGCACTCCTTGTCAACTGCCGTCACAGGCAACTTCCTACCTGACGCTCCCCTTCGTGAGGCTCCGAGAAGGGTTCCTGCCAGCGGGGACCGTGCAGGAAACAGCTCTGAGCACCTGACTCTTATCTCACTTCCCAGAGCTTTCTTTTACCCTAAGACTCTTCTCTTGCTCATCATTTCCATAATTATTTTGATATCAACTTCTCCCTCATCCCCCAAATCTAATTAGCAAATTGGAAATCTCCTCACACAATCTGGCGAGCTTCCTTCCTTCCCGCTCCCACTGCCGCTCGATTCCGTGGCGCCCCAAAGGGCAGGTGGTAAGTAGCTTTTCAATCCCCATCACCCAAGGAATCAGCCTAAGGCTTTCCTCTAAGAAAACAGCAACTCCAAGCCTACGTGATGCATGGTGCTGTATTGAACAATAAACCAGAAGAATGTCTGTTAATAATCGACTAAATGTTTAACATGTATCTCTGCAAGATTCTCATGACTGACTGCATTCCTAGATCAATAGAGACTAAAAGGGCACATCTTGCTTCTCTCTCTCTAAAGTCCCATACATAGACATAACCTTTGAATCTGAATAAAAATACAGCAAGTTTCAATTCTGCCTCTTCTTGTCAGGAAACCAGGGGGAAAACAGGTAGAGCCTCCTTAGCCAAGAGGGCTTGAGGTGCAGGGGGACCCGCTGTAGTCTCCAGGAAGGCAGACCTAAGGAGGGGAAGGCGTGGGGGGCTCACCACGGCCATGTGGTGCTGACAGAGGAGAGGCGTCCTACCGTCTCTGCCCAGCAGGTCCAGCAGCAGTGGCTGCACAGGGGCAAGCTGATACCTGGGGACCGATTCTGAGAAAAGTGGAGAGGAAGTTGCCCAACATGGGGAGGAGACAAACATCCAGAAGGATCCTTATGAAGAGCGTGCCCAGGACTCTGACCCAGGTGACTGATTGAAGGGGGAGAGGTAAATGGGAATGAACTCTGACCCAGGGAAACTGTGCCTGTTTACTGTGCCTGATCTGAGACTGTACAAAAGCCAGCTGGAATTGTGGCTGGAGAGAAACCAGAAAGCCACAGTTTTGCCGTTATTTAGAGCAAAGAGACTGTCCCATTATCAGTTTTAAGTTGTAGGAAAGTGACTCTCAGCTGTAAATGGGGAGGACTGGCTGTCGTATCATGCACTCTCCTCAGCCCTTGCTACGTGCACTAACAGCTGCCCAAAACCTCTGTCTCAGCTACGGGGACAGGACCATGCCTCCTGCCACCAGGAGGGTGACAGAAGAAAGGCAGTGCTCCTGGGTAGAGGACCTGGGAACCACGGCACCTCCCTTTGCAAATTAACATTTTGTCAGTCATGCTAGTTCCCCTGAATCCAAACAACCCTAGGAACGCCACCGACAAGTTTAATTTCCCAGGACTTCAAAGCTGAAGGCTAGACACCTAGCATGGTGACTTTATTGACACCAGCCAGGGTGCCGGGGTGACGGCCACCGTAGACCTCAGTCTGGCCCAGCACCAATGACGACGAATGAGCCTGCAGGGTTTACTCTAGCTAAGTATGCTGGCCAAATTCTATCCGCCCTGGGCCTCGGTTCCTCCTATGTAACATGACGGGTGGACCTTGATGTTCTCTGAGGACCTTCAATCTCTGACACTCTGTACTGGAGAATATCATTGACTTCTTTCCCTTTCTTGCTTTTCTCTTAAATGTCAGAAAAGCAGAGTCTGCTGTAAAACTAGACCTTGGGGCCTGCTCTTGGAGTTGACTTACTAAACAAATTAAAGAACTGTTTTCAGCAGATTAATGACGTCCTTCTCCAGTTCCCGTGGGAATGTGGATTAGCCATGCAGGAGGGAGTCTGCTAATTTTGACATGACGCCGTCTCTCCGCTAGGTGAGCTTCCAGGGCACAGTGAGCCCCTGGCGGAAGCCCCTTTGCCCTGCATGTACCTGTAAGGCTGGAGATGTCATGAGCGCTTCACACACGCACCTCAGCACAACTCCGGAGAAGTGAGATGCCGCCATCCTTCACGTTAGTGTCTCCTTGTGCAACTGTGTTGTTGGAAACAATCAACCAGTTCATCAACAGGAGCAGCAGTAGGGGGGGGTGGGTGCCTTCCCAGTACTGATGCAAGAAATGGCATTGCTGTTTACTGTCAGCTTTAAATAGTCAATAAATGTTCTCAATAATTTCCAAATGTTGGTATGTGATTCACTTGCAAGAAAATACAATTTGTAAGACTTATGGGGAGTGTTCCCTCTGTAGTGTTGAGCTTTGATGATTTTCAAGACAATGTATTACGTCTCAGAAGTTAAATCCATGATCATTCCTATGCCTCTGATTTATCAGTTTTAAGTTATAGGAATGTGACTCTCAGCTGTAAATGGGGAGGACTAGATGTAGTGACAAGCACAAATTCACACACACAAAAAGGATGCTCACCCAGGTCAAATGACTGCACATTTCTAAATGTAAAGAATGCCTATTTTTTTGATAATCAACTCAAATGGATTAATAATAATTGAAAGTTTTTCAGTGCTGCAGTATGGAGTCACCTTATCTCTCTACTGAAATCGTTTCCATTTGCGAAGGTGACGCAGCCGAGATGAGCCTGCATCAGTGTCCCAGCCTCCCTGCTCAGAGGTGTTCCTGGCTGAGAACTCTGTACAGGGTTGCTCCACTTTCCCAGAGCACACTGTGCACGTTCTGAGCTGGAACCTGGAATCCGAAGAATTTGCTGCATTATTCCCCGAATCTTTCCACCTTGGGATTCCATTCTAGTGACTTTACAAACACACCTAATTACTCAGCAGTCAGTTCCCACAATCAGCTTAAGAACATGTTTACTGTAACCAGGGAGGGTGAGAATTTAGTCTTTTGAGTGGAGTCAATTACAGCATCATAAATATGATGCATGTTATCTGAAGTGACCAAAGTGCTCCTGAATATTTGAGCTTCAGAGAATGAGGAGATCCTCCTCTTCCTTCCGATTTTAAATGAAAATATGGGAATATCGGTTTTAAGTTGTAAAAGCCACTCCAGGAAATTTGCTTGCAAATTGTCCCAATTAGAGCCCCTGGCACTGGCTTGTCCTTTCCATAGTGTTTAGAGATTGCTTGCTGAATTGACTTGCTACAGGTGCATTTATATCTTTCTCATCTGATACCTAGATTTAAACACCACGGACTTGTACTTCAGCCATACAGTGCTCTTAGCAATGTTTCACACTATAACGTGGGAGAAGATACCTCTTGCTGAAACATCACAGCTAAACAGCAAGAAATAGCAAATTCACATACACAAAAAGGATGCTCACACAGGTCGTCTCATTTGCTATGGCTGCAGGGCACAGTGGGTCTAAAAGCTTTCACTCACGCTTCACTACGGAGAAGCACTGAGGGACGAGGTGTCCTTCTGGACCTTCCCAGGAGTACCTGAGCCTTAGAGAGATGACCTGGGGGCTCATGTAAATGGCATTGCATTCACAGAAATGGATTTGTGCATGGAGTCTAAAAGCCACTCTGCAAGACATAGTCCAAAAATAAACATGCTTTAATACCTTTTCAGATGTGTGTTTCAAAAAGCCTCCTTAGCCCCAAGGCCCTGTGTTCCATTATGATGCAGTTAGGTCCCACCACACTCACCAATTTTATACCAGGAGGATGAAGCAGCACTGTCTAGGGAAGGAGATAGAGGAAAGGGGTTTAAGAACTCCGAATTTTATTCTGGCTCAGATGCTAATTTTCCTGTGACCTCAGCCAAGTCCTATAAATTGTTACTTTCTGCAAAGAGAAGATAATGGAGAAGACCCTTCCCCTCTCACAGGATAGTCCTGGAGATTAATTAGGCAGCTCATTTAAGATTCAAAGTGCTGTGAGCCCACAAGAAAAGTGCTGGGAAGAACAAAGGAGGGACTCTCCCTTCCCTCAGCACAGTGGGGACCACACCATAGCACACACGGGGATTCATCAGGTGCCATTACCAGTGTTTGTCAATTAACTGGTGTTAGGTCGTCAGCGTGGGGTTAATGGAAAGGCTGAACTTGCTGAAACGGGCCTTCCATGGTGCACGTGGAGGCTCCGGGTTGCAGGGGCCATTCCTTGAGCACTGAGCTGACGAGTGTGCTGCCACCCTTCAAGCTTTTCCCTTAGCTCCCAAGCTGGTGGCTTGGAGCATGCGCATTTTCCCCCACCCAGTGAAAAACAAGATCTTTTACTTAAGTCTGAAACAAAAACTTTTCAAAGAAGTAAAGGAAGAGAGCAAGTTAACTAGTATGCCTCTGGTAATCATTTGATGGAAGAAGTCCACTCTCCATCCTGAATATTTCCAGGGGATGGCATGTGAATGCTTGCAAGCAAATATGTACACATATGCACATGCACGCGTGCGCGCGCGCACACACACACACACACACACACACATACACACATACACGTGCAGCCAAAGAAGATGACTTTGAGAAACCAGCTCAACCTTCAGCAGACTTCCCAGAGGAGTCCTCAGTCTGCCCCAGAGGGAGCTAATGTGGAACACACAGAGTGAAATCCTGGAATTTTCTAAGCACGACTCTGTGAGAGGAGCCCAGATGAACATAAACCAGTTAGGGAAGCTATGGAAGGAAGAGATATGTTTGTCTTCTTATCAAGGTATCAAGGTATCCTTTGAGGACAAATTTTGCGAGAGCTATGTTGATGAAGACCCAAGGCACGGCACTCGTGGTCTAGCTTCCACCTCCCTCCCTCATGGAACCTGGGTTGGCAGCTTAGCAGGTGCACTAAAAACCTAATGCTTCTAAGTTCTACCACCCTGTTTGAATTTCAGTCCATATAGAAAGTCAGCATGAAAACCCACATTCCAAAAGTCATCATGACTTGAAGGAATGCTGCAATTTGACCTCACCAGGAACATTATTTTTGCGTTAGTCAGCTTTCCATTCCTGTGACCAAATGCCTGACAAGAACAAGTCAGAGGAGGAAAACACTAGTTTAGCTTATGCTTTCAGAGGTTCAGTCCATGGTCAGCTTAGTCCATTGCTCTGGCCCCAGGGGAGGCAGGACCTCATGGAAGAAGGGCAGGGCCGAGGAGTGCCAGGAAGCAGGGAGAAAGGGAAGGGCTAAGGGCAGATGCAGCCTCCAGGGCAGGCCCCATAGGACCCACCACTCCAGCCACGCCCCATCCACCCACAGTTGCCACTCATTCTGTTCAAACTGTGAGAGACGGAATTGATTACAGCTCACACTATCAAATCATTTTGCCTCTGAATCTTCCTGCACTAACACAGGAGATTTGGGGGTACATTTCATATCCAAGCTATAACATTGTACTCCTAGCCCCAAAAAAGTTCATGCCTGTCTCAGAATGCAAAATGCTTTTAGTCCATCTCCAAGTAGATCCATATTCTTAACAGTTTCAGCATGGCCCCCAAATCCTAAACTGAAGTCTTCTCTGAGGCTCAAGGCAAACTCTGAACTGTGATCCCCTATAAAAGCTATATCTAATGTACAGTGGCACAGAGTAAACCTTCCCATTTCAAAATGGATAAAGAAGGGTAAAGAAAGAAAGGATGTGACCAAAACCCAGGTGAGCAAACAAATCCCCCAACCACAACTCTGCCTACAGCATCTGGGACAAATGGTGGCAAGGTGTGTTCTCCAAAGGGCTTGGGCAGTCCTGCTCCTGCAGTCTTGCTGCTTGTAGCACACATGTGTCTCTTTCATCCTGGTTCTCCCCATCCAGGGGCTTTCCTCAGTAGGGAGTCCATGCATTACTGGCATCTCTTAATTCCTGGATCTCAATTCCTGCTTTGAGTTCACCTCTGCAGCTTCACGTGTGGCCATTTCAGGGGCAACCCACAGGGACTCGGACCCTGGTACACTTTACCTGGCCTCCCAGGCCTTTCTTTGAAGTATCAGTAGAAGCTTCCATGAACCCCTAACCCCAGTGTCCTACATTCCTGCATGATCACCACCATGTAGATGACACCAGGGTCTGCTACCAGCTCAAGCAGTAGCTGAACCTCTTGGGATTATGGCTGCTATGACTTCAGAGTGCTTGGGAGACTGAGCATGTTGGAACAGTTTTCTAGGCCCTCCTACACAAACATGGTGCTCTCAAGAGTTCTTCTCAAAGGAGTTTTGCCTTACACACCTTTGAACCTGAAATATGGTCTAATTTTGCAAAAATCTGAGATTCCCTGAAGCCATCTTTCCTATTGTCTCTGTGCAAAGTATTTAGTATCTCTTCTGTGGTGGAAATCCCCTTAACAATCACACCATGCTTCGCCCTAATTATACTATACTTTTCCAGTCAAGCTGCAAGTTTTTGAAATCCTCAGCTCTCCTTTCTGCTCCAGATTCTCAGAGTAAACCTGGATAAAAGCTACCAGCAAAACTCCATGCCAGTGACTGAATGTTGTACTACGTTGAAATTTCTTCTGCCAGATTAATTAGTCCATCACCTTTAAATTCAGTCTCACAGAAAGTCTCAGGACACTGGTAAAATGTAGACAGATTCTTTACCAGAATGTTATAGGAGTGGTCTCTAATTCAATCCACAATAGTATCCTCCTTCCCCTCTGAAAACTCATGAACCCAGTCTTTACTATCCACGGTCCCATCAGCATTTTCGTCTTCTGAACCCCACCAGAATTGTGCATTAAGCTACGCTCACAACACTCTAAGGCTTCTCCAGCTAGCCTTCCGGATCTTTTTCAAGTTCCTCCTATAAACCAGTTCCAAAGACTTCTCAACCACATGATCAGTTAGTCACAGCAATGACCTCACTTCTTGTTATCAATTTCTGCTAATCAGCTATGTCCCATTGTGACCAAAATACCTGACAATATAATTTAGAAGAGGGAAATTTTACTTTTCTTCATGGTTTCAGAAGTTTAGTTCATGGTTAGCTGAGTCCTTTGCTCTGGACATGGTGAGAACATCATGGAGGAAGGGCACAGAGAGAGGTAATGCTCCTTTCATGGTGGCCAGAAAGCGGAGAGAGGGAAGGATGAAAGGGCCTCAGGAAAGATGCCCCTTCCAGTGCATGCCCATGACCACCTCCTCTAGCCGTGTCCCACCTGCCTACAGTTACCACTCAGTCAGCCCATTCAAACTAAAATGGACCAATGAGGTCACAGCTCTCGTAATCTAATCATTTCCCCTCTGTAAACCTGCATTAACCCAGGAGCTTTGGGGGATTCCTCATATCCATAACTATATTCTTAGGAAAGGAAGGAAAAAGAGAGTGAAATAAAGGCATGGGCAAGCTGTAAATGAAGCCTAACTGAGAAACAAAGCAGGATAAAGTCCCTTTCAGAAGAATAAAGACAGCTGATGGGGTCCAGGAAATTCTGCCCCATGTGGAATGGCAGAAGCAGGAAGTGCTCTATGAATTCCTGCCGCAGTCCGGCTGCAGCAAAATAACCGGGGTGGGGGGGGTGACGAACAACTTGTGTAGATTGATACAGCAGGAGTGGGAGCCGTTTATTGCAGGACAGGAGCAGTATTTATACATTCCACACAGCTTATCTAATTAGCATAAACTAGATACATCAGTCAACCAATAAGGAATCTCCACACTTAATGGCTCGCTGGTGTTACTTCACAAACCACTCCCTCTGGCAAAATGCCAGGCGCCATCCTGACTTGTTTACAGACTCTAACAAATTCCCCCACCATTCCTTCCTAAAGCAGACAATTGAAGAATTATTTGACTTTCTCCTAAAAGAGGTTCTAGGGTCCTCTTTTCAGAAAGTCTATTTCAGGATGACAGGAATGAAGACACGGAGATACCGAGGAGAGTCTGAGCACACAGGCTTGTCTAGTTCATCACGTTGGCCCACGGCCCTTTTCTCCAGTCTCCATTCCACAAGGTCCCATCAAACCTCAGTAATGAACACAGAGCTTCCCTTATCTTTGTGGGTCTTTATTTTTGAGAGCTCCCATACCATGTAAAATTTATGTAAAATTAATCTGAATAGAAACACCATTTGAACCAGCTGTCCCACTCCTCAGTTTATACCCAAAGGACTTAAAATCATCATACTACATTGATTCAGCCACATCAGTGTTTATAGCAGCTCAATTCACACTAGCTAAAATACAGAACCAACCTAGGTGCCCTTCAACAGATGAAAGGATAAAAAAATGTTTTATATATACACTATGGAATATTATTCAGCTTTAAAGAAGAATGAAATTAAAGCATTTACCAGTAAATGGATGGAGCTGGAAAATATCATGCTAAGCTAAATAAGCCAATTCCAAAAAAACCAGAGGCCAAGTGTTTTCTCTGATAGGTGGATGCTAACTCACAATAAGGCTGGAGCCAGGGAAAAGCAGAGGTGCTTTGGATTAAGTAGAGGGGAATGAAGGGAGAGGAGGAGCGCGGGGATAGAAGTGAGATGAATCTGACATTGTTGCCCTGTGTGCACATTTGACTCTATGACCAATGTGATTCTACGTCATGTTCAACCAGAAGAATGGGAAGTTTTACTCCATTTATGTAAGATGTGCCAGAATGCACTCTACTGTCGTGTACAACAATCAGAACAAACACAAAAACTGTATGCTTTTCTCTTGCTAATCTCTCTTTTCTTGTAGAGGCCTCGGTCATGAACCTTGTGCTGGGTAAAAACAGGAATCCTGTCCCCCATCACTACCCCTCCTGTCCATTCCTCTGGCTGTACAGAGTTCATAGCTCTTTACAAAGCTCTGCATGCTTATCAATGTGTTGAGTCCTAGCCACAGGACAACAGCATCCTTCGGAGGTGCACTCATTATCCCCATATGCTGTGTTCTGAGGATCCCCCAAAATGCATGCGTTGGAGGTTTAATCCAAAGTAGCAGGGTTGAGAGGTGCCTGTAAGCAGGGAGGAGTTCTGCCTGCATGAAGGGACCTTGTCATTTCAGAGAGGGTTGGAAGTCCCCGCAGTGAACTTGTTATAAAAGTCAGTTCCTCTCTCTCTCTCGCTCTCTCTCTCTCTCTCTCTCTCTCTCCCTCTCTCTCGCTTTCCACCCTCTGCCACAGGATGATGACCTCAACAGAAGTGTGGCCCTCCAGCTTGGACTTCCAAGACTCTAGAACTATAAGAAATCAGCCTCTGCTCTTTATGAATCCTCAGCCTCAGGTATTCTCTTGCAGAAGCACGAGATGCCCTAGGGCGCCATGTAGTTCTCACAGTGGCCTCAGCATGTGCAGATCTCTGGGAAGCAGACAGGCCTGATTCTGCTCTCTGTGCAGTGGCTCTCCTGCAGGTAGACTGCGGCTCTCTCTGGAGGGAAGCTCGTCTCCCAGCTGACTACCACTGGCATTAATGCAGGGATGAGGTGTAACTGTTCTCTCTGGTCTTGGGGTTCTGGGGCCTGAAGGTGGGTGGGGCAACCCCCCTGGGTAAGACAAGGGAGGCCTGGGCTCCACCTGAGAAGCCCTGATGGTCTCTGAAGTGAGCCTGGGCAAGGCTCCTAAGCAATGGCTGACATCTAAAGGGAAGAACTGAAGCCACCTCTACCCTGTCCAGGGCCCTTCCAGATTAAGGAGGCCAGAGAATAAGAAATTCAAGGTTTTAAAAGTCAGGCTCTAGCTGGGCACAGTGGTGCACACCTGTAATCCCAGCGGTTCTGGAGGCTGAGGCAGGAGGATCATGAGTTCAAAGCCAGCCTCAGCAAAAATGAGGCATCAAGCAACTCAGTGAGACCCTGTCTTTAAATAAAATCCAAAATAGGGCTGAGGATGTGGCTCAGTGGTCAAGTGCCCCTGAGTTCAATTCCTGGTACCAAAAATAAAGTAAGCCTGTAAAGAAGGAGGATGGCACAAGTGAGAAGCAGGCAGTCATCCCTCTTGAAAAACCTGCGCCCGTGGCTGGGCTGTGACAGTCCCTACACCCTGGCCTCGTGTCCAGCCCCCTCTACTCCCTGCTCTGTCACCCTTTCTCTGCTCACCTGTCTCCTACGTGAACTCTGGTCCCTAGCCAGTGCTCCTCTGCAGCTGTGGGAAGGGAGCTGGAGGCTCCCCCAGGAAGCCCCCACCCCTGTGCAGGACTCGCCAGTCAGCTCAGGTTCTGTGACGTCCTTCTGCTCCTGGTCCCCTGCGTGTTGCCTGCCTTTACCCCCTCGTGCTGTTGTCTCCCCTACAGAACAGCATCCACAAGCCACCTAAAACCCCCAACACGTGTTCTGGGTCCCACGACAACAAGCCTATACTCAGTTGCCTCCCTTGAAGTTTTCCATAACCTAGCTTCACTCTGCTTTCCAAAGTATATTCTGTTATTTTCCCAAACTCACTGAGGCCACTGGAACTGGTAGCCCCCGTCTCCCTTGTGGTCATGCCACGATGCATCCTGCCTATGTGTCCCCACGCTGGGGGCTTGACCTCTCTGAATGGGCTGGACCTGTCCAGTTTGCTCAGCTAAGTCCTTCCCGAAGGCTTGTGATTTTTCCACAATCCACACACTCTGCCGTTGCGGATTTCCTGGCTGCTTGCACTTCTGACTGCAGGGTTCAGCTTTCCCAGACATCTTTTCTAAAGTCCTGCCCACACCCTCTCTACCACACCTTGCTGCAGTCCGGCTGGGCACAAAATAACCAGGAGGTCATGAGCCACTTGTAGGTTCAAACAGGAACTACTTTGTTGCCAGAACCCAATGGGAACTCTCCAGAACTCCACGGAAACTCCACGAGAACCAACGGGAACTCAACGGGAACTTGGCGAGAACTCAAAAGTAGCGGGCACCTGAGGTAGCAGGAGCCGCCTTATTGCCAGACAGCAGAGGTGCTCTGAAGGCAAGAAGTGTCCCCATTGTGCAGAGCTGTGTGGGACACAACAGCACGACCAGCCCACAGAGCTCTAAAGGATTTGCTGCAGACCACGCAGTCCCCAGTGCTCCATGTGTGTTCACTATTTAACCCTCGCGGCAATCCATGAGGCAGGGGTAATCACCACCCCACTGACAGGCGAGGAAGCTGAAGCCCCAGAGCTGTAACAGGTGCTTGCACTGCAGAATGTGGAATTGCCAGGATCCAGGGTTGGGTCCAGAGCTCAAGATGGTGGTTGACCGATGCTACCTCATGGGGACCAGCAGTGACCCCTGAATGACCGTGTTGATTTAGGCCATTTCCCATCACCTTCAGGCCCCTGGTGGAGTGAGAGCCCTCTCTGACCATTCTCCCGTCTCAGACCCAGGCAGGTCAGGACCCTGTTTAAGTTCCACACCCTGGAACTGACCAATTCCACGGGCCCCTGGGCTCTGGGGCTGCTGTCCCCGGACGAGGCACAACCTGATGAACTCCACAGCTCTTTAATCTCTAGCTCATAAATCAGAAGAAAGAGGGAGGAAGAGGAGGTGGGGGAAGGGGAGGGAAGAATCATCTCGAGGAGTAGAGGGAGTTCAGAAAGCACATGAAGCCGACGCAGGAGGATTTGTCCCCTGGACAGAGGGACAGCACATGAGCGGGGGAGGCTTGAGGGCAACTGCAGGCCCTCTGGACTCACCTCACCCACTTCAAAGTTTTGGGTCATGTTTTAGTCTGATACTTTGCTGCTGTCACCAAAAGACCCAACAGGAACAAATATAGAGGAGGAAAGGTTTATTGGGGCTCATGGTTTCAGAGGTCTCCGTCCGTAGATGGCTCAGATGGCCTGCATCCAAGAGCATCATGGCGGAGGACAGCAGCTCAGGCAGTGGGGGAGTGCTCTGAGAGAGTGACCCACCTCCTCCAGCCAGCACCCAGGTGATCCATGTAAGTGGATTGACACACTGATTAGGTTACAACTCTCATAACTGATCACTCCACCCCCGAACGTTCTAGCCTTCTCTCACCCAGGAGCTTTGGGGGTACCGCCTAGCTGAATCATAACAGGTCAGTGCATGGAAGCTTCCTCAGATGTCAACTCACAATGCGCTTAATGCCTCATCTCTGAAGTCACTGTGCCTGGGACACAGCAAGCACCACTACTGCACACCGTGGGGGGCTCGCCCCTGCCCAGATGTGGGGGTAGTGATCCAGACATGTTTGACACAAATGGCAATTAGGATGTCTCAGAGCTGGGCCCTGTGGCCACGCCTGCAATCCCAGCAACCTGGAGGCTGAGATAGGAGGAGGGCAAGTTTGAGGCCAGCCTGGGCAACTTAGCAACATCCTGTATCAAAAAAAAAGAATGTCTCAGACTTTTTTAACGTAAGATTTTATGATTCTTTGTGCCAACACGATTGAAAAATAGCATTCACTTATTCAAACGCAAGTATTTACTGAGTGCCTGGGATGAAGTGGGATGGCCTGTAGTGCTAGACCTTAATCATAATGTCTGGTTCATCCTGACTTGCATACATGGTGTTTAGGACCCAGGGAACCCTCGGCCTTCCCAGGAGAGAGGAAAAGGAGCTGTCAGTCTCAGGTGGGCAGAATGGGGCAGATAGACATTCAGAAACCAAGGTGAAGTGACCCAGCAGAGCACTCTTCCAATCCAGAAAGGATTCCCCCCGTCTAGTGCCAGGGTGACAGCTTATCTCAGCCGCATGGGAGAGTGGCTCTGTCCCACAGAGGATGTGGCATGCGGACACAGGATGAGGCGCTTGGGAGCAGAGGACAGAATGGCTCTGTGGCCTAGGTACTCCTCTCCGTGGTGGGGAACAGAACGAGCCCTTTGGTCTCCCCACATTGATGCAGGGATTAGGATTGCCAGGTGAAACCCAGGACATCCATTTGAATGTGAATTTCAGATATTCGACCAATATTTTTAGTGTATGTCCCAAATGTTGCATGTGATATAAAAAATTATGTCTTTTACATCTGAAATTCAGATTCCACTAGGCTTCCTATTTTTGTAGTTGCTAAATTTGGTTTGACCTCCCTAGCTAGCATGCCTACCTTGAGCCTTTAAAGGGAAAAGAGAGAAATGGCAAATCATAGGGTGGTAAGTACATTAATCACTTCAGGGTTCTCCAGAGAACAGAATCAGTGGAAGGGGTGTGTGTGTGTGTGTGTGTGTGTGTATAGAAAGAGAGAGAGAGGAGAGAGAGAGAGAGAGAGAGAGGGGAGAGAGAGAGGGAGAGAGAGAGACAGAGACAGAGACAGAGACAGAGACTAATTTACTTTCAGCAAGTGGCTCATGCAATGTGGTGGCAGGCAAGTCCAAAGCTTTTGGAATGGGCTGAAACCAGAGATGGTTTGTGCTGCCCGAAGTCCAACGCATTCTGCTGGCGGAATCCCCTCTTCCTTGAAGGAAATCAGTCCTTTAACATCAAGGTCTTCAACTGATTGGATGAAGCCCACCTACATGAAGGATAATCTGCTTTTCTCAAAGTCTCCCAACTTAAATTTTAAATTTAAATTAAAAGTACCTTCATAGAAACATCCAGAATAATGTTGGATCAAATATTTACATACTCTGCCCCAGCCAAGTTGACATAAACCTTACTATTGAGTTAGGGAAGGAGTTGGCTTTTGAAAACTGGTGAACCTGAGGCCATTAAGAACATCATCCAGCACAGCAAACATACACCTCAGAGGCCCACGCGCCCTGGCACACTCCTGCCAACAGCAAACAGCTTCCTCCACCTCCTCTTTTTCAACTGATCGGCTCTCGATGGTTTGTCTTGCTTTGCTTTCTCCTGTGTGAGAGAGCATTGATCCTCTCTTAAAAGCAGGTGGAGGTTACTGCTTCTCTCACCTGCTGGTCTCAACAGAACAGCAGAGAGAATAGTGACCACGGAGGCCAGGGCCTGCTGAAGCCAAGGGGACTTGAAACCCTCCAGCTCACTGCAGACAGGGCAGCCCCTCTAGCCATCTCTTACTCTCTGGCCATGGTGGACCTTGCTTGGCCTCCCATGGAGGGGCTAAGTTTAGTAGAGACATTGTCAGCCAGTTTGCGCTGAAGGTGAGACCGTGCAAGGACAGCCCAGCTCCCAGGGGCCTTCACTTACATCTTCATGACCAGCGATTCCATGTGAGAGCATGGGGCCTGCAGGGCACGAGGAGGATTCCCCAGGCTCTAAGCCACCCAGGGATGGTACACGGTGGGCAGCTGGCACTCACCCTGGCTACGGCCTGTCCATGTCTTCACTCCTCCAAGCCCCCCGCTCACCAAGCGGCTCTCATGGGTTTCTAGAAACCTGCTACTTTATTGCAATTGTCAAGAACCCAAGACGCTGTTAACTACAGCTGCCACCTCAGACAAGGAGTCACCTGAGTGCCTTCCTCCTAGCTACCTGAGATTTTGCATCATGTGACCAATTTCTCCCGTCTCCAACGTCCTCCCAGGTTTGCTGGTAACTACTCCTCTCTCTGCTCCTGGGAGGTCAGCTGCATACATACTGTTTTTAAATAAGAGGTATCAAAGCCAGCTGACCACCCAAAGGGGTGTTATTAAATCACAGGAGGCCCACATTGTGCCAATTAAAAATGACAAAGGGGTCTGTTTATAGGCAGAAAACAATTTAAAAGCCAGTTTTGAGGGGCTTTTTGAACATCACACACACATTCATGCATACATGAGACAAATTTTAGAAACTAGTGTGTAGGTGTCAGCAGTGGTTGTCTGTGAGAGATTCTAGCATCTTCTGTCTTCATAGTTTAGCGTATCATCCAGTTTTTTATGATGGCCAGGGCTTCATTTTTATAAAATTTAAGCTCTTTTGATTTTGGAAACTGTCTTCACTGTGCCCTGCTGTCACCTGCCACCAGGTTTATGTGGCAGAGAGTTCATGTCAATCTCAGGACCTGAGTCAGTGAGTCCCATATCATCTCTCCCATCCTGATCATCCCACTGTTTGGAAATTTATGTCCTACAGGAGGGAACGAGGTCTTTATAAGGAGGAGCACAGGAGGGGAGGGAAAGACGAGGAGGAGTGAAGAAGAGAGGCCGGGGAAAGCAGGCCACCACGGGAAGGAGCACCTTCCACCGGCTAAGCCCGACTTGTCTTCAAGTGACTTGGACTCAGGTTGTTGACGCACGTCACCACAGTTCCATGTGAAAATTCATGCCGGAGCACATTATGGAAAGGTACGATGAAAACTGAAGCGTGCAATGTGGCGGGCCAATGTGCAGTGCTGTTGCTGCCCCGTGTGATGAGACACAGGTGGCTTCCCGGCCCAGTGACTGAGTCACACATGGCTCCTAACAGAACTCGGGGTGTGGTGGCCGCCACCACCCCAGCAAGGCAGGACCACATGTGGCTCTTTCCTGTCTGGGTGGCAGCGGGGACGGAACACGTGTTAGACGGTTTGAAAAGTCTACTCTGGATCGGTTTCTTCGTCCGTGTGGTTTGGGAAGTTATCATCATCACTTGGAAAGGAAGATATCCAAAAAGGAAAGCCTCGTAGGTTGTGGCTGACCTGACTTAAACTCTGCACAACGCGAGGATGTGTAGAAACACTCCATCGTTTCTTATTGATACACTCAGCTCGTGTGTTTTTATGCCTTAGTTAAGAAAAAATTCAATTTAAAAAGAAAAAAAACAGGAAAGGCCTTGTAGGATCTAATAGATGGCATTTTTGCTCAGACTCTGCCTGTCTCTGCCTTACACTCCTCATAGACAAATGGGAGCCCCAGAAGGCCTGTGGTCCTAGAGAAAAACTCCCGAGTCTGTGCCAGCTGAGGGGCAGCCCACTCCTTGACCACATCCCAGAGTGCATAACGGCAGCTCTGTCTGGACAGGGGAGCAGGTCCTAGTGGACCCAGGCAGCCGGACATCTGAAGCTGTTTTCAACCCCGCCTCTCTAACACATTCCTCTGTTTGTTGATTTTTGTCAGAAAGACAGACTTGTTCTTCTTCCAGGGAATTTTCTAACATCCTGCCACCAACATCTGCACAGAATAGAAAGCTTTAGAGGGTCAGATGAAAAACACTTCCCTCTGGAGGGGTGAGAAAGATAGCAGTGTTTCTGTTGGAAGCAGCAGAAGGTCAGAGAAAGCGCCACAGAGCCCTCTCAAAGAGCCATTGTGACGGCCACTGCCGCAGAAGAGGGAGTGACGGCCAGCAGGGAGAAGGGGAAAGGGGACACAGAGGGACTCTGCGCACAGCACGGAGCCATCCTGTGCCTTCAGCAGTTACACTTCGAGCTGTGGTGACTGACTTCTTGTTTGTTTCGCCCATCAGACTGCAAACTCTCCAGAGCAGGAGTGTGTGTGACATACTCACCAACACCAACTCAGCGCGTCACACGAGAAACACCAGGCACCAAGTGGGGGGCAACATGGGGAGGAGAGAGGAGAGAAGGAAGGCAGAAGACAGGAGGGGTGTGTTGCTGCCAGCCACAGCCACGCGGGATGGCCTGCAGCTGGAGCGCCCCCACCCTGCGCCACACCTCGCTGGGTGCCCAGCAGAGCGTGCTCAGTGTCTGCTGGACGGCCGTGCTCTCCAGGCTTGGAGGACTACGACAGACTGAAATTGAAATTACAGTGGGACAGATCACCAGTGTGGACAGGCTCATGAACAGACGCTTCAAACAAACGGGCTTTATAAGAAGTAGGCTTTAAATCCATCCTGACAGCTAATTATCTTTGTCACTAAATCACCTAGATGCCAGGGACATTTCTAATGCTGAAGCGAGTGGCACACTGGGTTGGAATGGGTCAGTTCTGTGTGTGGCAGGAGCTTGCTATTCTGCCCAGGTACACTGTTAGCAAATCACTTATGGGGACACTTAGAGGGCTAGCTCCAGTGGCCAAAGAAGGAGTCTGCCTTTACCTGGTGTCTTGACACTTTGATATCAGTGTGTGGCCAGAAGTGGGGCTACCTGTTTCCACAGGGCCCCCCACAGAAAGAGGCCTTGAGGAGGGGAGGTGGGAAACCCAGGTAAGGTTCTTCTTTTCCTAGTGGCTGTCACGAACTGCTCCGTTCTCTCACTCAGCCAGGGGATGGATGGAAACTGTGGACTTGAATCCCAGCCTGGGGTCCTTAGATGGGTGATTTGAGCATGCCACTAGGTCTTCTCAGTTTTCTAATCTGTAAAATGGAAATATGTAATTCCTTAAGTATAATCATTACAATCATTAAATGAAGGCGAATTTCCACATTATTTTATGAATATTAATCACTTTGCAAGAGTATGCCTACTGGCCGGGACCTCTAATAGTTGACCATATTGCATGTCAACTATTCTGCCAAGCCCTGTTAGCTCACTTCAACCTCAGGACAGCCCTCTGAAGAAGGTAATTCAGTCATGGTGGAATCTTTCATGGGTATGCAAACCTACAGACAGGTGTGCAAGACAAACAAGTTGCTGGCTGTCTTCAGGTGACGGAGTAGGGAGAACTAACCAGCCATAGCTCTGAGAGCTATGAAGCCTGGCATCTTAGCAGCAGGTGGACCTGCGCCTCACAGGAGAATGCGAGAAGGATGTGGTTTTGAGAGTCACTGAGGAAAGAGTCAGGGGCCTGGAGGTGCGTGGTGAACCGTCTTCTGGGCACCAATGTGTGTTGGGGGGTCCTTAGCCTTGGCTGTTTTCCTGGAACACAGGCTGGGGCAAAACTCTATGTCACCATGGGTTAAAAGCTCACAAATATTTCACAGTTAGTGTAGCAGTACAAGCAGTCGGCCCAGTAAAAACAAATGGAGCAATAATATCACCAATAAAAGTCATCGTTTCCTGACTTGACCTTGTGCTGGGTCTCACACACTGAAATCTTTCCATGGACCATCCTACAGGGAAATTTGGTGATTATTCCTATTTTAGAGGTCAGAATGTCAACTTTCAGAGAGATCAGATAACTCATCCAGGTAGAACTGACACTAAGTGGCAGCGTTGACTTTGAACTTGGCCTCTGACCTCCAGCCTGATGTCGCCTACCATGTTATAAAAGCATTCAGCTGAGACTTCTTGGCGACATCAGATACCCTGTTTTGAGGACTATGATAGGAGACCATTTTTTGTTGTCATTGTTACCTTTTCGGCCACTTTCTTTTCTTTTAAACCCCATATGAACCCACATGAAGTATCGGAGTCTTCCAAGGTCCCTGCTCAGAGGTGAAGAATTAAATATCAGTGACGTTTAAAATTAAGAGCTAGGAAAAGAGAGGTCCAAATACGTGGGAAATGCACACTAAGTCTTTGCTTTGACACATCTGAACAAATGCTGATATTAACAGAAATATTACACTGCGGGCTTGTCTCAGAATTCAGTGGGTTAGTGGAGCTGAGATTGCTTTTTGAGAGTAAACCCAGAAGCCAACATAACACAGATGGTGCCCGACCCCCTTCCAGTGTGTGACTGGTGATTGACAACTTCAGGACTGTGCAGAAGCCACAGCCCCCGGGGAAACCACACCTCCACTTTTGATCTTTCCCAAGCTAATGCCATGGGGAAAGATACTCTTCCTCCAACCTGGAAGCAGCAGCCGTCTGAGCTCCCAGCCAGGAGTGGAGGCCCCTATAGCTGTGCCATCCCCTGTCTTTCAGGGGACGGTTTTGATTTGACGCCTCAGAAGTTCTTGTCTTAATGGTGAGCAACACAGGATCCCTGTGCTTCTCCCCGATGACCTACGTGAGATGCTTAACACTTTTTATGAAGTAGACCTTGGATGAGATGGTTTTGCCCTGCCGCAGGTAACACGTGTCAGTGTTCTGAGCTTGGGTAAGGTAGGCTGGGATGAGCCGCAATATTCTGTACGTCAGGTGCATCAAATGCATTTTGACTTGGTGACCTCTTCATCCTGTGGTGGGCTTAGCAGGATGTCACTGCTTTGTGATTCCTGGAGCATCTGTCTGAGGATCCTAGTGAATGCAAAGTTACTTGAAGCTCCAGAAAAACCTCCTGGCCAGAGTAAGCCCTGGCTGGAGGAACAAGCTTATCAATGGAAGGATGTCTTTTAACCACAGGGAGTGGAGGGTTTTAAGAAAGGCGAGAAGATAGGCACTGACCTGTCCAGTTGCCCCGGGCCCTGGGGAGAGGATGCGAGTCTCCACACATGCAGAGCTCATCCCCTTTCACATCTGAGTCCACTTGGATGGACCTGCTTTCCCCAGTTCCCACTCACTATGTCAGCTGAGAGCCGGACAATAGAAGTTCCATCATCTCCATTATTGGACTGGCAGCTGGCAATTGAAAACATAAAATGTAGTGCAAATAATTGAACATGAGGTTTGTACACACCTAAATATATTGTCTGACTTGCTTAAGATATAAGTGCAGGCTCACTCCTGTGGATGCTTTGCCCAGAGCTGTGTCAGCAGGAACTGGCTGTGAATAGCTCTTGCATTAATACACATTAATACTTCCTTCCAGGTTGGAGGAAGAGTATCTTTCCCCATGTCGCTAATTGGTCCTTGTTTAACCAGTCCTGCTTCTACTTTAAGTCAGAGCAAGAACTTATTAACACCATGAAGCAATTTAATTCTGAAAAACTTAGTTTTAGACTTTTCTCCTTAGTATTTACAGTTGCTTCATCTACACCAAACTGGAAAAAGCTTCTTTTTGAAAAAGTTTGCTTTCGTCCAGTTCTTCCAAGTGATATGTCTTTGACTTTCATAGACACCATGATATGTTTACGCTCCTAATTCTTTGCATTTAATCGCATGATACTTAATTACAGTAAAAGCACAGAAGACATAAAGAGGCGTGGTCCACGTGGTCCACCCTGAATCTGAATGTCTTCACCATGTCTCTGGTCACTGTAGCTGCACAGCAAGGCTGAGTAGTTACTGGAGGTCACAGATGCTGTTCAACCTCTGTGTTACATGTTGTCATGCTATTACTCATCCCAATGTTGCTGTCCTTGGGGAGGACACCCTGGTAGTCACCACACTAACTGAATCACTTCTTCTTTGCCAGATTGCTGGCATTCGCTTGTAGAAACATCGATTGGCAGATAGTTCACATTGCCATTGTGGAGATGTGTCTTTGAGGGAAAGGGGAAAGAGCATGTTCTATTTGAGGCAGTTTTGGAACATAACTGGAATATACTGAGACAAACCATTCAAGGCACTCACTTGTACTTTCACCCTGGACCTGAAGGCCCATCTCTGAAGTCTATAATTGGACCTTCCCATCCCACTGATCACCAGAGAATCTCACAGCTGCTCTTACCATCAAGGAGGTTGTTGGTAATAATGACTCATTATCACCCCAATTCAGATGATTTTTTCTGTAATTGAGAGAATATCTGCAACACATAGCCAGACCTCAAAGAACCAAAGTCAAGGTCGTAAGCCGATGGCCATGGGCCAGAAGCAACAGGCATACGTGTGGGGCAACTTTCCCCTGGGAGAGAAAAACTAGGAACCATTACTGACACTCAGAAATCGGGGGTTTGCATGATGTGAAACTATCAATGATCTGAAGACCCGAGCTCAGCAGACCCTGGGTCTTGCCGCCGTTTGGCAGACTCCACGTTGGCCTTGGCCAGACACAGACAACATGCTGTGTACACCCTCTTTCTTTCTGGATTCCCCAAGGCCAGGTTCACTCTGCCATTTGCATCCTGCCTAGGCCATTTGAGCCAATGGCCTTAGAGAAGGGAAGGGCTGGGGCAGACCAAGGGGGCACAGCCGTGTCCACCCCGGAGATCCTCCACAGGAAGGCTGAGCCTCCTGGGAGTTCTCCGCTCACACCTGGAGACCAGGTCTGAACCTCGGCCCTGTGACCTGGGCTCAGGTTCTGCAGCACAGAGCAGCCTGCAAGAGTTCCATGATAAGGGAGCTTCACCCTGACCTGTGGGTTCAGGCCAAGAACGGTGGTGAGCCCAGTACCCTTGCCTTTGGCACCCACCCTGGAAGTGCCATGAGCTTGGCAGCCCAGGACAACCACTGCCCAGCTCAACTGTAGTGGAGGTGGCTTCACAGGTCACATCTGAGCTGTGATGAACTCCTGCAATGCATTAGCAGTAAGGGTGCCCTCTATCACCAGGGGTGGCGTATACTCTGTTGAGGTCCTTGGGGACTGGGAAGTGGGACCATGCTAGTCCCCAGCCCTTCAGCCATACAGAGCAGACCAGCAATACAACAGTCAACAGCCTTGGGCAGCAGCTGGTGTCAGGCAGGAAGGCTGGAAGGGAAGAGGATGCTTGCCAGGTAACACGGGTTTTCAGATCTTGCAACAGAAAATGCTGCTGTTTCACACCCTTTTTCATTCCGGGAATTGTCTGCAGGGGAGCAAGGCTGTGCTGCCCACCTGCAGATTTTCTCTAAGACAATGCATGTGCTCATTTTGCAGTCAGTCCGGTGCCTTGAGACACATGAATGGGATATTCTCAGGACCAAAACCCCAGTCTGTTTGGAGGCCTTTCTGCATTATTGAAATGAATAATTTACAGTTTTCTTTTGGAATATGTGGTGAAGTTGCTTAATTGGAATGGTGGACTTTGGACAGAGCAGTTTGAGTGAACTGATGGTCAGTAGCAGGTCTCTTTCTTTCCTTCTTTCCTTTCCCACCCCTCCCCCTTCCAGTTTCTTCAATCAGGAAAAGAACATGGGCTACTCTGCAGTGTTCTTCATCACTTCTCCAAGAGACACTTATAGGCTTAAGAGGTGTGTATTTACTGGGACTTGCTGAATAAAGGCCAGGTGAGCTTGCAGCTGGGTGGGACCTGTCACCCCAGGCATGCGCCCGTGAGGCGGTATAGATCCTTTCCAAGAGGTGCTGGGAAGGTCAAAAAGAGCAGTCAGGGCTGAGAGTCACTGTCAGGCAGGAAGGGAGCACACTCAGGATGGTGAGTGGGACAGTGGTACCCTGGAGGCATGCCCTTGAGTATTTTCCCAGGTCGTGTGGAGAGAAGAGAAGCAGGCGGGTTTCCTGCAGTCCGCTATAGGTCTGACAAAGACCTTAACTGCCATTGGAGGGTAAGTGCCCCCCCCCAGCAAAGGAAGCTGTGACAGGGAAGGGGGCGACCTGCTGCTTGTGAGAGAGAAGTGTTTCTCCACCAGAGGGTGGGCATCCTTCTTCCTGGAGACGGAATCCGTGGTGAGCAAGTGGGCGGCTTGGGGCAGTGAGTGGTCTAGTGGTGAAATGCTGGAAATGTCCACGAGGACCAGGTGGCTCTGCCTTCTTCCCTTTCTGAACGCATCCTGTGTGCTTTCCTCTGAGAGGGAAGGAGCTTCCCCCGGAGAACACTGGTTTTGGCGAGTGGGCCCTGCCCCAGTGCACCGGAAACAGAAATCTCCATAAAACTGCACAGGTACTCGACGGTACTCTGGAGATCAGAGTCTGGTCCCAGTAGCAGCTGGGTCTGGGGCCCGCAGTTCCCTGGAGCACCCGCTCCTGTGACGAAATCGATGCTGTGCCTCCCGGAGGAGCCCCCGGCATCTGTTCAGGCTCTGCCTGGGGAGTCAAGAGCGGTTCATTTGCGATCTGAGCTTCCTATCGGGAAATGACAATACAGTGCTGCAGTCGGAAGTGACCATATGTGCTACCATCTTGCCACCATCTGTGGCCAAAAGCAATATAATTCTGACCAGGCATGAGACCCAGACTTAGCCAGCCATTCCGTTCTGACAAAATGAACCTTCCTACAGCCTGCAGGGCGCCTGCACATCACTTGTGCTCACACAGGTCCGCTTTGAACTGTAGGCAAGTCCCTAAATCCCAGGCTGCAAGGGGGAATTGGCTGCGACTCAGGTGTCCTGAGAAGCGGACCTGGGAGCTGCCCGGGCCACTTGCTGCTCTGTTGGCTGGCTTGAATCTGGACCAAGCTCACTGTAGCCTGGAGATGTAAACCGGGTGGCAGAGTATATGAAAGGGAGACGCTGGCTGTACAGAGATACTTGTAAAAGTGACACGGAGTCATGTGTTCCATTATGAACAATTGACTGTCTAGCCAAAGCCTGCAGAGGCCTGGTTATCAGCCACACCAGTGTCATCACGGCTGCCCCTCCTCCCCACTGTTCTCCTCATGACGACACACACTCATAATAAATATGCTTATTATTCTGACACAGGCCACTAGGGTCTTAGGGCACACACAACTGTCATTGAATCATAGAAGTTCTGTGCACTTTTTCAGGTTAGATGTACTAACATGATAAATATGTGTATAATATAAAAGTTTTTGTAATAAAGCTTTACAAATATCTTGTCTATAGTCTTTCCTTTTCCATTTTGTCTAGTTAGGTAGGGAAAATTACTGTCCTTAGCATCTTAATTTAAATAATGTTATAATATTAGCCAAACAAAAAAATCATTTGACATTATTATGTGGTAATTACATTAAAAAAGATTACTCTTCATTACTCTTCTGATTGTACTAAGCCATCTGTGCTTGCAACAAAATAATAAACAATGAACATCATATGCCATATGTACTTTGCTATTTAATAAGAATTAAGCAATAATCCTGAAGTGATCACTTGTTAACTGTGAAAATTGCTTAAAGGTAATTATTTCATAATAAATGATAATCAATTATTTATAATATCAACAATAGTTCTCTTAACTTTTTTTAACCTCTGAATATTGCCGGTGGCCACAGCCTGTCTCAGCAGCTGTGCTAGAAATTAGTAATTCTGTTGTGTTAATAACAAATTTTTCACAAATCAAAATTCTAGCTATGGTCTACTAGATGTGTGACACGTGTTTGTCGCGCTTTTGAAACTCTGATTGCTATAAACACCTCATCTGCCTTTGGCTTTGGTGAGACTTGGGGTGAGACTTGCAGTGCACTCTGACTCACAGCCTGAACGGGGACACAGCAGGGCTGTGACCCAGGTGAGGCATGGGTTAGGAAGTCGACACAATGCACCTGCTCCTCGCAGTTAAATGCTTTCCAAATGGGTCACGACTGGTTTTGGCTTCAGACAGCCTGCCTGAGTCATTTCAAGAAACGCTGCATAACCTTCTTCTACTTCAGCAGAGGGAACTGAACTCAGGGCCCAACACATACTAGGCAAGCACTTCACCACTGAGCTGCACCCCCAGTCCTTTTTATTTTGCTTTAAGACAGGGCCTTGCTAAGTTTCTGAGGCTAGCCTTGAACTTGAGATTTTCCTGCCTCAGCCTCCTGAGCCCCTGGGATTAGAGGTGTGCATTTCTTGTAGGAGAGATAACTGACTCAATCTAACATATTTAAGTAATAAATTTATTTTGGCCAAAAAAAAAAAATGCAGGTCCTAAAACCATTCTTTCTGAATTTGTGCCCAAGGAGTAAGCATTTGGTCCAGTCTCTCTCCTC
Organism: Marmota marmota marmota; assembly: GCF_001458135.2. Lineage (NCBI taxonomy): Eukaryota > Metazoa > Chordata > Mammalia > Rodentia > Sciuridae > Marmota > Marmota marmota. The sequence continues at coordinate 3,211,517 of NW_025999932.1, read as the reverse complement.
TGTGTCCCTGTCATGAAGAGGAAATACTGAGAAGAACAGGGCCAAAGTTCCCTCCCTTAATCTTTCTCAAATGGGGGTGATTTTGCCCCCCAGGGCCCATTTGGCCATCAGGGGCAGGTTTGTTTGTGATTGATGGGGGGGGTGCTAATGCCCTCTAGGGGGCAGAGCCCAGGGAGGCTGTCTAGCACCCTGCACTGCACAGGACCCACCAGGAAGAATGGCCGGACCCAAGGTGTCAACAGGGCCGAGGTGGAGAAACCATGGTCTATGTGAGTGTTTTACAGTTAGATAATTTACAAGGTGATAAAAGCCTTTCAACATTTGAAGTTCCAAAGCAGAGTTAAAAGACCCAACAATCAGGACTTGTGCCTTCCTTTTTCCCGCAAAGAAAATATCCAAGGAACAAATCTTCTCCCTCCAAGGTACATATTAAGCTGCAAAAAAAAAAAAAAATACAACTTCTGTGGTGATTTTAGGCAAAAACAAGTAACTTTGTTGAGGAAAATTAGTAAATCAAAAAATCACCGAGGGCTGTTACCGAGGACAGTGGTGCTACGCTCCCCAGTGAGCCCCAGGCAGAGCCACTGTGCAGAAACTCCATCTCTACAGAGCCACATCCCCACCAGGCACTGGGGCCACTACCCACGCCTGAGCAAGGAGGCCCCCTGTGCACACTGAGCAACCAGGTGACCCCTTCCCTGCAGCCACCTCTTCCAGAGGACCAAGACACCCAGAGGCCCTGCGGCTTCCAGGGTGGCTGCTAAGATAAACGTCCAGCTTTAGAAGGCAGGACCCTCAGTGCAGCAGCCCAGGACATTCAGAGGCCTGCTCAAGGGACCTCTCAGGCCACAAAGGACAGCTGTGCTTCATACTGACATCAAGACCTTTCAGAGAAAATGGGAGGAATTCTATTTGTTTTGGAAATGATAGGGGTAAAACAGTTGAGTCCTAATGTTTCAGGGATGAAGGAGATAAAGATATTCTTCGTTCTGACCACACTTGTTCTCTCCTGCCAACTTCTATCTGTGCTCAGTTTTGACTTGAGCCTTTTCTCCCTTTATCCTTTCTTCCTCGTTTTCACAAATCTTGGAAAGTCTCTTGTGCAAGTTTCTGTGCTAAAGGATACTGCAGTGGGCACAAAAAGCAAAATCCGTGCATGCGTTTTTCAGATTTGTGGGGAGAAATGAACAAGGTAGATATATGAACTTCCCAAGTATCCCTGCTAACCACACTGGGGGCCGAACGTGCCCAGGTTGGTGCTGGGCTGGACCTCTGGTTATCTGCGTTCTTGCTGCTGGTCTGACATTCAGGCTCCACATACATCCAGAGAACCCATGATCACTGGTCCTTCAGACGCAGCATCCCACTGGGGAATGAAGAGCACTGAGATGTGAGGAGACACCCTGGGGACCCACCAGATGATAAGTACCAGTGAGAAAGTGACATGGGTGGAAGGGGTGCACGAAGCCTCAGGAGAAGGTGATGATATTTGGGAGAAGTTCCCAGCAGAGAGAAGCAGATGTAAAGGTGGAGGGGAGGGAGATTCCTGCTGGGTTAGAAGAAGGTGAGCAGCTGGTGAGGTTGCAGGTGGCGGGGGAAATTGCTGAAATGAGAGAAGAGCAGGGCCCTTCAGGAACGGTGTGGCTGTGGGAGAGCAAGGTAGACTCGTTAGAGGATTTTGAGCAGAATGATCAAGAAAATATAGTGACACATGTTTCAGGGGATCCCTGCATGAAGAGGGTGCTTTGGGAGGACAGGGCCCGTGAGGAGGCAATACAATACTCTCTGCAAGACATGATGGTGGCCCGACCCACAGTGGAGTCATGGGGGTCAGATTCTGGATGCATTCTGAAGGTGAGCCAGATTGACTTCCGGATGGGTTGGATGTGGAATGCAAAACATGAGAAAGGTCAGGGTGACTCTAAAGATTCATGCTCTGAGAGCTAGAAGGGTGGGATTGTCAATTATAGACACGGGAAAGACCAGGAGAAGGGGAGGATGTGAAGGATGTGTGTGTGTGTGTGTGTGTGTGTACATGTGTATCTGAGAGTGTATGCATGTGAGTTCAAGTGAGTGTGTAGAGTGTGTATGTGTTGATGTCTGTCACATGAATGTGTGAGTGTAGGTGTGCAGGTGTGTGTGTTCGAGGTAGTGATTCTTCTCTTCACGTGCATTCCAAGTGCCTCTGAGGCGTCCAGGGGGCCTACTGAGTGGAACCGAGTCTGCAGAGTAGGGGAGGGGTCTGCATGGAAGGTGGACATCTGTGGGTGCTCTGGGTGTGGATGTTACTGGTGACGTGCACCTGAAGTCACTGAGGGAATTGATGCAGAGAGAAGAGGTGAGGATTGGAATCTGGAACACTCCAACATGGAAGAACCAGACAGGGTCGGAGCTGGAGCCTCGTGGGAAGGTCGACACACGTCATCTCCTGCTGGAAGCTCAGAGACGAAGGCGCCGAAGTGTCCATCATGGGCTGCGACCCCGCGGGCATCGGCACCCTGCAGGAGTGAGAGCCAGTTAAAGAGGGCTCATGGGAGAGTGAGGGGAATAGAAGGCTGCTCAACAGAAAGGCCAGGAGCCCAGCTCTCAAGGGTAGAGGAGAATCAGGGTCAGAGCTGGAGGGTAAAGATGGGGAAGTGACAGACCTTGGTGCCCATAGGAATGACCCATTGGAGAGGGAGAGGTAGGGCTTCTGAGCAGCCACAGAAGGTCCCTACAGGTGAGCTGAGTAATTACTTTATTTACCCTAACTAGGTCACTTCTCACCCTTGACTAGGGCCATGAGCGTCTTGAAATGCCAGGCCGTCTCCCCATGGTGCAGGCCTCTGGCTGTCATCCACATCTTCTCTGCAGGGCCCTAGGCCTCAGCAGCGGTCACCCACCCACGTCCCTCCCAAGTGTGCAAAGGCCTTTCTACTCCTGTATCTACAGCCAAAGCTTGCCTGATCGCGGTTTCCCTGATGCTGACTTATCTGAACTGTATTCACAGAATTCCCTTAGCAGGCACCCCTCCCACAGGGGCTGCCCATATTTCTCTAGACCCTCACCATCTCTGTATAGCGCACAGCCATGGTCAGGAAGCACTTCCTGTATGAAGCAGACCAGGTACCCCCACCCAAAAGACCCTTGCCATAATTAAGCTTCTCCAGAGACCCTCACCATAATTGTTCTTATTAACAGAATATCAAAAAATAATTCTGCAAAGAACTCGATGTGGTTTGAGACTTCCTGTTTGTTGTAAGGGCTAAGTCGCTCTGTCTTGCAAAAGCTAAATTTGCCTGCTAACTTGATGGTGTTCAAGAATGGTCACTTCTGCTATTTGTGGCAAAAATTTAGGAAACCTCTGTCTAGTTTAAAAAATTGGGAAAAAAAGTCACTTTTTATGTAAACCTTCAAACCCCTCCTCCTACTGGGTATAAAGTTGAAAGAATTTCCATATTCTGCATCCAAGGAGATTTTAGGCATAAGCCCCTGTGGACCAATGCAACTAAAAATAAACCTGCTTCCTGAAAATTCCTCTGGTGTTCAGCCTCATCTGTCCTACACCATGGAAGCTTCTAGCACAGCATGTGCTGCAGGGGAGGGAGGCTCTATTGGCACGTCACTTACCCAGGTGCAACATGTGGGCCACTCCTCTGCTCCTGGGTCTTCTATGAATATGGCCGGCTGCTCAGACACAGTCACAGCACACACGTCCCCACACATCTACATGCATTCCCTTCCTGTCACACTCAGCCCACCTCAATTTTACCCCCAAAGGAACACAGGGAATTCCCAGGAGCCCAGGACTGAATCTCCATCTGCCTATGGAGCTGGATCCTTCTCTGATTGCTCTCTGAGTATAAGTCTTCTCACTGGGTTACGATTCTTCTGGGGGTCTGTACTAATGTTCTGGGTCCTCCTTGCAGAGGGGACACACCTTACTCTGGGATCATTGGGGAAGGTCCGTGGCTTTTAGATCTATGTAAGATCATAGCCATCATTAAAGTCTGAAATTTCACACATGTTCAGATAAGACGGCTCAAACTGTAGAAAAGGAAAACAAATGACTGATTGGACTCTTTCATCTTGACATAATTCAGGTTTAGGGGGAAAGTCTTTCTTGGATCAGTGGAAAGGGATCCAGCCATGTTCTTGGTCAGTCTTCAGGACGTGCCGTGGCCATGTGCTCCTGAGAGCATCCGGCCTGTCATCATCTGCTCTGCCCAGGTCACAGGATGGTGTTGATAGTGCACTAAGTTAAGCAGAGGTTGGCAAATACTCAGATACAATGATCAATATAAATAATCAATACAGCCACCTCCTGGTGACCTTCAGAAAAGTCCCCTTGCTTTTGACAGAAGAACATGATGAGGACAATACCCCATTGCCTGGCAAAATGTGGAAGAAACGTTTGTAGGTGACGCTTGCAACATTCACAAAGCGGCCAGCAAACCACACATCTGGAGGCCCCAGTGAACTGATGTCATTGCAAAAATGCAAACTATTGCATGAGACAACTGAATCCCATCATTTCCCAGCCCTGGTGGGGCTCTCCCCAGCTTCATCGCAACTGTTTGAATGTGGCTCAGCAGGAGACCTCACTGATGGGAGAGGCAAACTTCCCCAAAGGTAAATATTGTGTTGAGATAATTGCTGACTTAGGAGGGAGCCCCACCATGGGACATGTTTAACTACCCCAGATTGTGCACACCTCTCTAATTAAGCAGACCTCCCCTCCCCACCCGCAGGCCTGCTGGGAACAAAAGAAGTGGAAACCAGGCCAGACTCCAGGGAGGAGCAGCCCAGGGTCACACGCAAGATGAAGTCTGGGACGTTCCTTCACTTAGTTCCAAAGATGCTATCATGGCCCTAGCTACCCTCCTCATGCCCTGAATGTGACGGTCACCTCTTCCCCAGCTAGGACCAGAGTCATGTGTCCTCTGGAACTGGAGCTGAAACTCTGGAGGGCAAATGACAATGCTCTTGCAGGGGTCAGTGAAGACTTCTCAGTCTGCCTGGACACTTTCATTCAAGAGATGCCATCTGTATACACACACACACACATACACGTGGTGTGTGTGCACATATTGAAGTAAAAAGGGGCTGTGTGATATCTGGATCCACCAAAGCTTGTTCTGCAGCACATGGCCCCATGTGGCAAAATAAGGCCCCAGCTCAGAGATTTGGGAATGTTGCTTGTTTAGTCCACTTGTATATATAAGGGAAGCAGCAGGGGGGCTGGAAGCCAGCCACCATAGGAGAGTCTCACTCTTCAGTCTGGGCTTTCAAGTCCTCTTTATACTGGGTCAGAGCCTAAGACCTCAGCCCTCCCGGCCCTGCCGTTTCCAGGCCTTGAAGTTCTGATGTGGCTGATTCTCAGGGCCTGTCTCAAGGGAGCCATGCTTTCACGGGGCCTCAGGCGACGGGGAGATGGACCTTGGGACACTTCAGCTTCTCACTCCAATGGACCAAGGGGAGAGGAGGAGTCACTGCTGGCTGGCTGGTCAGTGCTGATTAGTAAGGGGAAATGGCTCCTCCCGCCCAGCGGGGCAGGGAAGCGTGTTTGGGAAACCCATAATTCTTCTGCATCCTCCCATGGAATTTTATGGAAAACGGCAATACCCCCTCCCCATACAGGCAGGATTGCTGATGCCCTTGAGTGCCAGGTCGCCCGGCCCCAGGCAAGGAAGCTCTGGGGAGGAAAGTGACCTCAGGCTTTGTCCTGTGGGTGTGGAAGCTGGCTGGGAAGCCCCAAGCGCCACTCCTGGCTTCATGGGAATGCCCCTGGGCACCTCTGAGCTTCCCTTTCACCCCCTTCCTCAACGACTCCTGTCTACACAAGTTCTCTTTCCTCTTTTCTCTTCTCATACTAACACAGGACAAGACAACAGAGGTTGAGCTTTGGTCTCAGCATTTAATTGTGTGTGTGTGTGTATGTGTGTGTGTGCGCGCGTGCACGTGGCGTGGGCAGGGCATGGAGTCCGGCCTGCACATGCTAAGCAGGCTCTCTGCTCCTCAGCTGCAGCTCCATCCTCAGTACCCAATTTATAGGAGATCAAAGAGACTGGCAGGAAAAAAGAAAAAACCAAGCAGAACAAAAATGTAAGCCGCGGGGCTTCCTCAACGCCCTCTGGGGAGAGGAGGAATGTGCCTGCCCAGCGGAGGCATCTTGCAGGTGGACACACTGGCTTTCATCTTAGGGTGGACACCGTAGCTTCCAGCCCCCAGTGTGCGAGAGCTGGGTGTGGCCACGCCATCCAGGGACGCGCTGCCCAGCTGAAGTATGGTCAACTTGGTTCCGCGGGAGCTCTACCCTCACAACTTTGCAGGCTCAGGTCCTCTGGGTTCTAGATTCTTCTCCCATCTGAGCCTGGAGTCTCCCTCCCTGCTGGCCCTGACAACCTCCAGAGCCCTGACATGAGGAGAGGCAGCAGTGCGTCCTGTAGTTTCTCCCCAGAATCCCACCTTCAAATCCATGCAGCCCCTGGGCGTCCGGGCTCCCCAGACCCCCACCCACCAAGGATGCTTGGAGTTCCTGGTGAGTTAACTCTGGTCCTCTGACTCCCCTCGGGAAGTTACCTCCCCAGCACCCTCACCACTGCAAGTCGGTTTCTCCAGATGGATTCCTTGCCTTCTAGATGACGTTGATGTCCTCCCCAGGAAAACAAGAAGCTAATTCATGAGAAAGTTTTACATAATATTCAAGAAAAGTGGAATAGCTTTATTTACTCATGCGTGTACACACACATTTTTGAAGCACAAACATGATATCTAATTGCACTATTACTTTAAATAAAAATAAAAGATTAATGATGACTGTGATAGTTAATCTTGTGTGTCAACTTGGCACCGTGCCCCAGTAGCTGTTAAACAGTATTGTTCCTATTTCTACAAAGGAAGTGATTTTTTTTTTTTTAATGAGGTTGACATTAAGTTGAGGAACACCAAGTGATGTGGATTCCCCTCCATAGTGAGGACCTCACCTGTTAGAGAAGGTCCAAAGAGCAAAAATGGACTTCCTGCCAGCAAACTGTCTGGATTCAGAGTGTGGCTCTGTGGCTCTCTGGCCTGCCAGGCAGTTTGGACCTGCACTTCCACAGCTATGTGAGGGGAATTCCTCTCTCGCTTTTGCTCTGTCTCCATGTGCTTCTCTAATTTTCCCCTCCGTACCTCTGTCCACTAGATCCCTGTGCCTCTGCATGTGAGTGCACACACACTTTTGGTTTTCTTTCTCTGGAAAACCCCAACTAATGAAAGTAGGGGAATTGTGTCTTATCATTGAATGTTCTGGTGATATTTTGATGTGGACTTTATATATTAACAATGAGGTCTACAGACTCCATCCAGATCACAACTAAACTAACGGTCACTTTCAAGAAGTAAATCAAGAGGCTTTTGCGTTATTTTTTCAAAGTTCATGCTGAATAATAACAGAGGCCCATCCTCCTTGAGGAGCCGAGGAGCACATCACTTAGTGATTAATTACATGGGTCAGAATGTTCGTCCTTGGTTGTTGTCTGAACACGTTCTCTGTGAATTGCCAAAACTTGTGCCTTATTCAGGAAGACATGGGTTAATCTGGAAGTGACTGGCCACACTGGTTGTGGAAAGTCGTGCAAACTCAAAAGGCCATCCCCAGGGAAGAAATTTTTCACTGGTTTTTCTTTTTTCCTCCAGGTGTGGACACAACCCACATCCTTTGGTGTTCTTTAACCCTTCTGTTGCCAGGGAGGCTTCTGGGGTGACAAGAGAAGTTCGTAAGGACAACAGCTCTCCCTCTGCCACTCCACTGATGGCTCATTAAGACCCAGAAGCAAAACCCCTGTCCAAGTGCTAGACACAAGTGTTCTGGAAGCCAGGTGGACTCCGGGTATAGACAGGGCACAGGACACTCCACATCAGAACACCACTGTTCGTCTCCGCAGAGCTGCTAAGAACGTCTCAGCTATTGTGCAGCTTTGACATGGAGCTGGCCTTGGGCCCAATAGTGCTTCATTCATTACCAAAGTGGGTGGGGTTGGGTGAGTCCACCAGGCTGGGTTTCCTGTAGTGGGGGCTACTTGGAACACGAGCACCCAGGGAATGAGACATTGCCTATAGTGGGAAAGAGGGTAAGAGAATGTTCTAGAAGGTTTTCAATCTCTATCCCTAGACCCCCAGATTCTGATATTACTACAGTTTCATGTGCTATGCAGGGAGTGGCAAGGCCACAGAAAATGTTGTCACTAATAGATGCCTGCTTTATTCCTTGGTTATACTGAGAGAGGAAAGAATCGTGAATACAGTATTTGAAGAATAAAGGAACGTTGTGTATCAACCATCTGCATGAGTCTGTGGCTAAACTGAGGCTCACGTGTATTGCATATACCATTAGCAGAAGGTGGGAAACTCCATCGTCTACATATTTGGAAGTTATTATCTCTTTACATTTTAGAACAAGAGCATTTTGGGGTGGAGGCTGCTTCAAGCTGCCTAGAGAGCCACATGACCTAAATCTTCCCATGAGTGGACTCCCTGCCCGAGCATGGTACAAGTGAGTTCATGGCCTAGCAGTCTACCTGTACACTACCTGTGTCTGTATCAGTATTTCCATGTCTGTCTGTACAGCATTAGGAGATGTAGCTGTGAACGCGACCCAAAACAGTGCCTCTGGACGCCGGGACGCTGTGTGCTTGGTGCTGCTCTGCTCACACCTGCTACACCTGCAGTTCTGCATCACCACACATAATTTTAGTTCAACACATTTTAGTTAGATGTGCATTCTCTAACCCAGCCACCGGACAGTCGACGGCAGGCTCAGCAGAGATTGCCTTTCTCACAATTCTGGCTGCCACTGTCTCCATTTGGTAGCACATGATGCGTGCAACTTCCTCCCTTTGGGCTGTTTCCTTCAATCCCCGATTGCAGAGGCTGAGGGGGACTCCCTCCCACTGCAGCCAACTCCAACGGGAAACCATGATTCTCATGGTCCATTCTGATTCCATAGTAAGGATAGGGTTTCTCATCTCTCCAAACCCCATTCCCATCCTTCATTCTGAAGATCAGTTAATCTACTTATTTCTACTTGGTAGAAATTAAATTTTGATGAGTAAATCCTGTTAGACCCAACAATCTTGATTCCCAAATTCCATAAGCATTAATTTCATTGCTCTAATGAATGACTGTCTAGACATCTGTTTTGGGTGGGAGTGAAGTCAAGAGTGTTGGGGCTTCATTCCCCACTTGGTAGGGTTGGGGCTCAGGCGGGCAGATAACTTGAAGTCCGTCATCCCATAAGTGAAGCTCAGGGCACAGCTGGGCTGGGTGCTCACAGGAGAGACAGATCCCTCATCCACCACTCTAGAAGTTTCTTCCAGTGTGAAAGCTTTGTCTCATGAGGTTATTTCCAGAAAAAAATGGAAACAGACACACGGCCCTGCAAATTAGACTTGGATGAGGAGTGCAGGGATATGACTTTTCTGTCCAGGCTGCCCTGACTCTCTCTCACTGTGGGGTGGCTGAGTGGCCAGCATCTCCACTGACTGCAGTCTAAAGGTGCCTGTTCTGGTGTCTAAAGGGAGCTGGACAGAAGGGCTTCAGAGAGAGCAGCATGCCACCGGCGGGCACTAACCACGATAGTCAGATGGCAAGATTTTTGAGAACAACTCTGGGTAAGTCTAACATCACTCCAGCTTTGGGGAAGGAAATTGAATTCCCATGCTTGAGATCATATGTTGCACTTATATAATGTTGAGAGCCACAGCCAAAGGGGCCCCAGCAAACTTCCAGCTGCCAGCAAACTTCCAGCTGCCGGCTGATGATTGGCTCACAGCGGCCCCAGCAACATCTAGCTGATTCGCTCCTCGGCCCCAGCAACATCTAGCTGATTGGCTCCTCTGCGGTGATGCTCATTGGACTGTTTCCCTGCCCTTTCAGACCACGGAGCTGCTCATTGGGGGACTTTTTTTGGCTCCGCCCACGTGACCCAGCCAATCGGCCTCAAGAGCAGGAGGATTGTGGGAGGTGGAAAGAGGCTTGTGTGGGAGAGAGAGGCTTGTGGAAAGCCGGTGGTGGCAGTTGAGGCTCTGAGGATTTTTCCTGAGAGGCTGTTTTGTTTGGCGTGTGTGGTTCTAAAAATAAAGTTAGTTTCTTTTGACAAGTGGCTCCTGATTGTGCCCAGCCAGACTGCGGCAATATAACTTCTCATAAAATCAGACTTTGCAGTTTATTGAGAGTTACCCTTTATTTGTAAGTTCATGGGGAACATGGTAAAACCCAACATTCATGCCAAAGAAAACCATAAGTAGGTGGCTTGAACAGGAGCTCTGTGTGTGCATAGTCCAGTTCAGCGGAGAGCCAGGCTCAACATCTATGCTGTACAGGAGCCACCTCTGTCTGTCCCTGGAGCCATTGGTCAGGTCCGCGCCCTACTTCCACCTGATAACATGGCAAATCATGTGGAAAGCAAAGGCGAAGAGTGAACCTCCCTCTCTGCCCATCACGCCTCTCCCCTGCCATTACCTCTGACTTGGATTTTCTGGGAATGGAGAGTTAAAAAAATTGGGGGAAAGCAATCCCGACGCTTTGCCTGGGCAACCATGGGCGCTCCCACCAGTTGTGCTTTCCAGACGGGGCTCCCATCCTGTCGTCATGCTGGATTTGGAGGAGCTGCTTACTGTGCTGAGACGGATGGATCCCAAACCTCGCCTTCTACCCGCTGCGGGTCACAGGTTTGCCCTCTGGGGCTCACTTTCCCCTCTGTGAATGGGTCAGTCTTACCCCCGTCTCAGAGTGTATTGCAAAGGCTCGGGCTCACAGCCAGGCTTGCATTCAGAGCCCAGCAGAGGACACCCTCAGGAAGGCTACCTCGGGTTGTGGCAGTTCACCTGGATGAACCCATTGTAAAATGCAAACCTCAGAATAGACATGCTTATTTCTCAATTCCAAAGTAGTTCTTTGGGGGAGAACCACCTCACAGAGCAGCGTGGAGGGAAGTGCAAGAGGCCGCCAGACCTTGAGGGCCAGTCCTTCCCACCCGCCAGACAGCACGAGACTCGTCAGCGGGAGCCCTGGCCCTGTGCACTCTGAGGACCTGGAATTGGACAAAATTTGTGCACTCCAGGTCACCCATCTTCCTGAGGTTTCCCTGCATTTGTCATTGTGCGACCCTTTTGCTGAAGAAAACTGTGAAAATTTAGATGCCAGAGCTTGATCGGGATGTTCTCTTTGTGGACATGAGATATCCTTTTAAATTAAAGACTTGAATTTGTTTTCCCTCCTTGAGAGTACCAAAGTCCTTGTCAAAAGATAACAGATGGTCATGTGCAAAAGAGAGACGAGACCAGAACTACTGAGAGTGCCCCAGACCTTCACCAGACAGGAAGAGTTAGCAAGGGGCCTGAGTGGGTCACCAGACACCTTGAGCACTGGGGGTCGGGGGGCAGGGGTGTGGGGTGCACCAAGTCCCTCTGCCACAGTGAACAGCAAGAAGGGCTCCCACCCTGCTCTCCGCCCACCACCTCCCTCCTGGAGGGAGGGTAACCACGGTGCCTCGGGCCCTTTGATTCTATCCTGGGCAGAACAACATGTCAGGTCTTGGTTTCCCCACAGCCTCCAGCTTCCCTTGGTGTGACCTGACCACTACAAGCATGGGTAACATGTCACTCAACCTGTGACATGCAGAAAGTGGATCAGAAATTGGTGTCAGAACCGTGAAGACTGTCCACCACACACCTGCACAGACTTCAGGATGCCTGATGGCCAGCGGGGCTGTGCCACCACTCACCAGTTGTACAAAGGCCATAATTTGGTTTGGGCCTCTGTGGTGGAAATTCAGTGGGTTGTGAGATGACAGCTAAGCCTCCCAGGTATTATTAAAGTGTAAAATTGCTGTGTGTTGTATATTGAGTGTGTGCTGTTGTGAGCACTTGCTCTAGTGGGTGAGTCTCGAAGTCTGGCCTCCAGTGGGGTCATCAGTACTCTGTGCATTGCAGACGCCCAGACCCTGCCCAGTCCACTGAGAAGCAAGCTGCCCTCAGGAGAGCAGGTGGAGTTGAAGGAGCCCTTGGGGAACACAGCACAGAGCACTTGATGTTAGTATTAACAGAGTCCTTGAGTCATCTAGTGCAGCAGTTCGGAATCCTGGGTGCAGTTAGAGGTACCTGGGGAGTTATCAATCAATAGAGAGCCCAGATCTCACCTCAGAGAGCTGACTGGCTCTGTCGGGGATGGGACACCAGCCTCGTGTTTTAAGGGCACATTCCAGGTGACTCTCACACAGAGTGGAGGTTCACAGTCACTGATGCCAACCCCACGCTTTACCAAGGAGCCCAGAGTTGATAGGCTTACTCACCCAAGGGGGGCCATGAGGGTGCTGGGGACAGCATGTGCTGAGACAAAAATCAAATAATCAATGCTGAGTCTCCCGTTCCTAATCTGCCCCTGACCTGGATGAGTCACACGCAGTCATCTCCGTTATTGGTTTGACTGAATTAGCAGCTGCTTTTCCACAATGATCCCAGATTCATATTCATACATATACAATTATTCATCCTACGAGATGGCAAACCACTGACGTAATAATGAGGCAAGCAGCAGGGAAAGAGGCACTATTTCCACATTAAGTGTAATCAGGACTCCTTCCGGTTTGCATCTTACAGATCAATAACCTTTGCAGAAATATCACCTTCCCAGTACAGAAAATGTGTGGCCTTTCTAATAAGACAATGGTTCTATTTCTGAACTGGATGATTCAAGTGTCATGTTCCTGATTTTCCTGAGTCAATTTGATTTTAAAAGAAGTCCTACTTAATTTTTCTTTTGATCCACGTATTGGTTGTGGTGATTACAAGGCCACGTGGAGACCACAGCCCCAACTCAGCACCTGTGGTCACTGAGCTCTGTCCCGCGGCTCCTGGAGGGCTGGGCAGCTGGACAACTGTGTCGGGTCACCTGTTGCATGCTGTACCTGCAGACTGCCACGTGAGGAGGCGGGTGGAACAGAACTGGATATTTCAGCCTCTGTGTCCGTTTTTCCATCTATTCACATGAGAATCATTTCACAGATTGTGCTTTTTCTCTCATTTACCAATTTGTGTAACAGCTATGAAGAATGTGGAAGGACACACCCCTCAGGAGGACCTAAGCACAGCTGTGTGATGCTTGTGATCCCTGTTTGCACACCCTTCTGGTTGGTGACATCATGGTTCTCCCCCTCCTTCCCGGGTGGCGGAAACCGCACTCTGCTGGGAAGCAGCGTTCGTCCGTCACACAGGATGTCTTACAGAGGCGGGCGCCCTTGTAACCTGATATTTTGTCCATTGTCATGTGCTCAGTAATCATCGCTGGATCATGAAACAGGCTGGAGGTTGCTATAGCAACACTAACCAAACCGAGGTGGCGAGGGAGGCTTGTGGACCAGGAAATGCTGTCGTTCACCCCCACCTTTCAGGGTTAGGAACTTGACTGACAGGTATCAGAATACACAGCCCGGTCCCAGAGGTGTCAAGTTTCCAGACAGGCCTCCCAGACCCCTGGGCAAATCAACTCCTCACGGAGGGCCCAGCACCACACTCTGTAGCAGGCATAACTTAGGAAACAGGTGTCTGCTCTCAGCTTCCCACGCCTCCTGAAGCAGAGGCCATGGAGTCTGAACAGAACAGTCCTGGTCCAGCTGAACAGACCCCTGCAGGGGCCAAGGCCCCACCCTCCCTCCAGGACGCCCAGGCACTGCCCACAGCCCTCAGGGCCAGCCACACGGGCCTGCATGCCAACAGGCTGCATCCTCTGTGCTAACAGGGTGCCTCTGGCCAGCCGTCCCTCCTCCAGACTCCATTTACAGCCCCAGTGCTCTCTCGCCCAAGGCCAGCACGCCGTCTTCCTATGGAGGCTGCTATTGGAATGGACTGCAGGCCTCCAGCCCTGAGTCTGCGCTGCTTCTCCACATTGATGGGTGAGCTACAGGACGGGGGGCCAGCAGGCTGCCCCAGGTGTGGCTGGGGAAATGGCCGCTCAGCTTCGCGCTGCTGTCTGAGCAGGGACATGCTCCTTACTTCCCCCAGGGTCCCTTTCCTTGCTCAGGGCCACACCTACCTCAGGGGTCTAAGGCTGCAGAGAAACTCTGAGGATGGAGGTGTGGCTTGGGAGAGCCTCTGGCCAGAGCCGCTGTTCTGAGCAGGTGCAGGAGGTCCCAGCATGAGGGCATCAGCTCTGGGAAGGCAGGGTCCACACTCCCGGAGGCTTCACGGGGTGCTTTCTGTAGAGGAGAACCACCTCAAGTCACCCGATGAGCCAGGGGACGTCATGCTACAGCCCTTGCTTCCGTTGTGGTCCTGAGACTGCCCCAGGCCCTCAGAAATCCTGAGGAAGCAGTCTGGAGTTTATTTTAGAGACCTGTGGAGCACACTTCACCCACCTTCCCTAGGGGATCCGAGGTCCAGGTACCCACCAGGGGTGATTGTGGGGAGCCCACGCACACACCAAGGCCAAGTGCAGGAGGAGAGGCGGCCGGCAGGGTGGATGCTCCCTGCCCTTTTGTCTGCACAGTCTGGACTCCACCGGGCCTTTCAGGCCATTGTCTGGAGATGCTTGTCAGAGCCGACAGCACATAGCTGACGTAACTGCTTGCTGACCTGAGGATAGCATTATAACGCACAGAGGTGAGACGGCTGCATCTGCAGCACTGAGCTGGCCCCAGAGACACAAGGAGCCAACTTAGTGCACATAGCATCTGCATCCTGTGTCCCAGAGCATCCACATGAACACCAAGGGAGTGTTCCACACCCCAACCCGCTTGGTTCTCTTATGTTCATTCTCCCAGGAGAGTATTCTGCCTAATGAGTGACAGGTAATCAATGTGCAGACAGGCACGGTACACAAAGTTAAGAGGAAAAGAGTTCAGAATGGAGGTGAAGAGAGAATTCATTTTTAGTAAAAATCTCACTAAAGACTCCTTTTTCCCTTCTACCCAGTCACTTATCTAGAATTTGTAATCCCACAGAAAATATGCCATTCGTGCCAAAACCTAGCAGCTACAGTTCACAGAAAAGGATGCAAAGGCAGTCTGGCGGAGAGCATGGGGGAAGCTCCCATTCCTGCTGGAAGGCATCTGACTTGCTTTTCTGTCCTGACTGCAGATTATCCACTTGTGATATGGATTCACCGGGAGAGATGAATTGAGTTGTGCTAGGACAGTTTTACAGGCAGGAAGAGCAGGTGGTTGCCTAGGGCAGCAAAATGTTTTAGTGACTCTATCATGGGAGGGTCAGCAAGCTGTGAGGGGGCAGTGGGGCTTGAGGCTGTTTTTCTCCATCTTGCCTGGGGCAACAAAACCCAACGGCGCCCTAGGGTGGCATCAGATGGAATATTGGAATACATTTGCATCCCTAATGGAAACGGGCAGACAAGGGAGCAGGGAGCATGTTCACTATTTCATGTGCTTCTGAGGGTCTTTGATGCTCCATCTCCTCCAGCACAGTTCCTGTGGCAGCTCATGGCCTTTGATGCAGGTAGCACAAGAGCCACATCAGGGCATGCCATCCTGGCAAGCCAGGGGACAGCTGGCATCCAGCATCTCTTTGTTCCCTGCCCCTCTCTGGAGAGTGTGTACAGGACACAGTGAGGAAAACCCGGCTGAAGCAGGTTCATAGCCACACCTGGCTCCCCACCTGCCAGCACCCTCTGTCGGGCTTCTCCCAGGTCCAGGCTGCTTCGTCCTGTGGGAGCCTCTGCAGGAAGCAAGACCTGGCACTTCTGGAGTGCTCCTCACTCACGAGGAAGGTGTTCAAACCACGGAGTCACAGAGAGCAAAGTGACGACTGGAGCAGGTGCACGTGGGACCATGCCGTATTGTGTGGGGTGCTAGTGAGATGGTCACCCACAACTGCAGGGTCCCCACGGTCACAGGGGACACAACAGCAGGCCAATAAGAGGTCCAGAGGAAGCCTCGGGGTTAGGAAGTGCTGGGCCAGGGTATATCTTAAATGAGTTAAGACCCATGGGGGGTCTCTTGGTCCGAGAGGGCAGTTCATGGCTGTCACATCTGTGCTCTGAGGAGTGCTCATGACCAGCACCGGGCATCCCTGTGAGGCAGACCCTGCAGCTGCAAGAGGGAGGGCGAGGGAGCAGGTGGGAGCAGGGGACCAGCTCAGCTCTCCCAGTGCCTCCTGTTGGGAACTGCAGCCTGGTGTCCTCTCAACCGCACTCCCCAGTCAGTCCATCTGTCTTCTTTCTTCTTTTAAGTAATTAAATTTTTTTTTTCTGATTCATGGCATTTCTGTTTTTGTTTTTTTAAATAAATTGCCAGTTCACAAAATGTACTCCACAGGTCGAGGCCAAGAGATCTGTTGTTAATCCATGTGTCCACGTCACTTACTCTTCTCACATGAATGGGAACTAGACGGGCATGTCAATGGGAGGAAAGATCCCTGCATAACCTAAACGAATGAACTCCACAATGCGCATCACAGCCAATTTTCCCTGAGGAAACACATTTCAGCCTAAAGGTTCAAAATAAATCTGGCATCAGTCGGAAGAGACAAACTTAGTCCAAAGGACTTTGAAAGATGCATTGGGCCAGGACTGCACAGACTCTTGCTGCCCAGGGCCAAGGCCCCAGGAAGACCTGCAAATGCACTATGGCCACAGGCATGTGTCCACGGAGACCAGGTGAGACGAGGGGGAGCAAGGCACAGGGGACACTGCACAAAGGCTTAACAAAGCCCACAATGCAGAATGGCAATTTCTGGTGCCAGAACTAGGTAAAACCTATCTGCACGTCTGGAAAATATGGCCGTGCGCATGTTTATAATGAGTATTTAAACCCTAGAGCTCTTGTGAATAGGTGAAGATCAAATTTGGGCCTTGTGTACTCCTGTGTGTATAAAAATGTAAGATCAGCGACACAAAGTAAGGATCCAAAATGTCACGTGTAGGGTAGCTTTACCTTCTCTCTAGATTGTTCTTTACTGCCTACCTTGTTTGACCCCTTTTCATAATATTTCCTAGGACAAATTATGAGGCTGGGGAAATTTCCAGGTGATGAGGAAAGATGGGGTGTTAGTTTTGAGGGAGAGTGAAAGAGAGTGCAGTTTGTCCTCACAGAAAACAGAAGGTCACACTTCAGTGCCTGTAGACTTGCCGCACCTGTTGAACTCAGGGACATGCAAAGCTAGGCTTGAGATTAGTGGAGGGCGCCAGAGCCAGGTGAAGGTGTCAACAGGAGCACCAAGGGACGTGCCCTTCTCCTCTGCCTCTCCTCCTCTTCTTTCCATTTCCAGTTGAAGTGATTCTGTCCTTAGAATGCAAGTCACAAAATGTCACACTCCTGACCATGATTTTTAAAACCTCTTTACCACTTGAGAGAAGAAAAATTTTACCTGCCTGCCTTATATTCTGCTTCCATACACCCTAGTCATTAACAAGAAATGAAGGAAACATATATAAAATAATTGGCCAAAATGTCAGTACACTTCATGACCAAAAGTCTTATTTTTTTTTTAAGACTCACTCCTGCTCAGCATCTCTATAATGAGGGGCTGCCTTGTCCCAATAGTTTGATTTTGAAGATGCCTATGACAATTTTTTCAATGTTTATGAAGGAGTCAGGGGCTAGGCTATTTCTGACACTGTGTTGAGCGGAACTCAGTAAAATTCCCGAGACATCCCTTAGCAGGAGTCTGCTGTTAGAAGGAAGGTCAACAGGAGAAGGCTCCTTTCTGGACTAGAACAGAGGTTGACCTTGGCAGCACAGCTTTATTCATATGCAAAATCAAATCAGTAAAGCTCATTGCTTCCTACAGTGAGTTCTATGGCACACACATTTGAAAGTTCATTTTTGAAAAGATTGCTTTTTTTTTCTTTTTTTTTTTTTTTGGCACTAGGAATCAAACCCAGGGCCTTGTATAAGCTAGGCAAGAGCTCTACTACAGAGCAACGTCTCCAGCCCCTAAAATTGTTTCTTATGTGAAGAATTGTTGTTTGTGGCATTTTCTTATTGATTTGCAATGGTTATTTTCAACTCAAAGATTTGAGAAGTCTTTAGTTCAGAACTTTGTTTGATTTTAACTATTTCTGTCCACAAGCTTCATAGATTCTGAAAAGGTCTTAATTCAGCATTCATTAATGAGTTAAAGGAGTCAAGAAAATAATAATTTGGAGATGTTTTCTTAAAAAGAATATACCTACAAGATAGATAGATAGATAGATAGATAGATAATCCTAAACCCACCACATCAGTCAACGGGGAAATACCAGAGATTGTAAAGACATTTCTGTTAGGATTGGGACCAGGACAAGGATGCCCATTACCTCCATGATTCTTCAACACTGTAATAGTGATACTAGCCAATGCAATTATTTAAGATAAATTATAAGCATGAGAATAGGTTAAAACAAGACTAATTTTATTTATTGACAGATAAGATGACAGCATACATATAAACTCTCAGATAACCATTGATAAAACTAGTTCAATAAAATAATTCAATGATGTAGTGGCCTGCAAAATAAACAAGTAAACATCTATAGGCTTCATATATACAAACTGTAAGCAGTTAGAGAAAGTTTCACCCACAATAGCAATAAAAAATCACAGAGATAAATGTAACAAGAAATGGGAAACACTGTATAAGGAAGATTGGAACACACACATGAAGTTGCAAGAGTAGACTTGGCCAAATAGATGGGAAGTAAGTCCTGATTTTTAGACAAGAAGATCCAACATTACAAAGATATGTGCTCTCTCAAGGTTTATTTACAAAGTCAAGGCAATTCCAATAAATATACCAACAAGTTACTTTTATTGTGTTGGCTAACTTGATAATATAATTTATATGAAAAAATTTATATGCAAATATATCTGGGAAATGTTAAAAATAAACTAAGAAAGGGAGTTTTGCCTTATTAGATATTGAAATATACAACATTCAAAACATTGTGGTGTTGGCACATAAAAAGAGAAGTAGGTAATGGGGAAAAGTACATAAAGTACAAAATGAGACTCAAGTACCTATGGAAATCTAACACACTACAAGGAGGAATTTCAAATCACTAGGGTAAAAATGGACATTTTAATAAAAAATTGAGGTAGTACAAATATGTAACTATTTAGAAAAATACAGAAACACATTTGTATTTCATATTATGCCTAAAAATACTTTAAATTAATTAAGAAACTAAATATGTTGAAAGAAATCATAAAAGTGCCTCAAGAAAATGGGTAAATTGTCCTTAAATTTGTTGTAGAGAAAGGGTTCTGATTCAGGAGCAATAAAAGAAAAGATTGATATATTTGACTATATAAAATATACTTTAAAACACCCCAGATTTTATATTTCATCTCACTTTATGGAAAAGTTAAAGGCAATTAAATACTGGGAAAAAGTCCTTCCCTTTTTATGTTATCTCTCAAAGCTAAAAGCAGCCTTTAAATCATCACTTCAGCTCTATCCCAGAGGTTTTAGTATGTTGCGGTTTCCATTTTTTCCCATCCTCTTCATTTTAGCAAATTTTACTCTTAGAACATTTTAAAACTACACGCAAACCAAGAAGATGAGGAGAGAGTGCCCAGCACCTCCATTTCCCTGGTGACACTGCCCAGGATGTCCTGGGCCACTTGTCGGAGTCAGTGGTCCCACTTGAGGCACCCTCACAAGTGAGCCTCACTTCTGCCGCCGGACCCTTAGGGCCGCTCCTGAGGTTCCGTCTCGGGCTCCCCGGGAAGTACAGTTTTCCCTCAGCGCTTCTCGGGCCTGAGGGCTGCTCAGGGGCTCTGCGGAAGCCTTCCCTATGGGGCTCTGAGGCCTGTCTCGGGGGCACGCTGGCACTGTGCACTTTAGGAAGAACATCACAGGGAGCAGGGGCCATTGCCACCACCCTACACGGAGGGTGCTGACCAGCGAGGTGCCTGATGGCCGTGGGTGTCACCTCATCCCCGAGTGCAGTGCTGTTAGGTCTCCCCTCTGAGAAGTGACCCTCCCTTTCACCCTGGGCCACCAGAAGGCATCCACCATGCACAGGCCCCTGAGGAGGGGGCTCTTCTCCTTCCTGGAGGGTGACACACCCGCACACATTATTTGGAATTCGTCTGCATGAGATACTTAAGGGTTCTCCCTTGTTTATTCATTTATATCAGTAGAGATTAATGGATATGATTTTTTGCTTAGATTATAATCTAATAATACTATATATTTGGGTTTTTGCATTATCTTGCCATCATGTAAAGACATTAGTAGAATAAGTTTCTTGAAGCTGAATTATTGATCAAAGAGTATGCACACATTAAATTTTGATAAGTGATCATATCACCCTCCTTGAAGTGTATTCATATTGACATTTGCCCCCGGAAAGTATTGAGAACATTGTTTCGTAGGGTTATATTTTTTTCTGTTAATCTGAATTTGTCTTTTTGGTCTGTGGTTCACTTTTAACTGTACGGTTATCCTTTATCATATGTGCACAGTGGGCTCTTCTGGTACCGCTGCCATTCTGCTTGACAGCTCTACAGATCGGTCTGCTCTGGACTTTTCAAGGAAATGAACCACGGTCCTCCCACCTCAGCTCTGAGAGACAGGTGGATAGAAGAGTGTGACGTGAGTTCCAAGGCCTGGCTCCTGCCTCTGGGACCTTTCAGTCTGGAGGCAGCCTGTTGCCTCATCATGAGAAAGTGCCCCCCATGTGGCCAAGCCTGCACTGCAGCACTCCCCAGCCCTGTGGCCTGACCACCTCAGATGTGGCCCCCAGTTCAGATGCCTAATGGCCTGACTGCCCCCCAGGGAGGTACGCTGAGTCACAACTGCCCAGTTGAGATGTTCCTGAGTTCTTCACCTGCAGGAACCGTGTGAATAATAGGTTTTCATTGCTGTTGGAAGCCACAGAGTTTCAGGGTTGCTTGTTAGACAGCAGCAGAGAACTAAGATGAGCGTGGCCCATCCTTGCCCTGTGGAGACACCTGGGGAAGTTTTGCGTCCTTTTTTTTTCTTCCTTATAGAGGACTTTTTGATTTGCTTTCTGTGTCAGGCAGAATAATGCCCCACTCCAAGGAATCCCATATCCTGATCCCTGAACATTGTGAAACTGCTTGCTGGAGGTGACAGAGGGACTTTGCATATGTGACAATCCACAGACCTGAGGCAGTCCCATTGTGGTGGATCATTCCAGAGTACCCAAGGACTTTATGAGAATGAGGCAGGAGCATTAGACTCAGAGAGGGATGTGACCAGGGAAATGGAGGTCAGAGGGTTTGCCGAGGCCAGGAGGCTGGTTTTGAACTTGAAGGAAGGAAGCATGAGCCCGAATGTCGGCAGCCTGGGAAGGGGAGCAAGCAAGGCAAGGCCATGGGCCAGAGGAATCCTCCGGAACCCCGGGCTCCTGCCTCATAAGATTGATTGGACCTCTGACACCAGAACCGTGGGATAACATATTTATATCAAGGTACCCAGTTCACATGTTTTTCTCAGCAGCAAAAGGGAACAAACTCACCTCATAACCCTAGGATTCTCTATAGGTCAGAGTCACCAGCTTTGCCTTCTCCTTCTCTCTCCTGTGGGGATTATTCCTGGGACATGAGACACCTCTCAAACTGGAATTTTCAGTGCTTTGTTTCTGAAGTGCTGAAAAATGACATTGTAGACTGTTTTGCTGTTCTGCCGTCATGGTGCAGCGCTGAGGTAGTCTTCTGTGCGGTCTGGATCTTGCGCCCCTGCCTCTCCATGATCCTGTCCACTGTTCCCTCTTGTGGGCCTCCCCGTGCTCCTGTCCTGGCCTGCTCCAGGCTGTGCTGCGTCTTGGGGCGATTCTGCTCAGTGCTGCTGCAGAACGGCCCTCAGCTTTGGATTGTGTTCTTTCCACTTCCCCCGGGCTGTGCCAGCTCACGGCCCCTGCTCTTCTGGACACATGGTGCACAAGCTCAGGTGGGCTTTGGTGATAGAGCTGACAGCTTCGCGTGCTCTTTAACTCATGGAGACAGGAGGGATCATTTCCCAATTTGCAGCGGCATTTTTCTATGTTTCCCACTAGATATCAGTTCCTCTGCTTTTTCTACCCACTCGAAAAATCATACCATCTCAGTGCTTTGCTGCTCCTCAAGTCCTTGTTGTGTTTGAATGGACAGGCTCTGTCCGGGTCTGCACCCTGTGGGCTCCTGCGGGACACAGCAGTGTGCTGCAGGACAGCGGGGACTCTCAGCAGGGTCATGGAGATGTGAGCCACCTTCTCGCCTCTTACCTCTTCCCAGTCAAGGAGGACCAGACCCCAGGATGGCACCCGGGGAGCTTCTGCCAGCACTGTCCTTCGGTCACAGGCGGTCACTGATGATGACTTTGCCTCAAAGGCAGGCTCACTCCAGGGACCTCGAGGAGCAGCGAGGCTTCTCATCTCCACCTTGGGAACATGTGCTTGGATTCGATGCTCAAAATGCTCTTTGCTTTGAAAAAGTGGGCATTGCGGGCCTCTCCTGGGGCCAGAGACCTCAGGTGTCACCCCACACGACTTTCACATGTGACTGCTCTTGGTTCTAAGAGACTGTGCTCCTATTTTATTCTTTCTCTCCCTCTTTCATGGTTTCATCAAAAGTAAGGTTCACTTCTTTTTCTTTGGCTTCTGATTTTGGAATTATTTCCTACAGATGGAGAAAAGCCAATTTCCACTCACTAAATTCAAATCAAAAGCAAAAGTTCTGGCCCTCTCAGGACTGACAGGCATCTCCTTTGTTTCTGAGGATTTCTAAGGAGGCTGCTTCCGAGGCCCTCTGTTCCACTCCCTCCCGGCATGTGAGGGTCACCTGGTTGGCAGTCACTTGCTGAGTGGATGCTCCCCCATTTGCTGATGGCTTGCTAACTGGCAAAGCAGGGTTTTTGTGCCTCCCTGGGCATGTGCGGGAACAGCGCTGGACGGGCTCTAATCACATCAGGACCTTCTGGCTAATATCCTTTAGGTTGATATTAGAGCATCAATCACCACTTTGAACAATACCCAGTCACTACCGTACACTTCATCTGGTTTTCCCTGCTTAGTTTAAGTCGGTCTGTTGTGTTTCCTTGAACATATTCACTGGGCACATACCTGCCGTGGTGCATGTTAACAGCAGGCCACAGACAGGGTGGCCCCCGAGCAGCCGGCCTGGGCTGGGTGTGGGGAAGTGGTGGAGACCAGTGGCCATTAGTGAACAGTGCTGATGCTGGAAGATGCTGCTTCTTTCTGAAGGGCATATAAAGCCATTGTCTAGCAGTTCAGGGACAAGGTCACCAGGGAATGTCAGTGAGCATATCTGTCGGAGGTCCCCGGCATTCAGGGCCCTGCCCTTTCACTTTCCTTGATATTCCTCAAGATAGCTAGGGTAGGTTTTGTAAACACCCCCAAGTTCCTCAAACCTGGGACCAGGCCCATCTGGACGTGGAGACTCAGTCCACATCCCGGGCCTCCCTCTCTGGCCACCTCCCCAGTGAGCACAGTGCCCCCTGCTCCACTGCATACACAGGATCTTCCTGCTCCAGGTGCACGTGGACCTGGTCAACATGGAACATGGAGAAGCAGAGAGGCACAGCTTTGCTTTCCGTGTTCTAATACATAAAACCAGGCCCGTGAGCCTGCCCCCTCTTGGTAATGGTCCTTGTCTGAGCATTCCTAAAATGCTCTCAGCAACTAGTCCCATGGCAAACCATGTCCCTCTAGCAGCTGGGCTTACCCTTCTGGAAATGGGGGCAATCATGGCATCACTCCCCAGGACTCTTCAGGGCCCGAGATGGTGCACAGAACACGTGAGGAGCAGGGACCCACGTGTGGTGAGCACAGGAAACACCACTGCCTCAGGTCCACGGCCTGCTGACCTGTGGGCTCATCCTGCACTTTCCTTGCCCCTGGTGCAAGGGCTCCACACTCCTTAGCAGTTCTTAATGACCTGTCCCTCTTTGGCTCCTGATACTTGGATCCACACTCTGCCCCTTTAGGAACAGTCTGTTGGTCTCTCCTATTTTCATTCCAGGAGTAAAAATCCAGGAGTGATAGAATAGTTACAGTTTTTAAAAATTGCTTACCTGTTTCAAAATGATCGACATTTAGAGTCTGAAGATGGATCATGTCCACTGCATCATGTCCACCTCGTCTGGCCTTCACAGACTTGTCCTTACCTGGAATTCCTACATGGGAGAACACGAGGCAGAACTGAAAAGCCTTCTTTCATTTTCTCTTTCTTGCCTTCCTCTGCTTGCCTAATAGACCTACCACCCTCAATAAGGGGCAGAGATCTAAGGCTTTAAAAAGCCAGTAAATGCATACAATAATTACAAGTGCACAATAAACCCGAGTGAGTACGTGCACAACTCAGGAGGGACTGGGCCTGCGGAGCTTTCTCATGGGGGTGAGACTTTGTCCCAGCCCTATCCTGACATGTTGCTCAACCAGACAAATTTTACGTTTTCACCCCCTGTGTAGGACACAGAGCTATCTGCAGAAACAAAGAGTGATAGTCTTAAATTGGTGAAAACCACTTAAGTGTGAAGCACAAGATTATTATTTCTTTAAAATCCTTTGTAAATAGAAATAACCACAAACATATTGGCAAATCTGTGTAGTTCTGCCATTTTTTACGAGATAGTGTTTAACATCATGACCAGAGAATCGTCAATGACCTACAAAGGAACAGCAATGACACATTCTAAAGTAAACTATATAACTAAAATTTAAGATGGTTTTGTCGTTCCCATTCACTGATACCTCACAGCCAGCAGATGCACTCCTTTCCCTGCTACTACCAGGTACCCTTGATCATGTCTGACTTGGGTGAAAGATTCCAGGAAATCCTGATTTCCCCTGGGATCTCGTAATTAAGCATGGAGCTGGTCTGATTAAAATCTAATCCATTTCTAAGAAATATTTGATTGGAAAACAGTAAGAAAGAACATAGTGGGGTCAGCCCGGGAACAGGGAGCCCAGCTGCTGCCCTTGGCCTGGAGAACTCGGAAGGCCAGAGTGCAGGGCGGGACGCCTGTGTGGCTCTGCGGGCAGCGGTGGTGGAGAGAGACCCACGGTGCCATCCTGGGCTTTCCTGTCCTCACCTACATCCGTGTCTTCTCCAGCTGATGTTCTCACAGCTGACAGCCTCAGCACAGCCCTCAGGACCCGGCACACTCACGACGTGCTGGGATCTTATTCCAAGACACATTGACCCAAGTTGCTGGAGGTCCCTTCTGCCTCTTCAGAAGATGGTCTCAGGATGACGCCTTCTCATGTTCATCGACTGTTTTCCAGAGCCAAACACTTGGTGTGACTTAAAGGGCATAAACCCTCCATGCACAAGATGAGGCAGAGTGTTGGAGACCTCTGGCCTGGGAGGCGGCCTTCATGTGCATGCCCACCAGCATGCATCCCCCCCCCCTCCCCGTCTCCTCTCCTAGAATGCTCCCAGTTCAGAATTTCTTGTCACTTTCTGAAGACATGATATAGGATGTGTCATGTACATCAAATGCCATACGAAGATCTGCTATATGTTAATACCATTTTTCACATAGGTTACAGATGTAACAACACAAAGAAACTGCTTCAAAATATCTTGCTCTAATTAATAACAACAACAATAGTAGATGGCATTTCTAGTAGTTCATCTATGCCATGAATTTTTTCTAGGCTCTTTACATATTTGATTATTTTTTTCCATCTTGAAAACAAACCTATAAATATTTTTCAAAAATTATAGAATGTAGAGTGCCAAGAGTGAGCCCTGGTGTACACTGGAGTCCTGGGATGGGTGTGGGTTCACCTGTTTTAACTAGGGTCCCACACCAGCAAATCTAGGGCCCCACTCCAGGGCAGGAAGCCGACTGTGGAGAGGTCAGGGCCTATGTGGGAGCTCTCTGCATTTCCTGGCCAACTGTGCTCTGAAACTAAAAGTGTCTTAAAAACAAAACCTTATTTTAAAATGCCACGAGAGAGTGTCACCGTCCCCATTTCGTAGAGAAGAGTCACGGGGTGCTCAGCCCCTTCTCTGTGTTCACATACAGGTAGCAGAGAACAGATTCAAACCGCGCCACGGCTCCAGAGTGCACAGGGAGCTCCGTAGAGAAAGGTAGACCTTGTTCCAAGTTCATAAAAAAGTCTGTGGCTACTGTAAAAGTCTACGTTGCTACTGTAAAAGTCTACATGGCTACTGTCTTCTTGTGTTTGCTTTAAAAACAACAGAGATGTTGAAGGTACAAATGAAGGCGGTGGAATATCTGCCCTAAGCTTCTGAAAGTCACAGATAAATGCAAGCAAAAATCCTGTGAAAGAAATAGCACGAAGAAGGAGGTTTTCATCTTCCATGGCGCTCGCTCTCTCTCTCCCTAATTATTCCCTTAATGCCAGGCCCTCCTGACGAGATGTCTTGCTGTCTCTTGGATGCCGTCTTATTGCTCCATTCCTACGTAAACAACCATGGAAGCCACCCGTGGGCCTCCGTCGTAATAAGGCCACCAACCTTCCGTGCTCTTTGTCTTCGTATTACAGTGACGTGCCAATTACCACTGCCTCCATCTGACTACAGCCCCTGACTTCCCTGCTCACATTCCTTTTCTTAGGATGCTCTCTCCCTTTTCCTGTTGCCAGGTCCTGCTCATGATCCTGTCACATTTCTTCCGAGAAGTTCCTTCCATGACCTGCTGAGGAAAGGCGGCTGCCCTCTCCGGACGCCCCAGCCTGGCCGGGTGCGTCTGCCGCTCCCGCCTGGCGACGGAGAGAGACCTAGCCTTCCTTTCGTGTCCCGGGTGATGGCCGCGTGTTTCTTTACAAACAACCTGCTCTTGACTCCTGCAGAGCTTGGAAGAGCACGGCACATACAAGGTTGCCAAAGATTTATATTGATTCGAAATACTTTCTTTGTTTTTATGAGAAGTCAGCCGTTGCCAGCATAAACTGGATTTGGCAAAATGGCCGGAGAAACTGAACTGGAAAGGTTTCTGGAAGTCTACCCACGAAAAGCTGAAAAACCAAATTGTATTTAAGTGGAAAAGTTAGTTCATAAAAAAGTCATGATTTTTAATGATTTAGTCTAATTACAGACAAAAAGTAAATATTTTCAGATGCTTGTTTAATTTAACACACTGTGAATAAATCTTCATTCTTCTGATTTAAGTCCTTCAATTTCCATGTGAGGTAGATAGAAAGAGTGAGAGGTAATTTACCTCTACATTGGAAAATTTAAATTGTTTAGTATCTACACAAACTTTTGGTTGGATGTAGCTTTTTCTAATAAGTTGGATTCATTTTTCCCAGTGAAATTTGTCCCTAATGCTTTTAATCTCAACCCTTTTTTTTAAAAAAGAGTTCATATTCTAGTAATGACAAATCATCTGGACATAGAGAAAGGGCTGAAAGCAGGAAGCTATCGACCTGTTGTAGGGAAGTGCAGCTGGAGAGGACGTTTCCCCTCACGAGGTGTGATTGTGGTCATGTTTTCATTTTATTCATCTCTCTCTGGTTTCTCCAGTGAGAATCAGAGAAGAGTGTCTTCTTGAGACACTGCCGTCCAGTGTGGCAGCCACAGGTCGCATCACCTGTGGAGCTCTGAGATGTGGGTAGGGACAGGTGTCAGCATGATATAGAGAAGGGGAAGATAAATAGGGCCTTGACCATGTTTGTGTTGATGATGTTGGTAAATGAGATTTTGAATATACCGACTTAAATAAAGCTATTATAGTTCATTTCACATTCTTCTTGATACTTTTTAAAATGCGGCTACTGGAATATTCGAGATCATGTGGGCGGCTCACCTCCCTTTCGGTTGCAGGCTACCGCTCCTGGCAGCGACTTCAGGAAGAGTCCATTGATCCTGCAGAGTGTAGGAATCACGTTGCTCACAGAAGGGCTCATCTTTTCCTGAAATGTGCTAGGATAAGACTTCTCCCATCTAATAAGGAACAACGGGGTGACTTATATTAACCTCCACAAGAAAAAAAAATGGAAAGAACAAAGTTGCTTAGGTTTAATTTCTATAAATTGTCTTTAATATTTGATTTTATAGGCACACCACACAAACACCCCAGTCCTGAGCTTTTGGTGGAACATTTGATTGGGGAAGATTGATCCCTTATCCACCAACATGACAAGCGCGGTAATAAATAGATTAGCCATATCAGCTAATAGGAATTCAACTCCATGACCACGTTGGAGCAGATGTTTTCTTCTGTGCCATGTTGATAGAAAAATGGACAAGGGACATTTAAAATTCATTGCTGGGAGACTCTATATTATAATGAATCTCATCAATAGCAATTAGGATGCTTTCTCCCAAGCTACCCGGGCTCAAATGTTCAGCAAATCCCAGCAACAGACAATGTTATTTTGATTCTTAAGAGTAGGTCACATGCTTTAGGCAACTTAGAGGAGAAGATGTAACCTTCTTGCCTCAGTGTCTCAACTGGCTGATGGGGCCCCACTGTAGATGTTTTAAATCATGACAGGAAATGGAAAAGCACATGTGTCCCAAGTCACCAGTGACTTTATCACAACCACAGGCAGGGGACAGGTCAGAGCATCCCCTTTCCTTTCTGTCTAAAGTACTCTTCCAGAATTCACTGGGGGAACTCCTGCCCCTGCCCTGTGGACGAGGTCTGGTAACAGTAGCAGGAGTTCTGTCAGTGTCTGTGGACGGGGGGCTGTGTCCTTGCTCGGCTTCAGCCTGGAATGCTATGATCTAGTTACTCTTCACTCTCATTGAAGTGCACAGACATTTGCTTCTGAGACAGGGGATGGCTGAGTCCTTCGGCAGAGATGGCAAAGCAGATCCTAATGTATTTGTGGGCGGGTGGCTGGACTAATAGGCTGGCCCTGACAGGGGCGGGGGTGGGGGACACACTACTGAGGGCTTCTGCTGCTCCCATCAGCCTGCCCTTCAAGAGCACCCCAGCCTCTGTGACCATCCCAAGCCACATGCTCTCGAATGTTAACGCCAGCCTAATTACATGCTTTGGCTTCCGTTTTGGCAATAGGCTATACTTAAGCAAAATTTAGTACCATCTTATGTGTTCCTACAGCTGGATAATTACAAGGCATTTCAGTTTTCAGGGCAGGAAATAATGATACGAAGATCAGCAGCTATTTAAAGACGGTTATTCTCTGCTCTTACAGCGATCCACTCCTGAAAAGCATGATAAACTCTGCAGAATGTAGTCCCCAGGTAAGAGAGAAGCAGGTGCAATTTTGATTCAAGTTTAGAATTAAAATATATATATATATATATATATATATATATATATATATATATATATATGCTTTGGATCAATGCAATTGTCATTCTCTGCAAAAACATCTCTCCTGTAATACATCCTTCCTTCCAGAGTCCTCTGAATAAGCTGAGTAGACACACTGAGTTCTTAGATGGGGGCAGGCTGGGGGAGATTGGGGCAAGGCCAAAAGCCAGGAAAATATCACTCCGAGGGCTTCAAAAATCCCATTTGGAGGAATAGATTATAAAACTTCAAGGACTAGAATAAACTCTGAAAATCACCCAGTCCGGGGAGATTGAAATGTTCATTGATGATCACGCACACAGTGAAGCAGAGGAGGACCCCCAGCAGGCCCACAGCGCTGTCTGCCTGGGTCCCTGGCAGGCCTGGTCACGTGGGGTGTAACCCCGAGTTGGTGCACAGCTCTTCGATCTAACTGTTGTGTCTTCAGGGTCATGCACATCAAAATGCATGTCAGCTGATGCCCATCCACTAACTCCCGCCACAGAAACAGCAGAAAGGAGCGCACCGCGTCATGAGCCGTGCTCCAGGGCTGACAGGGGCTGGCCTAGGCCGACACGGCTTCGTGTTCGTGTTTAAGAACTAGACCCGCTTGTGTTGAAGATGCGCTCCCCACCCAGGCTGCAGGCAGGGCATGAATATTCCACAGTCACAGGTAGCATCAGTCCGGAAGAATCTGGCATCAGGCCAGAGGACGTCTGTGTGTGAAAGGGGCAGCGCATAAGGAGCTGTTCACACTCTTCCCTGCCGGGCCGCTGCTTGACCCTGGCACGTGCCAAGCAGAGACACCAGCTCTCACAGGAACTTCTGAAGCACTGGAGAACTCGGGCTCCACGGGGAGGGACCCTGACCATGCTCTGAAGCAGTCCTTTCTCCACACTTTACAGATCTCCTTCTTTAAGAGAAGTGTGTATTCACCTGTATGTGTGTGACTGCCTGTGAATGTGTTTGTGTGTGCATAGTTGTGTGTTTATGTGTGAGAACGTATGTTTATGCTTGTGTGTGTGTGGTTGTGTATGATTGTTTTTGTGTTTGTCTGAGTGTGTTTCTCTTTGTGTGTTTACCTGCGACAGTGTGCTTCTGTGCATATGTGTATATGATATGTGTGGCCAGGAGCAGAGTATGCACGGGTGTCATGCTATGCCTTACAGACAGCAGCCATTTTTGTCTTTGAACATGTGTGTGTGAGAGTATATGTGTGTTTACGTGTGTGGTTGTGAATATGTTTGTATATAAGAGTGTGGTTTTGTGTGTGGTTATGTGTATGTTTATGTATTCATGAGTGTGTGTTTGTGTTTGTGGGTGTGTACTTGTATGTGCTTGTATGTTTTTGAGTATGCTATTGTGTGTATGTGTTTGTGGGTGTGTAGTTGTGTGTGTTAGTGTGTGTGTGGTTGTGACTGTGTGGTTGTGACAGTGTGGTTGCATATGTATCCAGTTTGTCCAGTGGGGAAGGGGCTGTGTGTGTGACATTTGACTTTGACTCCTGATGCCAACCCTCTGAGGGCCATCGGGGTCCTTAGCCCTGGGACTCCACGTGTTCCAGGGTCCCCAGGACAGCCCTTACACTCCTCACTGCTCACCCCCACAAAGTTCCAGTTCCTTGGGTCTAGATGGGCCTGAGAGCTTGAAGTTTTTGAAAATTCACGAGTGCCTGGTCTGTGACCTGCAAGGCGGGGCAGTAGTGGTCTTGGCAGTGTGACCAGGAGCAGAGTATGCATGGGAGTCATGCTGTGCCTTACAGGCAGCAGCCACCAGCAGCCGCTGGGCATGTCTCGGCTTTCTTGGGGAGCTGTACCAAGACCATCCTGGAGGGTGTACCCAGCAGGGTCTGTCCTCTCCGGCTCTGGAGACCCTGAGTCCACACCCAGGGGCCTCCATCTCTCCTGTCTCCAGTCCTTGCCACAGGTTAGCCCTTCAGCTTGGAATTATGTCACTGTAGTCCGTGTGTCTGTCACCACACAGGGTCCCCGTGTGCTTCTACCTTTCTCCTGTATGAAGACAGAGGTCAGACTGCTCTAGGTCCCACCTAAAGACTTCATCTTGATTGCATTGGAAAGGCCCTGCTAACAAGAAGAGGATGGTCAAAGGTCCAGAGGGTTAAGATGAGAACGTGGCTTTCTGGCAGGCACAGTTCCTGAACCATGGAAAATAAACTATCTGAATGTAACTTTAATCCTCCCCGTTCCCCCCATCCCCATCAGGGGGCCCAAGATGTAGGAGAACCTCCTAACTTGATGGGTGGGGTCTCAGTGTCAGTTCCCCACAGTTACTAGGGTCTCCAATAGGTCCGAGGAAAGAGACTCCCGCCATTTGTATTCACGTGCCCTGTTCAAGGCCATTGCTTCGCCTGAAGTAAGGATGACAACAGAGAAAATCAATCCAACTTTAAGAATATGATAAATCATGGAAACATGATACTAGAGAACTGAGCTTTATTCTAAACCAAA
Source organism: Marmota marmota marmota (assembly GCF_001458135.2). Taxonomy (NCBI): domain Eukaryota; kingdom Metazoa; phylum Chordata; class Mammalia; order Rodentia; family Sciuridae; genus Marmota; species Marmota marmota. The sequence continues at coordinate 3,179,893 of NW_025999932.1, read as the reverse complement.
GAGACAACAGATGTAGGTTGTCTGGAAGACTTACATTGTGGTGAAGTTGTCCATGAATGGTTTCAAGATGTACAAATTACTCTGGTCTGCTTCGTATGAGAATGTGGGCACTGTTTTCTGAAAGCATATAAGATAATTTGTTTTCTTTATAATGCAGTTCAAAAATCTATACCAATTCAAATGTCATAACCAACAAGTGTCCATAGATGACTTTGGCTTTGATATGGTGACAGCCTGGCTGCAGTGATTCAATATGATTCAAGACTCTTTACCATAGGCAGGATCCACTGTCAGCTTTCCAAAAGGCAGATAAGGCATAGTATGTAGTATTTCCCCAAAATATTTGATTATGAAACACTTTTGTATATTTTATCTCCTAAAGATGAGAAGCCTATAGACATTTAAGTGGAAAATTCCATTTCCATTGAACAGAATTTGAGGGAGTTGGGCCCTTGGGTCTTCATTCAGCTCCTTACACTAAACTGAGAATCACCCCTCCTTACACTGCACAGAAAAGCAATTCAGAGGAGCCAGGAGTGGTGTGGGGCCTGGGGCCCAGCCACTCAGGAGGCTGATGCAGGAGGGTCACTTGAGTCTCAGACCAGCCAGACAACACAGAGGGACTCCCATCTCAAAAGAAAAATGTCAGAAAAATTATTTTATAAGGCAATGATTATAATAGAAGCATTTCTCTCATTTAACATAACACATTTGCAGTGTACTAGTCATCCTCTATTTGAAGAAGTAGAGGAAATAAACTACTGACAGCTTTGCTCTTCATCTGCCACTTGAAAAAATTTACATAGACAATTAAAATCTCCAACAATGTAAGCCTGATATTAGAAAACTCACATGAGCTCTCTTGAATATTTCAATAGTATTGGTTTACATGTCAATGTAAGTACCGATCTTTCTTGTGCTTAAAGTGAAAAAAAAACCCACAATATTTCAAAGTAACAACCTCACAGGCATGAAATATTGTAGCCCTTGATTAAATTTTGTAGCCTCTGATTACATTAGACCTATGAAATATGATTGTTTCCCTGGCTGGCGACGGAGAGGTGGTTAATACATCCACACAGTTATGGTACTTAGGAATGTCCCGATCCCTGTCTCCTCAGAGGTAGATAAATGAGGAAGGTACAGTGACCATATAACACGGAGTGTCAAGAAAACTAAGGAGAATTCAGTCGCCTCCACAATCCTTCTCACACTTCTACTTTCCATAATTCTCCACCGTGAGAGCCTGTTGGTTCTTCAGCTCACTCTTCATTCTAGTCGGCCTTGTGCGGTGGCTCATGATGCCCACCCAGACTTCCTCCCAAGCCACAATCCCAACACTTCTGCAGAGCTTCAGACCTTATTCTCTGCATGCCTAACACGACCTACAGCCATCGGCTTCGTCCCCGTTGCTGTCCCTACCATGCACTGTTGTAAGTAATGTCCCCAGCCCAACCCGGCACACTGAGGGCTCACAGCCATGCTGTTTGTACCTCCATGGCCAGGTGCCCGGGGCTCATCAGGGTGAGATGAGCCAGTTAAATGCACACATGAAAAGTAAATAAGAGAGTCAATTTGGTTATCCCAACTGTTCAGAGACAGCCCTGCCTCCAAGTGACGTAGACATACAGAGGACATCACAATGTTGACGTCCTGCAACAACTAACGGAATTCTAGTTGAGCATTAGTCATAAAATATCCCCTATGCTCCCAGATGCTTACTAAGTCGAGTACTCCTCTGGCCTTGCTCCCGACTCCTGTTTCCTTTTTTTGCTCACCTGGCCCTGGCTCCTATTTCCGCCTGGACCATTAGTTAAAATTTCACAGAGTGCCCTGGAGGGGACCAGTGCTCCCGGTCTCACTGGTTCCTATGTCCTGTGTCACAGGCCCTAGGTTCTAGATGTCTCCCACTCAGCCAAAGACAGGAAAGCAGGCCAGTCCTTCCCTCAACAACCAAACGAAGACTCTTTGAGACAATCCATTAAGGTTTGCTTTGGGCAAAAATGTGAAGAATTCATGATGGGAAACCACAGACTGCAGCATGTAGCCAGATCAATCTTTTCCTGCCCTTTTACTCCAGCCTCTTAGTAGAGTCAACTGATGGCAAGGAGGCTACAAAGTCTGTTGTTCTGGGAGGAAGAGGAGGGAATAACAAGCCCATGTCTTAGCCCTTTCATTCAGGGGACAGCGGCGGCCACACCGTCTCCTGATTCTGTTCCCTGAGAAAGGCCATCTTCTCCCTGTGCCCCCAGGTCCCTAATGCAGCATAATTCCCCATGGGTGACAAGCACTCTGCTTCCTCCTGTCATCCACCCTTACCCTGAAAGCACTTGAGATGTTTCTAGAAGTCTTGTTAATGAAGAGATGCCTTCTCAAGTGCAATTTCCATTGGGGGCCACTCCCCAGGCTGTGCTCTGGAGGCAGGGGACAGTCAGCACAGAACAGGTCTTTGTTCCCACCCCAAACCACCCACCCCTGATGGTAGAGCAGACACGGAGTCCTCAGCCTTGTTCTTAGGAGGGCTTCTCAGGAGTCAGGGCCTTCCACCTGCAGGTGACAGGTGATGCAGACAGCAGACGAGTGGATGAGATCCTGGGAGCCCAGGGCCAGCCCGCCTGCACCTTGAAGGAGCATCCTGGGTGACATCAGTGGAGTCCTGGGGACCCAGAACTGACATCAAGCTCAAGCTGTACCTTTCTCACCAGGCTGTTCAAACAATCAACCCCGAGGGATAATTACTTTAATAGGAAAGTAATCTGTGCACTATCGAGTATTGTACTACCATAGCTAACCCTTGGTCAATTAGTTGAAGAGCAAAGCAGAAAAGTGTGTGAAATAAGTGACAATTGACCAAAGTTGGCCTTGGAGGAACCTACAGGAAAAGGGGAGTCAAAAGGGAGGGGCCCTGACCTTCTCAGCCAACCCTCAGCCCTCAGCCTTCCCGTCTTGCTTTACAGCTCTGCACTGCAGAGACCCAGAGAGCCGCGCATGCCACCTGCATTCCTGAACAGGCATGGATGTATGATCTGCAACCAATCAATCAACAGAACAGAGCCTGAAGACGGAGGAATCCAAGAGCAAGGCTGCCCTGCCCCCGCCATTCATTACCCTGTAAGTCACACATGGGAGAGAGCACGAGATCCACGGTTTGTATTAAATCATGATCAGTTTGTCATTCCTCGAAATCGCTAGGAAAACAAAAGAACAAAATTGATGAAATAAATAAATGAAATAGCTCGAGTCACACAGTATTCGAAAGACACGTCTTTATCCAGGAGTCACAGAAATTGATTGCCCTGCACCCGGCAGCACCCCACTTAGCTGTAGATCACCCTGCGCCGCTGTCTTGTCTGCAGCTTTATCACATTGGAATGCATAAAACTTGCATCTGCGTTTTGATGTGGACCTGCCTCAAGTCCATGCTGTAAGAAGATGGAAGATCTGTCAAAAGTAAATGAAAGATGTAAGAGCTGCTGAGCTTTTACGGGGGCGGCTGGCGGTGCTCAGAGCCAGGCTGCACGCCTGCTTTAAGGATGAGGAACAGGGGGAGGGAGCAGCCGTGTGCGTGCAGACCGACTGCGGCCAGCTGCAGGGCAGCGGCCTGACCTGGGCTGGTCAGCAGGAGCATCGTAGGCTGGCTTGTTCCAAGGCTCCACTCAGCATTCCCTCCCCCAGGGGTCGAGTGAGGGCCTTGGATCCTCAGTGACCAGTGGCCATGGCGTCCCTCATTCCCTGACATGTGAGGCTTCTAGCTGGCACCATCCAAGCAAGCATGTGAGAGGACAGAGAGACAGAGGGACCCTGCCTGACGGAGGCCGCACTGGCACAACCTGTCTCTGAAGTGACATCCCACCCCTCCTGCCATGCTCCGTGGTCTGGTGTGGCTTGTCCCTGCCCACTTGCTGCAAGCTGGTCTCCAGTACCGGGCTATGGAAGGAGGGGACCTCCGAGAAGCCAAGCCTGTGCAGGTGCTTAGGTCTGGAGCGCCACTTCATGAATGGGTCATGCTATCTGGCAGGAGGGTCCCTTGCTCCGAGTGGATGAGATCCTGGGAGCACAAGTGGACCGTGACCCAAGATGGAGCTGAGCCCCTCCCCTCTCTTCAATCCTGGACTGCACGTGGCCCTTTCTGCTTCTCCGCCATGAATGACACAGCCATATGGCAGCACCACCACGTTTGCACTTTCTAGGCAGCAGAATCGGAAGCCAGTTAACCTCTTGTCTTCACAGACCACCCAGCATCAGTTATTTTGTGACAGTACCACAAATGGACAAAGACGCCTATGTACTCTGTTCATCAGAAGCAAGTCACTAGTTACAGCCCACCTCAGGGAAGTGGCTCCCTAAGGGGTTGAGTGCAGAAGAAGAAGGTCCTCCTTTAAGAATTCTGCCTGCCACAGGCCTGCAGCCCTCCTGTTCAGATGTGAGTCGCTCCTGTGCCCAGGAGTGTGATCCTCACGGCCTTGGAAGAGGCAGTGAGGCTGATGATGGGGATGGCGTGTGGCTCCCCTCGTGTGCCAGCTCATCGTGTGTTCCCTGGAAGGCTGTGTCTAGGAATCGGAGGCTGTAGTAGATGACGTTTCCTCCATCTCAAGAGCCCCGTAGTCAGGAGGTTCTTACCTGCAGCGGTGGCACCTGCTGTCCAGCGAAGCCGCAAGAGTGTCACTGCGCTTGCTTTGCAGGAGAGCAGACAGTGAGCAGCCATCACTCAGGAAGCCCTCAGGGAAGAGCTGCTTAGAGAGGGGAGTGCGTCCTGTGGGCCGAGGGCAGAGGGTGAGCCAGAGTGACAGGTGTGTGTTTGGTGAATTGTTTAGGGCATTGGCACTTTCTGAGTCCAGCACTGTGGCTTCTAGGACCAGATGTGACAGGTAGTTATTAAATATTAAGATTAATTTTTAAATAGTTAATATTTGGCAGTGTTTTTTCATACAAATTAATTTTGCGTTGACCTTCTATTGGTAAGAACTAAGCGCTGGTGACACTAATTAGCATCACAGTAACTGCTCCTGTGAGCAGGCCATGAAGACTCGGATGGATGTTGAATTTCACGTGGTTTGAAAGCTCACACTGGTTCTGCCCCAAGCCCACCCAGGGCCTTGGGAGCTGCTCACAGTGAACAAGTGAGTGGCAGAGCGGAGCTTTTCAGAGGTATCCGCTGTGGTGACTGCATCTCCAGGGCCCTGACCCTCAGCTCCCAGACTGCTGCCCTTTGCCTGACGCAGAGGTGAGCAAGTCAGGTGGGGCAGTTGAGGGTCTCTTCCCCTCTGTGCATGGTGTCCTGAGGAGAGGGAAGTTGGACCCAGATGCACACACCAGGGGAGGGCCACCCAGAGGTGGAGACAGACACCAGCAGCCAGGGAGAGAAAGGAGCTGCCTTCCCACAGGCCTCAGAAGCAGCGGCCCTGAGGACGCCCTGGTCTTGGGCTGTGGCCTCCAGAGCCCTGAGGCCATCGTGTCTGTTCTTTCTTCTTGGCTCCACTCTTTGGTTCCATTACAGGAGCCACAGACCAGGGCACGGCTCACTCCCAGGCTCTGGACTGAACCCCAGACTTACTGTGGGACCTTCGCCTTGGCCCCATGACTCCTCCCCACCCTTCACTGAATCCCTTGCAGACCCCATGTGTGGATCCTCCCACCTTCACCTGCCCAACACGGTGAACATACTCCTTACTTGAAGTTAGAAGGACCCCAGGTGAAGAGATTTACAGTAGTAAGAAGTCTTTCTGGCCACATTCTAAGTGAAATAAAGGTGAGATGCAGAAAGAAGACCTTGTGCAATGTTTGTATCAAGGCCATAGAGGCCTGAAATAAGTCAGAATGGAGGGAGGGAAGAGGGAGAGGAGGAGGCGGGAAGGAGGCCGAGGAATTGCTTGGGATGATTTCGCAAAACAAGTGCCAGGAACGTCTGCCCTCAGCACCCCCTTGACCCAGCAGATCACTTCTCAGTTCTCCATTCTGTGTCTGTCCTGAGCTTTGCTATAAAATGTAATTATCTGACATTATATCTCTTCTTCAAATCAGCTTTAGTAGGTATTAAAAATTACTACCAAAAAGACTAGTGAAGAATAAAGCCTGTACACTTCAATGTTTCAGAGACTAGGTTTTTAGTGTGCTCACCCGGAAAATTAACAATGTGAGGAAATTCCGGTGCTAATTAGCTGATTTAGCCAGTTCTCCAAGTAGGCACGTTTCAACAGCGTGATGTTGTACACCACAATGATGTGCAAGTTTATTTGTTAGTTAAAATAAAGAAGTAGCAGGAGACACCTGTGTGTGTGAATATGTGTCTGTCCCCGTAGACTTGGCCTGTAAGTCAGAGCTCCCGGTCTGATTTTTGAGACAAGAGGACAGGCGAATTTGATAAAGATCCCTGCCACAGCAGCAAGTCTCTGAAATGCTACCTTAACATAACCAAGCCTACGGGTGACGTGGCACATGCCAGAGGCTGGCAGAGGGGATGCAGAGCCAGGCAGGTTGCAGTTTCCATGCTCCCTCGTCTCTGTGCCCTGATTGTGATGCCTCGGCCCAGCGCAGGCTGCTTTTGTCTCCACCCAGGCTGCAAGTGATGTTGACAGTAGGAAGTGCCAGGATGGGTCGGCCGCGGCACAGGGATGGCAAAAATAGAAAAACCCATTCAAAGCATGTGGGTCAGCAGTCACCGGCTTCCCAAACTGGAGCAGGAGGAAGGGAGGGACTCAGACAAAGCCCGAGGCCTGGTGGGAGGCAGGGCACCGTGCCAGCCTCAGGCATGCTCCGCTGCCCTCCCCACGCTCCCGTTCAGTGAGCCCGCGGCCTGCTCAGGATGTGCCCCCCAGGGCCATGGAATGCCTGCACGGCCTGATCAGGCACAGTGGCTCCCGTCTCTCCCAGGAGCCTGAACCCAGAGGAAAAGGAGCACAGGCTACTTGTCACAGTGCCAGCCTGGAAACGGACTTGTGATTTCTGGTCTTTCCAATTTTGGAGGGCAAAATTCCGGCCTTTCATGCTCTCCCCAGAGAGCTCCTCATGCGAGCAGCATCTTAGCGTGAGCACAGCTCACCATGTCCATTTGACTAGGTGGCAGTGATGCTTCGGCTTTTGAGGCAGAGGCACAGGAATCTGAGCTTCCTGGGTGGCTGGCGCAGGACTCCCTTTGCATCTCATCAGGAGAGAGCTCTCTGTAATCATGGAGGAGCAGCTCTGCAGACACAAACCAACACAGCATGCTACTTGTGCATCCCTCACGACTGGAGGAAATCCAGGGAGAACCTTGAAGGAAGGGCCAGCCCCTGCCACATCCAGCACCCAGCTTGTCCTTGGCCTGAAGCTTCCTGGTTGGGACTTCCACTTTCCCTGTGTTGTCACGTCACCATTTTGCAAAAATTATTTCCTAGAGTAACAAGAGGCCAAAACTGAAAAGTACTTCAGTCTCACCCCACTCTCCATCCCCCAGCCCTTCCACAGCCCACAGCGTGTCCTCAGACCCTTTCCATCTTGCCAGAAAGGGAATGCAGGCAGCAGCTCACCTTTCCTACCAGGCTGCCCCTAGGGGTCTGGAAAGGCATCTCCAAGCTCCCCAGGACGACCTGCCGCCCATGCAGGAGCTCCATGGTAGAAGCCTGTCCCTCTCCAGGTGATGGTCCTGGGAGCTGGCCCTTTGGAAAGTGGTCATGCACGTGGGCTCCTGTAATGGGGTCAGTGCTCACAGGAGGCCAGCAGGCCGGGTGCCCCTCTCTGCACCGCATGAAGACACGGGAGAAGGCTGTCATCTGCGAGCCAGCACGAGGCCCTTGCCAGAGCCAGAGCAGCTGTCTCCTTGATCCTGGGCTTCCCAACCTGCAGGCTCTGAGAAGCAAACATTGCTGTTGAGGCCACCCACGGAGGGCAACCTGCACAGCAGCTTGAGCCAACCAGACCTCTCTGCAAAGCACACAGCTGCTCCTCCTGGGGAGCTGGGGGGCAGAAGCAGCTGAGACCCCAACAGCACTTTCTCCTGAGGGCCCAGCCACACCACGTTTAGGGCACTGGTTTCAAAACACAGGGCCCTGAAGATTGACTAGGGACATCTAGGTCAATGAACTTGAAATACTGGAACCCTTAGATACCCTTCACCCTCTGGGCATGTGGAAGTGGCCTTGTGTCTCAGCTAAATGCTCGTGAGTGCTCTCTGCTTCATAGCCATGCCACCACGTACCCTCAACTTCTGTCTGCACCTCTCCCCGAAGCCGCGGTCTGCAGAGGAGGAAGGGACTTTCCACGGGACAGGCACAGGAGTGGACAGCGTTCCAGCAGGAGCCCAGAGACATCTGTGGGGCTGCACGCTGAGGTGCTGAGTCACGGAGGGGCAGAACTTTGACCAGGAGGGAAAGTCTCGAGACATGCGAGATTCTAGTCATATAGGCGGCACTTAGCAAGTCCCCTGGGGATGGTAACAAGGCGACATGGGCTCTCGGATGCCCAGAGAGAGTGCTGGCTCTGTCAGGGCACTTGGAACACTGCTGCTGTCCGGAGGTGGTCCAGGCGTGGCGTGCTGCACGAGACGAGACGGCCCACTTCAGGGAACCCGGTGTTGAAGAAGGAGCAAAGAGACTATTGCCACCCCTTGGACCCCTGAGGTTCCACCCAGACCTGTGGCTCTGTGTGTGTGGAGACCCTCACTCAGAGGCTGATTCCCCTCAAGGGAGTCTCTTCCATCTTAGCTGGGGCTACTGCCTACTGCCACCTTCCAACTGCTCCTGCCCAGAAAGGAGTCACCATCCCACAGAGGCTTGGCCCAGTGCTCAGGGGAAATGCTGTAGCACAGGAAATATGGGGGCAGCCAGGCGGTCACCTCCCCCTGGAGACTTCGTGGAGCCTCTGTGGACAGCGTGCGGATGAGGCAGTGCCCTGCAAAACCAGCTACCCCTTTGAGACAGGCAGGCCTCAGTTGAAGCTGCCTGACACACTGGGCTGGGGAGGGAGGCCTGGGCTCCCAAAGGGCCAGCCCACCGCTGGCCAGAGTATATCCAGTTCAAGCGCTGGATCGACGAGACGGACGGTGGAGCATCGTTTTGTACACTTTCCAAATGTCACCATTTTTTAGTGATTAAGTTTAATACAGAAAAGAATTCTGCAAAATGAGCTTCTCATCCACTCCTGGGAGTATGAATTGGTGTGATCTTGTTGGTGGCAGTTTAGCAAATGTATCTTTTGATCCAATGATTACATTTCTGGGAACACATCTGAAGGTGATACTTCGAAACAGGAAGAAAAAGAGCTTGATGAAGAAACGAGTTTCATGGAGTTGTTTACAAAACTCAAAGGAAAAACAGCAGAGGGCTGTTCCAACTGTACCGTTTATTTATTCAGAAGAACACTGCTCTGCCTGTGTAATGGTTGTGGAAGATTTTAAATAACATGGAAATCTGGGTAGGATAATAACATTGGAAGAATATGGTCAATGCTTTAAATGCAATATCAGATAGAACAAGCAACACAATGTAGAGAGGTTGACTAAAATCATGTGAAATATTTGCCTAAAAACGGAAACCTTGTATCCTCATACAGAGTTTCTGTCCTGGTCCGTCTACTGTGCAGAACAGTTTGACATTGCCCTGGGCCCAGCCGACCCTTTGTCATACGCGTAAGGACGGGACATAGACTATTTCACAGGATGTAAAATCCAACCCCTTGGGACTCCACTTCCTTCTGCCCAGACAGGTTGATTCCCAGAGGCAGCTGGACTAGCCTCCCTGAGCAAAGCAGAGGTGCAGCTTCAGGCTGGGCTGCACTGGGGGCCCCTTCGGGTCACTTACTTTACAAAAGAAGTCCACCCATTAAGGCCACCTGGACTGCTCATAGAGGACTTCCCAGCGGGTCTGCCTCTCCTGGAGGTGGGTCAGTAGCGGGTCCGCCCTCCATAAGATAGCAATGTGCATTGGGTCCACCTGCTGCTGCTGGTGGCCTCTTGGTGCCCTCACCCTACAGACCCTTCTGTGGGGTCCTCTCCATCTCTTCCTGTCCCTGTCTTCCAGTGAAGATTGGTTTTCCTGACCAGTGTGTGGGCTCATGTGGACAAGCCGCAGGGTAAAGGTGCAGGGAAGCTGGGGACAGCGATCTACCTGCCCTGACCATGTAGGCACCCCTGCCCTGCTGCAAAAGGGAGGGGAGTGGCCCAGTGGGCTGAGCAGCGTATGCTGCTGTTGGGGTCTCAGCTGCTTCTGTCCCCCCAGCTCCCCAGGAGGAGCAGCTGTGTGCTTTGCAGAGAGGTCTGGTTGGCTCAAGCTGCTGTGCAGGTTGCCCTCCGTGGGTGGCCTCAACAGCAATGTTTGCTTCTCAGAGCCTGCAGGTTGGGAAGCCCAGGATCAAGGAGACAGCTGCTCTGGCTCTGGCAAGGGCCTCGTGCTGGCTCGCAGATGACAGCCTTCTCCCGTGTCTTCATGCGGTGCAGAGAGGGGCACCCGGCCTGCTGGCCTCCTGTGAGCGCTGACCCCATTACAGGAGCCCACGTGCATGACCACTTTCCAAAGGGCCAGCTCCCAGGACCATCACCTGGAGAGGGACAGGCTTCCACCTATGGGTAGGGAGACACGTTCAGTACTTACCAGAAGTCCTCTGATTGCACACTGGCTTCCAATCAATCAGTCCTCTCTCTAAGGCCACTCGCCACTCATGGCACTACGGACATTTGGGGTGTGAGCACTCTCTGGGAGGCTGTCCTGTGTGCTATAGGGTTTTCAGCCGTTTCCCAGGTCTCTGCTCACCAAAGACCAGCAGCAATTCTGCGCCCTCAGCTGTCGACAAACATCTCCAGTGGGCAGGGGTGCGGGGCGCGGGCAGGGGTACACTGCAGGAGAAATCTGGGCTGATCTCACTAAGCAGTAGCGGGCGTGTCCTTGGTAGTGGTCTGAGTTAATGCCGGGGCCTGAGTTCTTACACGTCCCCGTGACCCAGGGCTGGATGGGGCTGCTGCCGCTCCCTTCAGCCAGGCCAGGGAAGTCCTCAACTGTGAGCCTGCACAGCCTGAGCTCCTGGGAGCTGGGGAATGGAGAGTCCTGTCCTGGAGGAGGGACCACGGCCATGCACCAGAGCATCCGATTACGGTTGGCACACTGAACCGCAGTGGCACTGCACCTCCACTCCTGCCCTGCTGTCCTCTGCACAGGCTCTGCTCCCGGGAGGCAGGGCCGTGCCTCACTCTGGCTGGACCAGCTCTGTTTGTTTCATGAACAGGTGGTTGAACCAAGTAATTTGGGCTTTTCCAAGTAAAATGCAACCGCTCCTCACATGTTAACAAGGGCTAGGGAAGAAAGATAAAGGCCTGTCTTCCCCTCCTGCGAAGCTCCTCCCGAGCACGGAGCCACCTGAGGCAGCTTGGTTTGCAGAAGTTGCCTTTGTGAGCCTCTGCACATTTGCTGTGGGGACCGGCCTCGTGGGGAGCTCTCTCCCAAGGTGCTCTAGGCATCAGTGCATGCACCAGTGTGTTGGGAGGGATTCCTGTAGCACCATGTGCCAGATCCAGCCGTGAGCTGAACTTGAAGGTCTAGCATGAACACATTAGCTGATTAATTAATATTTACAATTCTCTGTGAAGAACGGACCACTGGGCAGACAATGTGGAACCAGGACATGGAACTGATGAAGCTCCAGATCTGAGGAATTCAGGCTGTTTTAACAGGACCCACAGCCTGGTTCCCTCCATATTCTGTTCCCTGGAGCTTCAGGCTTTGGGGACCTCATTAGGAGGTGCTGGGTGGAAGCCCATTTTCCAATCCAGGTTGGAAAACTTGAGTGGCTCAAAGTGAGTCCTTAAGAATGTTTTTTGTTACTTATTAAATAGTCATTGTCTATTTTCTCCCATGGACGATTCCTCTTGTAAGAAACAGGAGCACCTCAGTGAAGAGCCCGTGCTCAGTGTCCACGGCGGGTGCAGGGCCATTGTCCTCACATGGAGACGGTCTCCAATGTGTCCAGTGTGTTCCTGACCTTCTGAGTTTGTTCTCACCAAAGCCAGCCCCAGAGCGGCAAGGTAGTGAAAACTGCATCCCAAGGAACATCTTGTGAGTGACGCGGCGTTTCCAGCCACCCAGGAAAGTGCACCTATTTTGATTCTGGGACTCGGCCTCTGCAGGAGCCAATGGCCCTCCATCTGCATTTACTGTCTTGATGGCAATTTTCTGGTCTAAAATGTGAACAGCAACTCGGGACTTGGCCAGCACTCTCCACGGCCCCTGGAGACCTCATGGATCCTGCCTGGGCTGCAGCGTCTAGAGCACAGCAAGCCCTTTGCTGCTTACTGGCTTCTCAGGCTGTGGTGATGGGGCCTACTGCACCACTGTGGAGGCTCCTAGACCCCACAGCAGAGGCGCTGCGAGAGGCCCACACAGTCCTGCTGGATGTGCCAGCAAGGGCCACATGGGGGGGTGGGGTGGCAGATGAGCCCAGGGAAACAACACCGAAGCCCTGGGAAGCTTGCTCACCCCCATGTGCCGTGGAGTGTGGGCCAGTTATCCTGTTAGTGCAAAAAGAAAAAACACCTCATTTTCTTTTGAAGTGCATTCCCCCAATTCTAGACTCACTCTACCTGGAGAGGAGGGCCACTGCCATCCCAGGGCTGAGAGGGGCCAGGTCTTGCTGTCCATCATGGGGAGAAACCTGGGAGACACCTGAGACGGCACACAGGTGCGGAGGAGGACCGTGGCAGCCTCTTCACCAGCATGAACAAGCGATCCACCACACCATCCTGGAAAGCTGGGGAAGGTCGGATGTGTTACCGTGGCCACTGGCTCTTTCACAGCCTCTGCACAGAAACCAACAGGTGCCAGCGTGTCTTTAGATCCAACGTCCACGTGTCTCTCACTGAAGGAAGGTTCCAGGTATGGGACTCCTAGTCACTGCTGAGCCTGCCTCTCGCCCTTGGACCAGGGAAACGGGAAATGCCTGGGGACTCCCACGGGTGCTGAGGGAACAGCTGTGTCCTCCCCAGCAAGAGCCCTGGTGTCTAGTGCCAGACGGTGGCTGGATCTGGGAGCATCCATTTCTGCAATTGAAAATGGCACCTCGTGGACCTGACTTCCTGCCACTGACGCCTGACTCTGGGCCTCGGCTCAGCTGCAGTAGCTCTGTTGTCACTAGCAACAGCCAGTCCTCTTGCCTCGCCACAGGCGCACCCAGGCCCTGGGGCACAGCCCTGAAAACAACCTGCTTACCTCCTGCCCAGGCCAACTTCCATTTCCATCAGCTGATACAGCATTAGCAGAGCATAGAAAGGTGTTTTGTGTGTGTGTGTTTTTTTTTTAAATCTCACAAAATAAGCAATCAGAAAGAAAACAGCCTTCAAGGAGAGCGGTCTTTGTGAAGCGCCTCTCCACAGCGTAAGCAATATGTGTGCCTGCTGTTTCCACCCCGAACAACAGCACTGCAGTTGCACATAGCACAGTTTAGCTTCAGAAAAATAAAGCGCCATCAGCCCCACCAACACCCGTTCCCCTGCAGAAAACACAAATTAAGCTGTGTAGAAGGCACACTGAACTTTGCACAACCATATCCGGTCCCGGCCAGAACACTCACATTAATGTTGTATTTGATTATACCTGAAAAGCCTTTCTTCAGCAACATAATTGTCCTAGAGGAAACCCGTGTCACTAGTAATTGTTACTTTCACCCAGTGATTTAATAACATTTTATAAATGTTAAATGAGTATCAGATTGAATTGGAAAGTTAAATACCTAAGGTTGAAAATACAATTATTCTAAGAGACTTCGAGGTGATTTATGCTTTATTTCTCAATGTTTTAATAAGCACGATGTGTGTAGACAACCTGTGCTTTGTACCGAGGTGACAGTGGGCAGGTAGGAGAAAAAGGAAAGAAGAAAAGCAGGGATCGTGGCACCTCCCTGACTCAAGACTGCGGAGCAGCAGGGCTCAAAGGGCCAGAGCACAGCTTCCTCTCCAAGAAGGTGGCAAGGACATAGGGCTCAGTTGTCTGTTGAACCCTGTCCCCCAAATGATATATTCAAGTCCTACTTCCTGTTCATGTGAGCCGATTTGGAAACAGCCTTTGCAGATGGGAAGCTGTTAACATGTGGTCATGGGGTGGGCAGTCGTGTAATGGCTGATGTCCCTCTAGGAAGAGGCAAAGGGACCTAGACTGAGACACGGAGAGAATGCCAGGTGGTGGAGAGAGGTTGGAAGGATGGCGTCTCCTGGCCAAGCATCACCAAGTCCTGCTGGTCCTGGAGGCTGGGGGCAAGGCCTGGGGCAGAAAGCCTCTGGGAGCCTTCAGAGGAAACATGCTGCGTACAGCTGGGTTCCAGAAATCTGGTCTCCACTGAGAAGGAAGAAACGGGTGTTGTTTTAAGCAGCCGGTTGCAGTGACTGTTGGACACAGCCCTAGGAACCCAACATGGGCACCAGGAGATCCAGTATGGCTGGCCTGAGCTGGCATCCTACAGGACTCCACTGGGTCAGCTCTCTGTGACTGAAAACTGAAAAATATCCCATCAGAATTTCCAAAGAAATTATTTCTGCCTCAGAGCTGGGAGCCCAGCACTCCCTAGGCATGGCCTCTGCCTCCCTTCTCCTCTGCCCTCGGGGGTCTGCTGCAGCACTCTGGAGGTAACTAGGCGCTGCCCCCCTACCCCCACCCCCTGCATCTCAGCCCTCACCTGCACACAGGTGTCCTTTCCAGGGTGTGTTTAATGCCAAACTTTTCTCATTGAGGGTTTTGGTGCTTTAGCAGTTTTCAATGGCCCTGCACACGGTGCTGAGGGGCGTCTAGTGTTCCTCAGTGCCAAGGCCCAAGTGCCAGACGTGTGTTAGAGGAACTTTGTCACACGCACACACAATGGTGCTGTTGGCTGCGGGTTCCAGGTTAATATGAAATACTGTCTTTAGACAGAAGCACACAGAAAACAACATGTACTGATGACAAAATCACTGTGACCAGAGGCCTGAAGGAATTTAAGCTCCTAGGAGAAATATTCAGCATTTGCTAATTCTGCATTCACCATGACCTTATGGAACATAACTACCACTATAATGAGAATCAGCTTTTATGAAGTTTTTTGCAAAATGATTTTCAGTAAACTCCCTTTCTCCAAAATGCAATAAAAACTAGAGTTTCAATAAAGTCAGTACTACCCTAAATGTCACTACACCAAATTTTTTATTTTTATTGAATTAAAGAGTTTAGACACAGTAATGAGCAAGTATAATCTTTGTCCATTTCACCTTAACCTCCCATGTCAAATTGATGAGGCTGGAATTGAAAGTAAATAAATGCATGCAGGCATACACAAATAGCACAATCCACTTTTGTTTTTAAACACAAGCAGATATAGGTTAAAGTCCTATGTTCACTTACTCCAGTTAAGATAACCGGAAAAGAAAACAAGCGAACGACAGAACTTGAGCCAAAGGTGGTGGAGGTTGCTGTGTAAGGAAGTGAGACAGTGAAGGAGTCAGGGAGGCTCAGAGAGAAGACCCTGCAGTGAGGAGGAGGCCAGGGCATGTCAGACCAGATTCCAGGCCCGAGATGTCTTCGCTCCAGCCCTGGGTTCTGCTCAAAGCCCTGTCGGTGTTGGTGTTTCCTGTGTCAGGAGCAGCAGGGCAATCTTCAGGGCAGGAAGGGAAAGGCACGCTGTCCCCCAGGGCAGAATTGGTGTGAGTCCTGCTGCCCTTGTCACGTTTGCCCTGTGGGGACTGGAGCACATGCTCTTGGGGTTTTGTCCGGTTAGAAAAATTAAAAGCAGCTCCAGAAACACAGAGTGCCACTGTTTCCAGAGCGATTTGTCTGGTGGACTTACCAGGAGACGCACGTCATGACGAAGGTCTCCAAATGCCTGAGAATCCGGACATTTTTGAGATGCAGACAGCACCAGCCATTCCCATTTTTGTTCTTGCTTTTGTTGCTGTCATCTCTGAAATGTTCGTGGAGACTTCCTGTCCAGAGGCGCGTCTGTGTGGGATGCCAGATCGCATGGGCGGCTGGGGTAAGAAATGAATGTGGGCTTTGGAGGATGTGGAAGCCACGAGAAGAATGCGGTCTTTGTTACATGTCACCCTTTGTGAATGGGAAGCCAGGCCTGTCGCCTGGAAAGGGTGCTGGGCATCAGGCCTGCAATTCCCTGCCCTCCTTCTGCAAGGGACACTCCTGGCACCCGACTCTTCTCTTCCCTCCCTGCACGGTGCCCATGCACACCTCTGGGTCTCAGGAACAAGATTTCGCCGAGACAAGGGGCCTGGGGACAAGTGGAGCTGTGCTCATCTGCTACACCATGGCCGCAGGGTCCGGGTGTGAGATGAGGACGTCTCTCAGCATTTCTGTGAGATGAAGACAAGGGGGGAAGCTAGACTTCAGCAGCCATCAACCAAGAGCGGAGAGCTGGCAACACATCCATTAGGGAAGAAAATTCAAGAGAAGGACAGCAGGAAGACGAGGACTGGAAGACACGTCCACACGAGCTGGTGTGGATGCCAGGCTCCTCTCTGCAGCACTGACCTGGTTCCCGGGGGCTGGGGCACCCCCCTCTCCTAAGCAAGAACACAGAGCCCGCCACGCACAGCTGTGAGGCCTGAGCTGTGCCATGTTCAACGCTGAGCCCTCCTCCTTCTCCCTGTCTCTCTCTGTCTTCCTTTCTTTTATCTCATGCCAATCATCTCAAAAGCAAAGATGTGCTGATACAAATGGAAGGTCTCAGGGTCAATGTCAGCAGTCTAGTCCTCGGGGACGAGGAAGCAGTTCTAAATAAGACGTTTTGACAAGCATCTTAGACAACCAACATCTAATTTAAGCATCTGTTTGGTAACAGAGTTACCATGATGGGACATGTGGCTCCTACCTCTGGGGAGCACAGTACTGGCTATGGTACCAGGACGCTGAATCAGTGGCTTGCTCCACAGCCATCCCCACAGGCTCTTGCTTAATGAATTAGTGAGAGTGGGGAGGGAAGGGTGTGGTATTAGCTTAGGCTCTACTTGGCATTTTTATTTATTTTAATGCCACAGTATTTTTCCAAACTTGCAAGTCCCAAAGGTGTGAGGGACAGAAACAAGCTGGATGCCAGAGTGAGCAGCCACAAACACCCGGGTGCATGGTAGCCAGAGGAGCCCACGCAGCCCATACAGCAGCTGCAACTCCCCGTGCAGAGAGGAAGCCCGAGAAGATGGTGGGAAGATGTGGTCTGCAGAGAGCTACATGGAGACCCACAACACCTACACGCACACTCCAGAATGCTCTTGTTCCTAGCCCGCATGGGAGCTGGGAGTGGGAGGGCCGCCTGGCCTGAGGTCAGGCCGTGGGCAGTTCACGCACAGCAGGCATCATGCTCTGAAGGGGCTGGGGGGCCAGAGCGGGTCTCAGGGGAAGTGACTGGTTTAGCAGAAGGACTGTCAGGTGCCAATGGACATGAACCCAGACGGTGAGCCCATTGATGAGGCCAGTGTCAGACCGCACAGTCCACAGGGTTCTGAAGTTGGGTATCAATTCCAGCTGGAGAGAAACAACAGCAAACACACAAGGACAATGACGCAAGGACCCAGGCAAAACTGGGTTCTTGAAAAGCACAATCGACTGGTTATCAGCGATGGTAAATTTGTGATTTGGGGATCAAGAAACGTAGCTCGGCTAACAGCTCTTCTTCCTCTTACAATGGAGCCACATCCCAGTACACCGTCACAAGCTGGAGATGGCTGAAGGTGACAGTACCTTCAGCACTCCCGGCCTACGTACACCAGCGTGTGGCCCCACCACCCCCACCTGCTCAGAACACTCCCGATAGCCCGCAGCTGAGCACAGCAGCGAGTACTGACCTGTGTTATAGTCCATTGAGGAACGCGTCAGGCAATTTGTTGAATGCTGTACTGAAAGGGGAAATAGAGTGGTTGTCCTGTCTCACTCACCCCCAAAATACCAGAGTTCAAAATTCAAAAGATGGTTTCCACAGAGTGAATATTGTTTTTACCCCATCTTACAGTCAAAATTGTCAAGTTAAACCATGGTAACCAATGAAAGGCGGAGGCAGAGCTGGCCAAAGCCTGAGCTGGTCATCAGCAGGATGACCCTTGGCGCAGTCATCAGCAGGAGCAGACGGGATGCTCTGCTTCGCTCCCACTGAGGTAGGGCCCACCCAAGCCCGATTCTGCTGCTGATCTTCCTAATGAGGTCTTGTGATGATCATCCGCCATGTCTTTGCTGCATTGACACTGTACATGTCCTCAAGACAGAATGAAAATTCATTCCTGTCCTTTCATAAAATAAACCATTAAAAGTATTCTTTTGTGGATTTACAGTAAGTTTTAAAACCCCAAGTGTGCTAGGGCATCCAAATTCATGTCACTATTTTCAGCTCTGGAAAGTGATGCCCCTTGGTGTGGGAGGACAGGATTTCCTTCCTGAGGCCAGCGACCACAGACCAGGTAGGCAGGGATGCAGAACCCTGGGTGGCAGCTTCTTGGTCTTGTTCATGTGTTGCAGCTGAAGTTGGCCAATTTCTCATGTTGCAAGAAGGTGGACCAAAGCTCCCATGTCCCTGACCCCTCCAGACTCAGCAGGTGCTCCTAATGTGCAGACTAACCCACGGCCATCACCAAGGACCAGTGTGGCCAACCTGACTCTCGCATGCATATTCCAACTGCCCCCTCCCACAGAGGGTTCAAGGATCCCTCCCGTCCTCTACTCTGACCTCACCTACACTCTGATCTTACTTACGTAGACAGATTTTTCCCTCCTTAGCTCATCTTTGGACCAAATCCCCCCCCCAATAATTTCTTTGTTCTTCTTGGAGCAATAGCATATGATACAGGGGATTTTTATCAAAATCAGAAGTTTTCGTTTCATCTTTTCCTTGTTCCTAGTTCTGTTGCACCTGCAATACAGACTCTTAGATGTTTAACAAAAATTTATTAGTGACACTCAGCATGCATACAGTTCAATGTTTAGGGAAATATGAGGATGTACGATTGAAAGTAGTGTGCAGAGATTTTGGGAGTTGTCATCTCGCACATGAATTCATAGCCCAATACCAGATACGTAGCAGATGCCACACTCGCCACCTCACCATCTCCTAGCCATCAGCCTTGTCTTGTACTTGAAGTTACCTCGGCTGCTGCTGTGAAGGATGCTGGCTGGAGGAATCGGTGCCTGCACTGCTAGCTGCTCTGACAAAACCACCACATACCCTCATGGTCAGGTCACAGTGTGCCGGCCCTGGCCGCTCCTGAGGCGAACTTTGCAAACTGGGGAAGGTAACAAAGTAAAGGTCAGTGGCGGTAGAGTCCTGAGTTTGGCCCTTCCCACCACATTCCAGCTCCCAGGGCAGATCCGTGGTATCCCTTCATCACAGCAGCAGAACCACTTGGTCAAGGGGAGAAGGAAGGCAGGGCTGACATGAATCAGTCTTCTCCTCCTGTTATTAATCATGAACTTAAAGGCCATTGCCTTTGTTCAAAAATTAAATCTCTTCAAGGGAATCCTATCAGCAATAAAATTTAACAATTGTTTCCTACCCAAATATGAGTGGATCTTAAATAATTGAATGGAGGCAAAGAAATCAGACAAAAGGCGGAGACATCGTACTGGTCCACTCGCAGGTGATTCTGGAATGTTCAGCACAGCCCTCCACGGCTGGCAGCCGAGCAGCAGGAGCCTGGGAAGGGGCAGGAGGGACAGAGTGAGAGGAGGCCGAGGCTGGGGGGCCTTTGTGGTGAAGGGTCATGTGCTGCCTTAGGATGGCTGGGCGTGTGCCAAGACTTACCAAGATGCAAACCTGAACATGAGTGTGTGTTCACAATAGTCGTGTTTCAACAAAACTGTGAAAATTTGAATCTGTATATTTCTTCTCTTCTCAAGGAATGGATAGGGTTTTCATAGGTACTGTTTGAATATTCCCCCAAATATTCAAAATATTTGGTTTCACAGCTGAATACCTAACCACCAAACTCATAGCATTGTACATATTAAATATGTACAGATTTTCATGTACCAATCGCACCTCAAAAAAGTGTTGGTTTAAGAACGTTTTATGAAGGGGAAAGGGGAAAAAAACAAGGGAGAGAAATGAACTACAGTAGATGGGGTAGAGAGAGAAGATGGGAGGGGAGGGGAGGGGACGGGGGATAGTAGAGGATAGGAAAGGCAGCAGAATACAACAGACACTAGTATGGCAGTATGTAAAAACGTGGATGTGTAACCAATGTGATTCTGCAAACTGTATATGGGGTAAAAATGGGAGTTCATAACCCACTTGAATCAAATGTATGAAATATGATATGTCAAGAGCTATGTAATATTTTGAACAACTAATAATAATAATAAAAAAAGAACGTTTTATGAAACTGACGGTCCTGCTGAGAATCATGCTATCACTTAATGTTCAGTAGGAAGCAACATTTCTAATACTCACCTTCATCTGTATCCTGCTTTCTAACTGTTTAACCATCTTTTATTTTTATTGCATAAGCTGAATGCAGGATTCGGTGATGTGTCTCAGTTTCACTCAACATTGTGGCACTTTCTACAGGACTGAAGTGGGATACATGATACAAACTGTTTTCGAGTTTTCCTGGTGAAATCTGCTTCTTTTTGTTTTCCTAAGTGGAGTCCCACTGGGTGCAGTGTGTCAATACCAAGTGTGTTTGTTTTCACAGCCAACCTTCCTGGTGGGGCGGGTGAGAGGAGGCTGGCCTTGTTAGCAGCCTGCTGTTCAGAAGCTGTGCTTGTGGCCCCACTTCGGTCCTTTTGCCCAGGAAGCCTCTGGCAAGCCCAGGGGTGCTCTGAGACACCAACAGGGGCTGAGCTTGGGTTTGCCCCAAGGGGAAAGGCACTGGAGCAGTGTTGTCTCAGGTGGCATGAGAAGGCAGGCCATCACCAGGCAGGACATGGCCAGCCTTGGCCTCAGACGTCCCAGGCCTGGGTGTAGGCACAGCTGCTTTCAGCAGAAGCTGCTGTGGTCTCAGCACCGCGAAACCTCTCCTGAACACGGAAGCCTGGCCCCCTACCTGACATGGGGACCCGCTTGGCCCTTTCTGCCTGGGTGCTGAAGGAAGATGGTGGGCACGGTCCTGGCTTCTTGTCCACGAAGTCTTAAGCAAGGCCCAGATATCACTGGGGCAAGACGCAGCCCACTAAGCACTCTCCATCACTCTGCCTGCCTGTTTGGGAGACATCTGAATCACTAACTGATTCTCACACTCGAAACCTGCTTTTCAACTAGGAGAAAGAGTTCTGAGGAAGACTTCTTTTGCTTTGAGAATTCTCCCTTTAAAAATATTGCAGCATCAAATGCCCCAATCCTTCAGCTCAGCATTTCACTTCCTGGAATCTTTTCTTAATTCCATAATAGGAAAAATACATGAGGATTTATATCAAATACGTAGTGTTATAATTCATTATCATATCAACATTTGTAGTAATTAGACTAAATGAAAATTTTCATATAGTCTAAACTAATGAAAAACTGGACAAATCAATTGTTTATGGTTTAAACAACTGCAATGACACATCCGTTCCATAAAACATAGGGGCATTAAAAATAACGACACACACCCAGAATCTCAGCTACTCCACAGGCTGAGACAGGTCGATGGAAAATTCTAGGCCAACCTCAGCAACTTAAGAATACTCTGTCTCAAAATAGAAAAATGAAAAGGGCTGGGGATGTGGCTTAGTGGTGGAGTGTCCTGGGGTTCCATCCCCAGTACTGCTGATAATAATAATAATAATAATAATAATAATAATAATAACCAAGAAATTTTAACAATATGGAAAAGAATATGCCATCAAATGTTAAAGGGAACAGTAGGAATTGCAAAGTGAGTGCAGGGTTGCCAGAAATTAGTGAAAACCTCAGGTAAGATGCACAGTGCACTACAGTACCCATAGAGTGTGTGGTCAGGGCTGGCTCTACTGCAACTACACCTGGGCATAGCAAGAAAAAGCCAGAATATGGGACAAAGTCTTCAAACAGGAGTCCAGGTCACTTAGCCCCTTACATTCTTATGCATTGTCTAAATTCTCTGCAGTGAATACACAATGCATTATTAATTAAAACAAAGTTATTTGCAGAAAGAAGGAAAACTGTCCTCTGCATATTGGAACACATCCAAGCGTCCGTTCTGCCATTCACAAAATGAGGTGAACGAGTGGAGTATCACAAGGGGGACTATAGCATTACCTCCCAACCAGCCTGGTGTTTTTGTTTATTGTTTTCCCAGAAGTAGTTGCTATTAATTTTATTGGATGACAGTTATTCTGATAATTAAGTCATTTAAATTTTCTGATTAATACATAGGAGTTTATGGTAAGAGAGCCTTGGCTTTCAAAAAATTTACAGGAAATATGTATGTATCAGGGGTGAAGAGAAAGAAAGAATTTGTGTGTCCATGTGTCCTCTAGTCAAATCCTGTATTTGGCCATGTTGTAGGAAGTTCTTAAGATACACTGATTTGTTTTGGGCTCTCAACCACTTTACCTAAACATGTCACATATATGTGACCTATTGGCAAAGAACAGCATTCCAGGACACCCCGGGTCCACTTTTAACTCCTCATCTTAGTCAACTTGCAGCTCACATGAGTGTGGGATTGGCGTCAACTGCATCCATGACATGAGTGAGTGAGGGGCGTCAGCCCATAGGCAGCTGGCTTTCCCCTTCCTTTAGGAAGGTAGATTTTGTCCCAGAGAACATCCATCTTCAAAATACCAAATGAGCCCTTGAAATCAGGGTCAGTTTTTGAATTCTGGAGAGAACGCTGTTCTCAGGAGCCCCTTCCTGTTGGCCTGAACACCCTCTGCCTTCGCTCAGTCTTAGAGGTCTTGCTCTTAGGGTCACCTGCTCTTCGGGGTATAGACCTGTCCTCTGTGTGCTTCAGAGCTGCCATGGTAGTCTCACTTCCCAGCAATTACGTTGCTTAGCATAAAATCTTTGGCCCTACTAATCACGGTCAACTCCCAAAATTTGTATGAGTCACTTTTCTATATTTACTTCCTGAAACTTTAAAGAACATCAAATCAACTGATAAGCCAGCTGTAATAGTCAGGGAGACACAGTGAACTCTTGTGTTGCTCAAACTTGTTACTCAAACCTACATTGTTACAAAGGAGGAAAAGCCACTAGCCTCCTAAGGTTATCTCCATACAGTTGCAAAACAGCAAGCAGGTTAAAGTTGAATTTTTTTAGACATTCTGTTTGCCAGAGGACATGGATTGCACCATTCCTGTTGCTCATGCTGATACCTCCATAGCATGGGCTCTCTTCACAGGCAAATGAACTTGCAAAATCAGATCTACCCTTTCAGACTGTGCTGCCTTTGCTACAAATATCCACAGAATCAGCAAATAAACAATTCTCAAAGGAGCCTTCTAGCAAGTTCTGTTAACATCTTTGCATTCCATTGGGAAGAATTGCACAACCATTGTTTATTCATCTATCCCTTAACTAAGTCAATAAATATGTATGGAGCAGCAGCCGTGTGTGAGGCCCTGTGCTGGGTACAGGAGCCACACCACTGTGGACCATGTGTCCTGCTGTCTTGGAGTCCCTAGTGCAGTAGAGGAGACAAGTTACTTATGCAAGTGTCAAAAGAATACAGAAGAAGGTAAGTCCCAGCTCCTGGAGGCCAGAGGAGGTGAGACGCCTCCCCGGCCTTCTCCTCTGCCATGAGCCAAGTGCAGGGAAGGGAGGTCTGCCCCCTGGTTTCCATGCTGCTCCTCCTGCCTCTAGCGAAGGGCTCGGTCTGACCTGCTGGAGGACCTCTGCTCCTGCTTCTGTCCGCCTCCAACAAGGCATAATACTGTGAAAGCCCAGAGCTTATGACTGATACACCTACACAACCTCTTCAGTGGCTTTCCATTTATTTTTAGCATTAAGGACAAAATTTCCGTCCCATGTGCAAGGTCTGGCCAGTCTGGCCCCCGCCCAGGCTCCACAAGCTGAAGCTGAGACATTCTTCCCAATTTATTCTGCCGAAGCCACCAGCCTTGGCGCTTCCATGTGCTGCACTCCTCCTCCTTTAGGATCTCGGTGACACTGCTCTCCCACCTGGAAAATCCCCTTCCATGACGCTTTTAAACTTCAAATCCTCTGATAGCAACTAGACGTCTACTCTGGGAAACTTCTCTAGGTCAGCGGACTCCATGATACCACGTGTTCTTAGGGCACCCAGCACTTTTGGGGTGGTGGCTCTTAATTTATGCAAAAATATGTATAACTGGATACTTGAAATACCCGTGGCAGAAAACCACGAGGTTCTATGTTCTCCCTTCAAAAGTGCAGGGCTGAGTGGAGGTGGCTGGAGCCGGAGGGGACCAGGGGCTTCTGGGACTTCACTCCAGTCACACTCAGCTTTCGGCTTCCCCCTTCAAAACCGTGTTCCCAGGAGCAGGTTAAGGCTGCATCCCACAGCCCCATGAACTGAACCCTGACTCTAACTTAGGAACCATGGGCTAGAACTTACTTATGTGCTACGCCCAGCTTTAAGGAGATCTGAAGAACACAGGCTATGATTTATTATTCAGCTAATAATGAGGGGTGAGGGTTTCTGATAGGGACAACGTCTCTGCCATTTCCTAAATTGCAAGCTGCTAGTAACCAAGGGGCATGCGGATTTGCTCACCTCTGCACTGCCGGAGTCCATGTGACATCGTCCTGGGACACTGGATAATCCACGACATCTGTAGAATGAGACAGTGAATGAATGGAAGAATGAGAGCTCTGGTGGGCGTCCAGAAGTAGAGTCCACTTATTTCACATTGGAGGGCAGAGGGGGAGGTCATTGAAAATGTCTCACCTTGAAAGTACGATTTGAACTGGATGAACACCATTGGCCCTTTCCCTTGGGAAACATGATGGGTGTGTTCCAGGGCAGGAAAATGATGTGCGCAAGGACCCAGAGAAGAAAGGAGAAGGGTGAGTGAGCCATGGCAAGGGGCAAATGGGAGCAGATGCTGGGAACAGAAGGTGCCCGAGACTGCCCGGCACCATTCAGTGGGTGCTGACAGACCTGGGCCAGGCGTCCTCCACCTCAGCACCCATAAGGATTCTGAAGATTTGAGCACAACACACGGCATCTCTTCCCACCAGCCCTGGAATACAGCCGTAAGGTCACCTTAGGATGCACATGTCGCAGGCCAATCACAATAGGCTGCACAGAGCCCGCACCACACAGCGCCTCCACCCTGGTGCCCGCTCATCTCGCTCGGCCCCCCTCTTCTCACCCCACCAATTCCAGGAGGCCAACCACTGGCAAAATGCACCCATAGCGTCTCTTTCCTGGACTTGAAGGATGAAGTGTTCCCATTCCCATCGAAAGCAAGCTGACCATTTACTTCTGCTCTGATTCGTCACCTCTGCCTCTGCTAAAATGGTCTCACCTGTCATTCGCACTAGCGGCTTCTCTCTCTGCTGGGTCATTTCTGTCTGCACACCACCTGCTCTCTTATCTTTGTCTTTAAATCTGTTTTGATTTCCAAATCTCCAGCCAATAAAGGCCTCTGTCTTTGCTCCTCCATAAGCGTCCTGTGAGAATCTGGAGGCCCTGTCTCATGTCCTCTCCCCTCTGTCCCTCACTGACCCTCATCAAAGCTCCTGCTAGTGTTTCCTTTGAGAATATGGCAATTTTCTCCTATGAGTAACACACCATTTGATTTTACCCAGCATCCAGAGCTGCCCTTGGGAAATCAAAGGACTGACAGTGGATTTTATTTTATTAGTGGTCAAAGAAGAATATGGGAAATGTGGGAGAGAATTATTATCAGACCTCTTTGACCATGCACAGTGTGAGTGAAGCAGACTTAAGGGAAAATATCAAATGTACAGAATTTATTGCAAAGTAAAGATAGTTTTCATTTGGGAAAATTGTCTTAACAATTGCATCACATCCTTGGGTCAATCAAAATTATTTGGGGCACTATTTTAATTTCTCAAATTTAATTCTGAACTGAATTTCTTGGAAATGGTTCTCTGAAATGACTACAACGTAATGATAGTACGTTCCTTTATGTTTCTGAATCTCTTTTTTTTTTTTTTTTTGTTATTTCCATCCTTGTTAGATTATTTGCAAATGGCTTTCAGGTTAGCCGACACGACTCTGAGAAATCAAATATAAGACATGGAAAGGTAGGGAGTCAGGATAAACCTGGGGTTTGGGGATAAACCCACTTCCCAGACTGTGTTCTTTGCTTCCTAACACTCTGTGTGGACATGTGCTCTGGGGAGGCCTGCAATGCCCAGCCCAGCTGTGGACACCCCGTCCCCCCAGCTGAGCACAAGGAGGCCTGTGGGCAAGGTCCAGCAGCAAGCAGCACTCAGGGAGAGCAGCCACCGTGCAGGTCCCTGGCAACCTCGGGGCCTCGGTGCCCCTTTGTAAAGAGGGCAGCACTGCATGTCCATGGCTCCTTGGGAAATGAGAACCATTCTTGCCTGTGTCCTCTCTAGCTTCCTAGAAAACACTTTTTGTTGGGAAGATTCATAAATGGCCCTGCAAGGAATCTTTCTCCACTTTCATTGTTGAGAAGGTCCAATCAGAGACCAGGATAGGAGATCAGCCATGTGGTCACCTTGAGTCTTAGAGGAAGTGGCAGCTCTACCAGCTTACCTGCACCCCCACGCTGGCCCTGCCAGAGTCTGCTCTAGAGCCTGGCACGGCTCAGAGCTGGTGAGCCCAGAAGTAGGTGGCAGAGGAAAGTGGACACCACTGTAGGCAATATCAGCCTCCATCGGAGTAATAAATAAAACCAGGAGAGGTGTGGGGGTGGTTTTTTAAGAACAACTTTGCTGTCTTGATCACAGCTTCTTTGCCAATCTCTGTGTCATTTTTCTCCCTTAGAAATGTCAGCTAAATGACCTTCCATTTTGAATTTGTCCTCTGAGTATTTTTGAAAGCAGAATTCACTATCATTTAAAAACTCTTAGGTATTGGTCATATTTGTTTTTACCAACATAACTAACACTATGAGGAACATTCCTGTAATAGTTCTGTGCTTCAAGATCATTTCTTATGATGAGTTACTACCATTTTTTAAAAATAATTTGTATGTTCAGGTCCTAATCAGGTTGCAAGTTCTCCAGTTCTATATGTATCATATAGCTTTTCATCTTGCAGAATCTGTGATAAGCTCTTGTCTATAACACATGCCTTTCAGGAAGGTGTCTCTAATAACTTGAACATTTAATAAAAATAAGATTTATGTTTGAGAGTCGAGCTCACATAAATGTGTGAAATAACCACATTTCAGAGCAACTTTAAAAAACAGACTGGTCACCTGCCTCAAAGCTCAGCCTCAGCACAGTGAGGCCATTGGAATAATTGAAGAAAGCCTGGTCAGGTGGGAGGCTGGGCTGGAGATGGGCACAGACGAGGCTAAGGGAACAGGAGCAAAGGTGGAGGTTCCTTCCTGTCCTGGGTCAGAGCTCAGGTGGAGGTTCCTACCTGTTCCTAGGTCAGCTCTCCTTGCATGTGCTTACTCCAGTGGAGAGCATCTCTCTCCCCAGAGGGGTTCACAAGAAGCAGGAGTCTGGAGTCACAAATGCTCTACTCTTCCAACTCAGCTAAGTCTTCCGCTTACACTTTGGCTTCCCATATAGATCCCTGGGGAGAAAAATCTTGGTGTTCTTTCACACTCCTGGTCTTTGTAGTCATTTTTCATTGAAATCGAGAGCCAATAACTCAATTAGCAAAGCTTGCATGCATAATCTGTCTGCCAGGTCCGGTGCCAGGCCTCAAGGATCCCGGGATAAAGGTGAGCAAAGCCCACCCATCCTCAGGTG
Source organism: Marmota marmota marmota (assembly GCF_001458135.2). NCBI lineage: Eukaryota > Metazoa > Chordata > Mammalia > Rodentia > Sciuridae > Marmota > Marmota marmota. The sequence goes on along the minus strand of NW_025999932.1, from coordinate 3,152,170 downwards.
CTGACCAGCTGAAGAAGCCCAGCAGGCTGAGAGGCCACTCCAGTCCAGCAGGTGAATTCCAGGGAGGTGGTAACGTCAGGTGCCCAGAGCCCACAGAGGGTCTCCAACAGGTCTCAGGGAAAGAAGCACCAGAGAGACGATTCCTATACAGGGAAAAGGTGGATCAGAGGCAGCGCCAGGAAGGAAGGCAACGTGGCTTCCAGGCAGAAGAACAAAAAAGGGTGCTTAGCACCCAGCGTTCAGGGGCGTCAAGTTGCTCTGAGCGTCTGAGACACAAGCGTGTGCAACAGGAGGGGAGTGAGCGTTGGGCTGGACACCCAGCAGACCTCCCACCTGCTGAAGAGCCCACTGTAAGGGAGCGACTTGGTCACTCTCTCCCCTAAACGCTGCATCATTTGTAATGCTCCTGTCCTGCCCAGGACCACTGAAAGTATCCATGTAAATCTGTAGCACAGAGACCGTTGCTATCCTCATTTTACTGCCAAGAAGCTGAGTCCCTGTAGCTCAGGCCACGTGGGCAGTTGCCCGTGTGGTAGCTGCAGAGTTGGTGCCCTGACCCCAAGACTTCACCCCAGAGTCTTTTTGCGCAGCCTCCGGCTGATGAGACCCAGGCGGGGGACTTCTCCTGCACAGGGTCTTGCGACTTCTTCCAGGAAGGAGGCAGAGCGTCCTAACCTGGGTCGACAAGGAAAATGTCAAGAAAGTCCAGGGGAGCGACACCCACCACCAAGAGCTGTTGGCAGGATCCTGTGAGGCCCAAACGGGCCCGGCTGCACTGGCCTGGTCTGCACTTCAGGCTCCAGAAGACACGACATTGAGGCGAGGCAGTGACAGAGCGAGGCCCCCGGGGCCTGGGGGAAGCGCAGAAGTGGGCCCAGCCCCAGAGGAGCAGCCTCCGAGGGGTTGGAGAACACCTGCTGCCAAGACAGAGCACCCTGGACGCCGTTCAGTTCCAAGACAGCTAGAGAAATCGCACCTGCACATGGAGTTGAGTTTTGCACAAACACGCGTACAACACACCAACAGAAAGAAGAGAGCAGAGCGTGCATCTTGGAATACAGAGCACACGAGCGCCGGGGCAGAGAGACGGTGGAGCTTCTCCCGTCTTCCCACTTGTTCTCTCCTACGAGGCGTGAAACTAAGGCTTCACACACGCGAGGCGCGTGCCCTGCCACTGGGCTGCATCCCTGCCCTTTTGAAAGTCTCATTACTTTTTTATTTTGAGACTGGTTTGGGCTAACTTTCCTAGGCTGGCCTCAAACTGTGGATCCCCCTGCCAAGGCCTCCTGAGTAGCTAGGATTACCGGTGTGCGCCACCCCACTATGTCTGGGCCCAATTTTTTATAGAAGATTTGTACCACTTTTTATATGCAGGGACATTTTCTTCAAGAAATTGTCAGCAGAAACTTAAAAATACTCTTTATTGAAATCAACACTAAGAAAACTGCACAGTCATCATAGTGTGACTGGACAAGTTCCCAGAGTAGACACCCCCATGTGACCAGTGTCCAGAAGAGATGGCCTGCACTGCCAGGCCTCCTTGAGCCCCTCACGCCTCAGAGCTCTCCACACCCCTGCAGACACGTGGGTGGCCTGCCCGCTGTGTCAGTGGGGTGCACCGGGAACTCCTGCGTCCCTCTCATTTAGATCAACGTGCACTTAGGATGAGCACTCAGACTTTTGCCCGTGGAGATGACTTTTCCCTCTTGCCACGTCGCACTCCATGGAATGAGTATGTTCCTCTTGGACTGCTCCCACTTGGTCACACTTTCATAGAGCTGCAAGCTCTCACATAAGTTCACATACACATGTCGTCATGGTTTGGATCTGGCAGGGCCCTGGGGGCCGTGGCCCCCTGCAGCAGGTGCACAAGTCGGGGTGTTTCTCGACCTCCTTACAACACCGCTGCTCTTCTCATTTTGGTCTTCCTGGTGGGTGCCTAATGGCACGGCTCTATGGCTACAATGTGCAGTTCCCTCATGACTAAGAAAGCTATTGTGCACCTTTTTATATGCTGAATAGCATATCACCTTGGATAGGTGACACATGTGGCTTTTTTAAACCAGCCCTTCTGTTGGATTGTCAATTTCTTACTGATTCACAGGAGTTGTTCATATCGTCCAGATAGTAGAAGTTTTTTTCTGAAATTATGTATAATTGCAAATATCTTTCTCTACTCTGTGGTTTTACTTTCTTAATTATTTCTTTTGATGGACTGAGTTTATTAATTTTAATGTGGTCTAATTTATCATTTTTTTAATGATCAATGTTTGGGGGATCCTATTAAGAAAATATTCTATGCTTTGGTCTAAAAAGTGAAGTCAATTGCTTAACATTTTACATCTACACACATTATCTGCTAAGAATCAATGCTTCTGTACAACGTGAGGTGAGTACCAACAGCGCCCGTTCATTTTTAAGATCCCCACATTAATTTCTAAACATAGTTAAAAAATTCTATACAGCACCCTCCTTCCCAAAAGACAGTGACCCTTCTGACAAGAAAACAGTGTGTAACAATCAACCAAAGAAGGGCTCCAGGACAGGAGAGCCAGGAGGGGGTAGGGGGTCTAGAGAGCACACTCTTGCACCTTGTGCTGTCAACAGGCAGCAATCCTTTGAGCCGGCTCTTTTCCTTCCCATTTTATGCAAGAAGTATGGCCTATTTGCCCCTGGTCGCGTGGGACACAGGAAGAGGCAGGATGCCTGTGCACACCCTTCCTGATTCCCATGCTGCATGTTTTCACAGTCACCATGTTCATAGCAAGGGAGCAGTGGAGCTTGTCTCCTGGGACTCAGCCCCAGACCTAGTTCCCTGGGACATGGGAGCGGCCCCTAAGGCTGGGTACATCAGGATGAGCTTCCAGCATTCCAGCTCAGCAGGCAAACCATTGATGGGATGGATGGCATTCAGTCTGCTGGGATGGCTCAGTAACTGGGTTGACAGTGCTGTGGTCACCTCAGACCCCGAGACAGTCCAGGACTGAATCATTCCTTCTGAGATGCTGCTCTGATAAATAAACACACCACTCACTGAGTGAACATCTCAGACCTGTCTCAGCAAGGAAAGGAGATCCTGCACCGAATGGCCTCTGGGGTCCCTTCTGCACTCGCCTGGAAGAATGTTTTCTCTGAAAGTGGCCCTGCTGGGAACGCACCATTGCCTCCTCGTCCTGAAAGTCAGAGCTCTGTCCTGCATTTTGCTGGGCCTCTTCCTGCAGTGATGGATGCAGGCCAACGACGCAGGCTGGTGACCGTCTCGCATGGTGCTGGACACACAGGGGTCCCAGCCCTCTCCTTCCCCGTGCAGCACGTCACGTCTGTCTGCCCGGGTGCACCCTCTCTCCTCCTGATGTCTGTATCTAAACAGACAAATGTATCTCCCCAATCCAATCGATACCTTCTGAAACTCACGGCCATCAAAGTTATGGAAATGTATTTTGGACATCTTCAATGTTCAGCTGAAAATCAATGAAATCCATTACCTCATATTTCAGCTGTTATGCACTCGAGAAACAGTCAGAATAAATCTTTCCCCAGGAAAAATTAAACTGTCTTACACAATTGCTAATTATTGATATTTACTTCTTACGCTATTACACCTGGTGGACAACTATTGGTAATTAAATGTAGATCCCATCAGCCCCAAAGGAAAAGAAATGCAAAATTGCTGGAGTGGACCTTGTGTTGATGCTGCTGACCGTTTCAGAGAATATTAAGATTTCAAGGGACCGAAATGGGTTCAATATTCCGTTACCGTTTCTAAAGATTGATTTAGTCTTAAAATGTGTATCAAGGCATCACAGATAATTAATCTAAAATAAAGAAAAACAAGATAACTAGTACAACAATCTAAAATGCTGCCAGTCCTAGATAAACATTCTGAGGACTCAGAGATGCTGAGCTGTGTGAAGAACACTCACTGAAATTTGTTTATTGAGAATCTGCAGGAAAATGTTTAGACCCAATGAAGTAAAATTTTGTTGGAAATAAATATAGTTTTCTTTTAACTACAGAGCCACATCCCCAGCCTGTTTCTTGTATTTTGAGATAGGGTCTCACTAAATTGTTTAGGGTCTTCCAGAGTTGCTGAGGCTGTCCTGAAGCTTGCCATCGTCCCGCCTCAGCCTCCTGAGCCACTGGGATTACAGTTGTGTGCCACTGTGCCCCAGAGGAAATAAGAAGAGGTCTTGCTGGGAGCCATTAGCTAAGTAGGTATGACAATTTCCTTGCCAGCGTACCCCATGTTGCAGTGACATTGAATGTAGGTGACCTTGCTCAAGGACCAGGGCGGATTAGGGTGTTCCCGGTTTAGGATAATCGGGTTTAGGGCGGTCCAGGTTTAAGATTATTCCTGCTGGGAATAGGGCGTATCCTGCTGCCTGAGTTCCCCTTGAGTTCTCACGGGATTCAGACAGTATATTTGGGGAGACAGAAGCCCAGTGGAGGTGGATTTAGGCAGAGAACGTGGATTTCCCCAGAACGTGATTGTAGACGGCTGGTGTGAGTTCGGGAATAAAGAGTTGCTGTTTGAATCTACAAGCTGTGTGGTGGCTCGTGATTGTGTGCCCAGCCAGACTGCGGCATTTGTGCCCAGCCAGACTGCGGCAAGGTCTTAAGCTGAGAACAGCTAAAATGGATATTGGCTTCTCTGCAGCACTCCCTGCCCCCACCGGGGGAGCCTGCCACAGAGTCTAGACCTTGTGGAGATGAACTTCACCTCTGCTGTTTAGCTGGAGAAGCCCAGGCATGCAGAGGCCCAGTGACCTGCCTGGCCGGTAAGGGCCACAGGAGGACTCGGGCTCTGGTCACTGTCAGGTCCTCTGCTTGCCCCCCACACCAAAGCCTCCCTGTGCAACTGCTCTGCACATCCACAGGCACACCCTCCGGCTGCTACCACGGAGCCCCTTTAAACATGGACAACCACTTGGAAACAGAAGGTCGGGAAGATACGGCATATCCTAAACCTCAAAATGATGACTCAGTTCTGGCCCTTCTGTGGTTCTGAAATCTGATTACATGTAGCCCTCGACATGGGCGAAGAGAGCCCCCATTCCTTGGTTCACATCATAAGCAACTGTAAAACACTTCCTTTGAGCCAGGCAGGGTGCAGGACATCGGGAGTCTGCAAGAAGGGGACCAGCCTTCCTCTGAGGAGCCCAGGATGCAGACAGGGAACAGTGACTGAGGAAATGCAGTCAAGAGCCACACGAGCACAATTCAGTCCATCTGCTAGTGACGTCGCAGCCCACATGTTGAACAGCCCATGCCCACAGGCTGGTGATGGTGCTGATATAAACCAGCCTGCTCAGGTCGTCACGTGAAAGTATGGCACATTCAGTGAGGTGCCCTGCCTGGTCCTCGGTGACGATGATGAGGGACCCTGCGACGCCCGCAGCACTCTCCTGTGTCACTGGCCTCCCGCCTCCTCTTGTTGTCTTGTCCTCGTGGCTGGGTGTAATCTCAGGTTGCTCTGCTCATCCTGGCCCCCAAGTGTACGAAATCCACTGATAAAGGCCAAGTCCAGTGATTAGCATGGAAACAAAACTAAGAGCAGTTAAGGACCAGGAGGGTGGAAATCAGTGAGGTTGCTGCCCACCAGTCAGGCACATCCCTTCTAGGCGGTACGTGAGGGGCCAACGTCAGAACTGCTTCCCAGAACAGTGTGACTGCAGCGTGCCACACTCTGGCGAGATCCAACCCAGCTGGTGTGCCCACGGGGGTCCTCTGGGGGTGGGCAGTGGCAGACCCGCCTTCATGTGAGAGGCAGGGGTGTCCTTGGTGGTAACAGAGACAGAGCATTCTGGGAAGCAGGGGCTGCAGTCAGCACCAGAGACGCTTGGAAAATGGGGCTCAGCAGACACAGCAGGGGGTTCTGCAGCCCAACAGCTCAGAGGAGGCAGTAAGAGATCATGAAGGTGGTGGCTCGTGAAATCTGCTGGCTGGGCTACAAGTTCAAATGTACTTCAAGGAAATATGGAGCCACAGAAAGTTGTAGAAAAAAGACCAGTCTGGTGGCCCAGAGGAGGACAAGGTAGTCGGGAATGTGGGCTTGAATGAGGACAGGGATGTCAAGAGGCTGGCAGAGGTGGAAAGGGGAGCCCACAGGCCTCTAAGGGCTGCCGCTGGCAGATGTCCAGGGGTGTGACTCCAGGTGATGAAGACCAGGCCTCAGGGCAGCCTCGGGCTTCCCCTTAGAGTCCTCCATTAAATGGAAACCTCAACACCCCAAGATGAGAATTCAGGAGAGAAAGAAGGGTGGGGGACTCAGATGGCTTCAGATAGGTACGCTGACGTGAAGCGGCAGAGGGTGGGAGACCTGGGAGGCGGGGCACCGTGGGTAAGAGGAGTGTGCTGTAGGGCCTGTGCCAGGGAGAGGGCACAGAGTGCAGAGCCAGAGACCCACCTGCAGAGCTGTGGACTCGGCCTTGCAGAAAGCAGGGTTTGGGAAGTTGGTACCGGAGCCCCAGGGAGGGAACGGGAAGGTCTCCCCAGACCAGCCGCACCCATCTCTCTCTGTTTCTATATGGAAATATTTTTATTACTTAAAAAGTTACACAGTATACAACCAATGTCAAGACTTGGAACATAACTGCTTGAATAATAGAAATAAACTTCCCATCATCTCATCTCACCAAAATAACCCCTTTTTGGTACTTTTTCAGATGTATTTCAATTATGGGCCTCAGTTTAACCTACAGCTACTTTGAAAAAATATTAAAAGGTCCAAATTGAGAAAAAAATTGCTTTTTAGTTTCATTGCAGTTGACTTATACTTTCATGCATAATGATGCACACTTTGAGTTTTTGAGGAAAATGCATTTATTATATTGATGTTTAATACAGAGAAATGATAAACATTTCCACAGGGCTACATGGTAAGTATATTATTTTCTTTCTGTAGGGAATGATTTTTTACAGAGGATATTTTTCTATTGATTTTTTTTTAAAAAAATCATTCTTAAATATGTAAACAACAAAAAATATAGTTTTAAATTCTTATGGACCAAAACTCAAAGGAAGCAACATTTTGGAGTTTATGACTCATGAGGTTTATAGTTTTCCAATATTTGGAGGAACAATTTCAGAATAATAACTGGTTTTTTTGCGCAATTTAGCTGTTATTGGGCACGTTTCGTTGTTTCATTTACTTTCACATCTTTCTCATTTCTAGCGTCCTATCTCTAGGTCTTTATTCAAAACAATTTTAAATTATATATCAGGCATAAAATTAAGCACTGGTCCATCCGCCTAGAGTCTACAAAAAAGAGACTGAAACAGTCTCTGCCATTGTGGCTTTTGCAGCTGGTCTTGGGGGAAACTCCGGCGTGCTTCTCTGCACTGAAGCAAAGCCAAGGGTCTTTTGGGCCAGATTCCATAAAGACAAGGGGCGATGCTCAGGGTCAAGTCGGCCCAACTTGACTCTCGCACTTCCGTGCCAATTTCTCCATGTTTTGTGCTGTGTCACCTATGTTTGCCTGAGTGAGCTCCCTTCATGGCCTCCAGGATTGCTGGGAGAGAAGGGCCCACTGGTGACAGAAAGCTGTGGACCTTCCTTCTGTGGACATGGAGACCAGAACATAGAATGGTACAGTGGCCACCTCTGCAACTGCTTCCAGCCCCCTGCCAACAGCATAGCTCTTTTAAGTAAGAACAAACTTGGAAAATTACTAAGCAGTATCTTTCAGAAAACTCACCTACCCATTCTCAAAAGTGTACCCTGAAATAACAGTGGCCTAAGTAGCCTTCTTCCTGTACTTTGGAGCTCTACACTGGTGCAAGTGAAGCAGTAAACATCTCCAGGACTCAGGCTCGGCTCTCTGACCATATCTCATGTCGTATTTCCCAAGTCTGAGTCAGCTCTAGACAAAGACAATTAACTGCCTGCTCTGTAAGTGGAGGAAGCACTTAAGCACCACTTAACAGGTTTGTTGGAATGCACGCAGAGGTACACCGAGATGGTTTTGACACATGCACATGAGCACATGGTACATGTTGTTCTCCACCAGGCCCATTTTGCTGGGTTCCTTGGAGCAGATTACTAGAAAAATGACCGAATTATTTTTCTTGTGCTCTACAGCAAGGGATTTATCCAGGGGTAAACCAAGACCCACACAAGTTAAATGCACCCCAGTCAATGCCAGAACCAAGAAGCTGGAAAGTCCACTAATAACCAGCAGCTCCTTGGAATGGGCAATGGGTCCCCTAGGAGAAGGGAGAGCCAGTCTCCATCACAGGAAGCCACCCTGAACTCAGGTGTAAAAATGAGGGGGTATATCTCTCTAGAAGTCTCAAGTTTGCCAAGTTCAAGAAAACAACACAATCAACAAATGGACAAATGATCTTAGCAGACGTTCTCAAAATACACCTGGCCAGTAATCTTTATTCCTTTATTTACTTATTTTGAGCTTTATAAAAGGCAAGAAAACTTAGGTATTACCTACAGAATTGTTTGGATCTTGAGGGTTTTAATTCTGTGGTTGAAAACAGTTTGAAATAAAGTATAAAAACATAATTTTGTTTTCCATTAGAAGCAATCTCAGGCTCAGAATAATTTACACCTTGCAGTTGTGTCATTTAAAAGTCCAGATGGATACATCAATAATGAACCTGTGAGAAAGAAGTTAGGAAAATAATTCCATTTACAAAAGCCTCAAAACAAACAAACAAAAAACCTGGGATTAAATCTAAGGAAGGAGGTGAAAGACCTCTGCAATGAAAATAATAGTATATTGAAGAAAAGAATTGATGAAGATCTTAGAAGATGGAAAGACCCTCCATGATCTTGGCTAGGCAGAATTAATATTGTCAAAATGGCTATACTACTGAAAGTGATCTAGAGGTTCAATGAGATTCCCATCGAAATACCAACAGCAGTTTTCATAAAACAAGAAAATGAAGCACCCAAATTAATATGGAGGAACAAAAGACCCAAGAGAGTCTAAGCCACACTGAGCAACAGGAACCACACTAGAGGCATCACAAGTTCTCACCCCAGGTTATATTATGGAGGAGCAGCAGCAAAAACAGCGTGGTATTGCATAAAAACAGACACAGAGAACAGTGGAGTAGAATAGAAGACACACGGACAAACCCACACAGAGACCATCATCTCATCCTTGGCAAAGGGCCAAAAACATACATTGGAGAAAATATAGGCTTTTTAACAATAGTGCTGTGAAAACCAGAAATTCATATATATATATATATATATATATATATATATATATATATATATATGT